>NC_082641.1:129443420-130053420 GCF_028023285.1 Balaenoptera ricei
AGGGATGAAAAAAAGGGAGGGAATAGATTGTTTAGATGAACTGAACCTTCACTTGGCTTGCATAAACCTGGACAAGCTTAAGCTTCCTTACAATGTTTATATAGTACCTTTCCACGTATTTAAAAAATGAAGTCTCCAGCCAGGTAGAGAGAATGTGGAAATGTTGCATCTTTTTACAATGAACCCTGTGGGATATTTAAAAACAGGTGTATAGGGGAGAAAAGTAGATCTGTTGCTATTTTCTGTGCTAATGTTAATGGACAGCATCCAAGGGTAATTCTTCCACTCTAGGTTAATTATAAAATGCTGATGAGGCTTTCATGTCATAATTAGTATGCTCTAGCTTATTTTATCTCTTACCTCTTTGGTCAAAATCTGGTCCATTGACTTTTTTTCAATGAGTTAACTGCAGCTTTAAGTGCTCTGTAATTATAACTGTGCTATTGGGGATTTAATCTACAGACAAATCACATATATTCCAGCAAGATGGCAGATTGCCAGCATATTGATAGCTAGTCATGTGCTGATAAGCCAACTCTCTGATGGGCAGTGTTTACCAATTTCTATGGTGTAAATATTTCCACTGAGGCTGATTTCAAGCTACCAATCATTTGACAACAGCCTCTCAAAATTCCTAAATATGCAATAATAAACTTTTGCAAGCCAGTCCAAGCCAGCACACCACTAAACAGTTAGTTCTTATACATACTGGACTATTATGTAGAATAATGATGCTTTTTAATTATCCTGCAGTGTCTTCATTCAAACTACAACTCATACATTAAGAGAGTGTCTTTATGTAAGACTGTTAAGGGCCTTTTAGAATATGATTATAATAATTTAAGTCATAGACTACTTTGAGGTGCTAATTAAAGCTATAAACCTTCTCTATAAGAAAAAAAAAGTACACACTAAGAATTATGAATATGATTTCAGGGGATTCTTCTACCTCTGAAACTTGTCCATGGGTCTCAGATGAATAATCTCTGCTATCTCTTTGGGCCAAACTAATTTGGCAAGCAACATTGTGAATTTCATTGCTTCAGTTCACTAAGTTTGTGAATGACTAAAGAGCTCAAAAGTCACCATTTCATTTCAGAAAAGTAAAATTACCAATACTTTATTAATCATGTTTATTATCTGGCCTCTTCTGTCATTATTCTAAAATTCAGCCATCACAGGGAATTCACAAGGAGATGATGTGGTCCATTACTGAGTTCAACTGAGTAACATTGAACAATTTAGTTTTAGTTTCTCCCTTTATTCTACTAATTTTGTGTGAACTATTATATAAGCTAACTCTAGGGCTTGTGATATTTCAATTTTCATTTTTAAATACAAGCTTCCTATATGTACATATGTGCATGTGTATGTATGTCTATATAGACAAAATTAACACTTTTTTCTCCCTTTTCTAGTGCTAGGCTTAATTAAACCTATTGCCCTCTGACTTGGTCAAACACCTTTTTTACATAGTCCCATAGTACTTGTATTTGGATTTTGTGGCACACTTCACAATTAGATTTAAACAATTAATTTTGTAATGATTTTCAAAAATAATCATTTCTTCTATTATACGTATAATTTAAAGGCCAGGTGATGCCATATGCACATTACCTAATGGGTTCTGAAAATTTGTTGAATGAAAGAATTAATGATAATTTTTTGGATATAAATGTTTAAGAGAAAAAAGATAAGGAGAAAAAAAGAGACCAAAGTTTTAATGAAGCAACCAAATTACTAGCTTCAGTTTTAGTGTTGTTCCATTTTCTATCCATCCAGCTACAACAGCAATATTTTTAGCCCTGGTCATTTGGAATTGATGTTGACAAGAATAATCATACTAGACCTTCAATAGGCAAGAAGGAAACTCATTTCTCCTCCATTTTTGAGGTTTTTGTTTTGTTGAGTCTTTTCAACTTAATTCTTAAATGACCAGAGAATTTCTGCTCACCAACATAAACCATCACTAAGAATTCAGATTCATTAAAGTTGGCTTATAATTAGCTAAGAGATTTAAAAAATATATTGAATCACTTTGAAGATGACTGTTCAGTTAGGAAATGATGTCAGAGACCAATATTCTCATTTCTTAGTAGAATGGTTCTTTCAACTTGGGGAAAATTCAGAGACTAAAAGCTAGAGCTTGCATGTTTCAGCATCAGTAAAGCCTGGGGCTGAGAAGAGCCTTCTCACGTGGCTGGCACAGAAGGCATGCCGTTATAATCATGGCTGATTAAATGGCCAGCTGAAGGTCAGATGACCCTGTCAGAAACAGAATCTTAGTCTTTCAGCTCTTTAACGTGGTTTCATTTGGAGCTGTTTATTTGGCTCAGTACGTTGGAATGTGGGACAACTCATCACATATTTATTGAACATCTACCATTGTGATCGATATATTGTCAGGATTCCAGTAACAGCAGAAAGGAACACAGGCTACTTCATGCCTTTGACAAATTTACATTCTGGTAAAGCAAGAATATAAATCATGGAAATACAGAGCAGTGTGAAGAAAGAGCTTAAGAGACATAAACTGATAGAAAAGTCAGATACCACTTCTATTTGAATAAATCAAGCATGGTTTCATGGAAGAGGTACCACTTTGAGCTGGACATTGAAGAATGGGTAGGATCTCATCAGATGGAGAATGGAAATATAGAAGGCATTCTGTAAACAAATATATGCAGCTGGGGAAACTGGGGTGTGTTTTCATAAGAGCAAGTAATTCAATTTGAGTAGAAATATATAGTATTTGTGATGATACAATGGAAGGTGAGTCTGGAAGGTAGATTTTACCCATATTATATGAGTGACAGAGTTATAGAGGTAATGAAAGATTGAGTAGGGGGCAGTCATGGATTTGAGACCAGTAGTTACCATTTGACTTGTCTCTGTTCTGAAACAGTAGACGTACCTCTGTCTACTTATGGCGTAAGTTATTAGAAATCCAAGTCTAGACCAAATTATGAAACAACTAAGTTTATGTTTGGTATGGTTTGATTCTTTGGACCTTCCACCATAGCCTTCTCCCTCTTCCCATTCTTCTCTAAGTGGAACTTGTATCTAATTCCATCCCTGGTGAGGAATGTCTGATAATGACTTGGGGATTGGAACGGTGGGAATAATAGTGCTGAGGAGCATTCCTGTGTTATCAAGAGGACTCTTAAAGTCAAAGGCTTCAGGACTCCAAAAAATCACATTATAATGGCGCAATATGAGGCAGTAGGGTAAACAGCTTGCTATGGAAGAACTGGCATGGACCCCTCAAATCATATAAACAGCTTCTCCATGTCTCCCTCTGTGTCTCACAGGAACCACTGGTTGTAAGAAAGACAGCCTGATTCAGAGTGTGAATAACAGGACAAACCATTCCCAATAGTGGAAATGACTCAAAGTATAGGTGCCATGCTTTGCTAGTCATGTTCTTTTCATGAACTAATAAAGCGGTATGAAGCAGTTAAGATAGTGGAAAGCTAACTAAAAATCAGGAGGTTCTGCGTTTTAGATCTAGATTTAAGTAGCAATTTTCACATTTGTTAAAAAAAACACTAAAATTGGATATATAAGTTCTAAGGGTCATTTTACCTCCTTAATATCATATAGGAAGGCATAAATTATGGGATGTCCCTCCCTCTAGTGTGGAGCCATAGAGGAATGTCAACTCTTTGCGAGTTCCTTTCTTAGTGCCTGTCCAGTACAGAGGGCTGTGGGGAAATGAGAGCTGCAGATGGACAGCTGACAGGGGAAATGGGGACCCACATCTTCAGTCAGCTCCACAAGGTGACATTCTGTCAGGAATATGTTCTGCTGCACAGATGGCCCCTGTGGGTGGTTCTGGGAGTGCCGCTGTTTGCAGGAAGGAGTGATCACATTCCGGAATGCTGCTCGGAAGCGGCGAGAGAGTAGGTTGTAGATAATGGGGTTGACAGCTGAGCTCAGGTAGAAGAAGACACCTGGAATGCAGGGGATTAAGAGACATGCCAAGGAGAAATTGAGGGAGAGGTATGACAGGGAGAAGCATAAATATTTAACAAAGGTCTTGAATCCCTTTGATTGCCTCGTTTGGAAGTGATAATATATATAAGACTCTAATTGGGAATACAAAATGCTCTGAACAGATCTACCACCTGTGTACTTAGAATCAAACCCAGAAAGATTAAAGAGTCTTGGAAAAATTGAGGCTGGCATGGGATCTCTCTGAGATGTTTGGCAACTTCCTTTGATCCCCACTTGTTTAATTAAAGAACATGTTCCCATAGCATTAACGAGAGATGCTTAAGTATCAGAGGAAAGAGAGATGTTTTTTTAACTCATTGGAGTTTTGCTTAAATCTATAATTTGAAACTGCAAGTAATGGAGGAATAGTAAATCAGTCAAGGCATAGTCTCTGCTGAGACTCCTTAAAATGCTAAATATCTCTTCAAAGAAGTATTCCCGGGGCTTCCCTGGTGGCGCAGTGGTTGAGAGTCTGCCTGCCAATTCAGGGGACACGGGTTCGAACCGTGGTCTGGGAAGATCCCACATGCCGCGGAGCAACTAGGCCCGTGAGCTACAATTACTGAGCCTGCGCGTCTGGAGCCTATGGTCCGCAACAAGAGAGGCCGCGGTAGTGAGAGGCCCGCGCACCGCGATGAAGAGTGGCCCTCGCTTGCTGCAATTAGAGAAAGCCCTTGCACAGAAACTAAGACCCAACACAGCCAAAAATAAATAAAAATTAAAAAAAAAAAAAGAAGTATTCCCCAATGTCCTTTCCCTACCTAGCCTTTCCCCTTGATGGCTCTTCCCACCTTATTTCCAACCTTATTGAATATTTGTATTTTTCCATTTGTTTTCTCCACCAAATGTCTTGCACACTGCCATTTTCTTCGTTGGTCTACACTTTTCCTTTATTACCATATCCTATTCTATTTTCTCGAGGCCCAAGGGGAGCCTAAGGTTGAGAATCAGAGGACCTAGTTTCTGATCTTGGCCTTTGCTTATTCTGTGACCCTGGACAGAACTGGCACTTCAATTTCTTTTTCTCTGTAAAATGGGACTGATAATATCGTTTTAACTCACCTCCCTGGATTATTGTGAGGATAAAATTGAGATACTGTCTACAGAAGGGCTGAGAATAAGAATACAAAACAAGTGATAGGTGCTGTCCTCAACACATTCATTGTTGTCCTCATTTATATAGTTCAGGACATTCAGAGTGCCATATGCCCCGTGGCCAGAATTGGGCAGGGAGGAGTGTAGGAGGAGAATATTTCTATAGACTGTTAATTTGTTCAATAAAGAAATACTGATTGAACTCATTGTATGGCTTTGAGGCACATTGGAAGGTAGTAGATTTAGACTTTGTTCTCCAAGGACTTGAAATAGTATTGCAGAACAAGATTTATGCCTAACTTCAGTAATTAACAAAAGGATGATACCAAACAGTATCTGTTAAGAAAAGAGCAAAATATGTGATACCAACAGTCATGCTATGGAAATTCACATAATGGCATAAACACAAGAACTCTAATGGTCATGACAAATTTAATGGGGGTGATTGGACTCTAGCGAGACCATGAAATGGGTAGGAGATACTGGGGAAGAGAGGAGAGAGTGCTGCAAGTAGAAGGCTTAGTGTGCACCAGTGTGCTATGGCAGAATGATTATTGTGCAAGAATAATGCAGAATGTGCAGAAATCCCTAATTCACCAGTTTGACAAGCATTCAGTACATGGTTTATGAATGAAAATACTATAACTTGAGGGTCAAAAGGCAAGTTGGGGCCATTTCTGGGGTAGCATTTAAGAGGTTTAGACATCATCTTGTTGGCAAGGTGGGGAAGGGAGAAATTACATCTTAACAGGAAAATGTTATTGTAAATGCACAGCTTGGTAATCTTAAAATGGTTGTCTTGATGCCTCTGGAGAAGTGTAGATAAAGCCTTATGTGATCTTGTGTGTTTTACAATTTTTTTAAAGAATAATTTATTTTATTTTATTTTTTAAAAATTTTTATTAGAGTATAGTTGATTTACAATGTTGTGTTAGTTTCAGGTGTGCAACAAAGTGAATCAGTTATACATATACATATATCCACTCTAGTATTGAGTAGAATTCCCTGTGCTATACAGTAGGTCCTTATTTGTTATCTATTTTATATATAGTAGTGTATATATTATTTAAACACTCCCATTTTCTCAGACTAACCACAAAGATCAGAGCTATAAACATTTTTGATTTTTTGTCCAGAATAATAAATAGTTTAACATGGAGGAAAGTCCTAATGTCCAGGTATAAACTGTACACAAGCCCTGCTCAGTACAAAAAAGATGGTTGTAGAAAATAGATAATATATATGGTATTCATTATCCATATGAGTGCTATTGTTTTTGTTCTGTGCACATCTGGAGCTTAACTTGCATAAATTGATCTAATCTTTCTTCCTTAATGATGTCTTTGATAAAGAGCCCATAGAACCATCCAGTGACTAGCAGAGGTAGAGGGATAGAAGTGGTGTGAACCTAAGACTAACAGTTACACTGACTGAGAAAGAAAGACTCAGGTGGCCATTCTTTTCTCCATTTTAGAGGAAAGAACCCTGAATTTGAAGTTAGGTGACTCAGGCTTGAACCTTGTTTTTTACCATTTGCCAACTGAGTGTCTTTGGACAAGTCATTTCTTCTTTGTAGAACTGCTTTTTAACCATAAAATGTTGATGATAATATCTACTTTACAAACTTGTGATGGTTGTGGAAGATAGGCTATAGCATTTTACAGCTTAAAAAGTTCTTTAATAGCTATTATTTTATTTGCTTCTTACCATCAGCCTGTGTTGTATATAGAGCAGGCATTATTGCCACCTTACAGTTGAGGAAACTTTGGCAAGAAGGAATCCATATTCTGCGTATCACTCAGAGGAATATAAATGGTGGTATTGAGATGCAAATCCAGGTCCTCTGATTTAGTAACCTTTCAACCACTCTCTCTCATATTCTGTGGTGTCCTTAACAAGCAGCATTAAAGTAACTTAAAAGCAGACCTTGATTCCCCATGAATACCCTTTGGCTGACTTTCATGAGGACCTAAAACTTGCTGAAGACAATACAGGATTTCAGGGACATGGATGTTTAACAAATAAGAACCAATTAAATCACATGGCCATTGAAAGGAAAACCAAAGAAATCATTCCTTTGACCATTTTCCTGCTGTAATCATCAAGCTTAGAGCTGAGGTCTTTCATAAAGTACTGTTTCAAATAGTAATATGGTGTATTTCTTTTGAACCTGTAACATACCTGATCAATACTTAAATAAAATAAAAATCTAGTGTCTTCATTCCAGTATGGCAGATCCCCATGATAAATTGGTATATACAGATAGAACCTACTACTCTAAGCAAGATGAAGAAACTGCAGTTACCTGGACACCTGTGATACACCCAAATGAGCTAAATTTTACCTGATACCACATGGATGAGATTGAACACAACAGCCAGGGATTCAGTCCACTCCTCCACAAAGCTGAAGAAGAGCCGATCAATGTGGAATGGGGCCCAACAGATAGCAAACACTAAGACCAAGACAACTGGAAAAGGATGATGAAGGGGAGAGTAAAAGGCAGTCAAAGCAAGAATAGGTATACAGTGCCCACACTGAATTCATCCATTCCTTCTAGCATTTCCCCTCCATCTTTGTTAAGTTATAATTGCTAAAGGCCAACTAGATCCTAAAGAGACTCTACATAGAATATGTAAATATAAGAATAAATTTTATAGGATTGAGAATCAGTTTTCCATACGGTTGTAAAAGATTTCTTGTGTAATGTAAGTTTCCTTCAGGATATTTAGAATAATGTTGAATGTATTCAAAGTTCTGAAAACATTCTATTGTGGAAAATAAATTATGTTGCAAATAGACTTGCAATCACATAAACTGGATATATAAGTAAAATGATTGTGTTCAAGCAATTTGGTGTTCTTTAAAGTTATAGATTAATAACGAACTATGAAGTATAGTATGAATTTATCTTGTTTTTCTAGAAAAAAATTAGAAGTTTCTATGATTTTAATCATTTAAAATTCTGTAAGGCGTCAGAGGAAAGAGAAAGGTCGAACAACCATGAGCATAATACAAGCATCTTTGGATTGGGATGGGGATGTGTCTATTATATTATAAACTGCTAGAGCACAGAATCCCTTCTACTTTCTTTATGTTTGTTTTTACATTTATTTTGAAATGATTACAGATTTACAGGAAGTTGCACCTTCCAGTTTCTTATTTTAAGCTCCCAAGACAGAGATGGGTGCTACCACAGTTTCTCTAAGGGGCATTTATTCTCCAGAAAAATAAACGTGTATGTTTATTTCTCTCCTGAAGTTGTAAAATACTTTCCTTTCCTTTCCTTTCAAGGCTTGAGATTTACCTCAAAATAATCTAGTAGGGGCTAAAGGAGAGGTAGGGATATAGAGGAAACAAGATGAGCTATGAGCTGATAACTTTTAAAGCTGGGTGATGGGTATTTTGGTGTTCATTTTACAATTCTCTGTACTCAAGAGCACATTTGATGTTTTCCATAGTAAATAGTACATATGTTTCCTGTTGGCATTGAAATACTCAGAGTAAGTTGTCTGCCTGCATGATGTGGTTTCAGGAATATCTGGAAGATTCTTCTGAATTTACCTCCCAAGAAAAAGTCCCTAATCTGCTTACTACTGCCTGCAATTCCCTCTAGTTAAAATTTTAATTTGTGTAATAATTAAACTCTCTGTCCCCAGAGGCAAATAGTTCACAGTATATCTTATCATTGTGATTTTAATGTGAGTACACTTCAAGTCCTTTTGTGAGAGATTATGATCAAAGAGAAATGGGGAGAAATATTGAAGACACTAGATTTCTTAGTAGGGAAAGTCAGGTGCTAACAGGGGCTAAAAAATTTCAAGAAGGTGATTAGTAGAGTTGAAAGGACGTACAGTGACCTCACAGGTTTTTGTTTTTGTTTTTGTTTTTTTTTTTGGTTCATAAACATCACATAGTTACAGTGAGTGTTTCATATGCATATTAGCCTGGAGGATTTGTTTCTTCCAAATTTCACGTTGTGACTTGGAAAGTATATTATAAACCTCCTTTCTCTAATTGATCAGTATCTCATCAGACCAGTTGGATCATATATTTTTATAACATTCTTTTGGGAGAGTGTGGATCAGTGCCTGGATGCGTTTTAAAATATCTTATCTATATAAAAGAGTGTACCATTTATATAAAATCATATAATGTCATAGGAGGAATGACTATTTAGAAGTATTCTTAGCCAGATGTCCTTATTCTGGAAGTAAAAGATCCCATGGAGTCCAAGCTTGGGTATCAGGGGGTTCAGGAGCCCCCTGAAATGGATTGTAAAGCATTTGATGTATGTTCGTTTGTACACTTTCTGAGTGGAGAATTCACTGTTTCCATAATATTTTTAAAGAAACCCATAACACAAAATCGGCTAAGAACTACCTGCTCATTTTAGGGGGGGGGAAAGAGATACTTAAAGGCTCTTAGAGTGGATATGGTTTACCAAGCATCGAACAGAGTGTATTACAATGGTTGCGATTTAGTGTGTTATTCTGAGGTTCAAAAACCAAAATAGAACAAAATAGACAGGTCCTAGATGCTTGAGTAAGCCACGGAAGACCAGAACATAACACTACGTTTCAGGAGAATTTTGATCCAGATCCCAGCAACACTTGATCAATACCAAATATAACTCCTTTGCTTTAAGAAACAAGCAAAATACAAAATGGAGGACTCACACAGCATTTTAGTGACTGATTTTCTGGATGGTCTTTGAATATTTGCAGTTACTTCATCTGCTTCAAGGGGTTGGTCTTTCTTCAGCTGCAAGAGAAATGCAGAGATATAAAGAAAGGGAAACATTTTTTCCTCCCGTTAAGATCTGAGAAGTGTGACTCTAACACTCATTGTGCAGACAAAAACTGGACTTAAAGAAATGTAAGAATTTGTTAACATGTAAGAATATGTTTAACAATAAGTTGGAGGTGGAGTTGGATCAAGGTCACCTAACTCAACTGGATAGATGGTTGTGGCCAAGTTACAGGCAACCATTTATCCTATGCATTCTGTAGAACCCTAGTTTTGTAGCATATTAATAGATATTCCATGAAAAATAAGAAATTCTGAAGTTAAAAAATGTTAGATAGGCTTTTTCATTCATCCATTCATTTATTCAATAATAATTAGACATCTATTAGAATGACATCCCTCTGCCATGCGGTGGGTAGGCAGTAGAAAACAAAAACAGGTATTATTTCTGCTTCATGAAGTTTATAGTCTTTATTTTGGGTCTTCTCAGAGCCTTAAAATACTAACAGACATTACACATTTCCATGGGGGACAATGTATCACCTTTTCTCCACCCCTACCTTGCACATCCCACATCTCCCACCCTCAAAGGGGATAGTGCTTCTTTGACTAAACAATACCCTTCCCAACCCATTTCAGTGGAACACCTGGTACCATCTTGAGAAGCACAATTTGGGAAACTCTGCTTTACAAATATTACCCATAAGGGTATATGTGTTTCTGAGTTTAGATGTTAAAATATACTCCTCCTTGTTGGAAGATATGGTGATCCTTAAAGTAGCATCTGAAAATTTCAAATATTAACATTTCCTGTACATGCAATCTCTCTTGCCCAGTTCAAGTCCCACCTACTCCTGGAAGACTTTTGTGGCTACTGTAGCCCATTGTCCTTCCTCTCCTTTCTCTGAACTCACATACCACTGAAGGTCTACATCATTCATCTAGTTGTGAATTTTTTCTCTTTAATTCATATGTTTCTAATTTGTGGGGATAGTCAACCAGATAAAAAAAGCTTTAAGGTCTCATGATAAACTACCATCATATATCTAGAAGATAATATAGTATATATTTGCCGATTGGTTCTCCAGCATTTATTTTCCTCTTCTCTTACCAATGGTGCCCTGATTTTCCTAGTGGATTTACTCCTTCTCCATTTCATAGTCATTAATTTGGGTGGGAATGATCCCATCTCCAGATACAGGTTTAGTCCCTAGATAACTTAGCTGCTATCCTTCAGTCACAGTGATTGGATAATTGAGGCCAGTGAGATTTCAGATATTTGCTTATACGTTTAGGAATGAAAGTTTCATTTCTCTTTTATTGGAACTACCAGAGGGAGCTTTTTGTTTTTTTCCTTACCATACGGAATGTGCTTAGAGCCACCAGTGGACTGCTGTGCAGATTTGGAGGTTGAAACCAATACCATAGAAAGAAGAGCAAAGAAACAGAAATAAAGTTAGGTCCTTGCTGACATTGTGTGTCTTACTGGATTAATCTTCCCCAAGAGCCAGCTCTCTCTCTGGATTTTTCAGGTCTATGCTCTCTTTCATATTTTGTCAGATTGAGTTGGAGTTCCCTCATTAGCAATGTAGAAAGTCTTGACAAACTAAGGCCATCAGTGGAAGGAAAATTCAACCTGTTTTATATAGTCTCAGGGTAGATTAGGATCAATTTACTGAATTATAGGGAGACATATTTCAATTCAAGATAGAGAAGAAATTGGTGTGGTTATGTGCAACAGTGGAACAGAATGCTCTAAGATACAGTGAGCTTCCTGGGCTAGATGGCATGTTTACAGAATATTTAATTTATTTATTTCTTTATTTTTAATAAATTTATTTATTTATTTATTTTATTCTTTTTGGCTGCATTGGGTCTTCATTGTTGCATGTAGGCTTTCTCTAGTTGTGGCGAGCGGGTGCTACTCTTTGTTGCAGGCTTCTCATTGCGGTAGCTTCTCTTGTTGCCGAGCATGGGCTCTAGGTGCGTGGGCTTCAGTAGTTGTGGCACACGTGCTCAGTGGCTATGGTTCGCGGGCTTAGTTGCTCCACAGCATGTGGAATCTTCCCGGACCAGGGCTCGAACCCGTGTCCCCTGCATTGGCAGGTGGATTCTTCACCACTGTGCCACCAGGGAAGTCCCTACAGAATATTTTAGAGAAGGTATTTAAAATTAAATAAAACTTGGAAGAAAAGATCATTAATAGTTGCCTCCAAAGTTCAACAAATCAATATCCTGTCTCTAACAAACATGTAAGCTCCTAGAAGTCAGGTTGCTTTCAGCATCGCACTGCCCTGAAGTATCCACGTGGATGATTAACAAAACTGGCCATCTGTCTCTTGGATATATTGGTGCTCTCTACATATACCTGTGTCTTCAGAAAGTGAGGGATTAAAGTTCTGTGAGATTTGACCCTTCGGAGTCACCTAGAACTTGAAAGAAATAGGGGAAAATATCGTGCAGTTATTAGGAATAAATGGGAGGGAACTAAAGGTGATGTTATTAATATAATAGTAAAACAAAATAATGCAGGTATAGTTTTTAACTCAATGGCTGGCACATGATACACAGTAAGTTATAGATTGTGATTCCGGGAGTTCCCTGGTGGCCTAGTGGTTAGGATTCCGGGCTTTCACTGCCATGGCCCGGGTTCATTCCCTGGGTGGGGGACTGAGATCCTGCAAGCTGCACAGCATGGCCAAAAAAAAAAAAAGTTTCATATATTGTGGTTCTGATTATTGACCTGGGTTTACTTGAAAGGCATTTTTATGAAATATTTATTTATAGCTGTAGGCCCACTCATGTGTATTACTGAGTCCCTTCTAGAAATTCTCCTTCTCATGGTACCATTCACCACAAGCTGTACTCGTGCTGATACAAAGAAGCATCCAGATACACTGAGAAGAAAACCACTGGTGTTGAAGGTTAGAGCAATGCATCAAACTGCACATCTTCCTAACTCATCTTCAATTATGTTCTAATGATTTCATACCATTTAAAAAATGTTGTCCTTATTACAAGATAGTTATTCCATTATTTGATCCCAGTCCATAATCAAGAACAATGAAAGATTTTTAAGATCTGTTAGTCACTTCTTCAGTGGGTTTAACAATTCTCACTGGAAATTTCTCCACCCCAGGGAAAAATTTCCTTAAATCAAACAGCAAGCAAATGGTGCACACAATCTTTTTATGAACCGGCTTCTTGTACAGCATGGTTTGCACTGAAAAGAAAAATTATGTGTCTATTAATCATCACTTACATTTCAGCTTCCTTAGGTTACAGTGACTCAACTAGCCAACTAGAAGAAGAGTCAGAAACAGAATATTTATGCATATTGTACATTGTTCCAACAGAATTTGAAGGGGTTGACATAGTAGAATAGAATCCAAACAGTTTGTATAGCCAATATTAAATGCTGCTTTATTTCTTGTTGAATAATTTCATTTCCCTTCAGATGTTTGGTAGAGTAGATATTTATCCATTAATTATTCTCACCCACCTCTAAGCACTTTTAAAGTCAACTTACAAAAATAGGAGAGGAAAATTGTCATCACTCTGTAGGAAGTTCAGAACCCTTCCTACTTCACTCCTTTTAGTTATTTTTATGTAAGATAAAAGGTGAAGGGGAGACGTGAGGTTGATTATCATTCAGATTGATATATAATCTTGATCAGTTGTCTATACTGCTTAAAATCATTTCACCAGCTTTTCATTTATTTAGATTGTGATTCATTTATGTAGCTTTAGGATTCCAAGATATAATCATGGCTTTTGTGTAAATATCTCTATAATTGGAACAAAATCTGTTTATTTAAAAAAAAAATCAGTCCAACCCTGTTTGTCCTGGCTGAATTCTGCTACAATTCATAATCCATCCCCTTCAGCTTTAATGCTGCATGTGGGAGATACAAGGACTAGGTGAGAGCTTCCCAGGTGGGAAGGAACTTGCCCTGGGATTGCCTGTTTCCCAACTCCATTATGTTCGAACCCTGGAGAGCAGCTTGGTGGACACTTGTGTCCTGTAACGATGAAGCAGCTCTGATTGCTCAGCTTTGAACATACATATTGCTCCCCTGCTTCTTCCCTGGTCCTGGGATTACATCAGTCTTGGTTTTCTGCCTTCTGAAGGCAGTGGGGCCCACAGTCAATCATAACTTTAGACTTGCCATGAGAATCACTACTCCTCAGAATTGACTGAATCTCTTCAAAAATCTTTTAGATCCAAAAGGCTTTTTGAGACAATGTTTCCAAGTCTCCCATTTTGAAGGTAGAGAAGCTGAAGTCCAGCAATAAAGGAAATAATTTAGCCTCATTCACTCATTCATTGAGCTTACAGTCTAGTTGGAGAGGAAGAAGTTAAGGAACCCACAAATATAGAATTATAAATTGTGATAAATGCAATGGTGGGAAATCACTAAGAATCATGAGCACCTAGAGAGGGACCAGGTAGTTAGGGAATCAGGGAGAGCTTCCTGGAGGAAGTGTGAGTGAAGTATGATTTAAAGGATCAGTGGGAGTTAGAAAGGCAACAACTATTGCGGTAGTAGACAGAAGGAACATTTCTGGTGAAAACAGAGCAAAAGGTGCAAAGGCCTTGAGACCAATGCCACAGACTAAGGCCTACTTCTGATTCCCAGTCTAGAGGTCTTTAAATTAAATGTTACTATAGAAGTGACATTCTAAGCAGATAGTTCCTTTCCTGGTGTCCTCTGGGTAACACCTCATCCTTCCTGAGAATAGGATGCTGTAAGTTGCACTACATACACAAAGCAAACTAGGGTGGTTTCTAAGCTGTTGTCTGTCACTTAGCTCCTGATACAAGGTAGCTGTAGATTCATGACAGCAAAACAAAGTGACACTTAAATTAATTGCTTGGAGGGGGAAATGTGTTTCCTATTCACAGTTAAATATTTCCTCTAAATTGACCCAAGGCAAGCAATTGTTTGCTGTTTGAAGAGATGGTATTGATAAATTTGGGATGGATATTTCTCATAGGGCTCATGATATTTGGAATCATGCAGAAGTCCTTTCCCCCCACAGTTGGATACACAGGGCTTTCTAAAGACATGATGACTGTGAGCTAGTCTGGGTTGACACATGTCTCTGGGAATTATAGGGGCCAGCCCTCCAGGAGACTGGCATAACTCTACCTGATTAGATTTACTCCTGTGTCCAGTCATCTGTTGTACTTAAATTCTATTCTTTCTCCTTAGACGTTGCGACTCTGCTTAGGCACAGTATTTATTTGAAAGGACCATCTGTGGAACACTCGTTTCTGACACACACCTTTCTCAGAGATGCACTGAGATGGGAGTATATTAATTATCACATAATACATGGTATCAGAGCCATCTTGGTACATATGATGTGAATGTGATGTCTGCTTTGTTTTCCTTTCATTTATAATTCACATTGCTCCCACTCACAGATTTTCCTTTTCTTTTTTTAAGGAATCACAGACTGTTAGAGCTATCAGGAGCCTTAGATATGATCTGATGTAACCTTTTCATTTTATAAATGTAAAACCTAACTCCAGGAAAGAATTGAGGGGCTTTGCCTAAAGGCAAATTATATGTGAGCTTCAGACCTGGGAGTCTAAGTAGTCTCATGACTATTTCCTACACAACCTACCTCATTAAATGGGTATAAAACTGTCACAGTTAGATTTCATCTCTATGAATTTGGCTGCAGAATATACCAGGAAAGGAATCATATAGACTCACTCCTACCTTCATCAAAAGCAAAACAAAACAACAGTTTCAGACAATTCAGATCCAGGAAAAAAGAAAAAGAAACGAAAGAAAGAAGAAAGGAAGGAAGGAAGGGAGAGAGAGAGAGAGAGAGAGAGAAAGAAAGAAAAGAAAAGAAAAGAAAAGAAAGAAATCGGTTTACCATGAGGAGCACAGGAGAGAAAGCTCTAATTATAAAATGTTGCAAACTAAGTAATAATATTCTATTAATTCCAGCTATCTCTTATTCACACTGTCTTCTAATCTATTTTATGTACTCTGTTTAATTCCTCGTCCCTCAATCTCCACCTGTTCAAAAGAAGTCCAGGTTGATCTCGCTCAGGCCATATTTTTGCATTTTAATCTGATATTTCAACCAAAGGATCAAAGCAACCACAAGGAAGGATCTGACTTTAAAACTATATCTGTCTTGGAGTATAAAATAGGCAGGGATAGTTTATTTTATACTCAGACCAAGTTGGTGCAGAGGAAAATCTCAATGCAGGCAAAGCAGGTGAGGGCAGGAAAGAGACAGCAGGGTGTGAAACAGTCTCTCCATGGGCAGCTACCTTGTGCTATTTAAAATGAGGCTCAGCCTTAGACCTACTGAATCAGATTTTCCTGGAGGGAAGGACCTGCCCATCGGTACCCATAGTGAGGTTTCCAGGTGATTCGTGGGAACACCTAGGTTTGAGAAGCACAGGTATAGAGGGAAGAACAATGGAAGGTGAGTTAAAGGAAACAATTTATAGTTGTGGTTACTCTTTGTCCAATTTGAATCCAGTCCTTTAACTTCTGAGTTTCCCCTCTGAGCTCATCCTATTTTTCTCTATGCTCCCTTCCAATTCTGAACTTCTCCAGTTCTAAATGTTTCTCTGAACTTTGAGTAAGAGAAAAAAGAAGGGATGCTGCCATAACGGTTGCAGCCAGCTTGGATACTCACTTTGAGCCCCATGAGGTAGTAGAGGACACTGATGACCGTCATGGGGAGAATGTAGAAGAGGAAGGAGGTGACCTGGATAATGAAACTGTAGATCCACATGGGCTTAATGATCGTACAGGTGGCAGAGCCCGGGACGAAGGACCCATTGGGGAAGTAGCGGAGCTTGATGCCGTGGATGCTGGTGTTGGGCAGAGAGAAGAGAACAGAGAAGCCCCAGACGATGCCGAGGATTCGGAGGGCCCGCCGCCGGGTGCTCTCCAGCTTGGCGCGGAACGGGTGGAGGATGGCCACGTATCGCTCCACGCTGACCGTGGTGATGCTAAGGACGGAGGCGAAGCACACCGTCTCAAAGAGGGCTGTCTTGAAGTAGCAGCCCACGGGCCCAAAAAGGAAGGGGTAGTTGCGCCACATCTTGTAGACTTCCAGGGGCATCCCGAGAAGCAGGACCAGCAGGTCGGAGACAGCCAAGCTGAAGAGGTAGTAATTGGTGGGTGTCTTCATAGTCTGGTGCCGAAGAATCACCAGGCACACCAGGAGATTGCCAACAACCCCCACCACAAAAATCAGAGTATACACCACAGACACCGGCAGGAAGAGGTGGCTGCGTGGAGGCCCGCAGAGCAAAGCTAGGTAGTCATCAGTGTTGTTCAGGTATTTCTTGAATGGATCTTCCAGTTCCTGTTGGTAGATCCAGGAAACATTCTCATGTTTTTCCATCACTGCCGTTAAAATCCAAGACCTGAGCCTCCTCTGGAATGATCCTCTGTCCCAAGCTGAGCCAGAAAGAAAAGAGAAAGCAGGCAGGAAAGCACAGGCTCAGTGAAGGAGGCCGAGAGAGGGCTAGTGCTTCAGCAACGTTGGGCTGCTCAGACCTCAGACCCCCTCTGAAGAGCCCCCGAGACAGAAGCCCCGCCCCTCTGCGGGCTGTGGGCCAATGTGTGTGTCAGACGCTCAGTAAGAGGACAGCTGGGTGGGGCGTGCTAGCTTCCTATGCAGGGAGCAGGAGACGAGGGCGAGACGTTTCTCTGAATTGGCAGGAGCTGGGAAAGCAGAGCTGTCACAGACGGTGACACTAAGTTAAATAAGGTGTGGGCACTCGGAGCTGTGTATTTTGCAAAGTTTTGGGAATCTGGGTGGAAATACGAATTTAGGTCTCAAGGTCATGGGTAGAAGAGTACAAATCTCCATTGATCCTTGTCACCTGTACAGCATAACAAAAATGGGAGATCAATAGATTTCTCAAGTTATCTTGTTCCATTGGCAATTCAGGGCTCCCTGGGGAAAATGTGATCAATATGCCTTTTTGGTTTTGATTGTGTCCACGATAGAATCCAACACCTGCATGTCATCTCGCCCTGCCTGCTGTCTGACACTTCAATCTCTTTAGACA
Source organism: Balaenoptera ricei (assembly GCF_028023285.1). Taxonomy (NCBI): domain Eukaryota; kingdom Metazoa; phylum Chordata; class Mammalia; order Artiodactyla; family Balaenopteridae; genus Balaenoptera; species Balaenoptera ricei. Next base: position 129,461,326 of record NC_082641.1, read on the forward strand.
GTACCTTGCTATTGCAAAAGTCAGTAGGATTTAGAATCAGGGACATCTGTAGAAACGCTGTAAGACTTTGGGAAAGTTACTCCAACTCTCAGAGCCACATTTCCTTATCTGTAAATTGGAGATTCATTCATTCTGTTTTATTCAACAAATACTTCTTGAGAATTTACCGTGTACCAGGTGGTGTTCTAGGCTTTGTAGAAACATCAGTGAACAAGCAAGCAAAGTCTCTGCCTACATGGAACTTTTCTTATAATAGGGAATTGTGAAAATGTACAAGCAAACTAATGAATTAATATAATTTCAGATCATAATTTTTGCTGTAAAGGAAAAAGAAGGATAAGGGACCTACAAACATAAGACTGGAGGCATTCTTTTATCAAGAATGGTCAAAGAAAATTTATCTCAGGAGATGTCATTTGGGCTGAGTTCTGTCAGACGAAAAGTCAATCATCAAAGAGCTGAGGGAAGTGTATTCCCAGCAAAAGTTATAGCAAGTGCAAAGGTCCTGAGGCAGTAACAAGTTTGATGTGTTTCAGAAACATCAAGAGGGCCAGTATAGCTGGAACTTAATGAGTGGACAGGAGAGTATGAGTGTTTAGACTGAAATGACTGGAAGGGACCAGATTATATAAATTTTTCTAGGATTTGATAAAGAGTTTGGATCTTATTCAAAATGCAGGGACTTTGCATCTGATTCAAGCTGCAGAGAAATCTTTGGAGGGTTTTGAGCAGGAGGGTTGCTTCTGGGGCCAATAACTCCCCAGTGTCTCTGGACTGTTTCTGCCCATAGATTGAACAGGCTTCCATATTATGGTGGAAAATAGAAATGCAGCCTGAATTTATCAGCAGAGGTAAGTCTGAGCAAACACAGGGCTACCCTCTGTGGCTGAAATCAGGTGGGCCAAGGGGATGTGATATGGGGGTACCAGTGTCATCTGCGAAAATCTTTCAAATAAAAAAAAAAAAACAGTAGCTAATATTTATTAAGCACTTATTCTTCCTAGGCATATAGCACATGCAGTCTTTACAATAATTCTATGAGGTAGGTTCTTTTTTTATGTCTGCATCACGGGTGAGGAAACAGAGGCACACACTTATGGGGCTTGTTGAAGCTCACATAGTATATCAGTCATTTGGGTTAAGTTATGTTTCAGTAACAAAAATTCCCAAATTTTATTGTATTAAAATAAGCAAAGATTTATTTCCTGCTTATTCTACCTATCCATTCAGGGTTGCCTAGTAGCTTCTGTTATACGTTGTTCTCACACTGGGATGCAGGCTCCAACCTATGCTTCCATAATCCCCAAAGGAAGATGCCCAAAGGGGACCTTGGCTCTTGAATTTTCTGCCTGGAAAAGACAAATATCACAACCAATCACATTTCATAGGCCAAATCAAATTACATGGCCACTCCTAACCCCAAAAAGAATAAGAAGAACAATTTTACCATGTGTTTAGGAAGAGAAAACCAACAGTATTTGGCAAACAGAATTAGTGACTGTACATTCTGCCCCTCTGGATACCAAAGATTTAGCTTGTGTTCTTTCTTGCAGGAAAAATACACTTCTCCCTGCCCCAATAGAGATGCTTCAACATGCCTATCCAGACACAGCTTTAAGTTAAAAGTCCAGGAACTCTGGGTGGTACATGGTATTCTCTCCATCAGATCTACATGTGACTCCTCTTGTCTGTCCCTGAGACCTATAAACTAAAGGGCAAGTTATCAGCTCCCCATATGGATCCTCCCATCTGCTAATAACAGTTTTCTCATTGCCCACCATCTCACCCCTAGACTAATGCCATGTCTTTTTTTTTTGATTGAAATATAGTTGAATTACAATGTTGTGTTTATTACTGTAAAGTGATTCAGTTATACACATATATACATTCTTTTTTTTAAATATTCTTTTTCATTATGGTTTATCATGGGATATTGAATATAGTTCCCTGTGCTATACAGTAGGACCTTGTTGTTTATCCATTCTATATATAAAAGCTTACATCTGCTAACCCCAACTTCCTACTCCATCCCTTCCCTAACCCCCTCCAACTTGTCAACCACCAGTCTGTTCTCTATGTCCATGATTCTGCTTCTGTTTTGTAGATAGGTTCATTTGTCTCATATTTTAGATTCCACGTATAAGTGATATCATATGGTATTTGTCTTTCTCTTTCTGACTTACTTCACTTAGTATGATAATCTCTAGTCGCATCCAGGTTGCTGCAAATGGCATTATTTTGTTCTTTTTTGTGGCTGAGTAGTATTCCGTTGTATCTATGTACCAAATCTTCTTTATACATTCATCCGTCAGTGGACATTTAGCGTGTTTCCGTGTCTTGGCTATTGTGAATAGTGCTGCTATGAACATAGGGGTGCATGTATCTTTTTGAACTATAGTTTTGTCTGGATATATGCCCAGGAGTGGAATTGCTGGATATGGTAATCCTATTTTTAGTTTTTTGAGGAACCTCCGTACTGTTCTCCACAGTGGCTGAACCAATTTACATTCTCACCAACAGTGTAGGAGGGTTCCCTTTTCTCCACACCCTCTCCAGCATTTGTTTTTTGTAGACTTTTTAATGATGGCCATTCTGACTTTTAATGATGGTGTGAGGTGGTACCTCATTGTAGTTTTGATTTAATGCCATATATTTTAGAGTTTTTTTGTTACAGCAGTGCTTTACTTCCATATCCAGTTTTGAGTCAATAAATTGGACTACACTGTGCTGAAGTAACAAACAACATCAAACTCTCAGTGACTTTAAATAGCAAAAGCTTATTTCTTTTTCGTGCTGTGTATGTATTGTGACTGGGGAGAGAAAGTTTTGTACAACACTATCTTTTTCCAGGATAATATGGAATATTCTACCATTCAAAATACAATGATAAAACTGTTGGGAAGACCTGACATGGGGGTGTAGCTTCTCAATCCCATCCTTCTGGAGGACTTTTCCCCATCCTTTAACATCTAGTACTGTTCTGGGTATTGAGAATGTACTCAGTAAATGGATCATAAATAAAGAGGCATTGTAGGAATTAGACTGGCTATGAAGCAATCGTATTTGTTGAAGAGGTAATTAGGAAAATTGTTACCATCTTATAAGAAAGTGTTTCTTTTATAGATGTGAGCAATTTGAACACATTTCCCAGAGACTCTGGAGTGGGAACAGAAGCTTGGTTAAGAGGCATAACATTCCCAATTTTTAACTTTGGCATCCTCACATGTCAGGAAATGCTCATGTGACCTTGGATAACATCAGTGAAAGTATAGTGCCTAAAACAAGGAAGATTATCATCGGTCCTATTATATACTAGTTAGGCCAGACCAAGAGTATTGACTCCAGTTTTGACTCTTGCACTTAAAGAGGGACTTGATAAGTTGGCATAGTCTATTGAGGACAACTGGGATAGTAGAGGGAGTTGGAGTTATTGTCCTAGGAAAGAGGAAACCTGGCTTAGACATGATCCCTGCCTTCAACTATTAAAAGTATATAGTTTTAATGGAAGAATAATTTAATTTATCCTAATTCACTTCCTAGGGCAGAACTGAGAGCAATGGGTTGTCAGTATAAAGAGGAAGATTTTGAGCATTTGGAGCAGACTAAAATAGAAATGGGTCACCCATGTCACTAAAGGCACTCAACTAAGGCTGAGTGGCCATCTGTTAATATTTTATCAGGTTATGGAAACTAGGATTAGTTTACCTTTGGGGTTCCTGTGAACAGTCATATTTGTGCTGCATATATCCTACTGCTTATTCAGTATCTCCTCTTGGTGTCCAGTGTGCATTTCAAAGTTAACATGTCTAAAACCAAGTTCATGCATCATCTTCCCACTAAAGCTGCACTTTTCCTGTATTCTCTGTTCAGTGAGTGAATTACCATGTGCTTAGTTGTCCAAGCTAGAGACCTATGTATCATATTGACTCTGCCCTCTCATTTACCCACTATCATCTGATCAATGTGCAAATCTTCCTGTCCATTAACCATTATATCTCAAATATATATATGTATATATATATATATATATATGTTTATATATGTATATATGTGTATTTCATCCACTATTCTCCATCCTCACTACCACTTCCCTCTTCCAGGCCACCATCATCTCTTCACTGGACTTCTAGCTGGTCCCCCACTTCTACTTTACTCCCTCTCCAATACCATCTTATCTTGTAGCTGGAATAAAGTTTCTAAAATGCATATATGATCATATATCTCTTCTACTTCAAGTCCTTCAAGGGTCTCGGTTGCCTTAATATGACTCATAAGGTAATTCATGATCTGTTTTCTCCTCTTCTGTATCTTCAGTTCCTAAGTCTCCTTTATACACCATGCTCTTGCCAGACTATGTTGCTGGCAATTGCCCCACAAAGAGCATCAAACCTCTGTGTATATTTTTCTCTCTGCTCGAGGTGGTCTTCCCTCCACCTTCATGTCCTTTCACTCTGTTAGCATGTGTTAGTCATCCAGAATTCAGTTTATTCAACACATTTTATGAGAAGACATCTCCTATATTTCCAGACTGGATGAGGTGTCCCTTTTGTGTGCTACTCTCTTACCTTTTACATGCCTTCATCTTAAGACTTTATAGTGGGGGTCAGCAAAACAGTCCATAGACCAAATACATCTTGTCACATGTTTTGGTAAATAAAGTATTATTAGAATACCACATTTATTTGTTTATGCTTTGTCTGTGGCTGCTTTTGTGTTACAGTGGCAGAGCTGAGTAGTTGTGACAGAGCCCGAATGGCCCACCAAGCTTAAAATATTTACTATTGAGCTCTATATTTGTTTGCTAGGGCTGCCATATTAGAGAACCACAGACTGTGTGGCTTCAGCAACAGAAATTTATTGTTTTCCAGTTCTGGAGTCTAGAGGTCCAAGATCAAGGTATTGGCAGGGTTGGTCCCTTCTGAGGGCTGTAACAGTGAATCTGTCCCATGCCTTTTCCCTCTTCTGATGGTTTGCTAGCAATCTTCAGCATTCATCGGCTTGTAGACACCAATCATCACCCCAGTCTCTGCCTTGATGGCCACGTGTTGTTTTCCCTGTGTCCCTGTCTGTCTCTTAATATCCTCTTTTTATAAGAACAGTCATATTGAATTAGGGCCCACCCTATTGACCTCATTTTAAGTTGATTACCTCTATAAGAACCTTATCTCTAAATAAGATGACATTGAGAGGTTCTGGGGGTTAGGAATTCAACATATGGATTTTGGAGTGGACAAAACTCAGCCCATAACAGGCTCTTTACAGAAAACTCCTGGTTTATAGTATTATACTCAACCATGTATCCCAAAGGGCAAGACCCAGGTCCTGCTAATGATAGTATCACCAGTATTTAGCATGGTGCTTTGGACAGACTAATCACTCAGTAAATACTCGCTTAGTTAATAAATGATTTTGAGATACCCCCTGGTGACCTGACATCTCATTTTTTACCATATCTATGCTGCCTTATATAATTATTGTAATCCATTTCATGATTACTTCTAGATCTCTGAATGTTTTCATCATGGTCTTGACTCTGTCTTGGGTTACCTGTAAACCCTTAATAAGTTACTATATCTCTCAAAGTCTGAGTTTCCTCATCACCAAGGCCAAGGTCCCTAAAATACTAATATTCCGTACTATTTTTTTTTTTTTTTAAATATTCCGTACTATTGATGGCATTTGGCTAATATGGTAATCCTTCTACCTTTGATGACTAATCTTGTCCTTTGTTTACAAAGCCCAGTGGGTCTGCACTCTGACAGGTTTACAGGAGAGAAAGAAGAAGAGGACCTTGATTTAGCCTAATTTTCACAGACACTTCTCTGGATTCACAGTTTCCCAGAAAGTCAGTGGGGGCTTCTGTGGCAGGAGATGTCACGTGTCCAGGAAGAGAATCATGGTAGCTGTTGATTTCTTTCTAAACTATTTGATGGAAATAAGGTTAGTTTCAGCTCTAGTCCCCTAGTCTCAATGACTTTCATTGATTGGAAACAGAAAATGACTCAGGGTGCTTAAACCACTAACAAATGGAGGGTTTAGTAATTGTCTTTATGAAGGTGAATACCTGAGCAGCAATCAGAGCAGTTTTCTCTGCAGATCAGAAGGGGACTCAGTGAAAGTCAACACCAGACTATGTGGTATGATTTACAAGTAGGGAAAAGCCCCCACTGGCTGAATGTCCTGCCCTGATAGGTGTTTAAAATCTTATCATTTCTTTAAGCTTCTCATCACTTTGAGGGAAAATAACATCATCCTCATCCTCATCCTTATCCTCATCCTTATCATTGGGAGCAATAGCAGTAGAATCAGCAGCAGTACCAGCTTCCATGATAGAGTATTAACTATGTGCCAGGAAGTGAGCTAAGAGCTTCACTTGAATTATCTAATATAATCCTTGAGACAACCCAATGAGGAGGTATTTTTATTAGTTCCATTTTACATATTTTTACAGAAAAAATCCAGGATTTAGAGAGGTTAAATGCCTTATGAACTCACGTAGTTAATTATCATCAGTGTTGGGACCTGAACCGAACCTAACCATTGCCTTTGCCCTGATTCATGAGTCAGGATTATCATGCAGCAAATGTTATTTTATTCTCACATGAACTACCGAGCCATGCATTTCTGGGATATCTACCTTTAAACAGAGTATTCCAATGGACACAACATACTCACACAAAGATCAGTCCATAGCTGACATGTACTCAACTCTGGAATTCACATTTTAAAGGACCTCTTGATTTAAGTTAAAAAAAATAAAATTTTATGCACTCAAGTTAATAGAACCTGTCAAACTTTCACATAGAAGCATATCCAGATTGTTCTGATATAAATTGGTCCACAGAATAAAGTAGATGGCAATTTTCCCTATTAGTGCTATTTATACAACAGGGTTACTTGTAGATAACACCATTCAGTGTGCTTATCACCGTGGAAAGTATTTTGAATGAAAGTACGCAGGGTTTTTGGGTGATCCAGATGAAGAGACAGACTAATCAACTAATCTAATAAATAATGTAAAATTATGGCAGGGTCCCCTAAGAGAGGTACTTTATTAACAGAACTATGAGATGTGATCTGTATCTGAGATCTCAGAGATGAGAAGCAACTAAAAGGAAGTTTTGGAGGTAGGGATTGGGAGAAGAGCAGTCTAAACAAAGCAAAGAGCATGTGCAAATGCCCTGTGGTGGGAGGGGGGCAGTCTAGTACATTAGGAGGAAGTGTAGGGGCCACTGAATCAGGGGTCTATGCTGTGAGCTGGGGACCATGCAGGTACCTATAGGCCATACCAAGGGCTTTCTTTGGTTTTGTTTCAGTTTGCTATTAAAGAAGCCAGTGACACTTTTAAGCAGGAGAATATGATATGATCTTCAGAAAGATTTCTTTTGGCTACAGTAAGGAAATGAATGGAGATGGGGAAGATGAGGGGCACAGGCTATTCCAGTGGTCCAAATGAGAGATGGTGGTCACTTGGACTTAAATGGTGGCAGTGGAGATGATGGCAGGAGATAGAAATAGAAAAAAAATGTCAGCAGGACTGCTGTGTCTAAGCCCACCATTCTTGACTGTGTGACCTGAGAAAATGCTTAACCTCTCTGAGTCACTACTTCCACCTCTGTAGAAACTGGACACATAATAGTATCTACTGCTATCATGAGTTTACATGTGTACCTGGCACATAGTAAGTGCTAAGTAAGTGTTAGCTATTGTTAGTATTAGTTGTAGAAGAAGTCATTATAGTAGTAATAGTCATATTACCAAATTTAGGAGGAAGGAAAGTTAACTGGAATGAAAACATTTTCAATAACTAGATACATATAAGTAGAATTCCTGGGTCAAAAAGATAGGACTAAAAATAATTAGCCCTAAATATACATTTTTGTAACTTCCCTTTGTAAGTTCTTTGTAAAGCCTGTGTTAGAGACTAAAAAAAAGTTAATTTATTTTTCACATTTTAGTCTTCCCAAAATGCTGCTTCTTTGATCCAAATAATGATGCTACAAACAGGTACATACTAAATTAAAGCAAGGAAAAGATTTCTAATGGTTCTCTGAATTCTCTGAATACAAATAAAGGAAGCTCTCTGAGAGGTAGGGACTTTTCTAGCAGGGAAGATATTTAAGAGAGCCTGGAGACTGCTCAGAGCTGCTGGAAAGGATTATAAATCAGACAAGGATGAGTGAGCTTCTTACTTTTCAAAATATCCTCCACAGACCAGTAGCATGAGTGTCACATGGGAGCTTATTAGACTTGCAGAATTTGGGGTCCAGCTCAGACTTCCTGAATCAGAGTGTGCATTTCAGCAGGACTCCCAGGAGATTTGTTGGTACATTAAAGTGTGAGGGACACTAGACTAAATAACTTCTATAGTTCTTTTTTAATTGGAATGATCCTGTGAGCCCAGGTATGAGCTCTAGTGCAGGGAACTTGGATGTGGCATGAGGACAGTGAGGAGGTCCTGCTGAGCTGGCAGGGCTTGTAGGGTTTTTCAAACTTCTCCACTCATTTCTGCACCAAGTTCTCAGCAGTGCCTGCGGTGATACAGGAAGAAGTGAGTGTTGTTTCTTACAGAGTGAATTTTGAACTGTTGACTCTTGGAGTGGAAGACACCCAGGGATTATGTGGTTTACAGCTTTATTTTATGAAGAAAGAACTGAAGGTCAGAAAGGGGTACTGACTTGCCCAGTTAAAATGCAAATTGATAGTTTCTTTATATTTCAATTTCTAACCAAGTTTGTTCTCTCCCTAGCTTGTGATCTCTCTGCCTCTCCATCTCTTTCTCCCCCTCCCCACCTCTAACACACACACACACACACACACACACACACACATACACACACACACACAATTCTTAAGTCAATCTGCTTTTTAGATAAATCTGATGGCTGTCCTCAGGGTCAAACACCAACACCAAGGAGGGGGGGATTGTAAATACCTCAGAAAGAATCTTTTCCAGGTTTAGCAAAGCAGGCTGTGAAGAGCAGTATGAACAGCAGTTGAAGTGGAAAAGAATATAAACCAAGAGTGCCAGCACTTTTCAACATAATATGTGCTCTTCATTAGTTCGCCCTCAGACTCTCCAGCTGAGGTTTGTCATTGGTTTCAATAAAGAGTCTAGCATCATGATTTAGACCAGAGAAGAAAACTGGGAAGAGTCAAGTAGCAGTCCTAATCCCAGCAGTCAGAGGACCTGTATATAAATGCCACTTCCACCATCTAAGGAATGTTTAGCATAATGGGTCCTTGGCCAAGTTATTTTATATGGATGTACTTCCGTGTCCTTCTGTGGAAAATTTGGGTTATTCTTATATCACCTATTCACAGGGTTTTTGTGACTTCCAATAATACTTTAGGAAAATACTTTGTAGCTTCCAAGAGATTTTGTAGTTTCTTTTTTAAACTGTCAGCCTTCTCAGTAAAGACATTAAGATTAATAATGGCAGGGCACTCTTACTTATTATTCTACTTCCATGGCTAGGACAGTGCTGCCATGTAAAAGCATAAAGAGCACGAAATCAAGCTTGTTTAAATGGATATGTATATACATGAAGGAAAGAAGAAGGAGGGAAGAAAGATGGAAGGACAGCACGTTGACAGCTTGTGTGGCATTAAAGTCTTATTTGTGATAATCAGGTTTTCTACAGGTTTCTTTCTGGTCTTCTGGTCTGATGTTTCTTTCATAGGTTTTGCTATTTCATTGATGATACTAAACTGGTCAGGAAGACCTAGGTTTAATTTTGCTGCTTGAATCTATATTACCTTGGGCAAGTTACATACCCTATCTAAACATCAATTTTCTCATCAGTAAAATGGGATTAATAATTCCTAACCCGTTAGCATTGTTGTGAGGGTTAAATGGCAAAATGGATATAAATAGTTAAGCATAGTGTTTGGTATACAGTAAGCATTCAATAAATGCTATTTTCCTGCACTAACAGTTCAAGGAGTTTGACCTACTAATAAAAAGATTTGATCGATGGCCATTATACTGGTACCCGGGAGGCATCCAATAAGTGGTTTGAAGTAGAATGCATAAATATAATATTGATTTTTGTCTTCAATAACATTTTAGTTGAAGGCAGTTTATAAGTCTGTGCTGTTGTTTACATGATTGAATTTTTTAATCTTTTATGTTAACATGTTGATTCAACTTCTGCCTTTTGAAATTATTGAGTTTTTTCTTTGGTCTGATCTATGATTCATTTTTATAAATGTATGAAAACTCAAAAAGAAAGTGTATTTTTGATATGAAAAAATCTGATCTATGTTAATTTCCTCTTATGAACTACATGAGGTAATTTTCTTTGATGGAGAGCACTAATAATGCTGTAGAAGCAAATAAATAAACAAACACAACTTGTTTAGTTGTAGCCTATTCTGTAATTCACAAAATTAAAGGTAATTCACAGAACTAAACAGCCTAGCCTCAAGCAGGAAAGGAACCAGGTTAACTTTGAAGAACCAAAGCAGTAGATGCTCATGAACAGCATCTTTGGGACACTGTTGTCTGATGCTTAATTCCAGCTATATTCTCTATCTCTGCTTAAGAATCACATTCCCCAAAGAAAGAATGAGATTGACTTAGCTTATATTTCTTGCCTAATTCTGTGAATTATGGAGTTAGTCCAGTGCCCCATTCAAAGATGGGAGGAGGGAACCAGACAGGCAATAAGGACAGAGGTCCACTACCTGATATGTGAAGGTCACAGCTTTATATCTTCATCTCCCTGTTTCTCTTTGATCTGCCATATTAAGCCATAGGTGTATTTAAGACTCAGAAAAATGAGAACATGCTTAGCTACAAAAGAGAACGTGGCTGGGCTTGGGTATTCTCTTTCCCTAGATTTGTTTGTCTACATAGAAAGAGTGTTATGGCTCCACTCTTATAATTACTATTACCACGACCACCACCAGGATTTACTGAGTAATTTATTCAGGTATTAATAAACTATTTATCAAACACTATGCTAGGTATAATTCTGCCCCCATGGACCTTAGAATCTGGGGGCAGGACAGCCATTTAATGAAATAAACACTTACATTTTGATGTATGGTGACAATTGGAATAAGTGTGATGAAAAGAAAAATACACTGGGCATAGAGAGCATGTAATATGGAGACTTGGTCTTATCTGGCAGGACAAAAAAAACTCTGAAGAGGTAAAGATATTGGAGGATGTGTAGGAATTAACCAGGTGAAGGGAGCTCAGGGATAAAATTTTAGGCACAAATGAGCAAGAAAATAATCCATGCCTAGCGTAAGCATGTTTTATTTGAGAAACCACATGAAGGGTCATGTGCCTGGAATGCACAGAGCTGAAAGTTGGGTATGAAAACATCCTGGGGCATGTGGTGCAGTCATGTGGGACTTACTGTGTCATTTTAAGTGTTCTGGTGTTTAGCATAAGACAATGAGAAGCTGTTGGATCTTAAGCATGGGAGTGACATGACCAAGTTTACATTTGGAAACAATACCTCCAGTTGCTGTATGAATAGTTTGAGTGGTTAGGAGTGGTTGTAGGGTGTATCAAGAAACAATTGTAGTATGGAAACACAAAAGATCCCGAATAGCCAAAGCAATCTTGAGAACGAAAAATGGAGCTGGGGGAATCAGGCTCCCTGACTTCAGACTATATTACAAAGCTACAGTAATCAAGACAGTTTGGTACTGGCACAAAAACAGAAATATAGATCAATGGAACAGGCTAGAAAGCCCAGAGATAAACCCACGCACATATGGTCACCTTATCTTTGATAAAGGAGGCAAGCATATACAGTGGAGAAAAGACAGCCTCTTCAATAAGTGGTGCTGGGAAAATTGGACAGATACATGTAAAAGTATGAAATTAGAACACTCCCTGACACCATGCACAAAAATAAACTCAAAATGGATTAAAGACCTAAGTGTAAGACCAGACACTATCAAACTCTTAGAGGAAAACATAGGCAGAACACTCTATGACATACATCACAGCAAGATTCTTTTTGACCCAGCTCCCAGAGAAATGGAAATAAGAACACAAATAAACAAATGGGACCTAATGAAACTTAAAAGCTTTTGCACAGCAAAGGAAACCATAAACAAGACCAAAAGACAACCCTCAGAATGGGAGAAAATATTTGCAAATGACGCAACTGACAAAGGATTAATCTCCAAGATTTACAAGCAGCTCATGCAGCTCAATAACAAAAAAACGAACAACCCAATCCAAAAATGGGCAGAAGACCTAAATAGACATTTCTCCAAAGAAGATATACAGATGGCCTACAGACACATGAAAGAATGCTCAACATCATTAATCATTAGAGAAATGCAAATCAAAACTACAATGAGATATCATCTCACACCGGTCAGAATGGCCATCATCAAAAAATCTAGAAACAATAAATGCTGGAGAGGGTGTGGAGGAAAGGGAACTCTCTTGCACTGTTGGTGGGAATGTAAATTGATATAGCCACTATGGAGAACAGTATGGAGGTTCCTTAAAAAACTACAAATAGAACTACCATACGATCCAGCAATCCCACTACTGGGCATATACCCTGAGAAAACCATAGTTCAAAAAGAGTCATGTACCAAAATGTTCATTGAAGCTCTATTTACAATAGCCAGGACATGGAAGCAACCTAAATGTCCATCGACAGATGAATGGATAAAGAAGATGTGGCACATATATACAATGGAATATTACTCAGCCATAAAAAGAAATGAAATGGAGGTATTTGTAATGAGGTGGATGGAGTTAGAGTCTGTCATACAGAGTGAAGTAAGTCAGAAAGAGAAAAACAAATACAGTATGCTAACACATATATACGGAATCTAAGGAAAAAAAAAAAAAAAAGGCCATGAAGAACCTAGTGGCAAGAGGGGAATAAAGACACAGACCTACTAGAGAATGGACTTGAGGATATGGGGAGGGGGTGGGGTGAGATGTGACAGGGTGAGAGAGTGTCATGGACATATATACACTACCAAATGTAAAATAGATAGCTAGTGGGAAGCAGCCGCATAGCACAGGGAGATCAGCTTGGTGCTTTGTGACCACCTAGAGGGGTGGGATGGGGAGGGTGGGAGGGAGGGAGTTGCAAGAGGGAAGAGATATGGGAACATATTGTATATGTATAACTGATTCACTTTGTTATAAAGCAGAAGCTAACACACCATTGTAAGGCAATTATACTTCAATAAAGATGTTTTTTAAAAAAAAAAGAAACAATTGTAGGAGTCAGTGAGATGAATGAGGAGGGCTTACACTAGATTTGTGGAGTAGAGATAAAGAGAATTAGATTTGGAGGATATTGAAGGAGTAAAACAGACACACTTGGCGGTTTGGATATAGTGTGTGTAGGAGAGGAGAGTGACCACTATGATTCCTAGGTTTGGGCTGGTGTAACTGAATGGATGGCAATCTATTAAATTATACCAGCGAAAATATAGGTCTATTCATATTAACAAAGAACATGAGAATAGGTCTGAACTTAGAGGGGAACTTATGTTTAATTTTAAGCATGTTGGCTTTGATAAATCTTGATGACAGCTATGTGTAAAAACCCAGAAGTGGTTGAATATAGGTAACTAGAACTCATAAAGAAGGTCTTGGCTACAGATGTAAATGTGTGAGACTTTGTAGAGGATAATTAAAGCTGTCGGTGTGGGTGAGGTTGCCTAGGGAAAGACTGCAGATGAGAACAGGATACAGATTGGAGCCTTGAGAAATTCCAACATTTAATAGCAAGATAGAATATGAACCTCGCCCAAGAGTCTAAGAGATCCTCTAAGAAGTCAAGACACAATCATTCTTGACTCTGTGAAAGGTGTATAATCATAGTGGTGGCGGGTGTGTATTGCACTGAATCTTAGGAGTCAGAGGTAAGTAAGGAAATGGGGACTTATTAACAGGCAGCAATTGTAGAAGTTATTTTGAGAAGTTTGGCTATGAAGGGGAAGAAGAGTGATGAGATTGAGGCTAGAGGATAATTTTGAGTTCTGGGAATTATTACTATTTTTAATGGAAGCGACTTATTTAAAAGCTGAAAGGATCCCTTTGAAAGAAAGAGAAAAATGGAAGAAAGATGAAAGAGAGAGAACATGAAAAGAGCAAAGGAATACTGTGTGTGTGCAAGATTCCTGATTAGGTGGGAAAGGGGACATACACCTTATAGTTGGGAGAATTGACCTAGACTAAGGGGAAAAGACAGCTCCTCTAATGTGAGAGAAGGGAAGATGGTTTCTAGATTTTGTAGCAGAAAGTAGAGGGGCTCCAGCCAGTGTCTGGTGGTTTCTAGTTTCTTTGTGAAGTACAAAGAAATGATTTCTGCTGAGAGTCATCAAAGAGATGACAGGCAGAGGGAGTTGAAGTGGAGGAAATGTCAGAGGTCAGGTGGAAGTTTGGGGAGGGTGGAGGACAACTCAATTAGGCTTATCAGCAAGTAGGAAACTAAGTTAATCAGTAAAAGTTGTAAGGTTGCTTGGTTAATGAAGGCCCGCTTTAGGCTGGTCAATCAGTCAGTCAACACAGATTGGTTGAGGCAGACATTGTTCTGGCCTCAAGATATAGTAGTGAGTGAGAGGGAAGATTCTCCTATTGAGGAATCTACTCGTTAGTGACAAGGTGGTGAGTGATGTAGGCTTCTTAGCTCCACAAGAGAACTGGTGTTTCTTTAAAGCATGGATGTCTTACTAAACTACTCTTCCTTACACTGTGATTTTAACCAATCATACTTGACTGTCAGATTATAGTCATAGAGACAGTAGATAAAGTTTTACAAATGAAGATAGAGATTTTTCTGAAAAGTATAATAAGAAAAGCAGAGAAACAATGGAGTTTGAGTATCATTGAGTATTTTAAATAATTGATCATGGAGACTAAAATAATAAGAGAAATAAATATAAAAAAGGGGATTAATGAAGAATTAATGAACTGGTTGTTGCATTGGGAATAGTTGAAGATGCAAACTGGAAAAACAGGAAATTATGGCTTGAATGGGATTCATAAATATGTGATTTTGGAAATAGAATAGTTATGGTTACAGGAAAAATCTAGTGTATGGTGGAAGACAGATTGTCTCAGATGGAGTGGAGGGGGTCACTAGAGGTGAGATGGTCGTGAAATAGAATGGTCAGGGTGTTGAATGGATTTATACATGTAGAGGTGAAACACCCAACATGATCATGGACTTTGTAGAGAGGGATACTCTAAACCAGGTACCAAAGTCTTTGAGGAATGAAAGATATGCCTGGGATATCAGTTATAACCACAATGAGTAGGGAGAAAGGATGGTGTATGTGATTGCTTTGTTCTCATCTGGGCTTTTTTTCCTTCTAAGAGTGTCAGTCATTCCTAGCATTTTATATAGTTTATTCTTCAAAATATTTCCATTAGTGTCATCCCATTTTGCAAATAGGGAAAGTGATGCTCAGAGACTTTGTTACTTTAAGCTACAGATTTAATAATTGGTAGAACTGAGACGAGAACCCAGGTCTGTCTGGTCGGCATTTTTTGAAAATTCAGTTTTTAGCTTTTCAGTTGAGGAAGTAGTAGTTTTTGAATTGTCCTACTGGCTATTCATGGAAAGACAATGCAATAGAAACATTCCAAGCAGGTCCATGCAGAGTGGACCCCAGGTAAAGCATATCAGGAGACACGGAAGCTCTTCCCTTCTGCCACAAGGCTCCTGACTAGCAGTTTGAGATGTGTGGCGTCTGAGATGACTGAGTGTGGTCACATCCACTGGAAGGAAACATAGACTGTGGTGGTGCTCTGACAGATTCTTGTCTAGAAGGCAGAACACACTGCTGGAAGAAGATGGCAGCAAGTTGAAGTGTCATCAAGTGACTGGTGTAAGGGTGCCGGTATGCAGTAGTAAGTTGTACCCAACTGTGGAAATGATGGAGCAGCCGTTCTTGCAGTTCAGGCAGAAAGGCATGCAATAGGGAAACTAGTCATCACAGAGCTGTCATTCAGACAGAGCTGTCATTCCGCTGTCATTCAGACAGAACTGTCATTCAGACTCTGGTTATATTAATCTAATGGCTAAGTTACATCCCAGTCCTAGAGGTGCTGCAGCACCAGACAGATTACCCAGTCAGAGGAGTCAGGAATAGAGAAACTAGACAACACTTACTGGCACAGGCACAAAACAGCATAATAGGAGTAGCAGCAAGGGAAACCTGATGTCTATCTGTCTGTCTATCAATCCATCTATGCATCTGGTAAACACTGGCCAGTACCTACCAAGTGCAAGGCCTTGTGCTGCATGGTGGGGATAGAAAGATGAAGTAAGACTGTTGGGTTTCCCCAAGTGATACTCCCTCCTGCATCCCCAGAAGATTGTCAGCTCTTTGATTCCTTCTAATTTACTACAAGTGAGGAAAAGATAGACTTGGACCCTGCAGACAAATAAAGCTCCATATACCACCAAATGAGTTCCCCCATACTGGCACGTTTAAAATATGAGTGGGAAACACATACCTGGATGCTCAAGATGCAATTTATAGTAGGCTTCAGGGACCAAGACTGATGACAATGCCACAAATCAGCAACAAAAATGTAACATTTGACTCTAAGTCTTGACATAAGAACTGCATATAATCAATTTACCTCTCCCAGGGAAACCCTTCTGATAAAGCCCAGAATACAAATGTGTGTTCCTTCCCCTTTACCCTTTAGAATCTTTGCCTTTGTTTATGCCCAGCTCATTATACAGCAGCTGTCTTCATTACCATCTCATTTTTTACTGATGGGAAGTGTTGCCATGGTGATCCTAGAATATAATCCTGAAAATACAGACCGTCATGAACTTATCCCAAGTTAGAGGCAGTGGATCAGTAAGGAGTGGTAAATCCTTCTCCTCTCTTCCTCATGTATGAACTTCTTCAATGAAGAGGTATTGGAGTTACTGGAGAGGAGCCCTTAGCAGCAAATGGGATAGATGCAGGTCCTCACATAGCTGTTTCATGAAGATTCACAGGTTAACAAAGACATAGACAAGTTCCTTGAAGAACAGACAGTCTTTTGCTCTTCTCTGTTGCATAGGCTGTAGTACTCCAAGTGTCACAAGTATGCATCACTGTTAACAAATGGAACTGGGAGTACATGGATTGCTTCCTATAAACACTTTACTGACTCTAAATATCTCAGATTCATGATCTATTGAGAATAGTTAATTTGGGTGTTTGTATCAAGATCAAGGACCATTAGAGCAGAAGAACGCTTAGATATAATCTAAGATGAATTTTTCACTTGTCGATGAGGAAACAAGGCCTAGAGATGAGAAGAGGCTCTTTAAGGCACCCAGTAACTAAGAGGCAAGTTGATTAATCTATTGTAGAATGGGAAACAATTTTTTTTTCTTTCTCTTTTTCTGATATGCTCTTCCACTAAATTCTTCTTTAACCAAAGGCTTTCAGAGAACAAACCTTTTCTTCCTTGGTGGGAAGAAAGTTTATGGAGGTAAAAATAAATCCAGAGATCCCTCTCAACATTAAGATTGATTTAGTCATTTAAAGCCACTGACCTGAGCCTCCTAATAGAGCCTGGCTCACTTTGAAGTTATTACTAATGGACCTGAACCCTTGAGGAGATAAGCAGTATCATTGCTCAGAGAAGGCTTCTCAATACATGTCCCAGTCAAGCTGACAGCAAGACTCTTTTATCTCTGGCTTCTTAGTCTCCAAACCCATTAGCACAGGCATCCTTTGATATATTTCTCTCTGTCCCTTCTAGAGCTCAATTGCTATTTGTAATAAGTCTTGGTGACCTCTCACCGTAGGATGATATCAGAGTATTACTGTTAAACTTAGTTACAATTTAAACTAAAACATGTGGGTCTCCTGGAGACATTGGCAAATCTTGGTAGAAATGTATATCTATTTTATTAATATTAACGGTGGTTTGGTACTTTGTATTGCCTTTTCACCCACTGTCGAAGGCTGATGATTTTAAGAGCTTTCTGCTTAAGAAGAGACATAATAAGGATTATAATGAGATTTGGGATAGATGCCAAAGGTCTTAGAAACAAATGCTGATTTTCTATTGATAGAGAAGTTATTTTAACCTCTCTCAGCCTCAGTTTCCTCATATATGCATCAAGCTCAGAATTGCATATCCTGTTAGGATTGTTGTAAGGAAGAGACGAGAAAATGTATGAGAATTGGGTTAGAGGTTATCACCATCTCCAGTCTTTACTCTGCCCCCTGTGTGCGGGGACAGTGTGGAGAAAGATATGAGGTGTTTCTTTACTCTTGAGGGGCAGTTTAGCTCAGATTGCTTTTTCAAAGGGATTTCATATCCATCAGTTCACTTAATGTTGCCACTAATGATGAGAGGTGATCTTGAGAGAGAGAACTGACATGTTCATCACCATGCAGAGTTGGGATTCCAGAGGTTTAGTCCTGGCTGGGTTTTAAAGTAGCCAATCTGATCTTGAAGAAGTGATCTTCATAAACTGCAGAAAGAATCACGTCCTTCCCCAGCTTGAAATCCTCCATTAGCCTCCCTTTGCTGTTAGAATAAATCCCAACATCTTCAACTTGTTCTACAAGGTCCTGCACCATTTGGCCTCTCCCCACTTCTACCTCATCTTTCTCCTTTCTCATTCTTATTCAATGCATTTCAACAACAAAAGACTTCTTTTAGTTCCTCCAGCATGCCTTCCTTTCCTGCCTCAGGGTCTTTGCCTATGCAGCTACTTCAGCCTCTAATGTTCTTTCCCCTGGAGACTTGCAAAACTGCCTCTTTCTCCTATTTCAGTTCTCAGCTTAAATGTCCCTTGCTCAGAGATTTTCCCTGAACACCCTTCCTAAAAGCAAGTGTACCATATTATTTTCTGTTACAATCTTTGGTTTCTTACCTTCACAGCAATCTCAATTTGTATTTCTTTTGTAATAATCGTTTTCTTCTATTGTGTTTACTTGATTTATCTTCTTTGGTCTGTCTACTCTTTTGAGATGTAAGCTTCATAAAAGTAGGAACTACATTCCATTTATGGCTGTGTTTCCAGCATCTAGCACAATGACTAGCACCTAGCAAGCACTCAATAAAATTTGCTACATAACAAAATGAGTGAATCCATATGTCACTCTCTGAGTTTCAGATTCATGATAGATGGGAATATGCTCTAACAGCACCTCTCCTAGTTATTCTCTCAGCTACAAATATGAGAGGAGATGTGGCTCTTCCCTTCTATGGCTATCACTTCCTGGTCTCGATCAGACATACCTCTTCTTTGTTTTTTCTTTTACATTTTTCCTCTGCTTCCTTGAGCCATATGTTCAGTTTGGCATACAGGATTTACTAAACCACAAGTTTTGGTGATGAGAACACAAGACTGGAAGTCAGGAAATCTGAATTCTAGACTTAGATAGGCTTCTGCTTACAATATGATATTGGATAAGTTAGATGCCTACTTTTGCACTTCAGTTTCTCCTATGGTTATAATGAGGAGATTGGACTAGATGAGCCAAAAAGATCTTTTCCACCTGGAGCATTATCTAACCTAGATTGTTCATTTCCCTTGCATCAATTCATCTGGACAGCCTCACAAGGCAATTACTGTTAAAATAGCAGTGGTCATCTTGAGTCATGTCTGGGTATACTGGTTAAAAATAGAATTCCCATTAATCAGTTTATAGTTGTACTATAAAATTTACAATCCCTGAGGAGAAACCAAGCTTCAAAATGTCTTGCCAAAATATTCTCTGCCCTTGATGCGTGCTGGGTCCTTTCAGGAGTACATTAGGAGCCAAGAGTGCTGGCAAAACAGAAGGGAACAGTATTATGTCCTCACGTTCTTCTCCATCTGCTCTGTTTTGTAGGTCTGCCAGAATTTTCCCAGCATGACTCCTCCAAATTTCCCATTTCATCCCAGATTACACACATATCAGCCCTGGCAGGAAGGTTCACATTTAGAGCCAGTTTTGGAAATAGTGGAAATGTTTGACATAGATTCAGTTTTTAGTACTCATTACCCTGCATCCAATGGCAAAACAGGGAGGGTACAGTCTTGTGGTTAAGAGATGAGTGTATGGAATCAGGAGCGTGGATTTGAATTCAGTAAGACTTGCGATAATGACTTAACCATTCTAAGATGAGTTACCTTGTCTATGAGAGAAGCATACTAATAGTAACAAGGTCATAAATTGTTGACAGGGTTAAGTCAAATAATCATGTAAGATACTTTGCCTATCTCTGGCCCATGGTAAGCAATCAAGATGCATAATTTACAGTTTTTCGTTTTGTTTTCAAATTTCAGTCATTTATTAAAATATTTTAACAACTCCCAAGTGATGCATATGGTTTGAAATAAAATTATCTACAGTGAGTTAAGTCATTTTTGGGGAGAGTTACGAGTACTAAGAGTGATAATGTCACTGCAAATTGGAAAACTTCCATGGACACTAGCATACACTAAATAAATAGTGTATGTAAGTCAATACATAAAAGGATTAGTTCATTTATTACTTATTTAGTTAAAACAGCTTAATGAAAATGGCCATGTCATCTTTCCTAATTATAAGAAAAATTCACACTCACTGCAAACTTTTCAATTATGAAAAAGAAAATAATTATTGTTCATTTTTTCCTCTACCCAGATATAACTTCTACTAATATTTTAGTTATGCATCTATAAAAAGCAGTCATTACCTGCAATTTTTATTTCTTTTATTTCTTGAGTAAAAACTGGAGGATTCTAATCTAGATCAGAGTCTTAGTTTTACCTATTTCTGATATATTCACCTTCTGTGTCATCATCTGTAAAGCTGATGTTTGGACTGTGATCTTTAATATCCCTTCCAGCTCTAGAATACTAAAGTGAATACAAAAAGGCATATTTGGCATTATAAGAAGATAAACAATAAACATTTTATTTTTTTAAATCATCTAAGAACTCTTGAGCACTGGTCACCACATATTATACAAAAATAGCTATGACTTTCTCAGTTACAATGCAGAAGTCAGAAAGCAAATATGCGGTAAAACTATGAAGTAGGTGGCATTTTGGGGAAATGCAGACCTTCCCAGTCTTCATCCATCCTGAGATGTCTCTCCTGCACATCCTAGCCTTCTTCTCGTGCTCTCCTTTTCCCTCCTCTTACTTGCCTGGATCTCAGAATTATATGCCTTATATCTAACGGCAAAATGACAGCTCTTGTTTCCTATTAAATAAATTTCATGCTCTGAGAAGTGAGGAGGGGACATATTTCTATGAAGTTTTGTGACTGGACCATGCTTTCCAGGATCCTGATATAAATCCAGATTGGTGGCTATCATTTTTTTCATATTTGACAGATCAGAGTATTATGACACACATACCCCCCCCCCCCCTTACACCAGTGATATAACCAGTTCTTTAACCTTCACACGTAACTGGTTCTGGCTTCAGCCACTGACCAATAATACAGCTCATTCTCAAGGATGCTTAGAAATTCTCTCTCACACTTAAATAAACTGTCTTAGAATTGTTCTAACTCTAACATTCTCATTTTTACTAATGGATACCCAGAGAAATGACATGGTTCACTTTATGTCTCCACAGTGAATAAGTGACAAAGCTTTCCGTAATAATACCTGAAATATCATTACATGATACATTCCTTGGAGTATTGCTGCTTTTTGATTATCTGTTTTTGTTTTTAATAAAAGCCTGTTATTAAATTTGCATTTCTTAGGATAAGGAGCATGCTAAATAGGAAGTATTAATTCTTCATTCAGGTTTGTTGAGAATCAGTTGTTACTGAGGTCACACCAGGACCCAGCAAAATGCCTGAGGCACAAGAGGGACCAGAAAGTGAGAGAAGGAATGCAGAGCATAGACTGGAGTAGAGAGCACTAGCCCTGGGTTTGGCAAGATAGGATTTGTTGGTGACTCTGATTACAGTAGCTTCTGTGTGATGGTGGAAGGAAAACCGGCCCAAAGTGCGGTAAAAAGAGAATAGGGTGTCAGGGAGTGAAAGGATACTAATATTTCATAGAATTTTCCCCTAAGGTGAGTAGAGAAATGAAATAGCTGGAGACAGACATGAGGCCAATGGAGGGATCTTTCAAAATATAGAAGAAATTGCAGCATATTTGTGTGCTGTTGGGAATGAGCCCATATTTAGGGGGAAATTGATGGTGAGGAGAAAGAAAAGTTGATCACAAGGGCAAAGTCTTGGGTCTGTGAGAGGAGATGTGATCTAGTGCACAAATGGAGGGTTTGGTTTTATACAGGTGTGAAAACAGAGTTTGTGGGTTAAGAAGCAGGTAGCTTGAGAGATTTGGTGGTGGAAAGATGCAGTGGTTCTCTTTTGGTTGCTTTTATTTTCTCAATGAAATATTTAAAAAGTAAGTCTAAAGCTGAGTGCGAGGAAAGGGAGAGAGTGCTGAAGGTTTCAGAAGAGATGCAAACATGTGAACATCCATCTCAGAAGTTGGAAGAGTGGGTTAGTTAGGGGGATAGAGTGAAATTGCTGAGTAGTATTTCAGGCCCACTTGAGTGTATTGGTCATAAATCTAAAGAGAGACAAGTTAGACCTTTAGTGAGTTTTTCTCCAGCCCCCTTCAGCTGCTTGAATGTTGTTGCAAAATAGGGGGAGGACTGAGTTAAACTAAAGTTAGGGTTTTGCCAAACTAGGGTAAAGGAGGAGAGAGGAGTCAGGGATTTGGGAATGATATAAAAGGAGTGGCTGTAGAGACTGATCATTGAACTGGAGAAAAAGAAGGAACTGAGGACATGAGACAGATAATGAACAATGAGAAGTGGTGGGTCCAGTGGGCTGGAGGTCCTGATGTGAGGGTCAATGATATGTAGAGAAGAAGGAAGGGTACAAAATTAACTTAGCTGCGAAAATAAGAGCAGATGTTTGAAAAAATATTTCACAAGCGATGCAGTTATTAGTAACAACAAGGTCTAGTGTATGGCCACGGTACTGGGTGGCTAAGGGGGTGAAGGAGAAAACAGGAAGTGAGGTAGTAAAGGGTGGAGAAGCACAGGGGTTGGATGATGACCATGACATTGGTGTGGAGGTGGTCAAGACTGCAAACATAGTAGTAGACTAGAGGAGGTGAAGAGTAGTTATATAGCAGTGAGAGAGTAGTATAGAAAGGGTGCAGAGTGAGACAGCAAATTTGAGATTAGGTCTTCAGTAACTAAGGAAGCTAAGGAGAGTGGCACGTGACTGCAATGAGGCAGGATAATGGCTGGTAGAGCTTGATGGCAGGTGCTTCAAAAATGGCAGGATTTTTGAAGGAAGAAGGAGGAAATAATTGACTATAAATGATTGTGAGGGACATGCAAGGTGCCCAACCTCACCTCCAGGCTCTGTGCAGTGTGGAAGGAAAAACAACCTTTACTTGAGAGGCCTGCAGGGGAAGCAGTTCCACAGGAAGGAGCCTGGTTTCATAATGAGCACACAGTTCATTGTGTGATGGAGAAGCTAAAAAGAAGTTTGAAGAACCAGGAGATTTTTCTGGTACAGACCGTAAGTTCCAGAGCACTTAGTGGAAGAGCTGAGTTGGGTGGTGGTGGTGAGTAATGACTGTGAAATCATACTAGAGGATGTCCATAGCTCAGCTCATCTGAGTAATGATTGGTGATCTAGAATAGTACTTCTCAAACTTTAAGGTACCTACAGATCTCCTTGGGATATTGTGAAAATTCAGATTCAGTAGGTCTTAGGGAGAGGAGGAGGCAGGGGGCTGAGATTCTGCATTTCTAACGTGTGCCAAGGTGATGCTGAGATGGCTGATTTGAGTATCACACTTTGAGGAGCAAGGCTGTATAGGCTTGCACTAGTGTGAAAGTGTCAAGGTTGGGACAGGATGTCAAAGATGCATTTGATCGAAGATGTCTGGAGCTCTGGAGCCTCCTTCATTACAGAAATATTTAACAGTTGCCACCATTTTTGGAAGATAGGTTGTTACACCTTCGATCCTCCTCTTTCCTTCTCTGAATCTGAAGCACCTGTGTTTAATACACACTTGCTTTACTAAGTGTATTGTCTTTGTTTCCTATGTGTGCGTGCATTATTCCAACAAGATCATTTGGTCCTTAGAACCAGAGACTGTGGGGAAGACTGCAACTTTTTTGGATCATGAGTCGTAACACCTGATTTTAATTCTCATTTCTACCATTAACTAGCTTTGAAAAACCGTGGAAAAAATCATTTACCTTTCTGATCATTTTTATATGTGAAGTGGGGGTAATCATGCCTAGCTTCCTTTTATGAAATTCAAATGAGATACTTGATATAAAAAGTCTTGAAACCTGCAAAACAATATAATAATATGATATTGCTTGTTGCAGGGCTAGTATTTCTCTGGTACATAACAGCATGGAATTCTGGCAGGCACTGGTCTGATTGACCAGTGTCCATTGCCATATCAGTGTTTAAATATTTTTAATAGAAGCCCTGAATATTATGTTTCATAATTGTTATTATATATTCTGTATCTTTTTACAGTGCTAAGCAGAAAAATGGGCATGGAATAGTTGTTGAATTAAAGAGTTCATGTAACAAGGTGGGTAGAATATATGAACACCTACCCTAGGACACACTGAGTGAAAATGAAGGTAATTTCAAAAGTCTGTGGAATGAGTTATTTCTAAGGACAGTTACGTCACTTTTACCAGGAAGCATAAAGATGTCAGTTTGTTCTCTTAACAAATTTTAAAGTGCCCTTACCACAATTTCTTATGTTGTCTTCCTCTTGAGATTATACCTTTCACATTGCTGTTGACTGATGGTTGATTCATGCAGGTGTACTCAGCTAAGGGAAGAATGCTAAGCACAACCAAGCTACAATTATTTTTGAATTTTTAAATTTTATTTATACAGCAGGTTCTTATTATACAGCAGGTTCTTATTAGTTATCCATTTTATACATATTAGTGTATACATGTCAATCCCAATCCCCAATTCATCCCACCCCACTCCCCCTCCCCTGATGCTTTCCCCCCTTGGTGTCCATACGTTTGTTCTCTACATCTGTGTCTCAGTTTCTGCCCTGCAAACCAGTTCATCTGTACCATTTTTCTAGGTTCCACTTATATGTGTTAATATACGATATTTGTTTTTCTCTTTATGACTTACTTCACTCTGTGTGACAGTCTCTAGATACATCCATGTCTCTACAAATGACCCAATTTCATTCCTTTACAGCCAAGCTATGATTAACCTTACCCATTTTGTTCTGGAACAGAACTCTCTACTCTCTGTTCCAAAATGGATTATGGACACTCAGGTCCAAAGTTCTTCAAAGACCTCCTAGATATGTTAGGAAAATATTTCCTAGGTATATGGGAAAATATTTTTACAAACACAGTTTTTTCTCTGACAGTAAAAATATTTCTATTTAATTGTTTTTTCTTGGAGAGCTTGCTTTAGTGAGGATTGATTTTCCTAAGTCTCTGGAGATAAAATAAAAAGCAAGGATTTTGGAGTTCAAGTTCTGGCTCCACTTCTTATTAGCAGCAAGATCTTGACCATTACCTAATCTCTGTAAGCCTTGGGTTTCTCACCTGTAGGACTGGAATAATTATGGTATCTTCCTCATAGGATTGTTGGAAGTGTTGAGAAAATGTGCATGAAGTAAGTAGCAGAGTATTAGCCCCAAATAAGTACTAGTTCTTGTTGTTGTTGTTGCTGTCACTATTACTACTACCACTGTAAAAAAATCTGGATGAAGGGCTTGATTCCAGAATTTATTAAAAGCTGTCTAAATTCAATGGTTGTGAAACCAAACAACCCAATTAAAATGAGCAAAAGATTAAAAAAGACACTTTATAAGGTGTACAGATGGAAAACAAGCATATGAAGGAATGTTCAACATCATTATTCATTAGGGAAATGCAAATCAAAACCACAATAAGATACCACTGTATACCTCTCAGAATGGCTACAATTTTGATACCAATTAACAGTATTACAATAATGACCATAGCAAGTGTTGGCAAGGATGTGGAGCAACTGGAGTTCCCATACACTGCTGGTGAGAATGCAAATTGTAAAACCACTTTAGAAAAGAATTTCACACTTTCTTAAAAAGCTAAGCATACCACTACCACATGGCCCAACCTTGCTTCTCCTAGGTATTTTCCCAAGAGAAATAAAATGCATGTTCATGTAGTGCTTCATATGCAAACATTCATATGTTCATTTATAATAGCCAACACTGGAAAAAATCCAAATTTCCATCAATAGTTGAATGAATAAACAAATTGTAGTATATCCATACAATGCAATACTACTCAACAATAAAAATAATTTAATTACTGATACACTCACTGGTACAGATGCATCTCAACATAATTGTGCTGAGTGAAAGAAGTCAGACAAAAAGAGCACTTACTGTATATTACATTTATATAAAATTCCAGAATTGCAAACTGTAGTGACCGAAAACACATCAGTGGTTGCCTGGGGATAGAGTAAGAAGGGAATGAGGAAAGGCGGGAAAGAGGAATTACAAAGGGACGTGGGGAAATTTTCAAGGAAATGGGTATGTTCATTATCTTGATTGTGTTTATTATAGTGATGGTTTCACAGGTGTATACTTTTGTTTAACTTATCAAATTTTATACTTTAAACATAGTGGTCAACTATACCATAAAAATGCTGTTAACCAAAAAGAACATACAGTGGCTCCCACCTCCACTGCCTTTCTTATGCTTCTAAGCCTGGAAGGCTCTCCTTAATTTGACCCCATCTTATTGATTAGTCTCATCTATTACTGAACCTCTGCTCACTGAGACCATTTTTTTCACCCCCTCCCCTATAAGGTTCCTGCCTTCCTGACCCTCTGTTCATGATATTGCCCTTATGTAGAAGGCCTACTTCTTTCTTATCCTCTTAAATATACCCCTTTTCTAGAGACCACCCAAAAACCATTTCTTTCTTTTGTTCATTAATCATACATTCACTGGGTACCTGTCATGACACAGACTTTAAATTAGGAGTTAGGCATCCTTCAGTGACCAAGACAGCCCAGCTCCTGTTCTCATGAGGCTTACAATCTGCTCAGAGATACAGTCAAGTCAATTGCTGTGCAGTTACACATACATTTAATATTTTTGGCCATTCAGCCTTTGAACACCCTTCATGTTATGGGAGAATTCTCCTTTGGGGGTTGTTGATGGGAAGGGGGACCCATTTCTTCCTAAAAGTGCTAGGACTGCTCCCCACTCCCTGAGTATAGGCATAGGATTTAAGATTGCTAGCTAAGTGCTCCTACCTACTGAGATATTTTGAGAGAGTAAAGCAGAGATGCAAGTACAGTTTGGGTGGTGGCAGAATCAGAAGTTAGTAGCAGCAGAGCAAGTGCCCAGAGGTGCATTTGCCTGTGTCAGGGTCTCAAAGAGACCATGCCTGTGGGGAACAATCTGGTTCTTGCCCATCTTCAGATCCTGGTTCTCCAGACTTTCTCTGGAAAGTCTTAGTCTGTTCAGGCTGCCTCTGTGTTCATGTTATTAACAAATAGCACAGACTGGGTGGCTTATAAAGAATAGAAATTTATTTCTCATACTTACAGAGTCTGAAAGTCCAAAATCAGGTGCCAGCATGGTTGGGTTCTGGTGAAGCCCGTCTTCCAAGTTTCAGACTGCTGGCTTCTCACTGTGTCTTCATGTGGTGGAAGGGGCTAGGGAGATCTGTGGGGCTCTTTTCTAATAGCACTAATCTCATTCATGAGGGCTCTACTCTCATGACTTAAGCATCCACCTCCATCATTTGCTGGTCTACTCAACCTCTCTTAGTTTTAGTTTCCTGGGCACAATGATAGTGCCTACCCCATATGGCTATTGTAAGGTTTTGTTGGGGTAATCCAAGTAAAATGCTTTGCACAGTGCTTGGAATATAGAGATGCTCAATGAATGTTAGCTGTTACCATTATTCTGGTTTATTAAGGTGGGTTGATACATATATAAAAAGCACTTCAGCCAAATGTAGTTAACTAATGCTTATTGGAAAGCGACACTGATCTAGAGCCTTGGAGGGTGTGTAGATCGATTGTCAAGGAGAATGTTGTTGTGCAGATTACATTATCACACAATGAAAGAGACAGAAGTTCAGAGGATCAAGCAAGTGAGGCAAAAATGTAGTTTGCAACCCTTGAATAAGAGGCAGATCAGGAATTTAGAGTCACTGAAAAATGATACAAGTGGACTTATTTACAAAACAGAAACAGGCTCACAGACTTAGAAAACATAGTTACCAAAGGGGAAGGTTGGGGGAGGGATAAATTAGGAGGTTGGGATTAACATATACACACTACTGTATATAAAATAGGTAATCAACAAGGACCTACTGTATAGCACAGGGAACTCTACTCAATAACCTGTAATAACCTATATGGGTAAAGAATCTGGAAAAGAATAGATATATGAATATGTATAACTAAATCACTTTGCTGTACTCCTGAAATGAACACAACATTATAAATCAACGATACTCCAATGTAAAATAAAAATTAAAAAAAATAAGGAATTTAGATTCAAGCAAATTCAAACAAAGCATAGGTAAGTAAAGCAAGCTTAGAAAGAGATTCTTTTTCAGGACACTTAACCATGCTTATTTCGGTCATAATTATGCAGATAGGAAAGCTGGACCAAAAGAAACATTGATACAAATACTAAAATGGCCACTTAATTCTGATATCTGTGTTGGTCCCCATCCTGTATAGCTCTCAACTGGGTAGAAGTGAATATTGTGAAATGCAAACAGACAGTAAGAAAATGACTTTCACAGCTGAGAAGGGCATGAGAGTTGTGGTAACTGGTAGATTGAAGCTCACAGAAAATA
Source organism: Balaenoptera ricei (assembly GCF_028023285.1). Classification (NCBI taxonomy): domain Eukaryota; kingdom Metazoa; phylum Chordata; class Mammalia; order Artiodactyla; family Balaenopteridae; genus Balaenoptera; species Balaenoptera ricei. Next base: position 129,490,102 of record NC_082641.1, read on the forward strand.
CAGCTTTGCATATTCATCTCTTTTACTCTCTTTGTTAACTCATTCTTATCTTAAAACCTGGGATCTGATGGAAATTTGGATTGAAAAAAAAAAAGTGACAGGGAATTCCCTGGTGGTCCAGTGGTTAGGACTTGGCACTTTCACTGTCAGGGCCCAGATTCAATCCCTGGTTAGGGAACTAAGATCCACAAGCCATGTGGCACAGCCAAAAAAAAAAAAAAAAGTGACTGAAACAGTATTATTTGTTCTCTGAAAACATATTAACTTGGTTGGTCATTTAAAGAAAATAAAGTATGGGAAGGGCTTATACTCAGAGATGTTATCCATTGTGCAATGGTGATGCTTTTAAAGCTATCACATAAAACATTCAATGTTTAAGAAATTCAAGAATAATGGAAAATCGCTGTTCCTCTTAATGAACCAGAAAAGACCCTCTGTCACCATGCAACTTATCTTCTTGGCACGTGGACGGACTGGCAGTGTTATCCCTGCATGCTTAATGGCACAGCAGGCATCTGTGTGCAGAGCCCTTCCAGTGTCCAAAGGGTGAACAGGGGCAGTGAAGTGAAAGAGGTGGAGTCTTTTATGCAGCAGGTTTTAACTTCACTTTTAGACTTCACTGTTTGCCAGATCCCAACTAGTGCCCCCTGCGTTAGAATCTCCCTATATCCAAGCTTCTGCTGAGAAGTTGTACAGCAGCTGACAGCAGTAAGAATAGGAAAGGAACTGGCTGCAGCCTGGAGAAGAGTGCTACTAGAGAAAATCATTAACGCTGAGGTCAGAACAAGATCTGGAAGTTCAGTGTGATTGGAGTTGCTCAAAGTAGACCATGGACTCCTCTGGGGAGCCTCTCTTCTTGCCTTTGTTTCTCCCTCCTTTACTCCGTACATTCATCCTTTCCTTCATTTCCTCTCCTGCACCCCTGGAGCACTAGGCACTTGAGATATTGCAGGATGAGTCAGACTCAATTCAGGACACTAAGGAGACCTGGATTGGGGGTTACAACAGCACCTTCTAACGATCTAGATAACTTTGAGCAAGGTTTTTTACTTCTTGGTCCTCTAGCTTGATCTCATTATAAATCCAGGAACTAGAGATGGTTTTTAAGGTTTACCTAACTTTTAAAGTGTACTAGTGTTAAAATATTATCACTTATTATGGGCTAGGCATTCAGCTAAGAATGTGATTTGATTCTCATGAAAATGAAACAGGCAAGTACTATTATTGTGTCTCATATTTTACAGATAAGGAAACCAAGGCTTAACGAGGTTAAATAAATTGAAGACAGCAAGCTATTAGGTGGAAAACTTAGAATGAAGTAGGTGGAAAACTTAGGTGAACCCAGGAAGTCTGACTCCACACATTACCTCTATGCTATATTGCCTTTTTTTTTGAAGCAGTGGGTTTGTTTTACAGCTGGCTTAGCTAGAACTAATTGAAATTGCATAGGTTCCTGGGCTCTGGTGTCAGAATTACCTGTGTTCTAATGAAAGCTCCATTACACTATGAGTGCCTTTGGGCAAATTACTCAACCCTTCTCAGACTATAGATGCATTAATAACAAATTTTGTACTAGACAATATTGCCATAGTAAGCTTTGCTTTACAAATCAATAGCCATTGATTACTTGACTACCAGAATATCTCTACCTTCCTTATTTCAGTGCCTAAAATGTCACCATTATAATGTGGGTTCCTTCAAGTAAAGTGTTATCTTTTTAGTGAGGTCCTCTTATTAATAATAAAAATGTTGACCGGGTTGAGGGATTATACTATGCCAGGCAAGATATAAAGCACTTAATGTCCATTATCTCATTTATTATTCATGACAACCATGTAGGATATGCACACACAGAATATCTACAGTAATTATTCCCATGTTAAATATGGGAAAATGAGGTTCAAAGAGATGGTGAAGATCATACAACTTATAACTGGTGAGACTGTGATTCGATCCAGACCCTTCTGATTCTAGACTTATACTCTTAACCATTCTGCCATTCTGTCACTAGTAGATATGCCTGGAAGAATTAGGATAGAGTCATTATTACATAAATATGGATTCATTCGTTTCTCCTATCATTTCCTCCACAAGAGGAAGGACTAGAACAGCTTGAAGAACACAGCTGTGTGGGAGGGGTGGCCAATTAAAAAGAGAGAGAAAAGCCTTGAAAGCCAACTTTGCTGGGTTGAGGAGGGCTGGTTATGGAGATTGACTTGCCTTTCCTTGTTTGGCTTTGCCCTCCTGCTGGGATTGCTGCTGCAAGACAAGGCAACCTTAATTCCAGTTAGAATTACAGAGGCTCAGGGCTGGGAAAGAATTTGGAGAGTGTAGCCTTCAACCCTCCTCTGTTGAAGGCACCCACTCTATAACAATGTGAGCTGTTCATTTTCTTTCCCCTGTCTCTGCTGTACTGCCTCCTTGACCTTAAAATCACCACAGCCCTCAGGTTGGCTCTGTGTTTCAAAGCTCCTTCTTTATATCAAGTTTGACTTTCCTTTGTTTTATTCTTTTCTGTTAATCAACAAGGAAAAAATTGTGCTTGTTTTTCCATATAATAGTAAACTATAATTGTATATCTTTTTTTTTATGAATAATCACAAGCCTTTTATTTATGGATTTAGGTTTACTTTACAAAATGCCTCTGTTATCTCTGAAGCCACCCTCTGGGGTGAGTAACAGGACAGTGGAGAGCACCAGCTCCATGCAGGCAGCTGGACCTTGGCTCAAATCTCTCCTCTGTCACTTACAAGCCGTATGACCCTGGACAAGTTATTTACTGTTCTCTGCCTCAGTTTCTTCATCTATAAAATAGGGTTAATAATGCTTATATTGCAACTTTTTTTTTTATAATCCTACTTCAAGAAACAAGAGATCAACTGAAGGTCTTAAGAGAAAAGACTGGACGATTAACCAAGATGGCGGAGTAGAAGGACGTGCTGTCACTCCCTCTTGCGAGAGCACCAGAATCACAACTGACTGCTGGACCATCATTGACAGGAAGACCCTGGACTTCACCAAGGAGGATACCCCACGTCCAAGGACAGAGGAGAAGCCACAGTGAGACGGTAGGAGGGGCGCAAGCAGAGTAAAATCAAACCCCGTAACTGCTGGGTGGGTGACTCACAGACTGGCAGGATGGTATAGACTTTTTACTGTGTTTTTAATTTAATTTAATTTAATTTTAATACTACCTAATAAAAAATTAATTTAAACATAAAAAAAAAAAAAAAAAAAAAAAAAAAAAAAGAAACAAGAAAAATCTCAAATAAATGTCATAGCCTTACACCTAAAGGAATTAGAGAAAGAAGAACAAATACAACCCAAAGTTAGTAGAAGGAAAGAAATCATAAAGATCAGAGCAGAAATAAATGAAATAGAAATGAAGAAAACAGTAGCAAAGATCAATAAAACTAAAAGCTGGTTCTTTGAGAAGATAAACAAAGTTGATAACCTTTAGCCAGACTCATCAAGAAAAAAAGGGAGAGGACTCAAATCAATAAAATTAGAAATGAAAAAGGAGAAATTACAACTGACACTGCAGAAATACAAAGCATCTTAAGAGACTACTACAAGCAACTATAAGCCAATAAAATGGACAACCTGGAAGATATAATTGTATATCTTTTAGGAAGCAACAATCACAAATCACGTACTCTGCTTCCCAGTCTTGGTGCCATCCATTGACCTAGTTCCTTCTACTCATTCTTCAGGTTTTAGGTCACACATCACTTTCCTGAAAAGACCTTCTCTCACACCTTAGATAAGGTCAGTTTCCCCTGTTTTTTGCATCCACAACATCCATGGCAGCAATTACATAATGATATGTTGAATGTTCACATTTCCTCCAAGATAAAAGCTCTAGTAAGGGCAAGAACTTATAGGTCTTGTTCATATATATATCCTGGGCACTGTGCTTATTCATTCCATTCAAAACTTTTATGGATAACCTCCCGGGTACCAATTACTCTACTTTTGAACAAGAGAGATTCAATCCTTCTCCTGATGGATTTAGAGTCTAGTGGAGTTTTTCATCCTTTTTTCCTCAACTTTCATCTCTTACAGTGTTACTGAATGCAAGTTTGTGTGCCTGATGCACAGTGAGGCCAAACAAACAGACACATCAGAGTTTGGAGCAGAGAAAGGTTTATTGCAGGGCCATGCAAGGAGAATGGGTGGCTCATGCCTCAAAAATCCCGAACTCCCAGAAGGGTTTCAGCAAAGCATTTTAAAAGGCCAAGTGTGGGAGGGGGATCGCAGGGTATGTGATTAGCTCATGCATCATTCTCTGATTGGTTGATGGTAAGGTAACAGGGCAGTGTCACAGGGGTTAACATTATCAATCCTTAGGCTCCTGGAGGCCTGGGGGCTATGTGCTCATGGTCATCAAGTAGTTAACGTCTTCCACTTGGTGGGGGGTTTTCACATCTGTAAAACAACTCAGGAAATGTGCATCAGATACTGTTATCTAGGTACTTCAAAGAGGAGCTAAAGCAGAAGAGATAAGGGGGAAGGATCTGCCCCAAGAAGGCCCCATAGGGTCCTGCTCAGTTACAATAGCAATTGATATGCTGTGTGATCCCTCTGTACACTATTTTTCTAAGTGTAAGTTGGTTCAGAGTCATGGTTCAGATGTGTGCTCACTGCCTTGATTTACTTTTTGAACTGCACTTGTCCTCATTTTGCAGATTCCAGAAACTGAGGCTAGATAGTTCACCTGACAGTTGCACAGTAGGACTGCATCAGTGGCCTCATTCATTCATTTATTCCTTCATTCATGTTTTCAGCTCCTGCTTCCTTTTGCAGTTCTGGTTCCACTTGTCTCAGCATTTGTGATAATGAAAACTTTGGCCATGGTGTAGGGATGGGCTTTGGGGTCAGAATGACTTCGGATCTATAGCATTCTGTCCCTTATTAGCTGTGTGATCTTGGGCTAGTCAGTTAAACTCACCAATTCTCAGTTTCCTGAAGAATATCAATTCATACTTCATAATTTTTTTAAAAAGGATTAAACACGGAGTAGTAGTAATAGCAATAGTAGCGGCAGTGGCATCACCCCCGTTATACCACCAGCAGCATCTGGTGATTATGTGATACTTCTTATGAGCCAAGAACTGTTCTAAGGACTTTACATATATTAACTCATTTAATACCACCTACGAGGTAGATGCTAGTTTTATCCCTATTTTACAAATGAGGTAAAGGGGACACGTAGAGGTTAATCCTCATGACCAATGTCACCTAGCTGGTGAGTACAGACCCAGGAGAGAAACCTCAGTACCTGGATCTGCAGCCCAGGCTCTCAACAACCTGGCTGTTAACTGCCTCTGGATAATGCACGCAGAGGCTCAGCCCTGTGCTCAATACAAGGTGTGTCTATCTGACTAATACTGGTCTGTGACAACTCTGAATTGGTTTGCCCCACTTTTCCTAGGAGATCTCATCAGATAAGAGAAGCACTGTGAAACTGAAGCACTGATTATCCATTCCCAGGCTCCAATGAGCCCTAAACTCAGGCTTGTACCAGCTCTAAGTGGTCAGACTGACAAAATAAAAGGAATAAATAGGTAAAGAAAGGAGTAAGGCATGGACTCTAATGAGGGGAAATGAGCTTTTGATGTGAAAACTGTCTGCAAGATAATAGAGTTGATTCCTGTGTCTTCCTTACAAGTCCCTTGGCTCTGAAAACAGCAGAATTGTCCATCAGTGTCAGTGACTAAACTAGTCAGTGCCCTCTTGGTGCCAATCATACCAAGAGTTCTGAGAATTTGCTCTTGAAAAGAAGGCAAACCTACACTATGTTTACAGGCTCCCACTTTGCATTTTCTTCAGAGTGGAGTAAGGAGGATTTTCTGTGCATTCAAACCTCAATTGCTGATTCTTTGTCTTGTACAGGGGATGAATCCCTTTCCTGCTCCCCTGTGTGATCCCTGTAACTTTGTCCCTCTCTCTTTCTAGATTTTTTTTCCCCAGGCTGCTCTCCTTCTCTTTAACAGCCAGCCCAAGTGCCAAGTTGCATTTTCCTCATTCATTCACTCACTCCTTTATTTATTCAAGAAATATTTACTTATCCTGTGTTAGGCCCTGGGGGAAGATACAAGAGAGAAAAAAACAAGCACGGACCCTGCCTTTTAGGTCCCATTAAGGAATTTAGGTTGTAGGTTCAAGGGGAAAACTTTAAAGGGTTTTATGTGGGGGTTGTGATCAGATTTGCATTTTGAGAAGATGACTCAGGGTGTGTGTGGCAGATGGATTGAAAGAGTCAAGAGTAGATGCTATTAGGAGTCTGGCATTGACATATACACACTCCTATATATAAAACAGGTAACCAACAAGGACCTACTGTATAGCACAGGGAACTCTACTCAATATCTCGTAATAACCTATAATGGAAAAGAATGTAAAAAAGAATATATATATATATATATATATATATAACTGAATCACTTTGCTGTACACCTGAAACTAACACAACATTGTAAATCAACTATACTTCAATAAAAATTTTAAAAAGAGTAGATGCTATTATAGCAACAGGCAAGAGATGATAGAAATACCTTATCTCCAAGCTTCATATTTTCTCTTTCTCTCATGAATCCCCTGTCATCTTAAAATTTCTTCCTGTAATCCATTAAATCCCATACCTATGGCATCCTGCCTGGTGAGATGGGCAGCAACTTGCTGAGGGTCACTGTCTGATTATTATCCTCCATGCCCAGCATAGAGCCTTATACACATCAATGCTCATTATAAAGAGTCTGAATCTCAGAATTTCAGAGTTGAAAGGACTCTTAGAGGAAATCTAGTTTGATCACTGCATTTTTGCAAAGCCCAGGCAGGTTAAGCAACTTACCCAAGATCAAACATTAAATTAACGATAGAGATTAGATTTAAAGTCAACATTCTGAGTCCAGCTACAGTTTGTGAATGGTTCAAGAAATTACTGAATAAAGACTTCTTTCCTCTTGCTCAGAGTTGGAATCCTATATGAAATAGGAAAGGAACTAGGGCTTTGAGAAGAAAACAATAGAAAGAGAAGGTATAGAGTTAAAAATGAAATAAATATACTCACTTGCTCCCCATACAAGATCGGTTTATATTCTGGTTAACAGTGAGGAGGTCTAGTATTTCTAGACAGAGCAGGTCTCAGCCAGGGGACCAGGGAAAGAGACCATGTAACCCTTTGGACAAAGTCTGGGGAGGGACCATCTGACACCTTGGTGATAAAGAAAAACCTCTTTTTTGTCCTTCTTTGTCACAAATGTTTTCTCTCTTCCTCCTCTCAGGCTCATCCACGCACAGAGTTCCTTTCTTTAATATGGCAATGTTTTCTTTCATGCTCACGTTTTGACTTATGCACAATAAACTCAGCCTTTTTAATGTGAATGTCTTTGGATTTGGGAACAAACATTAGATTTTGAGATCTAGCTATCCCATTACAGGTAAGGTCTTGGTTAAATATCTAAGTCACTCTGAGGATTAATTTCTTTATCTCTAAAATCTCTAAAATTATCTTAAAAGTGATAATTAGCTGATACGGCCATTGTCAGGCCTATGTATAATAAGTCAGAGTTTTTCTAAACTTGGTCTGTAAACTTGCATCAGAGTCTCTTGCAGGTGATTGATAGAAATGCATATTCCTGCGCCCTGCTCTAGACCTCTCGATTTAGAATCTCTAATGGTGGGCTCCCAGAGCAGGCATTTTATCCAAGTGATTCTCATGTGCATTTAGGTTTAAGAACCACTAAATGATTTGGAAAAGTGCTTTATACAGTGTAAGGTATTGTATAAATGCAATCTTAAGAACGTTTACTTTTGTACCCAAATTGTCCTGGTCTTTGCTCCTTTTGGCTCAAAAATCTCTCTAGAGAACCACCTCTACAGGGGGCAGCATCTAAATAGTCGCAGGATGCATGGATGAAGGCAAATATCTACCTGACTGGTAATTCTGTAGTCTGCTTAAGGCTTGACTCACCAGCCTTTTAAGAAAATTATGTCATGTTGTTGAGTGTGTATAATAACTGGATGGGGATTCAGGCAGGAAGATTGAGACACATTGCTGAACAAAGGAAAAAATCTCCACAGCTGGAAAGAAGAAAATGAAGTTGAGCACTGTCTTGCATATAAATGCAAGACCTGTTATACAATATTTAAAATGTCTTATGTGCTCACACACAGAAAGTGAAGAGGAAATGTATACCTTTATCATCTCTTAACTAGATTTATATTAATCCCTCAATTATTGTCTAGTTGGGTAACCTTTCTTGTATCTCCTTGTACCTCATAGTGGGGGAGGAGAACCCAGGCTAAATCATTTCCTTGCCCCCCGCAAGAGGCTGTTGGTTGAAGTGGGCTATGCTTCATGTGATGGCAGTGAGCAGAGTACCTCGGTGGGAGCTGCCATCACCTGGTCCAGCACTGCCTTTCTCTTTAGGGAAGTACTGACCTCAAGATTTGCCTGAGTTTTATGCTGCATGAAAACCCAGGGTATTCCCAGACAGACTATCTGAAAGCTCAAGAGATAGCCATATGGGGTTTCATAGCCGTTGGTTAGAAACTCTGACTCTAAGATCTACTTTTGCGTTTTGAACTTTTTTAAAATGCATTTTCACTAAAGAAATTAGATTTTTTTCAATGAGAAGAGTAGAACAGGGAAAGCTATAAAATAGCTGGGATTTATGGTCTAGCTCAGAGGTGATTTTTTTCAACTCATCTTGGCTGAAATTACTGCAGTCTTCCCCTTAGAGCATCTTCGGAATTTATTTTCAATTTAGACTGTGTACCTGTAAAAATAGGATACAGAATGATCCTGCGGTTTCTGAAGAAAAGTCTGGAAACCTAGACTGTGCCATGCTTATAAACAAATTCAAATATATTTGTTATAAAGCCTTGCTTGGATTGAGACTCCAGTTTTCCAATCGCTTTACCCAGGAGCTCTGTTATTAACTCTTTATTTGGTGTGTCTTAATAGACACCCCGTGCAGCCTTTAAAGATACTTTTAGGTGGAGTGTAAAAGAAGAGTAGTTATGAGGAGACCTGATTTTTAGTTTTGATTCTGCTTTTCTGTATATTTCTTCATAATGAAGTCATAACCTCTTGGGCCATAGCTTTCTCATCAATGAAATGGGAGGAGGTTGAACTAGATCCATATTTCTGAACTGGTATTTCCTAGAACACCTAAAATACCTGAAACTAATCGCATGCAGGAATCAACAATTTAGATATTTTTAATATGTTGTATATCCCCTAACTTGATTTCAGAATTAAATATTCAGAAAATCTGTAATATCCCAAATTGTGGAGCAGATGTATGCAAAAGCTTGTTATTTGATTGCTATTGAAGGGACTGAGTAAGAATGAGGAGATCTAGGTTTGCAGAAAATTACTGTGTAACCTTGGATGTGTCATTTGCACTCATTTTCTGTCTCAGTTTTCTCATTTGTCATCTACTCCATCAACATCCTGTGACTCTCCTGGGAGTCAAATTAAGTTTGAACACATCTAATCTCTCTTCATCATGTTATTTTGATAACGATGTGCAAGCAGGCCTGCAAAAAAATGAAACTTCTAAGGAACTTTAACTTTTATTATGAGATTTTATTGGGATGGTAAGTTGAGATTGAATCAGTGTAAAAAGAGGAAAATGACAAGATGTACTAACTGTCTTCTTGTCCCAAACAGAGTAAGGTCTGGAGTGGCAGATCGGTTTTGTCTATAGGGCCGATTCTAGTAGATTCCAGTGGCTGTTGAATGTGAAGAAATCTAAGGGGGCTAAGTGTAAGGGCTGGGATCTGTGAGCCATGCCTGGCATGTGGCCTGGAGTGGGACATAACAACATGTGCTCCACATGTAGGCTGACCTGCACTCGACATGTCCACCTTTTTGAGAGGATACATACCCATAGATAAAGTTAATCCAGAGGTTGTGATATTCTGTCTGTTATATGTGTCTTTGGAGCATCTGGAAAGTCCTCAGGCAAAAATAGTGAAAAAGATGAACCCAATCAAAATTGGCATCTGTGAGAAACATGTATACCATGATAGAAATACATATGCTTTGGATCTATTCCTCTTTTTTTTTTTTTTTTTTCAAACTTTGAGTTTATTTATTTATTTATTTATTCACTTATGGCTGTGTTGGGTCTTCGTTTCTGTGTGAGGGGTCTCCCTAGTTGCGGCAAGCGGGGGCCACCCTTCATCGCGGTGCGCGGGCCTCTCACCATCGCGGCCTCTCCCGTTGCGGAGCAGAGGCTCCAGATGCGCAGGCTCAGCAGTTGTGGCTCACGGGCCCAGTTGCTCCGCGGCATGTGGGGTCTTCCCAGAGCAGGGCTCGAAACCGTGTCCCCTGCATTAGCAGGCAGATCCTCAACCACTGTGCCACCAGGGAAGCCCTCTATTCCTCTTTTTATCCTAGAATTTCTTGCCTATTTTTTCTTAGGCTTGAAACTTTTTTCCTGATTTCTGTCTTTCATGGTCCAGTTCATGTCCCAGCCTTTCCATGAAGTTCTTAGAGGAGATCATAGTTTAACTTTCCCACGCAGGCAAGATGTCTCATGACATCTTACACAGGGATATTCACACAGTAAGTCAATAATTGGATCAACCAATAGATGAATCACTAGCTATACTATAAGAAATACATAGTATATTATACATAATGTAAATATATGTTAACAATATAAGAAGTCTTATATAGATGGTTAATATTTATTTTATTTTTAGTTGAGTTTATTTTTAAAGAAAATATAGAGAAAAGTGAGCAAGCAGAAGGATCTTATTGTTGTCCAAATGGCTTTATTTTTCCTGAGTCCTAAAAAAGTCCACAGTCTGCAAAAGATAAAAATAGCTTCATAAAAAGGGATGAATGAGGACTTTCCTGAGCCTCATCAGGAAATGCTGATGCACAGAGTTTGCTGGTTAGGCAACATACCATTTAGAGATCAGGGCAGGAATCTCTTAGCACAGAAATGTGGATACCCAGAAAATTACAGTTGTGTAATCAGTTTTTGTGTTAAAAAACTGGAGTCAGGAAAGCAAAATACTTCAAACAGAAATAGGTCAGATAATAGATTTTGTTTTAAAATTCATTTTCTGATCTTACAAAGAATTGCTGCATTGATTCAGACTGGACCTCTGGCGGAATAATCAAACAGTTCCACATGGACCAAATGTACTCTCTTCCCTTCTACTGAGCGAGTTAGCGTGTGCATCCTGATCTGTCCACTTTGCTTCTTTGTGTGTGTTTGTGTATGTGTGTGTGTGTGTTTATGTTGACTTTCCTCCTCTAGAATATGAGGATAATGATAAGTACCATGTAGGATTGTTGAGAGAATTCAATGAAATAATGTAGGTGGATGTGCTTTGTAAACTAAGAATATAAAATACTGTATAACTATATTGTATTATTATAGCTTTTCTCATTTAAGTGTGGATTAAATAGAATATTTTTCACTTGGGAAAATATAGACAAAATCAGGGAAAAGAGTGGTTATAATGAATAATCTAGTTAAGCATGAAGGGGGAGAGAAAAACTTATAGTTTAGCAGGTTTCTTTTTTAACCTATATGAAGTTGATTGGTTTGTATAACAGAGTACCATCTGTTAGAATGTTCCAGTAAAGAGAAGAAACATGGAATAGCCCTTCTTTCCTTTTCCCCTTGCCAAAGACCTAAAGATTTGTTTAATACTTTTTTGAGCACCTAATATGTACCAGGAAGTGTTTTGGATACTAGGATACCGTGGTGAACAAGACAGCTAAAACTTCTATACTCTTTTCAGTGGTGATGAGAGAAAGGGGGGATAATAAATGAATTAATTAATAAGATACTATCAAATATTGATAAGTGCTATGAAGAAACAAACAAATGGATGTGATGGAGCATGGCTCCAGTAGTGGGTGTGGTGGCCATGAGAATCTCTTGCTCTGAAGAACATCATTGACTGATGTCCTCATCTGCTGCACCCAGAATCCACTGCCACGTTCATGCTGGGGTTGCCCTTCCCAAGGGCTGCTCCCCATCAGTCACTCAGCATGGTGGGGGTACTAATCCTGGCCCATTGCTGTAGGATGAAGGACTCTTCCAATGGTGACTATGGCTTGAGAACTTGACATCAGCCTTGCCAAAACTCTGTTAGAACTGTAGCATAGGCTAAGACGCCTCTTACCCAAACCTCCTTCCTTTCCTTTCTTCTCACAGGGGTCAAACTTACATCACAGTGTGATGGCTCCCCCAGCTCCCTCACAGGCACGTCTCCCAATACATCTCTTATATGTCTAATATCTCTTGGTGCCTGCTTCTCGGAGGACTTCAACTAACTCAGGGGAGGAGTTGGTAATTTCAGTTTGTGTCAGGCAATGCCTATTGGAGAAGATGGCTGAGGTGAGCTCTGGAGGAAGAGCATTTCAGGAAGACAGAACATCAAGTGCAAAGGTTATAAAGCATGGGTGTGATTGGCATGTTCAAGAAACAGGGAAAAGGACAACGAGCTGAAATGTGGAGAGTGAGGGAAGGAACAGTAGGAGGAAATTTCAGAAAGGAATGCAGGGAACAAATCACGGAGGATCTTGTAGGTCATGTTGATAAAGTTGGGTTTCATGTTAAGTATCGTGGGAAGCCACTGGAGCATTTTGAGCTGGTGAGTGAGTGAGATTACCCGAGAGAGAAAATACTTTCTACAGCTGTATACCCTGCAAACATGTAATCCTTTTGACATAGAAGACAATGGGTACCTGCAGTGAGGTTTTCTCTCTCTGCCTTAACCACCACAACCTCTTCTTCCCCCTACTTCTTCAGTCTGGGAAGGGGATGGAAGGAGGTAAGTTTTGACCTTGATGACTGGGAGAGTTGAGAAAAGCATACCACACTGCCTTTATCCAAAGACTATATACCTTTGACATTCCTCTTCTCGAGATCAAATTAGGGGGAACAGTGTCAGATTGGTCAGTTTGTTTACTATGAGAAAGTCTTTAATTCAATCTTTACAATATCTTGCTGGGTCTGAGGTTTTGTTTAACAACCCCCCATCTCTCTTCATGCTTGCCTAATCTGGGATTTTAGATCTTTATTCTTCTCTTACAGATCTGTCTGCACACAGTACTTTTTGATCCTCATTTCATTTGCCCAGACAGGACTTTGGGTTGTCTATACCCCTTTTCCTGATACAAGGTATTCTTTCATGTATACAAGACATTCTTTGTGATGTCTAACAAATGTAGTTGAACATCGGTCACTTAATACTGTATTGACAGTGTTCCCCAACCCTTAAGGACATGCTTACATATACAAACTTTTGTAATGGCAATAATGGCAGATGCCCAGAGGACGCCAGTAGTATGACCTGTGGCTGTGGGCATGTCTTGGGAGTAAGCCCTTATTGAGCTGCATTCTCATATCTCAGGGAAGTGATCACTCACTCTATAATGAATTACTTTTTAAGTGGCCATCATGGGCCAACCTCTGACCTAGATGATGGTGATACAGTGGTGATGACCTGAATATACACAGTCCCTACTCCTGAATCTTAGTATTTGGTAGAACGGAAAGAGTGTGGAATTAAGGAATCTTAGTATTTGGTAGAACGGAAAGAGTGTGGATAAGAAAGCCTGAGCATAACATCTGCATCAAAACTTTATAGCTGTTGTGCTTTGGGCAAATTCCTGACTCTTTTTTCATCCTAAAGCTCCTCATCAGTTAAACAGGGATACTAGTAACTCCCCTGTTGCTACTAGGGAGGTTGTAAGGGTCACATGAAATAATAAAACATTATAGCTGTGCAGCACATTAGATTCTTATTTGCTTTATTTTGTCTTTAAGTAAACTTAACTTTTTAGAACAGTTTTAGATTCATAGAAAAACTGAGAAGATAATACGGAGGGTTCCTGTATGCTTCTGCACACAGCTTGCCCTATAATTAACGTCTTACATTAGTATGGTAAATTTGTTACAAGTAATGAACCAATATTAATGGATTATTGTTAACTAAAGTTTGTACTTTATTCATATTGTATTAGGTTTTACTAATGTCCTTTTGATGCTCCAGAATCCCATCCACCATGTCACATTACATTTAGTTGTCATGTCTCCGTAAGTTCCTCTTGGTTGTGAACATTTCTCAGACTTTCTGTGTTTTTTAAAACCTTGAGAGTTTGGAGAAGTACTGGTCAGACATTGATATGTTATATGATGTCCCTCTCTTGGAATTTGTTGCTTTTCTCAAGATGAGACTATGATTATGGATTTTTTGGAGGAAGATCACAGCCATAAAATTGCATTTTTATCACATCGTATTCAGGCTACATACTATGAACATGATTTATGACTGTTGATGTTGCCCTTTATCACCTGGCTGAGGTAGTGTTTGTCAGATTTCTCCACTATAAAGTTATTTCTCCCCATCCCCTCCTTCCCTACTGTACTTTTTGGAAAGGAGTCACTATACACACTCACACTTAAGGTGTAGGGAGTTATCTTTTACCTCCTTGAGGGCTGAGTATTTACACAAAGAATTTGGAATTTTTCTGCATGGGAGATTTGTCTCTTCTCCCCATCTATTTATTCAATCACTTACTTATATCAGCATGGACTCATGATATTTATTTTATTATTTGGGTTATTTTCCAGTACAACTTAATTTTTTTCTCAGACTGTTTCAGCTTTGGTCATTGGTTGGCTGTTGTGTTCCTTTAGCATACCCAATCATTGTGGCTTCCTTCCTTCCTTCCTTCCTTCCTCCCTCCCTCCCTCCCTTCTTTCCTTCCTTCCTTCCTTCCTTCCTTTCTTTCCTCGCTCCCTCCCTCCCTCGCTCTCTTTTTTTCTCTTTCTCTCTCTTTCTTTCTTTCTTTCTTTCTTTCTTTCTTTCTTTCTTTCTTTCTTTCTTTTTTCTCTCTTTCTCTCTCCCTTTAGCACTTTCTTTTACTTTCTGGCACTGCAAGATGTTCCACATTCATCTTATATATTTACTGCCTGAGTTGTAGAGTTTGTCATTTCTTCAATGAGCCCTGGTTCCTGTTATTGGAGAATGGTATTAGAAAAAAAGATCAGTATCTGTTTTTTATCCATTCATTTATAAAGGACATTTTGGTGGCTTCCTGTTTTTGGAGATTATGAATGAAGTTACTGTAAACACTTGTGTGCAGGTTTTTGTGTGGCAATTAAGTGTCTGAGGCATTTTTCACTTCATTTTTTCATTTTGATTTTCAAAACATTTGGGGGTAGGGTAAATGAAATAACATCATACCTGTGTTACACATTGGAAAAGACATGGAAAAGATGAAGTTCTTGCCTCAATTTGTACAACTGGTAAAAGGCAGAGCTGAGACTTGAAGGTAAATCTTCTAACCCAAAATCTCTGTTCCTCTATTCATTCATAATTCATGTATTATCTAGCTCTCAGTAAATTATTTGAGAAAATAATTGAAAACTCTTATATACTACCCAAACGTTAGTTATTTTATTAAACCAGAGCTTGTTGTTGTTGTTGTTGTTGTTTTTTATTGTCTTTGTCACTACATCCATCACCCCTACAAAGCACAGACTATGAAAGAGTAATCTGCTATAATATAAATTAAAAAGGGAAATACAAAGGTCACCCCTATTCTTTGCTACTTCTCATTTCATTGCTTTACTTAGAGAATGCTGCTAAGACACCTGTTCTTCATGTTTTGTCATTACCCTTTATTATCCTTTGCCATTGCTTTCAATAATTTGGGGTGGTGTATAAAATGTATTTGAAATTAATAATTTAAATTAATAATCATAATTTTTAATTAAAATCATAATATGTAGCAATTGCACATTTACCATATACTAGACACAGGGCTAGCCATTCACTTTCTTCCTTTTTTCCTCACAACCTTCAGAGGTAGCTTCTATTATTATCCCCATTTTTCAGATGAGGAAGCTGAGGTTCAAGGAAATTATGTAATTTGCCCAGGAACCTGCAGTTAGTAAGAGACAGGAATAGGGCTCAGGATCTGCTGAAGTATTCTGTTTTCCACATTTTATTAATGATTTCCAGAGATGCATTACCTTCAAAAGAAGAGTAGTCATATTAGAGATGAAAACTTGATATTGAGAGCATGGGAGAAGGAAAGCTACTGTGGGGGTATGGCAATGCCACTGGACCTAGAGTGGCAAACCAGACAAGGGTGTCCTGTAAACACAGTTACTGAACAAAAGAAGTTAAACCTAAGGAAAGAGGAAATACAGTATTTCCCCCTGGTGACACCATCTAATAAGAACAGCAGTTCCTCTGGGGCACTGGCCCATTATGTTAAAGTGATAATGGTGCAATTAGCTCTTTCTTCATTTTCCCATGTTAACCCAGGGGTAAAATGGCACACTGAGCAAATATACTAAATTACATTAAACTTCGTGTTCAATTTGAAAATCTTAGCTGCTGGCTGCAGAGAGATTAGCAGGCTCTAGCAAATTTTCATTTTTTTTTTGTCTTGTACTTCACCTCCACCTTAATGAAAAACCTTAGCCATAGCACTGATTGTTTTTATCAGATGCAACACAAGTTCCTGCAGGCAACTCTGAGTTGGCACTGTGAGGTTTCCAGAGAGAACTCTTGGCATAGGTTAGTAGAGTGAAGCTTATGTAATAACCAATAAATATTTCTTGGGAAGAATATTAGTATAGTGCTGGGCATAGTGCTGGGCATAAGGATGATGGCCATTTATACCAAAAAAAGTTTGCCTCTGGGATCCTGGTCTAGTCAGCATCATTGGCATTATGAAGACAGTGCTAGTCAGGAAGTCAGAAGTGGGACCCCAGTGTTTTGGTACCTTATCCCTGCAGAAATTCAGCTGGCTTTCAGCTCAGTGATGATCAGTGAGCTCCAGAATTTGCTAAGTGTTTCTAACATGTGGCTCTGTTGATCAAGCCAAACTGGGGAGACTGAGGTCTTTGGCCTATTAAGGTCACATTTATACATTTGACAAATTTTTACTGATGACTTATACTGTGTATCAGACACTGTACTATGTTCTGGGTTCATAAGGAAAAATAAGCAACAATTCTAAACTCAAGAAAATCACAGAGTGGGGTTGAGACAGACAACTATATAATAATGTATGAAGTATAATGAATACTACTTCACATTATTATAAAAAAGGAGGGCCATATCAATTTATTGAAACATTGCTTTATTGTGATCTTTTCCAGCTGCAGGAGACCAAAAATATGTGTGTGTGCATGTGAGAGAGAGAGACAGGGTGAGGGCATCCTCTTCCCACATGCATAGAAGCCTTTGAGCCTGCCGTTTTGTCAAGGATTTGATAAACAGACAAACAAACAAACAAAACTTTTGTTTTTCAGGACTACAAATGAAAGTTGCCAGACACAGAGTGGAACTGGCCTGTCCCAAAGAAAAGAGGTTTAGCTCCTCCTAGAATGAGTCAATAGGGCAATGAAACCATGTATGTCTAAACTGTACTGCTGTGTCTTTCCTCAAAGCACCCAGAGAGGAGATGGGACCTCTGTTGAGGTTGTACACTGGGTGGGGATGGGACGTGTCTAATGAATATTACAAGGTGAACCTACATTTAACACTGGACCATCTTCAAATAGATCAGATGGTCATGGACAGTGAGCAATGTAATGGCAGCCATAATGGACTGAAGACCAGAGATATCTTTTCTCTATTTTCTTGGTAACATGTAAGTACCCCCTCGCTTACCACCACCTCAATGCATAAATGATACCACGGAGGTGGTACTCAATTTTGACAATTTAAACATTTTTTCCATCCTGACTTTTGAGGGTTTGAAGTTAAATTATTTTTTAATTAAATTAAATGTAAATATAATTTAATGTAAATATTAAGTTGAGAAAGTAAGAGTGTAACATTTAAAAAAATAAACTCTTTGTTTTGGAATGACTTTAGATTTACTAAAAAGTTGCAAAAATGGTGCAGAGAGTTCCCATAATCCTTTACCTAAATTTGTATCACCTGGTAAATTTCCCCTAATGTTACTGACTTATATTATCTTGGTACATTTGTCAAAACTGAGAAACCAACAGTGATACATTATTATTAGCTAAACTCTAAATTTTATTTAGAGTTCACCATTTTTTCCATTCATGTCCTTTTTCTGTTCCAGGAACCAATCCAGGATATGGCATTGAGTTGTCATGTCCCCCTAGTTTCTTCTGGTTTATGACAGTTTCTCAAACTTTTTTTTTTTTTCTTGACCTTGAAAGTTTTGAGGAGTACTGGCCAAGCATTTAGTAGAATATTCCTCAAATTGGGTTCATCTGATCTCTCTCTCATGATTAGTCTGGAGTTATGGGTTTTTGGAAAGAACACCACAGGTGTAAAGTACATTTCTTATCACTTCATTTCAGATGTTCATGACATCAAGGATACTAAACTGATCACTTGGTTAAGAAGTGCCTGTCAGATTTCTACACTCTATAAAGTTACTATTTATCCCTTTCACCTGCATTCACTAAGTTCAGCCCATACTCAAAATGTGGGATAGATTGAGAAGGCAGAGGCCTTCTTGAGGGAGTATTTCTACATGAATTTGGGATTCTTCTGTAGGGAAGATTTGTGTCTTCTCTCCCATTTATTTACTTAACTGGTCATTTATTTATTATATCAGTATGAATTCGTGTGCTATAGTGTGAATGTGTCTCCCCCAAATTCATATGTTGAAATCCTAACACCCAAAGATGATGGTATTAGGAAGTGGGGCCTTAAGGAAGTTCTTAAGTCATGAGGGCAGAGCCCTCATGAATGAGATTAGTGCCTTATAAAGGAAACTTCAGAGAGATTCCTAGCCCCTTCTACCATGTGAGGAAACATTAGGAAGCTGCCAGCTATGAACCAGAGAGAGGGCCCTCACAAGAGCATGACAACGCTGATGACTTGATCTTAGACTTCTGGCCTCCAGGGGTGTGAGAAATAAATTATTGTTGTTTATAAGCTACCCAGTATGTGGTATTTTGTTGTGGCAACCCTAATTGGCAAGCATCATGTACATTTAGTTTATATTCTGTGTTATGATCCAATACACTGTTATTGATATTGTTGCATAAATTTTTCCGGCTTTGGTCATTGGGAGTTCCATCGGTTTAGTTCTTGTGTCCCTTTGAGATGTCCTCATTGTTCTATTTCTTGAGCATTTTCTAACTGCCTGATACTACCAAATGTGTCAGGCTTAACGTTTGATTTCCCTGCCATGACCCTAGAATCAGCCATTTCTTCAAGGAGGCTTGGTTTATTTTATTGGAGGATGGTATTTTGAAACCAAGGTCTGGGCCCTGGGAATGATGGTTACTACTGGGGTGACATTGCTTGGTAGAGCTTGGTAGTACATGTACATATACTAACCCATGCACTTATCTACAATTGTTTCTGTATCTATCCATCTATATATGTATATTAAACTAAACACAAATTTATATTGACGTACTACAAGGTTATTTCAGCCTTCTATTCTTGTTTATCAGTAAGTTTTCTTTCCAATAATGAGAATTCTGGCACCTACCATCCATCATCCATTTACTTATTTTTTCAACCCCAGTATACATATAAAGCAGTTTCATATGTCTGCATGATAAACAACTTTGACAACTAGAATATATTGCTTATGTACCATTCCTTTTTTCTTTGCCCTTACAGTTTCCAGTCTAAACACAATTTCCGAAATTACTTTGGTCATTTCTATTTCTCCCTACCCCCATAGTGCAGTTATATGATATATTTGTAATATAGTTAGATTAATGTTTTCACAGTCTGAATTTTATCTTGTGATCCCCTGACATTCTAGTTAATTGTTTTTTATTTTATAATTTGCATATATCAATGTTTACTCTTTGTGATATAAAGTTTTATGAATTTTTACAAATGCATTGAGTCATATGATCAACACTGCAGTAGCATATAGAACAACTCCATAAAATTTCCTCTGAAGAATACAATAAGTTAATATTTTATGCAACTTAGTGTAAAATAAATTTATCAGATCTTCCTGAGACAGATACTGTATGTTGGCTCACTCTACACCTATCCGACCCCTCCTTATCCTAATTCCTCTCCTTTGTCTTATTTATAACCTTAGAGGCTGGATACCTTATTATATCTATGTCTATATCTATATCTATATCTTTATCTAGTTTATATCTATCCTAAATCGATGCCTCCCTTGCAGCTAAGTGTGGCCAGTAATACGGTTCTTGCCCTTTGGTTGTTTACACATCTCTCATTACTTTTCTGTCTGCCTGCAATATGGACTTGCTGATGTAGATGTTCACTCAAGGTTCAATAGCCATTTTAAGACAATGAAAACAAAAACTAGAGCAAAAACTATAGGAAGAGCCTGGTTCTCTGACGGCATCATTGTGCTTTAGTACAAGCCCTGGGCAACCTATCCCCATTCTTTTCTTGCATGGGATAAATAATCTCCCATGAATTTAAGCTACTATTGTCTTGCTTTCTGTTGCTCACAGCCAAACACAATCCTAAGCAATACACACTTCGGTGATATATATTAGGTACTCTGGGACATTAGAGAAATGAATAAAGATGCCTGGCAATTCAGTAAAATAATTAAATTTTTATCTTTAATTAACAATTTTGAGTCCTAATTAAATGAAAAATACTGTGCCAAACCTTTCTATAGATACAAAGATGCCTTAAAGGGAATCTTAAATATGGCACAAATGAACATGTCTACAAAACAGAAATAGACTCAGATATAGAGATCAGACTTGTGGTTGCCAAGAGGGAGGGAGGGAAAGGTATGAACTGGGAGTTTGGGGTTGGTAGATGCAAACTATTACATTTAGAATGGATAAACAACAAGGTCCTACTGTATAGCACAGGGAACTATATCCAATCTCCTGGGATAAACCATAATGGAAAAGAATATAAAGAAAAGAATGTATATATGTGTATAACTGAGTCACTTTACTGTACAGCAGAGATTGGTACAACATTGCAAATCAACTATACTTCAATTTAAAAAAAAAAAGAATTTTCTTCCACAAAGAAGCTTATAAGATAGTCGATGTAGTGTATATTCAAGAGAGCTCTGCACTTAGAGTTGAGATCTGGGTTCAAAATATGCCTTTTAATTAGCCATGTAACATACCTCATTTATTGATTTATTGCTATGGTTTATTAACTAATTATTTATTAGATATCAGTCACTTTGTGCTGAGATCTTTAAATAATACACCTGATCTTTACAACTGTAAGAAGTAAAATTTAACATTGTCCCCCATTTTTCAGGAAACTAAGGCTCAGAGTAATAAAATGAGCATTCAGTGTCACATGGTTAGTGAACAGCAGAGCTGGAATTCAAATCTAGGGCTGTCTAATCCCAACCTTTTCAAGCCTTAACGTCCTTATCTGAAAAGTGCCTATTGCTGTATGAGTCCTTCCTGCCTCAGAGAGTTTTTGTCAAGGCTGAAAAGAAAATGAAATTGGGGTTTGGAATTACTTTTTTTTTAACCATAAAGTACTGTAGAATTATAAAGTGTTACAACCATACCTGGCACATGAAATATACTAAAAAATGGATTTATACTAAGAAATGTAAGATAGGCTACAAAGGTGCATTGTACAACACAGGGAAAATAGCCAATGTTTTGTAATAACTATAAATAGAGTATAACCTTTAAAAATTATATCAAAATTTAAAAATGAATTTAAATGAATAGTGGGGATAAATAGATACGTATGTGACCAATTAGCTCTAAATCAATGTAGACTGTGATATGTGGAACAAAGGGAAGAGAAAAAGGAGAGATTAATTCCAAAGTTGGAGATCTAGGAAGACTTTATGGAGGTGATGGCGATTCAATTGCATCTTCAAAGATGGTTAAGACTTGGAGCATCTGTGAGGACCATTAAATGAGCATCAGGTCTTTGCGGTCATTTCCTCATCTCCAGCTACATCAGAGTCATCAATGACATGAGCCACTTCTCATCCCTCTTTTCAGTGTTCACTATACACAGAACAGGCCCTGGGCATTGTGTGTGCTCATGGTGTTTTGGTCACATTATTTTGATTAGGGATGTTTTTGTTCGGCAAGATTTCTTAGTTTCTTAAGGACAAATCGGTAATAGTTTACTTTCTAACTTTTTAACTTAGAAACTCTGTAAGTATGTCTCCTAGAATCTCAGGAATCAAATTCCAGTTCTCAGACAGTTCAAACACTACAAGAACTTCAGAGACATTTTGTCAAGTGCTGTGTTTATCCCAGAACAAAATGTTGAGAAATGTAATCAACAAAATAGAAAATAAAGGTTAAGTTTAGACTCTTACATTATATCTGTGTTGTGTTAGTTCTAGCACTTTTGGGTAGAGGGCATCCAAATACATGAAGAGAATAGGGAAAATCCATGGAACTGAATGGTCCTATTCATTCATGCATCCATTTTGCAAAATGAGTGTCTACTATGTGTCATGCACTGTTACAGGCAATAAGGATACAGCAGTAAACAGAACAAAGTCTTGGTGGTTGGGTACATTATTACCAAATAGCTGGCTGTTTTTCTCTTAGTCCTTGTCCCTCACCGCTACCTTACAAAGGCTCTTTCCAAGTCATACTTAGTGCCGCTATACAGTTGGCTTTATTGAGAGTAAGAATCATGGTTCTTTATATCTGGTTATCCCATTGTGCCTAGCACAGAGTATTGTGCTGTCTGTGTGTGTGTGTGTGTGTGTGTGTGTGTGTGTGTGTGATGTAGGGACAGTGGAGAAGAAGCATGGAGGGGTGAAATAATTGGGCTGTGGAGTCACCCTGAAAAGAATACTGGATCCAAACCTTTATTTAATGATGTTCACTTACATTTTTCTTGAGTGGCTACTATATGCTAGGCACTGTGCTAGGCACAGGAGTTATAATAGTGACTTCTGTAAGACAGGCTTGGCTCTTCTCTCACAGAGCTCATACTTCATTGAGCAGAGACAGAGAATTAAATGAGTTTGCTAGCTCTGGTTCTCTGAGAAATAAGCATCAAGAGATTTATTGATACACACTACTATATGTAAAATAGATAAACAACAGGTGCCTACTGTATAGAACAGGGAACTATATTCATTGTCTTGTAGTAGCCTGTAGTGGAGAGGAATCTGAAAAAGTATGTATGTATATGTATGTATATCTGGATCACTTTGCTGTACAGCTGAAACATTGTAAATCAACTATACTTCAGTAAAAAACAAAAGATTTATTGGAGAACATGCTTGTGAAGAATGGAGAGCAAGCTAGTGGAGGTTAGGAGAGCATGGTAGAGCAATCAGAACCAAATGCATGTCTGATACCTGTGAAGTAGAGAAGGAAGCAAGGAATGTGTGTAGGAAAAATCTCCTGTGCTAGTCTCATAAAGTTTTGGCAACGCTGATGAGAGTCTTCCAGCCAACTCAGCAATCAGAGGAGTCACATCTTTCAGGAATGGAGCTGCCGTAGTATTCTTCTGGGCTCAGTCATGGGCTGGGAGCACCTGGTGGGAAGTATGACTTCAATGCTGGGGATGTCGAGTTATGCACCCCTCAGTCAGAGATTTGAGAAATACATTTTCATGGCGCCTACAACAAGATGTTTTGAACATCATGATGAGGAAAGTATAGGGTGCTGTGGAAACATAAAACATGAAGGACTACAGGCTTCCCTGAGGAAGTGATATCTTGGGGCAATAAGTCAAATTACCCAAGAGAGAGGAGCGAACCAAGAGGGAAAAGCATTTCAAGCAGAGGGAATGACATGAGAGAGACAATATGGAATTGATGAAAGAAATAAAAGGAATTAATTCTGATGTGAACAAAGGGTGCAGGGGCAGGGAGGGGAGAGAGAAAGGAGGAAGGAGTTGGGAGAAGTGAAGCTAGAAATGTAGTCAGAAGTCAGATCTTAGCATTGTAATACACATAAGCAGTTTAAGTTTTATATCAAGGGCAATAGGAAGGTGTTGAAGTGTTTTAAGCATGAAGTGGGGTTATTGGAGGGAGAGTAGGAATTGAGTAACGTGATCATTTTGCACTTTGGCTCCAGTGGCTCCGTGAACAGTAGATTGATTGCTTGAGAACAAAACTGGAAGCCTGAACACAAGTAAGGTGGCAATCAGAGTAATCCAGGTAAAATGTGGCAGTGGCTAGGACTATGGAGCATTTATAGTCATTGGAGGCATAATTAGGGATAAAATGGCAGGTGGCTAATTTAATGAATGGGGTAGAGAAAGGAGAGAGAGAAAACAAGGAGGACACTCAGATGTCAGTCTTACTAGCCATGCGACATAGAAGAATTACTTACACTCTTTGGACTTTGGTTTCCTACTCTGAAAAATGAAGGCAACAACACCTACTTCATAGGGTGTTCTGAGGTCAAATTAGATAATGTAAATAGAGTATGTAACACAAGGGTTAGTTTATATATGGTAATTCCCTCCTGACTTCCCCTGTATGCAGCGAGGATTTAAGGTGCATTCCTATTCGAGAATCAAGTTAACTGGAGAGAAAGTTAGGTTTTCTCTGTCTCTCTATGATCATCTCTTCCTTTTGTCTGCCCTCATCCCTATTAGATTATTGCATTGCATATGAAGAAACACAACTTCAACTCAAAGATCTTAATGCAGTAAATCATTGTATTAATCCTTCTGATAGGGACTCTCCATACTCACAAAAAGATTTCAAATAAGTTATGACCAATCTAAAAGCAATACATAACTAGGCAAATCTTTTTCTCTGGTGTGAGTGTGAGTGTGTGAGTGTGTGTGTGTGTGTGTTCCTCTCTCTCTATACATCTCTCCCTTAAATCTTAAGCCAAGTGATTTTAGGAGAGAAGAAATACTGGGAGTTTATTCATTTTAGGAGACTCTTCTTTACTGGCCCTTGCTATGTGGATCTTCTGGATCTTCCTTTCCATCCCCTTCTTCTTTTTTTTTTTTTTTAATTTTATTTGTTTATTTTATTTTTGGCTGCGTTGGGTCTTCGTTGCTGCTCATGGGCTTTCTCTAGTTGTGGCAAGCGGGGGCTACTCTCCATTGCAGTGCGCGGACTTCTCACTGAGGTGGCTTCTCGTTGCAGAACACGGGCTCTAGGCATGTGGGCTTCAGTAGTTGTGGCACACGGGCTCAGTAGTTGAGGTTCGCAGGCTCAGCAGTGTGGTACACGGGCTTAGTTGCTCCATGGCATGTGGGATCTTCCCGGACCAGGGCTCGAACCTATGTCCCCTGCATTGGCAGGCGGATTCTTAATGACTGTGCCACCAAGGAAGTCCCTCCATCCCCATCTTGATCCTGGTTCTGCAGCTTCTGTGAAGCCTCCCTACCCCCAGAGGATATCCCATATCTGCTTCTGGTAGCCAGAGTCAGTTTCTCTCGTCTGCACTCATAGAACCCTGAGGTGCCGACCTCCTTCGGAATTTCCTTCTAGTTATCTCAAGATAAGAAGTCTTGGGAATTCCCTGGCAGTTCAGTGGTTAGGACTTCATGCTTCTACTGCAGGGGGCCCAGGTTCGATCCCTAGTCGGGGAACTAAGATCCTGCAGGCCCTGTGGCATGGGCCCCCCAGAAAAAGATAAGGAGTCTTCCCTTGGGGCAGAGGGTCAAACACACATCACTGCTAGTACAGTATCTTTGATCACAGCTGTGGACCCTGTTTAGGATGGTATTCCCAGAGAATTCCAAACTGATCTCAGAAAGTTTGAAATCTTGAGTCCCAGGCCTGAGGTTACCAAAATAAGACCAAGGTTGTATCACATTTTATTGTGCATAAGAAATGCCATAGAAATTTGTTAAAATGCAGATGCCTGAGCCCCAGCCCAGGTGTTTTGAATCAGCATCTCCTGGGTTGGGTCTACACAATCTACACTTTAAAGAAAACACCCCAGTCTAGATTTTTGCCTCTAAAGTACAGTTCGCAGACTAGCAACATTGGCCTCACCAAGAAGCAATTAAAAATGCAGAATCTCAGGCACCACCCCAGATGTCCTGAATCAATCTGAATTTTTAACAAGATCCTCAAGTGATTTTGTTACACATTAAAAGTTTTAGAAGCAGTGTTCTAGATCAGTGGTTCCCATTTGGGGGAGATTTTGCTCTTCACTCCCCTCACCCACACACCCAGGGCAATATCTAGAGATATTTTTGGTTGTCATAACTGGGAAGGTACTGCTGGCACCTAAGTAGGTAGAGGCCAATGCTGCTGCTAAACAACTTACAATGCATAGGATAGCCCCTCACAATAAAGGCCTATTAGATCTAAAATGTTAATGGTACCAATATTGAGAAACCTTGGGCCAGATGACTGTGATGGGGTGGTGGACTAGTCTGAGGAGCTGACCATCTTCAAAGGCTTAGAAGAAGCAGCTGTGGTTTGGCAGTGAATCTGAAGGCTCTGAGCAAGCTCTTCATTCTCAAACTAGAGTTAAGAGGGTGAGCTCTGGGGTCCAAATGCCCTGATTTGAATCCCAGCTCTGCTACTCAGATGCTGTGTCATCTTAAGCAACTGTGGAAATAAACAAAGATAAACCAAATAAGAACAAGAAAAGGTTATTTATTCTTAACTTGCTATGGCAAGGGAATCAGCCACTGTCACATGTGCTTTTACTGAGACTGAAAGTCAGGCAGAGAAGTGGGGAAAAAAGGCAAGGCTTCAGGTGTGCCCTGATTGGAGTCTGTTGGCTAAATAGAAGTGGGGCATCTATGTGATTGGTTAGGGGAGCATATTTGGCTTTTTCTGGTTGGTCCTAAGTTGGAAGCAGGGACAAAATTTAGGGAAACTGTCAGTTGATAGTCAATTCCTGGCCATTTGGGGCTGATTGTTAAAAAAAAGTTATTGTTTAGTGTCTTGAATTGTTACTGAAGATAGCAATCAGACTTCTTACAAGTCTGACTTACAGCAGGCTGGCTTCCTGGGCTGCTTATTATCAATAAGGCAGTTGGTTTCCTGGGCAGGTTGTTGCAGGTTGTGGGTGAGAGTTCTGTTTTTACATATGGTCCTGCCTTGTCCAGCTGTATAATCAGTCTCTCACAACTTTTAAGTTTCTTTGGACCTTAGTGTTTCCTAATCTACATAATGTTGCTAATAGGGCTGTAGTCAAGATAAAATGAGTTACTCATGTAGGGCTCTTAGAATCTCGCTAACAGGGAGTGAGGACTAAGGATTTGCCACCATCATCCTCTACAGCTCTCTCCAGAGGCTGTGATCCCAGGCAGCCGTACCAAAGGGTCCGGACCTCTCTACGAGAAGCACAGAGTTTAGGGGAAGCAGCTGTTGGCAATGACATGGGGTGGTCATGACATGTTTCAGTATTTTCAGTAACACAGAAGGACGGTACAAGGATATGAGGGTTACTGTTAACAGACATCAAGGACTTGAGTCAGACCAATAAGAGTCTCACTTAGTTTTAATTACATACAGCTGTGTAACCTCTGGCACGTAGCAGCCAATCTTGGCCTCTTTTATAAAATAGGGATGACATTACCATCTCTTGGTGAAGATTAACTAAATAGTGCATATCCAAACACCCCACATAGTACCTGGCAGAAGGCAAGCACTCTGTAAAAGGTAACTTTATTATTGTTACTATCATCGACTCAGCCAGAGGCCAAAGCTACTCTTTCCCTGGGAACCGAAACCTCCCATAAAGTAGAAAGTTCTGTCCTCTTGGGTTAATCATCATTCTAGACTTGCCTCTTTGGTGCTGGCAATTTATATGCACTAGGAATACCCAAAGTGTTTATCATTGAACGGAATCTTTGTGACCGAAGTCTAGAACTATGCATTTTAACCATTCCCAGGTGATTTTCATACACAGTAGGGCTTTGAAAACCAGCCCTACAATCTCCTATTGTTCCCCTTTGTGTGCAGGTGTTTCTCTGAAGCAATCCTCTGTCCTCCTCACACCTGCTGTAACTTATAGGAAACTCACAGCAGGCTTCTCCCTTTATAGTAGAGTGGCTTGGAGAGCCCACCACGAGGATGGGATCGTCTCTCTGACTTGGAGGTTGGCGTCTCCTCTCCTGGTTTGGGGGTAAGTACTGGTCCGTCCTGTTCTGGACTTGCTGATAGACAGGTTTTGCAAAGTTAGCCCAACCACCTTTGGGCAGGCGGATGAAGGAAAGACTGAAGGTCTCTGGGAGCAGAATGAATCTTCACTGAGAAGACTTGGTAGCTGAACAAAATTTCAGAAATGCTAATATATGTGTGTCCTTCGTTTGGAGAGCTAGTCAGGTCTAGAGCAGAAGGCCCACTGCTACCAGTGAGATTGGAGCTGACTGCAGCCAGTGCCTGCCTTAGACTCCACTGAGAGTGAGGCTTTTGCGGGTATGTCTGAGTCTGACCTCCCTTGACTCATGTCTCTTTGCTCCAGAGTCACAGGCAGCATGGATGAACCTGGACCCAAGGGAGAAGCTATCTAGAGCCTAGCATTAGCTTGGGCTTATTTCCATTGGTTTCTGGCACTTAGGGTGGCAACGGGGTCTATAGAGTCTTCCATTCCTGTTTGAATAGTCAGGAGCCTTGCGGGAGTTGGAATGGTCTTGCCTTGTGCTGGCACATGATGAAGTTTTAATTGATTAGGGATGTCTGGTGTAAGTTTGGGGAGACTGGGAAAAGAGAGGCAAGCTTGGATGATCCAAGGGCTTTTATTTTGTGTCTTTGATGGTGCCCTCCTTCCCTTGAAGTAGATGCCTGAAAGCTTGTTAGGTGAGTTTTGAAAACCAGCTGTATCTCTAGGTTATTCAGGCAGAACCTGGTACGTTGCCTCCAGGTTCCACTGGCAGGAGGATTTTGAATTCCACTGAAGCTTGGACTCAGGCTAAGGCTTACAGTCCACAGAGGACTGAGGGAGAGGGAGGGGTTAACTGGGGACATCATGGATGCAGTAAGTTCCGATGGCTGCTTTTCAATTGAGTAGAAACTGATGAAAATACAAACAAGATTTAAGTAGTATCCAACTCTGTGACTGTTCTGATTTCTCCACAGTGGAGGTGATTCTTACCTAATTCCCCTATGTATTGCAAGCACTTGAATTTATAAGATGCCCATGTATTTTGACTGTGATAGAGGCGTTGCTGGAGAGGGACATATCACATCCTAGGATGCTCGAGAGTCCCTGGGACTGACCACCAAGTGAGGGTCCTTGGCTTCCTGCATTAAAGAATTCAAGCACAAGTCTAAGTAAAGTGAAAGTAAGTTTGTTTAGAGAGATACACACTCCATAGGTAGAATGCCCACCATCTCAGAAAGTGAGAGCAGCCCCAGGGCATAGGGTCATTTGTTTCTATGGGCTGAGTAATTTCATATGCTAGTGAGTGGGAGGAATATTATTCCTATTTCAGGGAATGTGGAGATTCCCAGGAATTGGGCCACTACCCACTTTTTGGCCTTTTATGGTCCACCTTGGAACTATCTGTCACGGTGTAAGGGGGAGCAATTTTAGTATTACAATGAAGGTATAATCAACTAAAGGTCAATGACCACACTGTTCTCGACGCCGCCTTGGTTTCAGCTGATTCCAGCCGGTTTTTAGCACATCCTAACAGCTGTGCCCCTTCTTCATTTATCTAGCGGTTGTGTCCTGCCCCTTTCCCTCCTGTCTCAGAGGGAAGGAATTACCAAGGAGCTTGGTCTGAGATTTCTGAGTGAGAAGGTATCTTGTGTTCAGGTTCAGAGGAGAGAGACTCCTCCAGCTTCATGATGTGAAGGGAATCAGGTTCTTGCTGTCTCAGTGGGAAATTATTTTCATTTTTGAACAAATAAATAGTTGAAGCCAATAGGTTTCTCTTCTGTGTTGGCAGAAAACCCAGTCATCTGTGTGGCATAGCCTGAGGGCATTGGGGACCAACGCTTCAGAGAATGTTCCAGGGAGACCTGGAGAGAGAAAAACAGAGACAGGGACCTAGCACTGGGGCCAGCAGTTTCCAAAGGACAAAGAGGCTGAGGTGGCTGAAAATGAAACAGGCAAGGAAGAGTTAAACAGTTTCTGAGAAGGAAGGACATGACAACAGAGGGGGATATCCTGAGGATGGATACTCAGGAAGTAATAATTAATACACCCACACAGAAGATTATTCAGAAAACAATAAAGCGAGCTGATAAAGGTGGAAAGACTGATCTGAATGCATGATGAAATGTGAATTGGAAATATTCTCACAAGTCTATATGTTCCTATCAATACATGAAAGTTGGAGAGAATATTGTTGTGTCTGTATTCCAAGAAGGACCACGCTGTGGTCAGCAAAGGGGCACACATGACTGATGGAAATTCACATTATTTGTGCTCACTCTCCAATCGCTATGCTCGGGAGGGAAAGGGAAAAAGAATAGACTTTTTCCCACTCTTTAGTTATAGGAGAGAGGAGAAGGGGTCTTACTCTTTCTCATCTGTGAGAGAGTGAAGTTAATGAATAAATACAAAGATGAATTTCCTGCTGTCAATTTCACTGCCTGCAAACCACTATCCCAAGAGGTGTATCCACGGTGGCTGTTCAGCAGAAACTGTTTGCAGAAGTGGGCTTAGGAGAGCAGGTGGGTCGTTGCAATGCTGTGGAGGAAATTTTAGAAGCAGGGTTACCAGATATTGGCCTGACTGTCTTCAAAAAGTTTATTTTTTTCCCTGTGGGAATCACATCATTATTGACAAATATACCTCTTCAAGAAAACTTTCCCAGAATCCCCTGACGCTGGTTTGATGGAGCAATTTAAAATACCTCTTCTCTCTAGCTCATGACGAGTGCTCAACAGCTGGCTTTGCTTGGGAAGTAAGTCACTGAGGCAGTCACTGCGTCTGGGGAGTGGGAATCTACAGTTTGGCAGAATCAAGCAGAAGGCATCTAGATTTTTATTCTTGTTTACGGTACTGTGTGACTCCTAGGCTATGTACCTGTATCTTTAGGTAAAAATACCATTTTGGGGGCATGTGCTGTGCTAATGCGAGCAAAAAGATAAATCCCCTTAAGAACCTAGATGGAGGTTTGGGAAAGATAACAGTGGAACAGTCCCTGAGCCCTGGAAAGATTTATTGAAGTGAATTCTCATTAAGTGACCAAGTCAAAGACATGTGAAGAGCTCCGCTACATTTCTAACTACTAAGTTAAGCTAGGGAACATTGAACTGACAGGTAGGTCACCCCTTAGGCAAGTGGCTTCCTTTTTTTTCTTTCCTTCAGGAAAAGAGGAAATAGCATAGTAAGACTGAAAGGTCATTTATAAAGATCAGATGCAAAGTAAGCGAAGCTTTCTTTGTAACTGAACTCCTTTTACAGGTGTGTTGGATACAGCCAATGAGTAATTTAGCTTAATGCTTCACAAATGAAGATGAGAGCAAAGGTCATGATCTTTTCTGTCCTTAAGACGTGCCAGGAACAAGCAGTTTGCCTCTCAGAAACTGTGCCCAGGAATAAAAAGAAAGCTAGAGATAGTATACTGTATTAAAGACTTCAGACTCTTATGTTAAAATTAGCCTGGTTCTATTTAGCCTGGGGAATAAATTTAAGGGTTAAGCTGAGTTTTAATCAAGTTGAAAGACTGGAGTCAACTTTTCTTTGACTTTTTGTTCTTTCATGTTTGCTTCAAATAGCAATTTCTGCAATGCTTTAAATACCCACAGTGCCTTAAAATAACATACACACTTTTTAATCAAAACTCTTATAGAAAGCCCCAACTATGCAACTCGTTAGCTATTTTCCCTGTATCTATTCAGGAAGAAGTACAGAATGAAGAGACTGCACATTCAGTGACTTGTAATGAGAGAGAGTCCAAATTTCAGCTGCAGGGTCTATAAGGAACAAACCAGTCTGGAAAGGGCATGGCTTAGAAAATGATCTTTATTAAGTGATGGCAAAGCTTGAAGTAACTGACATCATTTTAGAACTACTGTCTTCTAGGCAGGGTGCAAGAGTTACCATCAACATTTAAGGCTGCTTTCAGTATGGAGAGAAACAGTATAGAAGTTGGAATCTCTGGGTTTGGGTTCCAGATTTGCTGTTTACTTTTAGTTCAGCAGAAAACAGTTTACTTTTAGTTCATTCTGTAAAGTCTAGGCTTTATGTTTTTGCCTTTGCTTTTACCCTGTAATCATCACTCAAAGATTCCATGTCTCAAATGAGCATACCTTCTAGTTCATCCCTTCTCTGCTGCCCTAAAATTCTTTGTCACCCATCACTTTTATACCCAAAGTGTATTCTGAGAACCACTACCACTGACCTGAGGTGGTTTATTAATATTCTTATTTCTGGGGCCCACCTCCCTCCGCTAGAAAATAATTTCATGAGGAAGGAGGGGGTGTGTACAGCAGCCATGGGATTTGCATTCTTAATGAGCCACCCAGGCCATATCCCAGACGATTTTATCAGACTCTTAGAGGTAGAACACAGGCATCAATGTATTCTTTTAAAAATGTGTCTGGTGATTCTATGCTGTAACCCAGATTAAGACCTACTGCCCAGAAATTAGCTAAATAGTAGGTCCTCAGTGTATGTTTGTTAAATGAAAAGTCCTCTGGGGTTCTCCAGATATGTCATGAATGTATGATGTTATCGTTTGAAGCATAATCTCACATTCTCTAAACCTCCTTGCGTTTGACTGAAGAGCAGGAATGACATCATTTTCTGTGATTGAAAGATACTCAGTAACCTTTAAAAGGAAGATTGAGAGTGAAAGAACTAGAAATTTGAAGGTAGGAAAAGGAAGGGCGGCTTTGAGGATAAATGTCACATCTCTGTCAATGTGATCAGCACAGCCAAGATCTGTGTGGAGCTCATGTAGACAGCAGAGATACCAGAGCTCCTGGAGGATTTTCACCTCCTGTGAGGAATTACCAGACCCCTTGATTCAAGGCTGTGACATTGCTTCGAGCAACTTGCTAATGCAAAAGGACTATTTGACTAAGAGACTTGACATTTTTGCCCTCAGGAACTTGAGTTACCCGTTTGTTTTCCAAAAAATTTTGTCCTGTTACTCGGCCTTTAAGGACATGTGTTGTCTTGGCAATAACGTTCACTTTTGCATGAGACGGGTCTGAAATAAATTATATGTGACAGTGTGCAACCTGAAATTCGAACTTGCTGAGCTGTCACATTAAAATCTACATGACATTTTTTTTAAAGAGAAATATTCCTAATCTCCCTTTCTTGCTTTAGTTATGTACCCCATACCAGTAAAATGTCTCTTGCATATAATTTAAACTCTATGAGGATATACAAAAAGGAATGTTGGTATAATCATTGTGTTAAGAGTTTGTACCATGTGTGAAATAGAGGGCATCTGTGATGTAAAAAAAAAAAAAAAAAAAAAAACCAAACCAAACCCCCAAAACCTTTGAAAAATGGTTTTCCTCTTTCATCTCTACCCCCATCCTTATGGACTTCTCTAGGGGTGTGCATTTCTATGCTTGGGAATCATTGCCTTGGCAAGTTGGTGTTAAAGGGTATGCTGTGTCTGTCAGTCCTCCTAGGACAGAAAATAGTATTGATACTCACTGTAGTAGGCAGAATAATGGCTCCCCAAAGATGTCAACATCTTAATTCCCAGAACCTATGAATGTCCCTTTACATAGCAAAAGGGATTGTGCAGACGTGATTAAATTTAAGGACCTTACGATGGGAAGATTATTCTGGATTGTCTAGGTGAGCCTGATCTAATCACATGAGTTTTCAAAAGTGGAGAAAACCTTTCCTGGCTGTGGTCAGAGGGAGATAAGACTATGGAAGAGAGAACCAGAGAGACAGCAGCATGAACAGGACTGGACCCAATGTCACTGGTTTCTAGTGAAGTTGGAGGAAGGAACCGCAAGCCGAGGAAGGCAGACAGCCTCTAGAAGCTGAGAAAAGCAAGATGTTCTCCCCTAGAGCCTTCAGGAAGGAACACAGCCTTGTGAGACCCATGTCAGACTTCTGACCTCCAGAACTGTAAGATAAGAAACTTGTGGTGTTTTTAAACCACTAAGGTTGTGGTCATTTGTTATAGCAGCAATGGAAACGAATACACTCACTGTCCTGGATTGAGGGTCAGGGGGCCTGGGGCCTGGTGTTCTTCATCATGCAGGAAGCTGTACTCCATGAGCTGTGACACACTGTGAGCTACTTTTTCCTCATCTGATAAATAAAGGAGCTGGTTCTAATGAGCTGTTTTCAAACGTTTTTACTCACATAACTTTTCTTCAAAAGAAACGTTGCATGGAAGATGGAGCTTCTCTGTTGAAGCAGAGAGGTGTGGAGCCTGGTGGGTAGGAGCAGGGCAGGCTTCCAGAAGGGTTCATTTAGGACAGCAGCTCCTGCTGAGGGAAGGCAGTGGGTCTTATAGGTCCACGGGTCTGTATTTATAAGCAATGGACTTGTTGAATAATATACATGGGAAAATTTGTTTTTATTGAAGTATAGTTGATGTACAATATTATGTAAGTTACAAGTGTACAATACAGCAATTCACAATTTTTAAATGTTATACTCCATTTATAGTTATTATAAAATATTGACTATATTCCCTGTGGTATACAATATATCCTTGTAGTTTATTTTATACATAATAGTTTGTATCTCTTAATCCTCCATGGGGAAATTTTTAAGGGAAATATATCTGGTAGGACTGACCATCAGAGCAAGCATTCTGAAAATTATATTGTCAGAAAGTTGAAAATAGTGCATTCCTGTTTTGAATGAGGTGTTTCTCTCCTTGAGAAAGCACATTCTGTATTTCCTTAAGAAACTAGGATGAAATCAGAGGCGAAAACTTGTCTGAAGCTATGTTAACATAGAACATGATTTTGCTGAATCAAGTTTGTGAAAAGTTCAGTGAAACAACATTCAGTTGTTTTAGATAATATGAAAATAATTTATTTGACTATATGGTTAACTTTCAAATGGGTGTGTTTTGGATTTAGGAGCTAGCCTCTGATTCACATGTGATGTTTTTTTGTTAGCAACCTTAGTTCTTTGGTAAACCATAGTATTCTTGTGCTGCTTGTTTTTTTTTAAATTTATTTCATTGAAGTATAATTGATTTACAATGCTGTGTTAATTTGTACTGTACAGCAAAGTGATTCAGTTATATATATATATTCTTTTTCATATTCTTTTTCATTATAGTTTATCCAAGGATACTGAATATAGTTCCGTGTGCTACACAGTAGGACCTTGTTGTTTATCTATTCTATATATAATAGTTTACATCTGCTAATCCCAAACTCCCAAAGCATCCCTCCCCCAACACCCCTCCCCCTTGGCAACCACAAGTCTCTTCTCTATGGCTGTGAGTATGTTTCTGTTTCCTAGATAAGTTCATTTGTGTCATATTTTAGATTCAACATATCAGTGATATCATATGATATTTGTCTTTCTCTGTCTGACTTGACTTCACTTAGTATGGTAATCTCTAGGTCCATCCATGTTGCTGCAAATGGTATTATGTCATTCTTTTTGATGGCTGAGTAATTTTCCATTGTGTATATGTACCACATCATCTTTATCCATTCATCTGTTAGTGGACATTTAGGTTGTTTCCATGTCTTGGTTATTGTGAATAGTGCTGCTTTGAACATGGGGGTGCATGTATCTTTTTGAGTTAAGGTCTTCTCCAGATATATGCCCAAGAGTAGGATTGCTGGATCATATGGCAACTCTATTTTTAGTTTTTTGAGGAACCTCCATACTGTTTTCCATAGTGGCTTCACCAATTTACATTCCCACCAACAGTATAGGAGGGTTCCCTTTTCTCCACAACCTCGCCGCCATTTGTTATTTGTGGATTTTTTAATGATGGCCATTCTGACCAGTCTGAGGTGGTACCTCATTGTTGTTTTGATTTGCATTTCTCTAATAATTGTGCTACATGCTTTTTGATGGTTATTTTCAATACAAATGGAAATATTACCTTGCAACTCAAAGCTAATGTTTTGAGAAACTGTGGATAGGGGGAAATTTGATATTCAGAAGCAATATAATTCTCTCAGGAGAAGATGGGGTGATATTCTAGACAGCAGTACTATGGATGAGCTAGTAATAGATGGAGCATAGGTTTAGAAGAGCAGTGAAATGATGATGACACAGCAGGGACCCTAACATAGCATGTATGTATGTGTATATATACGCACATTTACATGTACATGTAAATATTTGCATACATACATATACCTGTAAGTATATTTATAATACAAAGACATCCTGAGTATTAAAAATGACATTTTCAACCTGCAAGAAAGAAAATCTAAATTATTTGTAAACTCACCACCCAAAGACATAACACTTCTGCGTGTCTTCTGGTCTTTTTCTGTGGCACCCAAATTCCTCACATAATCACCCTCATTCACTAAAAGATGTTTCAATATCATCATCAAGATCATCATTTTCTAAGTTAGACAGGCCTAAGAATTTGAATTCTTCTGTGTTACAGGAACCCAGTCACTTAACTTTTCTAAGATTTACTCAACTGTACAAAGAATACAACTACTATACAAATAATACTAAGAGTGTTGTCCCAGGGATACATGCGCCCCATTTCCCCAGAGAGCTGGACTTCATTGTGCTGCCTTGGGTCATCCTGCTTTTTCTCAATTGTTCTCTAGATGACTGTGATGCAGTCAGGACTGAAAAGCTGTGCAATAATGTATGCAAAGCTCTCGATACCTAGAATTCAAAAAGGCACAAGGATCATTATTGTTTTGTGTCTTCTTTAAAAATAAAATGTATTAATAAAACACGCTATCACCTGTATTTTTGTTTTTACTTTCTATAT
This sequence comes from Balaenoptera ricei, assembly GCF_028023285.1. Classification (NCBI taxonomy): domain Eukaryota; kingdom Metazoa; phylum Chordata; class Mammalia; order Artiodactyla; family Balaenopteridae; genus Balaenoptera; species Balaenoptera ricei. Next base: position 129,526,789 of record NC_082641.1, read on the forward strand.
GAGGTACAGCTCTTATTGCCAAGTATGTGTCGCTACCTTCTTTATCAGTTTCCATGGCTGCATGGTATTCAGTAGTATCATTACACTCCAATTTATTTGATTAGCTGCACATTAGAAATTAAAGTCATTTTAAGTATTCGATTGGTCTAAAGAATATTGCAAAGAGGCTTGTACTTATAAATCTTTATAGCTGTTCAACTATTTTCTTAGGAACTGCTGGCTCAGAGGGTACATCCATTTTGGAGGATTTTGAACATTGCCAAGTTGCCCTGCTTAATGGAATCATCAATATCATTTAGGATGTATTAGGACTACAAATAAGACGAAACTTAGTTCAGATTGACTTAAACAATAAAGGAGATTTATTGGCTTAAATAACTGGCAAATCTAGAGATTAAGTGAATTTTAGGGCTAGTTGGATTCAGCATTTCAATGATACCATCAAGGACCTGTCTACATCACTTCATCTCTCCCCTTAGCCCTATTTCGTACCAGCTTTTTCTGTGCTCAAAATAAGGCTGCCAACAGTTCCTGGGGCAGCAGCCTTCCTCATTCAGATACAGTGAGAGAAAGGATCTCTTTCAGATGCTTTGCCAAGAACAAGGGATCTGCTTTCCTTAAAATTTCAGCAAACCATGCCTCACCTCTTATTGGTCTGATTTTGATTGATCAGAGATGAGAATATCCTGATGAGATTATGCCCAAGTCCCATGCCCTACCCTTAAAGGAGGGGTGGGGTAGGCTTCTTTCATAGCTCCTAAGGTACAGGAGAGAGGCTTGGATACCTTGAAGGAAGGGGGAGCATGAGAAGGGAGAATGCACTTTGAGAAGACAACCACAATGACCAAGATCAACAAAATTCCAAAGACAATCATCAGGATGCTGCCCACAAATTTGAAAAGAGGGGAAGAAAGTGAGTTGATGAGAAATGAGGCTTTGCATTGGTTTGAGCAAGTCTACCGAAATCTACCATTGGCAACTTAGTCATTTCTATAGCTGGAGAGGATAATCAGTTAACATGCCCTTTACTTAAGAAAGTAAAGTACTCCCACCCTGCCTCCCCAGAATGTGGCATGGTGTATTATGTCCATACTCATCTGGTGAATTTTACATAGTAGTAGGCTGTTGGGTTAATCTGCAGCCAGAGTGAGCAAATTCAATTTCGTATAATATTTTGTAGTTCAAGTAAATCATTTCTTACAACAAACATAAACACCAATCTTAAGTAGTTAAACCATTTATAAAATAATTCAGCAGGGCTGTGGTAGGAATGGAGAATTTGTAGTTCTAACAAGTTCCCAGGTGAGAGTGATGTTGCCTGTTAATGGGCCCATGCTTTGAGAAACACTGCCACACTGTATGTATATTGCAGGTGACCTCAGGAGTTGGAGAATCCTGGGTATGAATCCGTCTACTTATCAGCTCTGAGAACTAGGGAAGGTTCCTTAACCTCTAAGTCTCAGTTTCCCTAATGTTGAAATTGGGAATAACAGTAACACTATCTCATCCTGTTGTGGTGAGGATTAAATTGGAAGAGAGAATTAATGTACTACTTAACCTTATCTCAGCTCAAGTGTCACCTACTCAGGGAAGCTTTCCCGATATCTACTATTGGACCAGTTTTCTTTTTTACATGCTCAAATACAACCTAACTCTTTTCTTTAAAGGGCACTCATCCCAATTTTTTTATGCACTCATGGGTAGGGTTATATTTGATTAATATCTGTCTTACCAACAAAAGTGTGGGTTTCAGGAGAGCAAGGATGTCTGTTATTTTTTTTTTTAACATCTTTATTGGATTATAACTGTTGTACAATGTTGTGTTAGTTTCTGCTGTATAACAAAGTGAATCGGCTATATGTATACATATATCCCCATATCACCTCCCTCCCACCCTCCTTATCCCACCCCTCTAGGTGGTCAAAAAGCACCGAGCTGATCTCCATGTGCTATACAGCTGCTTCCCGCTAGCTATCTATTTTATATTTGGTAGTGTATATATGTCAATGTTACTCTCCCACTTCATCACAGCTTACCCTCCGCCTCTCTGTGTCCTCAAGTCCATTCTCTACGTCTGCGTCTTTATTACTGTCTTGTCCCTAGACTCATCAGGACCATTTCTTTTTAGATTCCATATATATGTGTTTTTATCTTTCTGACTGACTTCACTCTGTATGACAGACTCTAGGTCCATTCACCTCACTACATATAACTCAATTTTGTTTCTTATTATGGCTGAGTAATATTCCATTGTATATATGTGCTACATCTTCTTTATCCATTTATCTGGCAATGGACACTTAGGTTGTTTCCATGTCCTGGCTATTGTAAATAGTGCTGCAATGAACATTGTGGTACATGTCTCTTTTTGAATTGTGGTTTTCTCTGGGTATATACCCAGTAGTGGGATTGCTGGGTCATGTGGTAGTTCTATTTTTAGTTTCTTAAGGAACCTCCATACTGTTCTCCATAATGGGTGTATCAATTTACATTCCCACCAACAGTGCAAGAGTGTTCCCTTTCCTCCACACCCTCTCCAGCATTTATTGTTTGTAGATTTTTTGATGATGGCCATTCTGACTGGTGTGAGGTGATACCTTATTGAGGTTTTGATTTGCATTTCTCTGATGATTAGTGATGTTGAGCATCCTTTCATGTGTTTGTTGGCAATCTGTAAAACTTCTTTGGAGAAATGTCTATATAGGTCTTCCACCCATTTCTGGATTGGGTTGTTTGTTTTTTTTAATATTGAGCTGCGTGTGCTGCTTGTATATTTTGGAGATTAATCCTTTGTCAGTTGCTTCATTTGCAAATATTTTCTCCCATTCTGAAGTTTGTCTTTTTGTCCTGCTTATGGTCTCCTTCGTTGTGCAAAAGCTTTTAAGTTTCATTAGATCCTATTTGTTTATTGTTATTTTTATTTCCCTTTCTATAAGAGGTGGGTCAAAAAGGATCTGGCTGTGATTTATGTCATAGAGTGTTCTGCCTATGTTTTCCTCTGTTTTATAGTGTCTGGCCTTACATTTAGGTCTTTAACCCATTTTGAGTTTATTTTTGTGTATGGTGTTAGGAAGTGTTCTAATTTCATTCTTTTACATGTAGCTGTCCAGTTTTCCCAGTATCACTTACTGAACAGGCTGTCTTTCCTTCCATTGTATATTCTTGCCTCCTTTGTCAAAGATAAGGTGAGCATATGTGCGTGGGTTTATCTCTGGGCTTTCTATCCTGTTGCATTGATCTATATTTCTGTTTTTGTTCCATTACCATACTGTCTGTGTGATACTACAGACAGCTACTGATACTACAATCAGCTACTGTTGATTACTGTAGCTTTGTAGTATAGTCTGATGTCAGGGAGGTGATTCCTCCACCTCCATTTTTTTTTCTCAAAATTGCTTTGGCTATTCAGGGTGTTTTGTGTTCCATACAAGTTGTGAAATTTTTTGTTCTACTTCTGTGAAACATGCCATTGGTAGTTTGAAAAGGATTGCATTGAATCTGTAGATTGCTTTGTGTAGTAGAGTCATTTTCACAATGTTAATTCTTCCAATCCAAGAAAATGGTATATCTCTCTCTCTGTTTGTATCATCTTTAATTTCTTTCATCAATGTCTTATAGTTTTCTGAATACAGGTCTTTTGTCTCCTTAGGTAGGTTTATTCCTAGGTATTTTATTCTTTGTGTTGCAATGGTAAATGGGAGTATTTCCTTAATCTCTCTTTCAGATTTTTCATCATTAGTGTGTAGAAATGCAAGAGATTTCTGTACATTAATTTTGTATTCTGCTACTTTACCAAATTCATTGATTAGCTCTAGTAGTTTTCTGCTGAAATCCTTAGGATTCTCTACGTATAGTATCATGTCATCTGCACTGACAGCTTTACTTCTTTTCCGATTTGGATTCCTTTCATTTCTTTTTCTTCTCTGAGTGCTGTGGCTAAAACTTCCAAAACTATGTTGAATAATAGTGGTGAGAGTGGGCACCCTTGTCTTGTTCCTGATCTTAAGGAAATGTTTTCAGTTTTTCAACATTGAAGATGATGTTGGTTGTGGGTTTGTCATATATGGCCTTTATTATATTGAGGTAGGTTCCCTTTATGCCTACTTTCTGGAGAGTTTTTATCATAAATTAGTGTTAAATTTTGTTGAAAGCTTTTTCTGCATCTATTGAGATTATCATATGGTTTTTATCCTTCAATTTGTTAATATGGTGTATCACATGGATTAATTTGCATATATTGAAGAATCCTTGCATTCCTGGGATAAACCCCACTTGATCATGGTGTATGATCCTTTTAATATGCTGTTGGATTCTGTTTGCTAGTATTTTGTTGAGTTTTGCATCTATGTTCATCAGTGATATTGGCCTATAGTTTTCTTTTTTTTGTGACATCTTTGTCTGGTTTTGGTATCAGGGTGGTAGTGGCCTCGTAGAATGAGTTTGGGAGTGTTCCTCCCTCTGCTATATTTTGGAAGAGTTTGAGAAGGATAGATGTTAGCTCCTCTCTAAATGTTTGGTAGAAATCACCTGTGAAGCCATCTGGTCCTGGGTTATTGTTTGTTGGAAGACTTTTAATCACATATTTATTTCAGTGCTTGTGATTGGTGTGATCATATTTTCTGTTTCTTCCTGGTTCAGTCTTGGAAGGTTGTCCTTTTCTAAGAATTTGTCCATTTCTTCCAGGTTGTCCATTTTATTGGCATATAGTTGCTTGTCGTAATCTCTAATGATCTTTTGTATTTCTGCAGTGTCAGTTGTTACTTCTCCATTTTCATTTCTATTTCTCTTGATTTGAGTCTTAACCCTTTGTTTCTTGATGAGTCTGGTTAATGTTTTATCAATTTTGTTTATCTTCTCAAAGAAGCGACTATGAGTTTTATTGATCTTTGCTATTGTTTCCTTCATTTCTTTTTTATTTATTTCTGATCTGATCTTTATGATTTCTTTCCTTCTGCTAACCTTGGGTTTTTTTTGTTCTTTCTGTAATTGCTTTAGGTGTAAGTTTTGGTTGTTTATTTGAGATGATTTTTGTTTCTTGAGGTAGGATTGTATTGCTATAAACTTCCTTCTTAGAACTGCTTTTGCTGCATCCCAAAGTTTTGGGGTTATCGTGTTTTCATTGTCATTTGTTTCTAGATGCTTTTTGATTACATCTTTGATTTTTTCAGTGATATCTCGGTTATTTAGTAGCATATTGTTTAGCCTCCATGTGTTTGTATTTTATACAGTTTTTTTTCCCATAATTGATAACTAGTCTCATAGTGTTGTGGTTGGAAAAGATACTTGATACCATTTCAATTTTCTTAAATTTACCGAGGCTTGATTTGTGACCCAAGATGTGATCTATCTTGGAGAATGTTCCATGAGCACTTGAGAAGAAAGTGTATTCTGTTGTTTTGGATGGAATGTCCTATAAATATCAATTATGTCTGTCTGGTCTACTGTGCCTTTTAAAGCTTGTGTTTCCTTATTTATTTTCACTTTGGAAGATCTGTCCATTGGTGAAAGTGGGGTGTTAAAGTCCCCTACTATGATTGTGTTACTGTCGATTTCCCCTTTTATGGCTGTTAACATTTGCCTTTTGTATTGAGGTGCTCCTATGTTGGGTGCATAAATATTTACAATTGTTATATCTTCTTCTTGGATTGATCCCTTGATCATTATGTAGTGTCCTTCTTTGTCTCTTGTAATAGTCTTTATTTTAAAGTCTATTTTGTCTGATATGAGAATTGCTACTCCAGCTTTCTTTTGATTTCCATTTGCATGGAATATCTTTTTCCATCCCCTCACTTTCAGTCTGTATGTGTCCCTAGGTCTGAAGTGTGTCTCTTGTAGACAGCATATATACAGGTCTTGTTTTTGTATCCATTCAGCCAATCTGTGTCTTTTGGTGGGAGCATTTAATCCATTCATGTTTAGGGTAGTTATTGATATGTATGTTCCTATTACCATTTTCTTAATTGCTTTGCGTTTGTTATTGTAGATCTTTTCCTTCTCTTGTGTTTCCTGCCTAGAGAAGTTCCTTTAGCATTTGTTGTAAAGCTGGTTTGGTGGTGCTGAATTCTCTTAGCTTTTCTTGTCTGTAAAAGTTTTAATTTCTCCATTGAATCTGAATGAGATCCTTGCTGGGTAGAATAATCTTGGTTGTAGGTTTTTCCCTTTCATCACCTTAAGTATGTCCTACCAGTCCCTTCTGGCTTGCAGAGTTTCTGTTGAAAGATCAGCTGTTAACCTTATGGGGATTCCCTTGTATGTTATTTGCTGTTTTTCCCTTGCTGCTTTTAATATATTTTCTTTGTATTTAATTTTTGATAGTTTGATTAATATGTGTCTTGATGTTTTTCTCCTTGGATTTATCCTGTATGGGACTCTCTGTGCTTCCTGCACTTGATTGACTATTTCCTTTCCCATGTTAGGGAAGTTTTCAACTATAATCTCTTCAAATATTTTCTCAGACCCTTTTTCTCTTCTTCTTCTGGGACCCCTATAATTCGAATGTTGGTGCATTTAATGTTGTCCCAGAGGTCTCTGAGACTGTCCTCAATTCTTTTCATTCTTTTTTCTTTATTCTGCTCTGTGGTAGTTATTTCCATTATTTTATCTTCTATGTCACTTATCTGTTCTGCCTCAGTTATTGTGCTATTAATTCCTTCTAGAGAATTTTTAATTCCATTTATTGTGTTGTTCATCATTGTTTGTTTGTTCTTTAGTTCTTCTGGGTCCTTGTTAAACGTTTCTTGTATTTTCTCCATTCTGTTTCCAAGATTTTGGATCATCTTTACTATCACTATTCTGAATTCTTTTTCAGGTAGACTTCCTATTTCCTCTTCATAGGTTTGGTCTGGTGGGTTTTTACCTTGCTCCTTCATCTGCTGCATATTTCTCTGTCTTCTTATTTTGTTTAACTTACTGTGTTTTGGGTCCCCTTTTTGCAGTCTGCACATTCGTAGTTCCTGTTGTTTTTGTTGTCTGTCCCCAGTGGGTGTGGTTGGTTCAGTGGCTTGTGTAAGCTTCCTGGTGGAGGGAACTGGTGCCTGTGTTCTGGTGGGTGGGGCTGCATCTTGTCTTTCTGGTGAGCAGGGCTGCATCCGGTGGTGTGTTTCGGGGTGTCTGTGAACTTAGTATGATTTTAGTCAGCCTCTCTGCTAATGGGTGATGTTGTGTTCCTGTCTTGCTAGTTGTTTCGCATGGGGCATCCAGCACTGGAGCTTGCTGGTTGTTTGGTGGAGCTGGGCCTTAGTGTTGAGGCAGAGATTTCTGGGAGAGCTCTTGCCAACTGATATTACGTGGGGTCAGGATGTTTCTGGTGGTCTGGTGTCCTGGACTCAGCCCTCCCACCTCAGAGGCTCAAGCCTGACACCCCGCAAGAGCACCAAGACCCTGTCAGCCACACAGCTCAGAAAAAACGGAAGAAAAAGCAGGAAAAATAAAAAATAAAATAAAATAAAAAGAAGAGAGCAACCAAACCAATAAACAAATCCACCAATGATAACAAGCACTAAAAACTAAATTAAGATAAACATAAAAATCAGAAAGAAATCAGTTGCAGAAAGCAAACCCCAAGTCTACAGTTGCTCCCCAAAGTCCACTCCTCAATTTTGGGACGATTTGTTGTCTATTCAGGTATTCCACAGATGCAGGGTTCATCAAGTTGGTTGTGGGGATTTAATCCACTGATCCTGAGGCTACACGGTGAAATTTCCATTTCTGTCTTTTTTCGCACAGCTTCTCGGGTTCAGCTTTGGTTTTGGCCCCGCCACTGTATGTAGGTCACCCTTAGGCGTCTGTTCCCCACCCAGACAAGAGGAGTTTAAAGCAGTGGCTGATTAGGGCTCTCTTGCTCACTCAGGCCAGGGAGAAAGAGGGGTACAAAGTCATAATTGGAATGTGGGGCATGCCTGTGGTGGCAGAGGCCGGCATGACATTGCAACAGCCTGAGATGCACCCTGTGTTCTCCCTGGGAAGTTGTTCCTGGATCTCAGGACCCTGGCAGTGGTGTGCTGCACAGGTTCCCAGGGAGGTTGTGGGTAGGGACCTGTACTTGCATACAGGATTCTTGGTGGCAGCAACAGCAGCGTTAGCGTTTCATGCCCATCTCTGCAGCCTGAGCTGATACCCACAGTTTGTGCCTGTCTCTGGAGCGCACTTAGGTGGTGCTCTACCTTCTGTGGGCACACAGGGAAGTAATCTCCTCTCCTCATGCACCCTGAAACATTGGTCTCTTGCCTCTTAGGCAGTTCCAGACTTTTTCCCTGACTCCCTCCTGGCTAGTCGTGGTGCACTAGCCCCCTTCGGGCTGTCCTTCATGCAGCCAACCCCAGTCCTCTCCCTGGGAGCTGACCTCCCGAGCCCAGGCCTCAGCTCCCAGCCCCCACCAGCCCCATCAGGTGAGCAGACAAGCGTCTCAGTTTGGTGAGTGCTGGTAGGCACCGATCCTCTGTGCGGGAATCTCTCTGCTTTGCCTTCTGCACCCTTGTTGCTGTGCTCTCCTCCGTGGCTCTGAAGCTTCCCCCCTGTCCATCCCTCTCTGTCAGTGAAGGGGCTTCCTAGTGTGTGGAAATTTTCCTCCTTCACAGCTCCCTCCCAGAGGTACAGGTCCCATCCCTATTCTTTTGTCTCTGTTTTTTCTTTTTTCTTTTGCCCTACCCAGGTACCTGGGGATTTTCTTGCCTTTTGGGAAGTCTGAGGTCTTCTGCCAGCATTCAGTAGTTGTTCTGTAGGAGTTGTTCCACATGTAGATGTATTTCTGAGGTATTTGTGGGGAGGAAGGTGATCCCCACGTCTTACTTCTCCACCATCTTGAAGGTCCCCCACTCTGTTATTTTTTAAGCTAATCATTGCATACTCAGTGCCTCCTAGCCCTGCACAGGACACCTGTTTTACATATATTTTTAAATTATTTTAACATGTAAAGCAATCAACACAATTCCTGGAGCAGTAAGCATTTAACTTATGTTGTTAAAAATGTAAAATTAGAGTTGTATATTTTCCCTTAATTGTTTTAGGGGTATTCATCATCTGTTCTCACTCTCCCATCCACAATCTAAACTATAAGTTTCTTGAAATACAAGAATAGAATTTTGTGGTGTGTGTGTTTGTGTGTGTGTGTGTGTGTGTGTGTGTGTGTGTGAGAGAGAGAGAGAGAGAGAGGGAGAGAGACTGACTTGTAAATGGTAATGTGTTCTAAAAATTTTCCATTGATTATAACTTCATGGATGTTCTTTGGCCATGACCCAGAGACACATAGGATACCCTGATCCTTGAGTAAAATTAGGGAGAAGAAAGGTGCCTCACAACTTCATTGATTATAACCTTGTAGTGTCTGTTGCAGGGTTCAGTAGGTCACTGGCTCCTAATCAGTGCCTGTGGATGAACAGACTCTCTCATTTAGACACACACAGCTAAGGAGTGTTCTGTTTCTAGCAGCACCTAGGAGGAAACCCTCCTTACCTTCTGTTGGAATCAGGTTATAGACATTGGGAAAGGTCATGCATTGATTTACTTGAAAGACATTACGTGTGTGACCAGGTTCTAATTGGATTCCACCCTGTCATGAAAGAGATTGTACAGTGTTTCCTCAGGTGCTATCAGTCTAGCAATTCCCCTGGTAACATTCTGCCTTGCTACCATTCTTTGAAACCCAGACCCAGAGGAGTCTGGGATATGGAAGTATTAACATTTAGATTAATTTCTCATGGCAGTTGGGTTATTGGATTTCTCTCTCTTGCCAACATACCTTAAACTAGTGTAACTATCACAGTCTCCAGTAGACCTCTTAAATAGAAAGCATTGGTGGAATAATGTCTACTGAAAAGATGGTATCAATTCCGTCTAGCTTCAGCATTTGGTACAAAAACCTTGCACTGAAATATATTTGCAAAGACGTCATTATTTGTATTCCAGGGGCCTTTGAAAGATCATTAAGTCCTTCCACGTCTCTAAGTGGAACAACTGCTTGGCCAGGTCGGAAATGTAATTGTCATGACATATATGAGACAAATTGTCCTCTTCTGCTTTAATCTTTTCTGATGAAATCAAACATATATTTAATAGTTCAGATAAAATTCTTTTAAAAATAAGGTTTGGAGAAAATTGGGAACTTATAGTTTTATTATTAGATGAATTATTCCCTAATACATAGTTGAAATTCATTTATGTGTAATGAGTATGAATTTTGTTCCACATACCTCAGTATAAGAAATACCACATCAGTTCATTTCTCTGTATCAAATTGAATTCAACTCTGAGACCCACCTTTCCAACTGCTGAGTTTTGAGGCACCTTCCTTCTCCCTGATTTTACTCAAGGATCTGGGTATCCTATGTGTCTTTGGGTCATCGCCAAAGAACATCCATAAAGTTCAGCTCACCATGGTTGTGTAGGGAACTCACTGTCCCAACTTGATGACCCATTGGGGGAGGGTGACTCTGTCACTGTGTACTGAGTGTGAACCTGCTGACCATTTATGACAGCTCCTAAGGAATGATGAAAGAGAATAGAATAGACTCTTCCCTCAAACACATCTGATGGTGTTGCTTCTCAGTTTTTAAGACATGTAATTGTTGACACATAACTTGAGCATACAGTGATAACCAGATGTTAGAGCACAGTTTATGCACTAGAAGAGCAAGATAGTGAGAAGGTAATCAAAGGCTGCCACTTCTTAAAAATCTTTGCTGTTCCACCAAATCAACAGGGTAGGCCTTACCTGCCAAGTTAAATCCTGGGTACCTTCACCTATTCCCCTTTCCCACTCCTCACCCTTTGCTGGGCATCTAGTGAAAGACCTGTAAAAATAAAAGCTACTCTCCACTTACAGAATTGCATCCCTCAAAAGGAAATGCCAAACCTCTTTTCTTCTTCTACTTGAAGAAGCTTGCTTAGGAAATCAGTCTGTATTGGATATTTGTGGTTGTCCCCCTAGTAAACATATGCACCATTGCCATAAGCTTCTGATTCCCATTTGGAGATCCATGTTATTCCTGGGAAGCTGGCCCAATCCTTGGAAAAACCTCACCTATTGAATGGGATAAACAGATGTTGATCATGACTCAATGCGAGCCTTTTGATGGGCAAGAGGTGTTCTTACTCTTTTCCAACCTCTGTCTTAGGTCCTTGTACTTGAGCCTCAGGGCTTGGACTTTTTCAGTGTTCCTGTTCCTGCCCCTGGGCTGCCAAATTCTGCCTTGTATCAGAGAGTCTTGCTTGAGAGCAAGTTTCCTGCCCCTCCTCCAATGGTTGAGTTTCCTGACCCTCCCTTAGTGGAAGGGGTGGCTTTGGCCTGGGACTGGGAGGTGAGAGTTTCCCACCCTTTTCTAGAAGAAGATTTTTCTTGTTCCACCGAGATTCCATTCTTACTTTTCCAACAGGAAAAAAATCCACGTTTAACAAAATTTAAAAAATTTTTTGTTTTTGATGAGGTTATGGCAAAACAGCCTCGCTTAAATGTTGCTGGGCAGATTGCTAATAGATCTGACCCCTATGGAGAGGAAATTTGATGACATCAAAGAAAATTATGTGTTTTCTCAATGGCAATTTGAGAAATGAATTTTAGGAATCTATTCCTAAAATATGCTGGAACAAATATGAAACAACATATGTGCAAGATTTTTTTATTATACCGTAATTATGAAACAAAAGAATAGACCCATCTGGTGGAATAAATGATATATCTATACAATGGAGTGTTAAGCTGCCACCTGAAAAAATGAAGGAAAATACCTGACATACATGGCCACAGATATGGAGACATTTCCAGGCTATATTGTCAAGTGGAAAACTAAGAATGATAGGAAGGTAGGTAGATGAGACAGTTCATTTTATATGGTATCTTGGCTAGGCTGTGGTACCCACTTGTTTGGTCAAACACTAGTCTAGATGTTGCTGTGAAGGCATTTAGTAGACATGATTAACATTTATAGTCAGTTGGCCTTAAGTAAAGCAGGTTATCTTCCACAATGCAGGTGAGCCTCATCCAGTCAGCTGAAGGCCATTGGAGCAAAACACAGGTTTCTCAGAGAAGGAATTCTGCCTCCAGACTGCAACATAGAATTCCTGCCTGAGTTTCCAACCTGCTGGCCTGCCCTGCAGGTTTCAGACTCAAGCCTGTAACATCAACTCTTCCCTGAATTTCCAGCCTCCCCACTTTACGTATCCTATTGGTTCTGTTTCTCTGGAGAGCCCTAATTGATACAGTAGATAAATAAAATGTTAGATATAGTATGCTGTGTTTTGTGTATAAGATACCAGAAGCATAAACTAGAAACTACCCCCATCGCCCCAAAAAAGATCAGCTACAGGACACAATGGGTACAGGTAGAGAAAAAATGGAAATGAGACTTATTTAAATATACCTTAATAAACTTATTTTTCCCTTGAAATATAATTTTTTGTACATTTTTTAAATTTTGGAATCAGGCAAAGTTTGATCTCTTCATGAACTTAATATTATTTTACTTTTAAAAATGTCACTGCATAATTATGACTATCTAAATAATAGAGTAACTAGTTTTACACATTTTTTAAAAATTTTTATTTATTTATTTATTTATTTATTTATTTATTTATGGCTGTGTTGGGTCTTCGTTTCTGTGCGAGGGCTTTGTCTAGTTGCGGCAAGTGGGGGCCACTCTTCATCGCAGTGCGCGGGCCTCTCACTATCGTGGCCTCTCTTGTTGCGGAGCACAGGTTCCAGACGCGCAGGCTCAGCAATTGCGGCTCACGGGCCTAGTCGCTCCGCAGCATGTGGGATCTTCCCAGACCAGGGCTCGAACCCGTGTCCCCTGCATTGGCAGGCAGACTCTCAACCACTGCGCCACCAGGGAAGCCCAGTTTTACACATTTTTGACTTTTTATAAAATGGAGCCGTACTTTGTTTTGCAACTTGATTTTTTTCCTCTAAAGTATTTTTTCCTGATATCCATTCATATTGATATCTGTTTATTCCTTTTTCTTTACTGTATAGTATTGTGTTGTGTAAATACACCACAATTTTTCAATTCTCTTGTTGATTATACTTCTATAAAAATTCTTGTACAAATCTTATTGTAGAAAGGCAAGGGTTTCTCTAAGATATTTGATTAGGAGCAGAATTGCAGAATTGCTTGGGATAAATGAATATGAACATCTTCCATTTACTAAGTAATAGCAATTTGTTTCCATGTGGTTGTACCTATTTGTATTTCTAACCTGGAGTATATGAGTTTCCATTCTCCATTCTTCCACATCCTTACCAACACTTATAATTGGCAGTTTTTCTAATTTTTGCTGACCTGGTGGTTACAAAACTGTCTGTTAAATTTTAAATTTCAGTAATTTTATTATTTGTCTTTAGTTATTCCATTAGTTACTCTTTAGTATTCTATTTCTCTTGATTTCTTGTTCTTTTTTATTTCATAATGGCTGGTGTTTTCAATTGCCTTAGAGTTATTTTATATTCTATTTAGATTTCCTGTTATCTGAAGTTCTTGGGGATTTTAACCATCCTTTTATGTCTAACTCTCACCAATGATGGGAGTTTCCCTGTGTATTTTATACTTTTTTATTATGTTCTTGTTTCAGTGGTATTTTATCTGATAGAAGCCTCAGTTGCCCAAGATTCTATGTCTTTGTCCGTGGTGTTTTTGCACTGGCTTCTGGTGAGTTGACCTGGGGGTTTCAGAAACACTTTGATAAGTTTCAACCTCAAATCCAAGGTTTTGATGCTAAAGCTGCTTTAATGCTGTAGAAAAAGAAACATGTTCATTGAGCATGTGCTATTTACCTACAGCTGTCCAGAGTCCATTCTGAGAGGAATTCCTGAAGGAATCTTGATCCCAATAACAAAATAATTAGTGGATCTTGAAATCTGTTCCCTTAAAAATTACATTATAAAGCTAGAGTTATATAAAACTTTAAGATAATTAATTTGTACTGATTTATTTTACATTCCTTTTTAAAATGTCCTGTGAGTATGTTCTAAATATTGTAGACATGAAATACATAGCTACAGTGTCTTCTACTTTACAAATTTTGTGGGGTTTTCTTAAACCAAATTATGTACTATTTAAGTACATCACATTCTCATTTTCTCTTAAGTGACTGAAGCAAAATGCTGGATAGTTATTTCAAAAATTATAACCCAGTAATTCATCTAGCAGAAAATATCTGAAATTTAGGTAGTCTGTTAATTAAGTTGAATCAAATTAAAGCTAAAAAAAGCAATAAAAACATCCCCCAAAGTAACTATTTTTTCAAACCCAAATGTATGATGTGCACTTTGCAGTCAAGGCTGGCTTTGTCTTGTTACTGTTAATTCCCTGACTGTGTTTCTATTCTGATTTGCCCTATTCTTGGTGAAAATTACTACTGTGAAAGGCCTTGTAGATGTTTCTCATCTATCCTCTTTAAAAGCAAAATTCTACCTTCTGTGATAGAATTTTTACAAGGCTTTTTTCTTATTGTATTAGTTTAGATGTTAAGTTCCTAATACTTCCACTAGGCATTGTTATAGAATATTAGGGAATGTGTGTCAGGAATTTTTTTTTTCCAAGAAAATTAAGTGTGGCTCTGTAATTTCTAATTTTTGCCTTAAAAAAAAATCCTTGTAATAATTGCGTATTTGCTTTTCTCTGTCTCTCCCCCTCGTCTTAAAAAAAAAGAAAAAGAATAAACGCTTACTTACCTGGAGGTCAGTGATATAGTATACTAACAGTGCAAACTATTATTAAAAGTAAAACAAAAGTTGTTGAATAGTCCCCAAAATGCATTCTTTTTAAAACTCATTTTTTAAAAATACACAATTTCATGGAAATTAGTCATTTGATTTCATTACCCACAGCAAATTAAATGCAACAAATTGGGACTACAGTCAGACACACTCACACTCACAAAATACGGCTGGCAAGAGAAAATCAAGGAAAGATGGGGGTAGAGCAGACACAAGGAAAATAACCTTGGGTCAACTAAAGAAGAGGCAAGCAGTGGTCCACACTGTGGTTATCCCCGGGGTTTTTTTCTTTTCTTGGCTGCATTGGGTCTTCATTGCTACGCGCAGGTTTTCCCTAGTTGTGGCCAGCGGGGGCTACTCTTTGTTGCGGTGCGCGGGCTTCTCATTGCGGTGGCTTCTCTTGTTGTGGAGCATGGGCTCTAGGTGCACAGGTTTCAATAGTTGCAGCACAGAGGCTCAGTAGTTGCGGCATGTGGGCCCTAGCACACACAGCCTTCAGTAGTTGTGGCTCGCGGGCTGTAGAGCGCAGGCTCAGTACTTGTGACACACGGGCTTAGTTGCTCCGTGGCATGTGGGATCTTCCCAGACCAGGGATCAAACCCATGTTCCCTGCATTGGCAGGTGGATTCTTAACCACTGAGCCACCAGGGAAGTCCCTATCCCCAGGTTTTGAGAGTAACTCCTACATATCAGTCCTCAGTTCTCAGTTTGGATGTTACTTCTGCTAGGAGACCACCCTGAACTCTTTCCACCCTCTCCCCTGACCAGCACCTTGAAGTTCTGTTATTAGAGTATGAATCACATTGCATCATAACTCCCTGGCTATTTACAGTTGTCACCACTACATTACTGGCAAGTACGTGACATTCTTTTCAGTGTGTTTTGCCTTGTCTTCAACAGTGTTTGTTACAATAAATGTGTAAAAAGAATAAAAGGATCATCACTGATGTTCACTCTGTTGACTCTGAATCAGTAAGAAAAGATTCAGTTGAACTGAGAATTTTAAAGCTGAAATAACTCAAAAAAATTGGTCTATCGTACAGCAACTATACTTCAATTTTTAAAAATTCCAGAAAAATTGGTCTATCCATTCACATGTATGACTGAGGAAATTGAAGTCTAGGGAAGGAAAGTAGCTAACCCCAAAGAGGTTGTCAATGATAGACCTAGGTGAGAACAAGTATCTCTTGAATATTTTTTCTGGCTATTTCCATGACCCTACACAGTTGCTGAAGATGACAATAAATTGAGTCCTTATTGTAAACCAGGTATGGTGCTCAAAGATTGACATTTGCTTTCTCATTTAGTCCTCAAAACAGCCTGATAACATTGATGCAAATATTAGCCATGTTGTACAGACCATAAAATGTTGCCCATAGAAGTTGAGAAACTTGTCAACAGATAGAAGCAGGGTTTTTATCTCTAACTCCAGAAGCCACTTTCCACCCACCACCCCCCCAAACTCAGGACTCTTCCCTTAGATTCAGTTTCCTATTTATTAACGCAGGAGTGTGTGAGAGCCTGCTAGACTGGCTGTTTAAATGGTTATTGGTTCATAACTCTACAAGCCAAAATCTCCAAAGAGATGGGGATTTAATTCAGAGTTAGGAAGAGGAAGAAAAAATTGAGATAAGCAGAGGACTACCTCAGTTATAGTAATAACCTTAAAAAAAATGTAATGAATTTGACAGGACACTAAGGATTTAACTTAGTATACTATATTCTATGAATATTAAAAAATACACAATATTTACATTGGACCATTGGACTCCATCAAAGAAAATCATTCTTGAAAGATGATATATTTCTTATATAAAATATTTCCGAATATTTGGGACATACTTAAAAGTATGAATGTTGTGCTGATGGAACTTGGAATATGACTCTGCCTTATTTAAATTTTTGTGAGCAGTTTGTGCAAAGAAGGAGCAACTCCTCAGGTAGTCAGGGAAGTAAGGTATAAGGATTTGGAGGGATTATATAGGGTCTGGTGGCTGCCTGGCTTGTGCCTGGTTTGTGAGTGGCAGGAAGTTGAAGAGAAAAGCAGGTGACCTTCCCATCTACAGACAAGAAGCCTACTTTAGATGTCTGCAGTGAACATGGCATTGGCATGGGCCTAAACTCCTTCTATGCATTCTCCACAGATGGTGTTGACCCTACTTAGGAGGGCATTCCTCCTCCACAACTTCTCCTGAAATATGTTTAAACAATTTATTTGTTTGGAAATTATGGGAATGGGGGGAAGAAGTAGATACAAATATGGATTGTTTACAGCTCTATTCCCTCTAGGAATTCTACGGGTTGGGTAAACCAAAAGATAGTCAAGAAAGAGGCAAGGGCATCTTTTCCAAGTGAAGCTATTAATGTAACACTACTTAAAATGACAGTAAGAGCCATATCTTCCTGAGGGCCTATTGTGTGTGCATGACTTCATTTAATCCTCACTTTCGTTTATGAGGCAGATACCTCAGTTATGCCCATTTTACAAATAAGGAGACTCTGATATGCTTAAGGTTCCACAGCTGGTAACTTTTTTTTTTTTTGGTCTAGAATCTGAGTTTTAGCTGTCACCCATTTTTATGGTGCATTACAAATATTTCCCTTTTGCATCAAGGGAAAGCAGGCGTCTTCAGCTGAGAGGAAATAGAGAAATCAAATCTTTGGAGGGAAAAATGTGGGTTTTCTATGTGAAAGATGAGGAATTAGGAAAAACTGTCAGGAGGGGGAGATGTAGGAGAGGGCTGTAACATAGTTATAGACCCTGTAAAATAACCTCTGTGTGTGTATACTGCTTTTAAAATAACATCCAGGTGAGAGAGGCAATATACTATAGTGTTTAAGAGCTCTGTCATTTACTAGGTTCACAAGAGACTCTATATATTCTTTTGAGAATCTCCTCAAAGATATTGTAAGTTCTCACAGTGTTTGCTATATTCTCGTCACTGCTGCCTATATTTCTTAGTAGATTGAAGTACAGAAAAGTCCCTAACGCTAATTCTTTGTACCGTTGTATTAGAAAGTACACACACACGTTGATAGTAGCAGAAGAAAATGGTCCTGATAACCCAGGCTCTCAAGAATGATACAGGCCTATTTGTTCTTGAGAAGATGATTCAAAACGATGATGATGCCACTAAAAGCAATAGGAATGATGCCATTAAAATTAATAGGGGGCTTCCCTGGTGGCGCAGTGGTTGAGAATCTGCCTGCTAATGCAGGGGACACGGGTTCGAGCCCTGATCTGGGAAGATCCCACATGCCACGGAGCAACTGGGCCCGTGGGTCACAACTGCTGAGCCTGCGCGTCTGGAGCCTGTGCCCCGCAACGGGACGGGCTGCGATAGTGAGAGGCCCACGCACCGCGATGAAGAGTGGCCCCCGCTTGCCGCAACTAGAGAAAGCCCTCGCACGAAACGAAGACCCAACACAGCTAAAAAATAAATAAATAAATAGAAAAAATAAAGTAGCTATTAATTTAAAAAAAAATAATAGGAATTTGACATATTTATTTTTGTTTTATTTTATGTAATTAGAGTATTGAGGGGCTTGGTTGATGTCATGGAGCTGCTGGATCAAGCCTTTCCTGCCTAATCTGATTATCCTTAGACTGTGCAGAAGCAGGCACACTGATGGAACTTACATATGCACAACATGTAGTGTTTCTATAGAATGGGTTCTTAGAAGTGAAATTGCTGAGTTAAAGAGACTCTCAATGCCGTTTTATTTAAGATTGCCAAATTGCCTTTTCATAAATGCCATTCTGGTTGATTATCCCACCAAAAGTGAAAGAAATGCTTTTATAAAAATGGCTCAAATGTTTCATTTCCACTAAAAACATTGTGGTTCCTTTATCCCCAAATTACATTTTTTTTCTTTTTCATGTATTTGTTGTCTGTCTGATTTGAGGGTGACATTATTCTCAGAGACAGAAACGGTCTGCCGATATTTTATTTAACACAGGTTTACTGTGGGACTTAACAATAATTTCACAAACTCGTAGTATACAGAATAGTGTCTTAAGAAGCCAATAAAGACATAACGTACTCCAAACAAATGATAGTTTAATTAAACTATTGTTCCTCGCAAGGGGAGATAAGTCCAAATTTAGCTCGAGGTGTACTTTATCGAGTCGGTTCTTGGGGAGAGATGGCTTAACCATCCGCCAGCCAAACAAAAGTGAAAACTTCCCAGTTGCTAGGGCACGTTGCTAGGGAATGAGGTAGTGGTGTTAGTGGGCAAGATGATTGTCTTCGTGGGGCTGCTACACAGGCTTTCGCCAATGCCAGTAAAAGAGTGGCCTTTACCATGGCAGGAGCTAATGCCCCAAGGTCTTTGCAGAGCTATTTAGATAAGGCAAGAGTGGCCTTATCCAAACCAAACACTCTCGAATAGTCCTCACAAACTGTGGACATTTATAGTCTAAATGTCCTCTCACCATAGTTGCTTTTTCATATGTTCTTTTTCTTTTTTTTTAACACCTTTATTGGAGTATAATTGCTTTACAATGGTGTGTTGGTTTCTGCTGTATCACAAAGTGAATCAGCTATACATATACATATGTCACCATATCCCCTCCCTCTTACTCTCCCTCTCACCCTCCCTATCCCACCCCTCTAGGTGGTCACAAACCTCCAAGCTGATCTCCCTGTGCTATGCGGCTGCTTCCCATTAGCTATCTATTTTACATTTAGTAGTGTATATATGTCGATGCCACTGTCTCACTTCGTCCCAGCTTACCCTTCCCCCTCCCCATGTCCTCAAGTCCATCTCTACGTCTGCGTCTTTATTCTGGTCCTGCCCCTAGGTTCTTCAGAACCATTTTTTTTTTTGATTCCATAAATATGTGTTAGCATACCGTATTTGTATTTCTCTTTCTGAATTCCTTCACTCTGTATGACAGACTCTAGGTCCATCCACCTCACTACAAATAACTCAATTTCGTTTCTTTTTATGGCTAATATTCCATTATATATATGTGCCACATCTTCTTTATCCATTATCTGTCCATGGACACTTAGGTTGCTTCCATGTCCAGGCTATTGTAAATAGTGCTGCAATGAATATTGTGGTACATGACTCTTTTTGAATTATGGTTTTCTCAGGTATATGCTCAGCAGTGGGTTGCTGGGTCATATGGTAGTTTTATTTTTAGTTTTGTAAGTAACCTCCATAGTGTTCTCCATAATGGCTGTATCAATTTACATTCCCACCAACAGTGCAAGAGGGTTCCCTTACCTCCACACCCTCTCCAGCATTTATTGTCTGTAGAGTTTTTGATGATGGCCATTCTGAGTAGTGTGAGGTGATACCTCATTGTAGTTTTGATTTGCATTTCTCTAATGATTAGTGATGTTGAGCATCCTTTCATGTGTTTGTTGGCAATCTGTATATCTTCTTTGAAGAAATGTCTATTTAGGTCTTCTGCCCATTTTTGGATTGGGTTGTTTGTTTTTTTGATATTGAGCTGCATGAGCTGCTTGTATATTTTGGAGATTAATCCTTTGTCAGTTACTTTGTTAGCAAATATTTTCTCCCATTCTGAGGGTTGTCTTTTCTTCCTGTTTATGGTTTCCTTTGCTCTGCAAAAGCTTTTAAATTTCATTGGGTCCCATTTGTTTATTTTTGTTTTTATTTCCCTTTCTCTAGGAAGTGGGTCAAAAAGGATCTTGCTGTGATTTATGTCAGAGTATTTTTCCTATACTTTCCTCTAAGAGTTTTATAGTGTCTGGCCTTACATTTAGGTCTTTAATCCATTTTGAATTTATTTTTGTGTATGGTGTTAGGGAATATTCTAATTTCATTCTTTTACATGTAGCTGTACAGTTTTCCCAGCACCACTTATTGAAGAGGCTGTCTCTCCTTCCATTGTATATCCTTGTCTCCTTTATCAAAGATAAGGTGACCATGTGTGTGCGGGTTTATCTCTGGGCTTTCTATCCTATTGCATTGATCTATGTTTATGTTTTTGTGCCAGTACCATACTCTCTTGATTACTGAAGCTTTGTAGTATAGTCTGATGTCAGGGAGACTGATTCCTCCAGCTCCATTTTTCTTTCTCAAGATTGCTTTGGCTATATGGGCTGTTTTGTGTTTCCATACAAATTGTGAATTTTTTTGTTCTAGTTCTGTGAAAAATGCCAGTGGTGGTTTGATAGGGATTGCATTGAATCTGTAGATTGCTTTGGGTAGTATATTCATTTTCACAATGTTGATTCTTCCAATTCTAGAACATGGTATATCTCTCCATCTGTTTGTATCATCTTTAATTTCTTTCATCATTTTCTTATAGTTTTCTGAATAAAGGTCTTTTGTCTCCTTAGGTACGTTTATTCCTAGGTATTTTATTCTTTTTGTTGCAATGGTAAATGGGAGTGTTTCCTTAATTTCTCTTTCAGATTTTTCATCATTAGTGTATAGGAATGCAAGAGATTTCTGTACATTAATTTTGTATCCTGCTACTTTACCAAATTCATTGATTAGCTCTAATAGCTTTCTGGTAGCATCTTTAGGATTCTCTGTGTATAGTATCATGTCATCTGCAAACAGTGACAGTTTTACTACTTCTTTTCCAATTTGGATTCCTTTTATTTTTTTTCTTCTCTGATTGCTGTGGCTAAAACTTCCATAATGATGTTGAATAATAGTGGTGAGAGTGGGCACCCTTGTCTTGTTCCTGATCTTAGTGGAAATGGTTTCAGTTTTTCACCATTGAGAATGATGTTGGCTGTGGGTTTGTCATATATGCCTATTATTATGTTGAAGTAAGTTCCCTTTATGCCTACATTCTGGAGGGTTTTTATCATTAATGGGTGTTGAATTTTGTTGAAAGCTTTTTCTGCATCTATTGAGAAGGTTTTTATCCTTCAATTTATTAATATGGTGTATTACATTGATTGATTTGCGTATATTGAAGAATCCTTGCATTCCTGGGTTAAACCCCCCTTGATCATGGTGTATGATCCTTTTAATGTGCTGTTGGATTCTGTTTGCTAGTATTTTGTTGAGGATTTTTGCATCTATGTTCATCAGTGATATTGGCCTGTAATTTTCTTTTTTTGTGACATCTTTGTCTGGTTTTGGTATCAGGGTGTTGGTAGCCTCGTAGAATGAGTTTGGGAGTGTTCCTGCCTCTACTATATTTTGGAAGAGTTTGAGAAGGATAGGTGTTAGCTCTTCTCTAAATGTTTGATAGAATTCACCTGTGAAGCCATCTGGTCCTGGGCTTTTGTTTGTTGGAAGATTTTTGTTTGTTTGTTTTTATTTTTGGCTGTGTTGGATCCTCATTGCTGTGCACGGGCTCCCTCCAGTTGCGGCGAGAGGGTGCCACTCCTCACTGCGGTGTGAGGGCCTCTCACCGCAGTGGCCTCTCCCATTGCAGAGCACGGGCTCCAGGCGCATGGGCCTCAGTAGTTATGGCTCACAGGCTCAGTAGTTGTGGCACGTGGGCTCCAGAGCGCAAGCTCAGCAGTCGTGGCACACAGGCCCAGCTGCTCCGTGGCATGTGGGATCCCCCAGGCCAGGGATTGAACCCACGCCCCCTGCATCGGCAGGTGGACTCCCAACCACTGCGCCACCAGGGAAGCCCTGTTGGAAGATTTGTAATCACAGTTTCAATTTCAGTGCTTGTGATTGGTCTGTTTATATTTTTGATTTCTTCCTGGTTTAGTCTCGGAAAGTTGTGCTTATCTAAGAGTTTGTCCATTTCTTTCAGGTTGTCCATTTTATTGGCATATAGTTGCTTGTAGTAATCTCTCATGATCCTTTGTATTTCTGCAGTGTCAGTTGTTACTTCTCCTTTTACATTTCTAATTCTATTGATTTGAGTCTTTTCCCTTTTTTTCTTGATGAGTCTGGCTAATGGTTTATCAATTTTGTTTATCTTCTCAAAGAAGCAGCTTTTAGTTTTATTGATCTTTGCTATTGTTTCCTTCATTTTTTTCTTCATTTATTTCTGATCTGATCTTTATGATTTCTTTCCTTCGGCTAACTTTGGATTTTTTTGTTCTTCTTTCTCTAATTACTCTAGGTGTAAGGTTAGGTTGTTTATTTCAGTTTTTTCTTGTTTCTTGAGGTAGGATTGTATTGCTCTAAACTTCCCTCTTAGAACTGCTTTTGCTGCATCCCATAGGTTTTGGGTCATCATGTTTTCATTTTCATTTTTTTCTAGGTATTTTTTGATTTCCTATTTGATTTCATCAGTGATCTCTTGGTTATTTAGTAGTGTATTGTTTAGCCTCCATGTGTTTGTATATTTTATAGATTTTTTCCTGTAATTGATATCTAGACTTATAGTGTTGTGGTCAGAAAAGATACTTGATATGATTTCAATTATCTTAAATTTACCAAGGCTTGATTTGTGACCCAAGATATGAGCTATTCTGGAGAATGTTCCATGAACACTTGAGAACAAAGTGTATCCTGTTGTTTTTGGATGGAATGTCCTATAAATATCAATTAAGTCCATGTTGTTTAATGTGTCTTTTAAAGCTTGTGTTTCCTTATTTATTTTCATTTTGTATGATCTGTCCATTGGTGAAAGTGAGGTGTTAAAGTCCCCTACTACTGTTGTGTTACTCTTGATTTCCCCTTTTATGGCTGTTAGCATTTGCCTTTTGTATTGAGGTGCTCCTATGTTGGGTGCATAAATATTTACAATTGTTATATCTTTTTCTTGGATTGATCCCTTGATCATTATGTAGTGTCCTTCTTTGTCTCTTGTAATAGTCTATAATTTAAAGTCAGTTCTGTTTGATATGAGAATTGCTACTCCAGCTTTCTTTTGACTTACATTTGCATGGAATATCTTTTTCCATCCCCTCACCTTTGGTCTGTATGTGTCCTTAAGTCTGAAGTGGGTCTCTTGTAGACAGCATATATATGGGTCTTGTTTTTGTATCCATTCAACCAGTCTATGTCTTTTGGTTGGAGCATTTAATCCAGTTACATTTAAGGTAGTTATTGATATGTATGTTCCTATTCCCATTTTCTTAATTGTTTTGGGTTTGTTATTGTAGGTCTTTTCCTTCTCTTGTGTTTCCTGCCTAAAGAAGTTCCTTTAACTTTTGTTGTAAGCTGGTTTGGTGGTGCTGAATTCTCTTAGCTTTTGCTTGTCTGTAAAGGTTTTAATTTTTCTGTCGAATCTGAATGAGATCCTTGCTGGGTAGATTAATCTTCATTGTAGGTTTTTTCCTTTCATCACTTTAAACATATCCTGCCAGGCCCTTCTGGCTTGCAGAATTTCTGCTGAAAGATCAGATGTTAACCTTATGGGGATTCCCTTGTTTTTTTTGTTTTTTTTTTTTTGTTTTTTTGCTTTCCCCTTACTACTTTTAATATTTTTTCTTTGTATTTAATTTTTGATAGTTTGATTAGTATGTGTCTTGGCCTGTTTCCCCTTGGATTTATCCTGTATGGGACTTTCTGCACTTCCTGGACCTGATTGACTCTTTCCTTTCCCATATTAGGGAAGTTTTCAACTATAATCTCTTCAAATATTTTCTCAGTCCCTTTCTTTTTCTCTTCTTCTTCTGGGAACCGTATAATTCAAACGTTGGCCCCTTTAATGTTATCCCAGTGGTCTCTGAGACTGTCCTCAATTCTTTTCATTCTTTTTTCTTTATTCTGCCTGTCATAGTTATTTCCACTATGTTATCTTCCAGGTCACTTATCCTTTCTTCTGCCTCAGTTATTCTGCTGTTGATTCCTTCTAGAGAATTTTTAGTTACATTTACTGTGTTGTTCATCATTGTTTGTTTGCTCTTTAGTTCTTCTAGGTCCTTGTTAAACATTTTTTTGTATTTTCTCCATTCTATTTCTAAGATGTTGGATCATCTTTACTATCATTATTCTGAATTCTTTTTCAGGTAGACTGCCTATTTCCTCTTCATTTGTTTGGTCTGTTGGGTTTTTACCTTGCTCCTTCATCTGCTGTGTGTTTCTCTGTCTTCTCACTTTGCTTAACTTACTGTGTTTGAGGTCTCCTTTTTGTAGGCAGCAGGTTCGTAGTTCCTGTTGTTTTTGGTGTCTGCCCCAGTGGGTAAGGTTGGTTCAGTGGGTTGTGTAGGCTTCCTGGTAGAGGGGACTGGTGCCTGTGTTCTGATGGATGAGGCTGGATCTTGTCTTTCTGGTGGGCAGGACTGCGTCCGGTGGTGTGTTTTGGGGTGTCTGTGAAATTATTATGATTCTAGGCAGCCTCTCTGCTAATGTGTGGTGTTGTGTTCCTGTCTTGCTGGCTGTTTGGCATTGGATGTCCAGCACTGGAGCTTGCTGGCCGTTTAATGGAGCTGGGTCTTAGTGTTGAGATGGAGATCTCTGGGAGAACTCTCACCATTTGATATTATGAGGGACCGGGAAGTCTCTGGTTGATGAATGTCCTGAACTCAGCTCTCCCACCTCAGAGGCTCAGGCCTGTCACCTGGCCAGAGCATCAAGACCCTGTCAGCCACAAGGCTGGGTCATCCTGGAGAAGATGGACTGAAGCCAGGAGAAAGCTAGAGGATGTCAGAAGATCCTAGAGGATGAAATCAGGCAAAGGATGGTGACATTCTGTACCCAGGCTCTACTCGCAAAGGGTAAAGGGGTGCCTCGGAAAACCAAGTGTGCACTTCCATGGCCCTTATGTTCTTATTGATAAGCCTCTGGTAGGGACCCTGTGCAGCTGAGCTACTGAGTGCTTATCAGCAAAAACAGATGTGCATGGTGACATCCTGACAAAGAGTTTCCCTTTTACTATATCAAAACGATAACTTCATTCTTTTTTTTTAATTAATTAATTTTATTTTATTTATTTATTTTTGGCTGCTTTGGGTCTTCGTTGACTGCACATGGGCTTTCTCTAGTTGTAGTGAGCAGGGGCTGTTCTTCATTGTGGTGCACGGGCCTCTCATTGTGGTGGCTTGTCCTGTTGCAGAGCACAGGCTCCAGGTGCACGGGCTTCAGTAGTTGTGGCACACGGGCTCCATACTTGTGGCTCACAGGCTGTAGAGTGCAGGCTCAGTAGTTGTGGAGCACAGGCCTAGTTGCTCTACGGTGTGTATGATCCTCCTGAACCAGGATTCAAACCCTTGCCCCCTGCATTGGCAGGCGGATTCTTAACAACTGTGCCACCCACGAAGTCCCAATAACTTCATTCTTGAAAACATCTTCACTGTTAAAAAAATCATCATTTTTGTCATAAACAAATGCATTTGAAATCATATTAAACCACTACACAGCATTGTGGCTTATATAGGGAGAGCATAGCAGTGGCATCTGCTTGGGTCCTAACTGCCAGTATTTCCTTCCAGGAACTGAGGTCTGGATTGGAGAAGGGTGAGAATGTGGGAGAAGCATTGCCCTGGATAACTCAGAGGGCAAAATACCTGAGGATCAATGCATTCAATGACATATACCACATTGTTCCGTACTTCTTTTTATATCCATTCCTGTTCTTTTGAGCATCTCTTCTCTAATAAATTAGAGGTTTCAGAATGAAAAGACATTATTTTAAGTATATATGGGCAGACCTTGGAGATATTGTGGGCTTGGTTCCAAATCACTGCAATAAAGGTAATATCACAATAAAGTGACTTACATATATTTTTTGGTTTTACAATATATATAAAAGTTATGTTTAAAATAGATAACTAATAAGGACCTACTGTATAGCACAGGGAACTCTACTCAATACTGTGTAATGGCCCATATGGGAAAAGAATCTAAAAAAAGAGTCGATATATGTATATGTGATATTGATATAACTGATTCACTTTGCTGTACACCTGAAACTAACACAACATTGTAAATCAACTATACTCCAATAAAAATGTTTAAAAAGTTATGTTTATACTATGTTGTGAAGTCTATTATGTGTGCAATAGCATTATGTCTAAAAACTATGTATGTACCTTAATTAAAAACTACTTTATTGCTAAAAAATGTCATCATCTGAGCCTTCAGTGAGTCATAGTAGTAACAACAGAGATCACTGATCACAGATCACTGTAAGTAGTATATTAACAAAAATTTGAAATATTGTTGGAATTACTAAAATGTGACACAGACATGAAGAGAGCAAATCCTGTTGGAAAAATGGCACTGATAGACTTGCTCGAGGACATGTGTTTGCTACAAACCTTCAGTTTGTTTAAAAAAATGCAAATGTTAAGCATAATAAAGTGAAGTGCAATAAAATGAGGTAGGCCTGTACAAAGATTTTGTAATATGAAAGACGTATACACATCATAGTAGAGAAAAAGGTACAGGTGGTCTTTGGTAGGTATATTAGTTTTCTAATGGTATGTGATAAACTACCACTAACTTAGTGGCTGAAAATAACACCTATTATCTCAGTTTCTGTAGGTTAGAATTCTGGGTTCCTTGTTCAAGGCTGAATTCAAGATCAAGGTCAGCCAGGCTGCATCCTCATCTAGAGCTCAGGGTTTTCTTCCAAGCTTATGTAGTTGCTTTTGATTCTAAGACAGGTTCTCACTTTCTTGTTGACTGTCAGCCAGTGGCTCTTCTCAACTCCTAGGCCCCCACAGTTCTTTGCCATGTTGTCCTCTCTATGGACATTCCACCATCATCACTGTCTGATTCTTCAGGAGTATCTCTCTGCTTGGAGTTCCTGACCCTTTTGAAAGGGCTCCCACTTGATTAATTTACACTCACCCAGGATTATCTCCCTTTTGATGAATTCCCAATCAACTGTTTTGGGACCATAATTACATCTGCAAAATCCCTTCACCTTTACCATGTAATATAGCAATATCTCAGTAGTGGTGTCTCATTACTTTTGTTATATTTCTGTGGTTAGAAGCAATTTACAGATCCTGCAAACACTCAAGGGGAGAAGATTATACAAGGGTATGAATCACTATGGATCATCTTAGATTTCTGCCTATCAAGGAGGTAGACTTCAGCAGTAATGAGGTTGAATCCTGAGATCTCATTCAAAATTCTAAGGGGCATGGATTCTAACCTCAGTAATGTTGAGTTATTGTTAGATTTTGATCCAAGGAAGCATGGAATTTAATAGAATAAAAGATAATTCCTTTGGCTGTGTGAAGAATGGTTTGACAGTGGAGCTGGATGAGAGGTAGTTAGGAGTTGACTAAATACATCAGGAAGGGCCTCAAGGATACAACATTGGCAGTGGCTACAAAGACTGGCAGGAGGGACAAACACTAGAAATATTTAAAAGAGAGAATGGGATAGGAATTAATGAGTGATTGGATATGGTGGCCGATACCATAACTGTATTTAACTGTTCTTTCTGAAAATCAAGACCTGATTCTAGAGAGAGAAAAGTGATATGAAATACGGACTACAAAGGATATTGGTGTATGTTATGAAATAATATTATTAGATATTTTTTTAAATTGCGTTTAATTAGGGTGTCTTTATATAGTATTCTGTGTTCCCAAAGCAATCTGTGACATAGGTAAGTAAAATACACATTATTAAGCTGTGAAAGTAAATAGATTTTTTGCAACCTTTTACATCATTAAAATGTGAAATGGCATAAGAGTTGTAAGCAAAGTACAAGAAACTTTTGTATGCCCTTTATTCAGATTCACCAATTTGCATTTTGCTGCACTTGCTTTATCACTATCTCTGTCCACATGGAGATAGAGGAGATGTGCATATATTTTTAAACCATTTGAGAGTAATTTGCAGACATCATGCCTGCTCACCTCTAAATACTTGAGTGTCCATTTCCTAAAAACAAGATTACAATTTGCTAATATGTTATGAAAGATATTCTTATCTATGATCATAAGAGATGCTTGTTTCTAATACTTGTTTCTTTAATGCCTTGGTTTGATTTTTGTATCAGTGTATACTGGCTTCATAAAATGAGCTGGGACGTGTTCTTTCCCTTCTATTTCATAAACACATTTATGTAAGATCAGTATCATTTTTTCTTTGAATGTTTGATAGTGTTCACCTATCACCTATACTATTTGGACCTAGAATTTCCTTTGAAGAAAGTTTTTAATAGTCAGTTTGATTTTTTTACTAGACAAAGGGCTCTTCAGATTTTTAGACTCTTCTGTGTATTTTATCAGTTAAAAATTTCAAGGAATTTGTCCAGTGCATTTTTTCATTAAATTTATTAACATAATTTTTCTTATGTTCCTTTATTATCCTTTTTGAACTTTTTATTTTGAATTTCAGACTTAAATGACAGTCACAAAAATAATACAAATAATATCTGCATACCCTTTCATTATATTCCTTAAATGTTAACATTTTAATACATACGCTTTGTTTTCTCTTTTGCTCCCTTTTTATACATGTATATTTATAAAATGTAATAAATATATAATGTAACACAAATACAAATTTCTGAACTCAGTACTCTGTACTGAGTAAATTACAGATGTAATAACCCTTTACCCCTAAACACATCAGTATGTATTTCCTAAAAACAAAGATATTCTTTTATAACCACAATACAATTTTCAAAATCAGGAAATTAACATTGGTACAATACTATTACTCAATATACAGACCTCTTTCAAATTTTACCAATTGTGTCACTAAATAGCCTTCCTAGCAAAAGGAAAAACAATTAACAAAAAACAAAAGCTCTCTGTTCCAATTTCCAATCCACATTTCATTTAATTGTCAAGTCTCTTCAGTCTTCTTTAATCTGATAGTTTCTCAGTCTTTTTCTCTCATAACCTTGAGGTTTTTGTAGAATGTCCTTCAGTTTCTGTCTTCATAAAAATGATTTTATTACGAGATTTGAGTTACGAGTTTCTGTCAAGAATATCTCAGAAACTGGACTTCCCTGGTAGTGCAGTGGTTAAGAATCTGCCTGCCAAGGCAGGGGACATGGGTTTGAGCCCTGGTCCGGGAAGATCCCACATGCTGTGGAGCAACTAAGCCTGTGCGTCACAACTACTGAGCCTGTGCTGTAGAGCCCATGAGCCACAACTACTGAGACTGCGTGCAACAACTACTGAAGCCTGTGCACCTAGAGCCCATGCTCTGCAACAAGAGAAGCCACCACAATGAGAAGCCCACACACCACAATGAAGAGTAGTCCCTGCTCGCCACAACTAGAGAAAGCCCACACACAACAACAAAGACCCAACACAGCCAAAGATAAAATAAAATAAATTTAAAAAAAAAAAAGAATATCTCAGAAATGTTGTGTCCTTTCCAGTAAATCAAATCAGTAGGCATATGATATCTACTGGAATTTTTTATGGTGTTGTCAGGCTTTGCTGATGTCTACAAGTTTTTTCCACCATAAAGTTTCCACTTTGCCCTTCGTAATTAGAAAAGTATTAATACTTGGAGACTATTAAAATAACCAGTTTCTCATTAAACACTCACTTATTAGTTTTAGCATCAATCAATAGTTCTAGCCAGAAACAATTATTACTATGGTAATTAACAAATGGTAACTTTTTAATATTATCATTCCCTTCTACATTTTAGTTGGCATTATCCTGTAGGAAGGGTTTTTGCATATCTCCCATTTAATTTTCTCATTTATGTAATGGTCTCTTGGATTCTTATTTATTGGACAAAATCTGTTGATATAATTTATTTTTGCTAAAATATTCCTAGTGTTGGCCATGTGGACTCACTTTCAACTGTGTCTGTGTCCTTTGATGTATACTAATCATTTTTTGAGCACTTTCTTACTGGAAGTCTCTAGATTTATATGTCGCTTGGTCTGTCCCAGCCCTAGAGTCAGTCTTTTTCCAAGGAACTGTTGAGAATCATATTTAGAAACCATGATCTGGACATGACATGTTACTGGGTGTCATTGCTTGTAAGTCCCCTAAGTAGACTGAGATAAGAACTACATAGATATGTGTATGTATGTACATAGACATATACACATCTATATCTAGAACTATGACTTCATACTGATACTTCCAATGTTATAAGTTTCTTTCTAGCCTTCCCCCTTTCCACATTTGTAATTCTCTTCTTTGACATTGAGAAACTTGAGTCTCATTATCCAAAATATACTTACCTATTTCGTCAATCCTAGAGTATATGTAATATTTGTATTTTGTAATGCTAAATTTGGTCAATTTAGTTTTGCTAAAACTGAAAAACGCATCTATTGCCTAGAGTTTAACCTTTGTTTACTGTTCTTGTTTTCAGCTTGAGGGTATAGAGCAAAAGTAAAGTATTCAAAAGTTCACTTGGAATGGTTCATTTTTCTTCTTCATTGTGATTATGGTATTCATTTGAATTAGTTATGTTCTTCTGTTTCTGTTTCTATTTCACTTTATTCTCCCCCCATCCTTGTTGATTTTATTTATATTTTTATGTATATTAAAAAATATGTTTTAATAGCTCAGACTATACAAAATTTATACTTGAAAGTGTCACTCCTCCTACCTCTGCCATTCCTTTTGTCCCGTTCCCATTTTGCCATCCCTTTCACCCTAAACGTATACCATAGGTAACCAATCTCTTTCTAGTTTATCCTTTCTATGTTTCTTCTTGTGCAAATGAGGAGATTTCTACAAGTTTTATTTTCCCTTCTTTCTTAAGTAAAGGTAGCCTGTAGCTTCTTTTTTTTGCACTTGGATTTTTTTTTTCACTTAACACTGTATTCTTATTATCCTTTCTAACAGCAATTGGATTTGTAGTGATGTTCCCTCTTTCATTCCTGATGTTGATAATTGTGCTTTCTCGCTCTCTCTTTTATTTTTTTCATATCGTTTTTGTGAGGAGCTGATCATTTTTATTAATCTTTTCAAAGAAATGGCTTTGGGCTTTAATTTTATCTACTATTTGTTTTTTTATCTCACTTATTTCAGCTCTTATCTATAGCATTTCCTTCTACTTATGATGGATTTAATTTGCTTAGCTTCTTAGGATGGAAGCAGATTGTTGATTAAAAATATATCTCCCTTTCTAAAATAAGCATTTAAGGCTATATATTTCTCACTAACTACTGTTTTAACCACATTCAACATGTTTCTATGTGTTGTGTTTTCACTGTCACTCAGTTTGAAATACTTTTCAATATCCTTGTAATGTCTTTGATCCATGCATTACTTCTATGTATACTGTTTAATTTCCAAATATATAGGGTTTTATAGATTTTTTAATTGATTTCTGATTTAATTCCACTGTGGGCAGAGAATACAGACCCTAATATAACAGTCTTTTAAAATATTTTGTGAATTTTTTTAATGGCTCAGCATATAGTCTGTATTTTTTGAACATTCTATGTACACTTGAAAAGAATGTGTATTCTTATAATTGCTATTTGCTGAGTGTAGTGCTCTGTAAATGTTATCTAGGTCAAGGTGGTTAATAATGCTCCTATCTTCTATGTTCTTACTGATTTTTTTTTTTTTTCTGGATCGTCTGTAAGTTACTCAGAGAGGAATGTTAAAGATGCTAACAAGTATTTTGGATTTGTCTGTTTCTCCCTTTAGGTCTTTCAATTTTGCTTGATGTTTTTCAAAGATCTCTTAATAGGCACATACATTTCTGATTGTTGTATTCCTGAAAAACTAACAGTTTTGTCATTATGAAATCTTCTTTATTATCTCTTATAATAATCCTTGCCTTAAATTCTATTTACTGTTAATATAAGTTGCTCCAGTTTTATTATGTTTATTATATATATGATAAATCATCTTTCATTCTTTTACTTTTAGGTTATCTTTGCCTTAAATTTAAATGCCATCATTTTTAGAAAGCATATAGTTCTGGCTTTTTATTTGCAGTCCAGTCATCTTTCACTTTTAATTGAAGTATTCAATCCATTTTTGTATAATGTAGTTATTAATCTGTTAGCTTTAAGTCTCATTTTTCTATTTGTTTTTATTCAGATTGGCTGGCTTGTTTATTTATTTGTGGTTTCCCTATATCTTCTTTCATGCCATATTTTAGGTTTATCACATAGTTTTAGTAGTCCATTTTATTGGCTTTTTAACTATACTTTGTTTTGTTGATTGTCCTAGAGATTATAATATGCATTTTTTCCCCTCATTCCCTAGTATCTTTATTTATTTTTATTTTATTGAGGTATAGTTGATGTACAATATTATATGTTACAGGGTACAATATAGAAATTCACAATTTTAAAGGTTGTACTCCATTTATAGTTATTATAAAATATTGGCTATATCCCCTGTGTTGTACAATATAGCCTTGTAGCTTATTTTAAACATAATAGTTCATACCTCTTAATCCCCTACCCCTATGTTGCCCCTCCCCTCTTCCTTCTCCCCACTGGTAACCACTAGTTTGTTTTCTGTGAATCTGTTTCTTTTTTGTTATATTCACTAGTTTGTGGTAATTTTTAGATTGCACATATAAATCATATCATACAGTATTTGTCTTTCTCTGTCTGACTTATTTTACTTAGCATAATGCCCTCTAGGTATTTACCCATATATTTATGACTTTCTATGCTCTGCATTAGCTTATTGAATCCCAATCTATCATCATTTTCTTTAAGCTTGAATAACATGCTTTAGCATTTCATAAAGTGCTGGTCTGCTGCCAATGAATTCTTGCACTTATTATTTACCTGAAAATGTATTTGTTTTGCCCTCATTTTAGGGTTATTTTTACCGGACATAGGATTCTGGGTAAAAGAGTTTTTCTTTTAGCTGTTTAATCATCATTCCGTAGTCTTCTAGCCTCTTTTGTTTTCAGTATCAGTTGTCATTTTTATTGACAGGAGACTATAATGTTCCCTATATGTAGTTTTTTTCCTCTGTCTGGTTTCATGATCTGCTTATTTTTGGTTTTCAGAAATTGGACTATAATATGCCTAAGTTTGTTTTTCTTGGTAATTATCATAACTGGGATTTGATGAGCTTCTTGGATCTGCACATTTGTTTCCCCCCCACCAAGTTTAAGGAATATTTGACTACTTCCACTCCCCCTCTTTCTTTTTTTCTGTCTTGTTTTATCTCTTCTCTCTCTACCATATATATTATATTGCTTTATAATATTAAAATATATATTTATATTATTGTCTTCATACTGAAACAAAAGATGAAGCTAGAAGTAGATCACTTGTCCCTTTCTCTCATCTCCTCCCAGCTCACAATGCTTGCATCTCTTAATAGCGCACATTATCTTGGATCTGCAGTCTCAGTGCATTCAAGTCTCAGCACAATCTCCTTTGGAGTTCTAGACTTTTTCTAGAAAATCTTAGCCCACCACAGTCACTCTGCTTCCTGTCATAATGTCATTTGCCCTGGGCATGTACGGAATCCTTTCCCTTCTTCTACTATGTCATTTTGTAGAGGTGGTGTTTGCCATGTGACTTTCAAAAAAGCCAGCGGGTTTTAGGAATGTTCACAAATGTTTTAGTTGTGTTATCTGTATGGATGCCATTACATATATTTCATATCACTTGATATTTTCACATGAGTCTCAGAAGTTCTGTTCATTTAGTTTTAATATTTATTTTCTCCATTCTTCACATTGGATAACATATTGATATTCTATCTTCAGAAAATAATATTTAGAAGATAATCTATCTTCAATTTCGCATATCTGTCCTTTCTGCTATCTCCAGTCTGTTTCTAGAGACTTTTCAAGGAAATTTTTATTTCAAATATTTTACTTTTCAGTTCTAAAATTTTTATTTTATTCTTTCATTCAGTTTTCATTTCTCTGCCTAGTTTTACTTTCTTTTCATTCATTATGATATATTATCCTTTATAGTCTGAAACATAGATTTAATAGATGTTTTCAAGTCCTTGCCTGCTAATTCCAACATCTTGAATATTTCAGGCTCAGTAACAATTGACTGCTTTTTCTCTTGACTCAGGATTAAATTTTCTTGTTTCTTTGTGAGTCTACTAATTTATTATTCTGCATATTCTGAGTGAAACATTGTTACAGCTAATGTTTCATACTGTGAATCTTGGTATTTCCCAGGCAGTTGTTCACAAGTAAGCCAAGGATTTGATTGGTATTTTTATGCAGATTTAAGGATTTCCTCCTTTCCTAGATTTTCCCCTTCACTTTCTAGCTGCTCTGGCAGCCCTAAACTCCATCATCTGATTTCTTAATTCATTATGACTATGATAATTTTGCTCATATTTTCTGCATCCAATTCCCTGCACATTAGGTACGAAAATGCCCACAGGTATGAAGTTTAATAAATGTGAATCTTATCCAGGGAAGTTTCCTTCTGTCAAGGACCAACTTCCCTCCTTTTTTGTTTTTTCTTTCCCTGCTTTTTGTTGCCCTCCAGACCTATTTTGTCCAGTGTTTACAAATGTTAGATGTGACAGAGTTAGTAACATATAAGCATCACTACCATTACAGGAAGTAGCATTTGAATAGGTAGATATTTTCAACTTGCAAGATCAGTACTGTTCTGTAGAAATATAATATTAACTACCTTCATAATTAAAATTTTTCTAGTAGTCACATAAAAAAAAGTAAAAAGAAATAGGTCAATATAATTTTAATACTATATTTTATTTAACCCAACATATCCAAACATTACCATTTCAGCAAATAATCAACATAAAATTAATAGTAAGATATTTTCTATTTTTCTTTACTAAGTCTTTGAAATCTGGTGCGTTTATACTTTCAGTACAGCTCCATACAGATGCTAAATTTATGAGAGTTAAAGAGGAATGTAGTATTACTGAAATCATAAAGTTAGGTTAAATGGAAAATATTTTACATTGCTTTAGTTTATAAATTGACAGCAATAAAATGAAATTGTGCACTGTTGGTGGGAATGTACATTGGTGCAGCCCCTGTGGAAAATGGTATGGAGGTTCCTCAAAAAACTAAAAATAGAACTACCATATGACCCAGCAATCCCACTCCTGGGCATATATCTGAAAAAAACAAAAACACCAATTCGAAAAGATACATGCACCTCAATGTTCATAGCAGTATTATTTACAACTGCCAAGATCTGGAAGCAGTCTAAGTGTCCATCGACAGAGGAATGGATAAAAAAGATGTGGAATACCTCTCAGCCATAAAAAAGAATGAGATTTTGCCATTTACAGCAACATGGATGGACTTGAGGGCATTATGCTAAGTGAAATAAGTCAGACAGAAAGACAAATACTGTATGATATCACTTATAAGTTGAATCAAAAAAACAACAAAGTAATGAATATAACAAAATAGAAGCAGACCCACAAATATAGAGAACAGACTAGTGGTTACCAGTCGGGGTGGGGAGGGGCAATACAGGGATGGGGGAGTCAGAGGTACAAACTATTGTGTATAAGATAGGCTACAGGGATGTATTATACAGTACAGGGAATATAGCCAATATTTTGTAATAACTAAATGGAAAGTAACCTTTAAAATTATATTAGAAAGTTTGAAAATTAAATATAAACTACTATGTGTAAAATAGATAAACCATGAGGATATATTGCATAGCACAGGGAATTATAGTCACTATCTCATAATAACTTTTAATTGAGTAGAATGTGTAAAAATACTAAATCAGTATGCTGTGCACCTGAAACTAGTATAATATTGTAAATCAACTATAAAAAACCCAACCAATCAAACAAAAATAAAATAAAATTCAAAATTCAGTTCCTTGGTTTTGCTAGCCACATGTCAAGTGCCCAGTGGTTACAAGTGACTAATGGCTGTTACATTGAGTAGCATACATAGGTCAAGATGATAAGAAAGTATTTCTGTGTTTTCACTAAAGGAATTGGCCTTAATGTTAGCTATCAGTACAAGTACAATTTTATAGGAACTAAAAATAATATATACAATTTCAATTCTATTTTGGAAAAAATAAAAGAAATAGACTTTGTCAATATTTTCAATGATATAAAACAAATTCTGAAGTTTAGCAAAAAGATTTTGGAAACAGCAAAGCCAAATTAGTTTGCATAATGTCCATTATTTATGTGCAGAATTTGTCAACAAATTGCTATTTTTTAGTAGAACACATTGTTCATTCGTCTATGA
Organism: Balaenoptera ricei; assembly: GCF_028023285.1. Classification (NCBI taxonomy): domain Eukaryota; kingdom Metazoa; phylum Chordata; class Mammalia; order Artiodactyla; family Balaenopteridae; genus Balaenoptera; species Balaenoptera ricei. The sequence continues at coordinate 129,563,405 of NC_082641.1, forward strand.
AATTATCTTTTTGGGATTCATATTTAATAATATCCTGGCTATAAAAGTCTCCTACTTTGAAAGTGTCCCTTTTTGTTGGCCAAATAATTATAATGATGATGTTGATTATTTAAAAAGTAATCTTTTGGTATTATGGTTATAACTGTCTTGATTCCCAAGGCAGAAATGTGTCTAAATTGGCTTGTGTAAAATTCCAGTTCTGTAAACCAGCATAAAAATCTCATAGTGATTGGCAGGTAGAAAATATATCTACAAACTGAGTGTACTAAGAACAGAGGTGATAGTATCTAGAGAGCCTATATCCTAATTCTAAAGACTTATCAAATTTCTTATAGGTTTTTAGTACATATCTGGTTGATATGACCCTGCTAAATTCTATCAGTATCCAAATAAAATGAAGAATCTACTTAACCACCCCCCCATCCCCGCAAAACAAATCAAGATCCTAAAATTCCATGATCATAAGACAGGAAACTTTGAATATGACCAAGAACATTGATGTCAGTTTGCACTCGTTTGGGGCCCAGTGGCCATGCATATGCAATAAATACGGTTAAATTACATAAAGTGAGATGTCGAAGAAAAGAGGTAGGATAAGAACAGTGCTACTGTCTTTCTTGTTGATCTACTGGTCAAAAGAGAGATCGAGTAATTGGAGAAGAGGGTCAGGAAGTTTTCTTCATGCTGGACAGCTCAGCAGACCTTTGGGCATGAGGCATCATTTATATGAAATTTTCTTAAGCACTTATTATGTACCATATAAGGACTATCTTCTGAGTATATTGTTGAATAAGATAACCGTAGTCCCTACCCTCAAATAGGTATGAGTCCAGTGGGTAAATTGCCAGGCAAAGTGCTAAGAATTTTATAATTATTACTCATTTAATAGTCAATGATAAAAAAATGGAAACAATGGGATGGGGTTTTTTTCAAGGAAAGAATGTGAGGCCTGGAAATGACTCCTTCAAAGTAACCAAAAATGTGTGTAGCATGGCTTGGATTTAAACTCAGGTTTGAGTCACTCTAGATGCCATAGTCTTAACCACTCTCCATAGTACCCAGTAGAGATCATCTGGCATCTCTTGGTTCTGTATGAACACAGCCTTGTCCCCACCCTAGAATATAACTCTTCTGAGATTTAAAGGCCCTGATACCTTACTCATGACTGCATTGCTTTTGTGAAAAGAGATTATTTCTATCTGCACACAAAACTTTACTATCCATGTCAAATGACAGTGTTATACATTCTGAATTCCTCAGGATATTATTCTAGATCCTATACCCTGGGCTTCAGTAGCTTTCGAACTTGTAGGAGTGATCCAGGCTTCTAATGAGAGGGTTGTTTTACTTCTTTGAATTAAAATAATAGGATTCTGAACCTGGAAGGATCCTTAGCTTATCTTTCCCAGCCCCCTTGTCTTTTAGACATGGATACAAATTCTAAAGAGGTACCAATGTGTTCAAGATCTGAAAGTCAGAGAGTGTCAGTCATTAGACCAGAACTCACCTATCTTGACTTGCAAGTATTAGTTATTTCCTCTGTGTCACAGATACTTCTTGCCTCACAGATACCCCTTACTCTCTCAAAGTTTTGGACCAGATAATAGTCTAAATAGGAAAACTTTTCTGGCAGAACTTCTGGGTTGTCCAGGAGTTACAATGCTCCCATCCAACAAGGATGCTTCAGTGTTCTGAGCTTCCTGTGGGTGTGGAATGGGAGGTGGGAGTGAGTGAGGGCCACTCAATTTAATTATTCATGAAACATCTGGTACTCACAGAGGGAGAGATGATTTGCTTACTTTATTTGTTAGCCAAGCTTTTTCATTAAGCAACATGCTTATACGCTGCTGAAAGGGAAATAAATATTTCAGAATCACAGAATTGCAGGACTGTTTATCATGACCATTCTTCACTCCTTCTAATGATTAAACCCTACTTTAATATGCCCACCAAATAGGGTTATCTAGCATCTTCACTGGACAGTCACATGTATTTTCTCTTTTGTTATTTACAACCCTGTTAGATAAATATTGAGTAACCCCATTTTGCAAATGAAGACTTAGCTCATAAATATTAAGAAACAACAATGGATAATTATCAGAGCAAGAATTAGGACTTAGTTCAGTCAGAATCCTCAACTTGTATTCTATATTTTCCCACGTCAAGTTTTCCTTGCATACCTCCAGTGACAGGGGACTCATTAGTACCCAGGGTATTTCTGCTTGTCTTTTGGTTATTGTGATTATGAGAAAGCTCATCCTTTAATGAGGCTGAAATTTGTTCCTGTTGGGCTTCTGCAAAGTAACTTTATTTATTGATATTTATATGTAAATATGTGGGAACAAGTGTGATAATTTTCTTACATGATGATCCTTAAAGAATATAAAGAGAAATCCCACTGGTATCTCCTTTTCTTTTCTTCCTCAAGTTATGTATTCCCATGTCTTTCAAATAGTCTCTCTTGGGACATGATTTCCAGTTACCTTGCTGTCCCGTTCCTCTCTTCTGAACTCATTTCATTTTAAATCAGCCTTAAAGTGAGGCTCCTAATTGACCGAAATCTGGAGCTGGAAAAGGGGATCATCCAATACAGTGGCTTAGATAAAACGGAAGTTTCCTTCTATAGCACGTAAAAGTTCAGAGGTGAGTGGTCTGAGGCTAGTAGCATTGCTCTATGGTCTTGAGCACAGGCTTCCAGGATTTCTACAATCCTCATATCCCAGCCAGCAGTGTGGGGGATGAAGAACATGCAGGGAAAGCAGCTTTATCTCTAAGAACATGATTGGAGGTTTTGCATATCACTTCCAAAATTATTGAGTGGCTACACCTAGCTATCAGGGAGATGGGAAATATCACCTCAGTCTGGGCAGCCATATTTCTGGTGGAAATTCAGGATGTTCTATTACTAGAAGGAGGAAAGGAAAAATGGACCCTGGAGGACCATTGCAGATTCTTCCACCTAGAGTAAGGTGAAAATAAAAAGGAAAGGAAAAGACAATGTATCTTGTTGGCCAGAGCATGGAAATAGGAACCAAGAAGTTTTAGTTTTCTGATTTATCTGACCTCTACCAAGTCACTTAATTGTTAACTTTACCTTTAGTTCTAAAAAAAATTAATTATATTCCATTTTTTCTATTTCACAAAAATATTGTGATTTAGTTATAAAAGTGATTTTGCTTGCTGAATTAAATGATTTTATAACGGAATTATAGCCAATGTGACTATTCTTTAAGTGATCTCTTTGGAATGAACACATTATTAGGACCCAACAAGGTGGAATTATAGGAGACAGAAGATTCCCAAATTTGAGAAATGTCAAGGAAGTTTTTTAGAAAAAGTTTTTATATGTTAAGGCTCTTCAGCAATTATTTTCCTTAAGGTTTAATATACCTTTGGGGGGAAAAAAAAGTTTGGAATTAACATTTTTGTTTTGTATGGTTCAGCAGAACTTTAATGTGATTATTTCCCCCATTGAGTGATTTTGGAAGATGTAAACTGGTTCTGATAATTCTTTCAGAGATTTCACTGATATGATAATTGGTTGTTACACAGATGAATCTAAACATTTAGAAGTTGCACCATAAATGAACTATAAGCTCTATGGAGCTCTGGGCATTTTTGTTAAGCCTTGGTACTGCAACTTCTACTCATAGACTAGAGCATATAACCAGAGAGGGAGACAATGTGTCTTCTAAAGGAAGGATTCAGGATCAAAAAATGTCCACCCACTCTGTATCCCCCAGGGTTCTCTAAAGATTTGGATATGTGAACATGTGAATAGGCCCCAGACTGCCCCTGAATAACTTGTGTATTGTTACTACTTTACTTCTAAGAAGCATAGATATATCTATGCTTCTTCACATACTTCTTGCTCAGTTTTGCCTCTGGTGAGGTGGTCTATGAGAGATTCCTGTTTTAGAAGGTTTGGATCCCCTTTTCAAGCCCAGCTGTCATAGTCAGGACCTGTAGCAGAGACTGCTAGAATCTCTGCCCTTCCTTCTTCCTTTCTAACAGACTTTGATCCTGGGTGTGCCATCGTGCCCAGCCAAACTTCAGCATTTCCCAGTGTCTCTTACAGACAGGGGTCGGGGCGGCCACTGGCATGGACAAAAGTCACTGGATAGTCCCTCCATGAGAGCATTGAGTCAGGACTAAGCACGGTGAGGTGTACTATTATGCTGGTATCCCTTCTTTTTCTCTTCTCCCTGCAATGTGGATGTGATGGCAGTAGCCATGAGCTGACGATGAAAGGGGAGAAGACAGAAGGAGCCTGAGTCTCTGATGACTTGGGAGCTGCCGTACCAGCCTGGGACTGCCTGTTCCCTGATTTCATCTATATAAGACCCCACCCCCCAAAATTGTTTATACTACTACTGTGTCTCAGGATGAGTTTTATGGAAACAGAAATTCAGACAGGGATTCAGGGGCAAACTTATGAGGGAGGGAGTGAAGCAGGATAAGGAAAGGTGAAGCAGGAGAGCGACAATGTGCTCTCAGATAAAGTCTAATCTCTGCTCTATGGGGATGTGGGGAATCTCTGGAACATAAACTGCCCTGTAGAGTTGTCCCGCAAAGGGGACAGCCTTTTGTACCACATGTAAGGTAGTCACTGGCTGTGAGCTACCCCCAGAAGGGGGTGTGTGCATAATTTCCTGGACAAGGTCACGTTTGTCAATGGAGAACAGTTCTCCAGGGAAGAGGGACAGAGTGAACCATCAGCTGATGCCTCAGAGAGTCTGGGGTCTGGGTCCTTGACAGCCCAGGAAAGCGGTCCAGGCAGAGCATTGCAATGTCTTGTATAGTCTACTTCTTGCGTTGCTCATAACCACTTGCTTCTCTCATGTTCATTCCATCCAACCACATCTTCTCCAGGATTCTAGGTTCAAATTTCCTGGGGAAATTTTCAAGAGGAGGGTTAGTGGGATGAACTCCAGAGCTGCTGCTTTCAGTCCTGAGGCTGTGACTGATTCTCATCATCTCCCTTCTCTGTAGCCCATTCTAGACAATTCTCTTTCAGCCAGTACTTCTCAGGTGTTTGATGATCCAGACCCTCATCCCTAAGAGGTCTGAGCCCCCTGGTTAATAAGCCCTTATCAGGCAGTGATTACTCTACTTTCCCATTTAGAGTTAAAATTGAACATGAGACTATCAAGAGATGCCCCAGTAGATTATCTGGGTGTCAGATTCCTTCCTGCCTCCCTTAAGTGATGGCCATCCTATCACCTCATGACCATCAGGATTAATTCTTCCTGACGGTATGAAAACTTTTTTTCTGTGACTGTTGGTCAATTGACACAGAAACTTAAAGTAATCAAGTGGCACCTTTGCTTTAAATTTAATGGCTTTCTTACTATGTCTACTGCTGGAAGTGTCCCCCTCTGAGAATCAGCACCTCTAGAACCACAGAGCCTAAAGTTGTGGATATAGGAAGCACATATTCTCCTACTGGTCCCTGAGAGTGACAGTGAGAAGGCTCACTTCTAATTTCATTCCTTGGTTGCTAGAATATTTACTGCTTTCTTTTTTCCCTCTTTCACAGAAAAACTGTGATTCTGAATTCTGCTATAGCTATAAAAGTGCTTTTTAACCTGTTGAACAGAATGGTATTTTAATGTTAATGTAGTCGACGTTGTTATTCCTCAAGTGATCTGTTTGGAATGAGCCTATGTAAAATGACTATTGGTTTAAGAGTAGAATGCCTCCTCAAGGAAGACACCCCATCCTCAGGGTGTCATCTCTACTTGGCTTTCTGTTCATTGGACGCACCAGGCCAGTTCCTGTCCCAAGGCATTTATACTTGCCGTTTCCTCTGTCTAGAGTGTTCTTCCCCTAGATGTCTGCATGGCTCACTCTCTGTCCTTTCAGGTCTTTCCTCAACCATCACCATCTCAGTAATGCCTTCCTTGGCCTTCTATGTAAAATTTTAATCCTCTTTAGAGCACTCTTCATTTGCTCTCTATGCTCTATTTTGTGTCCTTAGCACCCAACATTATCTATTTATTGCACATTTTACTTCTGTATCTTTCTTTCTATCTGTCTCATAAACTAGAATAACAAAAGCTCTATCAGGACAAAACAGTGTCTGGTTCTACGTGCTCAGTAATTATTAGAATTAATGAAAAGAAATCTATTCCATAATTGTTGGTTACTTCTCCACTTTAACCTAGGAATTTCTTGGTTTGTGTTGTGAATGTGATGAATTGGGAATTTTCTTCCTAAGAGCCCCCAAAAAGAGAGTGCATCACTGAAAGTTAAAGAAGATTGAAATTATAATCAAACCTCAGACTTCAGCAATCAGGATGCAAAGGCTTCAATGGGTCTTGAATGTAACTTGGTCACTCTTGTATTTTACCAATGAGGAAATTGAGCTTCAGAGCTAAGAAGCAACTTGCCTCGGATCACACAAAGCAAGTGGTGTGTGTTGATGGAGAACTCAGTCTCCTCAGCTGCAGTGCAGTGCTCTGTCAATCACGCCTTTCTTGGTCTATTGTTTACAAACTAACATATTCTAATAACTTTTGAACTGAGATGTTCTTAAAATAATAATTGTTATTTTTGAGAAGAAAAATATTTCAGATGTTAGCAAAACCTTGCTTAGCTTTTAATACATAATTGTTTATACCCAGTAAATGACTGTTAAAATATTTGTATATATTAATATACATATTTTTACTACATATAAACATAATAAACTATGTTCAGTTTTGGCACTGTGCTCATGTTCTAAGAACCCTGAAAGGCAAAGAGTTGTTATTGTATTCATTCATTTATTTAACAAGTCTCTATTGAATACCTACTGTGTGCCAGAAATTATCCTAGGTATTGAAACTTGAGGAATTAATAACACATATGAAGCCCTTGTAGAGGAGACTGATGGTAAACAATTAACAAAAATAATTTCAGATAATATCATGTACTTTGAAGAAAATAAAATAGGGGTATGAAGTAGAGATTGGACAAGGAAAATTTTCTAAGAAACTGACATCTTGAAGAGACTGAAGGGAAAGAACCAATCAGCCATTGATGATGTGGGGACAGAGGGGTGTAGACAGACACCAGCAAGGGCAGAGGTCCTTATGCTAGAATAGGTTTCTCATGTTCAAGGAGGAAAAAAAAGGACAAGTTGATTGTGGCATTGCAAACAAAAGGAAGGTTGGTAGAATATGAGGTCAGAAAAGAAGCAGGAGTTTGATCATCGAATCTCATAGTCCTGGTGAAGATCTTGGGAAGCCGTAGTGAGAAGTGGTTTAAAGGAGGGTAAGATTTTTAGAATTCCACAATGGTTAATTAGTAGAGAACATGTCTCAGAGGAACAAAAGTAGAAGAAGGAAAGCCAGTAAAATTACAGAAAAAAAATCAGTCAAGAGATGAAGGTGGCTTGGAGAAAGGAGGTTACCATGGAGATGGAGAGATCACATCATATATCTATAGGTACCATACCAACCATTGCTTAAGCAACCAGATGGTATGAAGTGTTTGGGTACATGCAAACTCTTCCTGGTATGACAAGGTTAAAATGGCTGATAGATTGTGAGGATTCCATCAAAAGAGAATACATGTGTTGCAAATCTAGTTCACTTCATGGATTACTGGTTTAAGAAGATGTTATTTTAAAAAAAAAGATGCAGGGAGGATTGTTCTGTGGTCAAAGAAGTGTAGAGAACAAACCCAATATACTCCTATTTAGAGATTTACAGTGCACAGTAGCATATTAAAAATTCTGAGGAGTCTAGCAGTAAAGAAAAACACTTAACTTTGTCCTTCCCACACTTCCTTAGATCCACTGATCAAGAAACCCTGCCTTTTTTGCTTTCTTACAGAACGCTCACTTGTAAGCTGAGGGGACATGGTTTTTGAAAAATCTGATACAGTGGAAAGAGAACCAGAATAAGAGATCATTATGCTCTACTGCCATCAGTGCCTTTGTTTTGTGTGCTATTGGACATAACACTTTTCTTGTTGGAACCTTAGTTTCCTCATCAGTCAAATACAAGGTCACAATAACTGGTCACTAACTTCTCTTTCTTTTATCCAGTTGTTTTGTGTAAACCTGTTTTTATATAAATCCTCAAAGGCCAGTTGCTTTACGTGAAGCTGCCAACTCAACTGAAATGATAGTTTGGTGGTACTGCTTCAACCCCTTCTCTGTCTCTCTCAGCTGATGACTTTCTCTCTTTATACTATCTGAGCATTTTTACCATCTTCACTTGGAAATAAGACAATTAGTAGCTGGATTAGAATTGCTGCTGGCCCAAGGTCTGAATCTCCTAGGAGAAGAGTTATAATACTGGGAAGGTGGGACAGAGACCAATCGGATTTAGAGCAGAGCTGGTATACTCACTTAGTGGTTACTAGGCAACTGCACAGGGTGGGATGGAATGAATGTTGATAACCAGACTGTGTCTTGTAAGCTATTTGTTTCACATCTCAAGGGTTACGTTTCTTAGCAAAAAAGGTTGAGTGTTGAGAAAACATTCTCTTGTTGTTCAGAACATTTTCTGGAAACAATGAAAATACAAGCCATGTTTCTGCATGTTGAAGGCTCTGTTAACTCTATTGACCAAAAGATCTATCCTCCCTTCTTCCCTCCCTTCCTCCCTTCCTCCCTCCCTCCCTCTCTCCCTCTCTTCCTTCCTTGCTTTTCTTTTTCCTTTCTCATTTTGAGAAATGGGTAATCATTCTCTATTTCTCAGGGCCTTGAACATTCCTTAGCTGTGCCTTTGGGAACCACCAGCAAGCCTGAGAAATAGGCAGAACAAAGGAAGACTATCAGGAGGCTGGTAGAGGAAATGGGGTTAAAAAGCCATGAAAGTGTAGAGGTAGAAGAGAGAATGAGAGAAAGGTTAAGAGAAAAACTGATGGAGAAGTCCTTAATTTGTAGAAGGTAAGTTGGGAAGAAGAAGCAGTTTCAAACTGGTGTTAATGCTTTCAGTTCGAAGAGATATAACGGCTGCTAAGCCAAGTCCATTGGGGTCTCTATCCCTTTCCTTGTTACCGGATATGGTAGTAATAGAAGAAAATGTATTAAACAATCTATCTCCATACGAGAGAACTTTGTCTTTGGTAGCTCATGGTGTGAGCTTTTCCTCAGATCCTGGTAATACATTTTGGGGAGGGAGGTGGATATAGCATGAGAAGCAGGAGAGGGTAGAGTGAATTGGAGAGGGAGAACCTCACCCGGGATAGGAGAAACTAATAGGTTGGAGATGCAAGGGCGGGGCAAAAAGAATAGAGAGTCATGAGGGAAGTTAGTGATGGCAAGAATTTTAGTGAGGTTGAGAGTGAATTGGGACAGAAAAAGTCTTTGGAGCAGGTGTGGGGTGACTACAGGGGAAAGATGATTTGAAAGAATATTTCTATGGACTGTGAATTGGAGCTCCTTGGCTGTTATTGAGGAACATAAGTAAAGATTGTCATTGCTTATAATTGCTTCTGATTGCTGTCTATTTATCGTGACACAGAGCAAAGACTAGGTGACCTGCAGTCACAGTTTACATGAAGGTTACATAAAAGATGGCAAGCAGTGGAAAAGCTGAATGGGGAAAATGGGAAGAGTATATATATATAGAAGTAAGTGCATAGTAAAGGAACTGTGAAATGTTTACAATTTTCACCAAAGCCTTAAAATTCTAAGCAAGAAAATTTAGATCTACATGCAGTTCTGGATTGTAGAAGTGTACTATGAAAATATTTTGACATTCACATAACCTGACAAATCCAATTCCTCATTTTTAAGAACATGTTGACCGTGGAACCTTTCTGGCTTACTGTAAGAACACATCTCCTGAGGGAGAAGAATAAATGGAGCAGATTTCCTGGTCTTGGCATTTGTGATTTAATGATTCAGTACCTTTGAAACAAATTTTAAAGTAGTTGATACCAATTATCCACCCTTATCCCAACACACTGTTGTCACTGGCTTTGCCCTCCTGACATTTACTTTCCGTCAATGTTTTTCACATTGCTTGCTGTCTTACTTCCTAGGCTGCATCCAAAGAGGCTGGACATAATGAAATCATTACCTTATTTCTGTTTACATCAATGTCCGCCAGGGCTTTGCACTGCCAGCAATAATTACCCCAGAACTCTGGTGAAAGTTCAGTACTGTTTGAAGAAAAGTATCGGTATAGGGAATTGTTTCACACATGTGTTCCATAGGACACCGAGCCTGCAAAATACTGTTTGGTAAAAAGATCCCGTAGTCACATCTATTTGATACATACTTGAAGCAATGCTGGTATAAGATAAAAAACATTGGGTTAAGCATGAAGGGACTTGATTTCTAGTACTAGTCATGCACTTAGCCCTCTGTATGTCCTTGGCAAGCCACTGCCTCTCTGTAGGACTGTAAAATGGAGGTCACATTATTTGTCTTCCCTGTGAGAGAGGGTTGTAGCCTACCATTTGATTATAGTTTCTAGGTTAAAGTCCTGGCTCTATGGTCAGAGGGCCTTTATTGGTATTCCGGCTCTACTTCCTAAAGCTATGTGACTAGGTCAAGTTACTAAATTTACCTGAGCTTTAGTTAATCCTTAGGTGTGAATAATATATTTTATCTCATAGGGTTGTTAGACTTAGATATAAAAGAATTAATTATCATCATAGTACTACTTAAATACTTATTAGAACAGTCATAATTAATAGCAATACTATAATTAGCAGCAAGAATGATTATAATTATTAAATTTATTATTTAAAGAAAAAACACTGGTAATAGTAGCAGTAACAACAGAGTAGCTATGGTTTATTGAGCACTTTTTTTCCAGGGACTATTCTAAGAGCTTTACTTCATTATCTTATTTAATTCTCAGAAAATCCTATAAGGTAGGTATCTAATTATCCGCATTTTATGGAGAAGGATGCTGTGGTTCATAAAAGTTGAAGTTGCTCAGGGTCTCAGTCAGTAAGCAGCAGAGGGAGATATGCAGCTGTTCTGTCCAGTGCCAGAGGCTTTAAACCTAACCTCTCCCCAGGTTCAATGTCCTTTTAACCTGCCCCTTGGTGCTCTTAGCCTCTCTGCCCTCCACCTAGGTAAGGGCTCTGAAGGGAGCAAACATTCAGTTCTCTTTAGAGTTCGTTAGCAAATCATTACAAATGAAAATTAAAGACGTGTGGACAGGATAAGAAGTGCTAGAAGTACTTAGATTTCCCTACTGATTTTTTTGTTTCTTTCTCAATGGCAATATTTATTTAAATGTCTAACTGTAATTGAGAAGATAGTGCCATAACTTGAATGTGAAGAGAGAATTTAAGTACTGATTACTGATCTTTTTTAAAAAAATAAAGTGGATAGCGCTGAGTTCTCAGAGAGGTTATTGCACTGTGAAGTCCGTGAAGGCAGGAGCTGAGACCTCTTTGACGCGTAGTACGTGTTTTGGAAATGTTGGAAAGAGGGTTTGAAGCTTTGTAGGTCTTGGAAGAAAAATGGGCAAGATTACCATCTAGTGGACTCTGAGTCAACTTCAGCTCAAAAAATACTAGTGTTTGAGTGAAATTTATCTAAAGTGGTAAGTAACACTAATGGGTAATTTATTTAGATATACAACAGAGAACTATTACCTGGGTCAGACCAATACTCACGCTGAATTGTGAGTTGGCAAAATCAGAGGACTAAGGAGCATTTTAGCGGTTCAGATTCATAGGACGTTAGCGCAAAAGAGAATCTGAGATTAACATCTTTAATCTCCTCCTTTTACCGCCCGGGGAAGGACAGCAACTCATTTAGGTTCACCCGAGCGTGATAACTAGTCAGCAGGCTTCTTAATTTCATGTCCAGTGCTTAGACTTTTATATCCATCCCAAATTTATAAGTTCTCCCAGTTAGCCACTATAGATTCAGTTACAAAAGAAGATAGATGGGATAAGTGGTAAATTCTCCCAACTCTTTTGGAAACATCTCTGTGCATACCATGAAAGCACTACTATGGCATAGTATTGAAACATACCAGTATCTTACTGAGGGGTCAGAAGTGTTTGTCTGTATCTGCTGTTTAGGGATTTGCTAAGTACACACATCTGAAGAGTATATTATGGGACTGTAGTGATTTTGTTGACTTTCATTCTATCCCCATACAGCCATTAACTTTTGACTCTTGTGCCTATGTTTTTCATAGAGAGAAGCTGGAGGGGATAGAAATGACAAAAAGAGTGTTACCACATGTAAATGTCATATTTAAGATACAGAGGAGGAATGTAACCCCTATTTTGAATCATGGCTGTGTTCCTTCCAGGCTGTATTATATGGAGTTGGTTTCTTTGTTTCTCCATCTCCAGAATGGAGATGGTGATAATGTATACTTCAGCTCAGGGTCCTCTTGAGATTTAAGAGATGAAGCACAATACTCTGTCATAATTCCCAATCAGTTGATCTCTCTGTTTCTCTCTGTTTGTCTCTCTGTGTCTCTCTCTCTATCCCTCTCACCCCTCCCTGTGAAAAGAAAGTTTTCATTTTTAAAATTGTATTTCTTGCCGTTTCTCCTTAAATTCCAAACCTGTAGAACAGTTGAAAGAATAGCTTATACCCAAATACCCTTCTCCTAGGTTCACCAGTTGTTAATATTTGAAAGTTGTATATATTACACCTTCCACTCATAAGTTCTTCTGCATGCATCACCTAAAAATAAGGACATTTTTCAATATAACCATAATACCATTAACATAACTAAAAAGTTGCTAATAATTATGTAATATTGTCTAATAATATTTATATTCAAATTCCTTTAATTGTCCCATGAATGTTTTTACATCATTATTTTTCAATCCAGGATCCAACCAAGGTTACTGTATTACATTTGGTTCTTATGTCTCTTTGGTTTCTTATAATCTAGTATGGTACCCCTCAAACTAAATGTTTTGTTTTCCATGATGTTGACTTTTTGAATATTCAGGAGGCAGATTATAACTCCTGGTGATACTAAATTTGATCACTTGATTCAGCTGGAAACTGCAAGTTACGTCTGTTGTAAAGGTATATTCTTCTGGTTATATTAAATATATATGGGGTGATACTTTGGGCCTGTGTGAACATTCTGTTTTCACATACATTTTGACATCAAAGTTTTATGCACACATTGATGAACTGTAGCTGAATCATTATTACAAAGGAGGTGGAAAATGGAAAATGGTAATTTTCTTCTTTTTTTCTACATTGATTATCTGGCATTCTTTTAAAAAGACGAACTTTTTTCCCCCTTCTCTCCCTCGGATACAACTATGGACTCATTTTTTTAAATCCAAAGTGGTTTAATACATTGCCACTATTTTCCTTTTATTAAGGCTCACAATGTTGCAAATTTGGTCAATGAGAGCTTCTTGAAGCTGGCTCCTCTGTTCTTTCAGGTACTTGATTACCTCCTTACTTCTGGCACAAACTGTTCCAGACTCATCTTGTACTTTCCCTAACCCAACCTGGAATTAGCACTGAAAAGAATGGAGAATATATTTAGAAACTGAGGTCTGAATACTAGATGAAGCACTATGAAAATGTTTTTAAAACACTGGTATTAATATAAGATGTAGAGAAAAATGCAGCCAACTTTGTGAACTTTGTCAGATGACCCCTCTGCCTGGTTGAATCATCCCTCAACTTATTTTAATTATTATTTCCTCAGAAAATACCAGAAAAGTCTGAGGTCCATCTGGATTAGGATCATTTCCCTGTAACAAACAAGCCTTTGGAGCCCTAAACTTCTCAATATTCATCACACCTCAAAATATTCAAAGTCTATCTTATCTGAAAACTCAACTAGGGAGGAATCTTCTTCTAAGCTTCTGTGGTTATTGACCACGTCCAATTCCTCACAGGCTGCCAGACCGAGGGCCTCAGTTTCTTGCTGGCTGTTGGCCAGAGTCCACCCTCAGTTCCTTGACATGTGGCACTCTCCAAAGAGCATCTTAACACATGGCAGCTTGCTTCTTCAAAGTCTGCAGGGAAGAGAGGGTATACATTATAATATGCAAGGGGTACATTAGAATATGTTATGTCATCAACAAATTGACATCTAACTATCTTTGCTGTATTCTAATAGGGACATGTGCAACTCACATTCAAGGGGAGGGGATTTAAAAAGAATATTCTTCTTTTTAAAAGACTACCAGATAATCAATGTAGAAAAAAGGAAGAAAATCACCATTTTTCCATCTCCACTGTAATAATGATTTAGCTACAGTTCATCAATGGGTGCATAAAATTTTGATGTCAAAATATATCTGAAAACAGAATGTTCACACAGGCTCAAAGTATCAACCCACAAATATTTAATGGTACCAGAAAACATACATTTACAACAGAAATACCTAGTGGTTACCAACTTAATCAAGTGATCAAACTTAATATCACCAATAGTTATAATCTGCCTCCTGAAATCTTCAAAAAGTCAACATCATGGAAAACAAAACATTTAGTTTGAGGGGTACCATGCTAGATTATAAGAAACCAAAGAGTTCTCCCTCTTGCGAGAGCACTGGAATCACAACTAACTGCTGAACAATCATCGACAGGAAGACCCTGGAACTCACCGAAAAAGTTACCACACATCCAAAGACAAAGGAGAAGCCACAATGAGATGGTAGGAGGGGCGCAATCACAATAAAGTCAAATCCCATAACTGCTGGGTGGGTGACTCACAAACCAGAAAACAGTTATACCACAGAAGTGCACCAACTGGAGTGAAGGTTCTGAGCCCCACGTCAGGCTTCCCAACCTGGGGGTCTGGCAACGGAAGGAGGAACTCCCAGAGAATCAGACTTTGAAGACTAGCAGGATTTGATTGCAGGACTTCGACAGGACTGGGGGAAACAGAGACTCCACTCTTGGAGGGTACACACAAAGTAGTGTGCACATCAGGACCCAGGGGAAAGGAACAGTGACCCCATAGGAGACTGAACCACACCTACCTGCTAGTGTTGGAGGGTCTCCTGCAGAGGCAGGGGGCGACTGTGGCGCACTGTGGCGACAAGGACACTGGCAGCAGAAGTTCTGGGAAGTACTCCTTGGCGTAAGCCCTTCAAGAGTCTGCCATTAGCCCCACCAAAGAGCCCGGGTAGGCTCCAGTGTTGGGTCGCCTCAAGCCAAACAACCAACAGGGAGGGAACTCAGCCCCAACCATTAGCAGAGAAGTGGATTAAAGTTTTACTGACAATCCAAAACCTATGGGATGCAGCAAAAGTAGTTCTAAGCGGGAAGTTTATAGCCATACAATCCTACCTCAAGAAACAAGAAAAATCTCAAACAATCTAACCTTACACCTGAAGGAACTAGAGAAAGAAGAACAAACAAAACCCAAAGTTAGTAGAAGGAAAGAAATCATAAAGATCAGAGCAGAAATAAATGAAATAGAAACAAAGAAAACAATAGCAAAGATCAATAAAACTAAAAGCTGGTTCTTTGAGAAGATAAACAAAATTGATAAACCTTTAGCCAGACTCATCAAGAATAAAAGGGAGGGGGGCTTCCCTGGTGGCGCAGTGCTTGAGAATCTGCCTGCCAATGCAGGGGACACGGGTTCGAGCCCTGGTCTGGGAAGATCCCACATGCCGCGGAGCGGCTGGGCCTGTGGGCCACAATTGCTGAGCCTGCACGTCTGGAGCCTGTTCTCCGCAACAAGAGAGGCCGTGATGGTGAGGGGCCCGCGCACCGCGATGAAGAGTGGCCCCCACTTGCTGCAACTGGAGAAAGCCCTCGTACAGAAATGAAGACCCAACACAGCCATAAATAAATAAATAAACAAATATTTTTAAAAAAAAAAGAATAAAAAGGAGAAGATTCAAATCAATATAATTAGAAATGAAAAAGGAGAAGTTATAACAGACACCGCAGAAATACAAAGCATCCTAAGAGACTACTACAAGCAACTCTATGCCAACAAAATGGACAACCTGGAAGAAATGGACAAATTCTTAGAAAGGTATAACCTTCCAAGACTGAACCAGGAAGAAATAGAAAACATAAACAGACTGATCACAAGTAATGAAATTGAAACTGTGATTAAAAATCTTCCAACAAATAAAAGTCCAGGACCAGATGGCTTCACAGGTGAATTCTATCAACCATTTAGAGAAGAGCTAACACCCATCCTTCTCAAACTCTTCCCGAAAATTGCAGAGGAAGGAATACTCCCAAACTCATTCTATGAGGCCACCATCACCATGATACCAAAACCAGACAAAGATACTACAAAAAAAGAAAATTACAGACCAATATCATTGATGAACATAGATGCAAAAATCCTCAACAAAATACTAGCAAACAGAATCCAACAACACATTAAAAGGATCATACACCATGATCAAGTGGGATTTATCCCAGGGATGCAAGGATTCTTCAGTATGTGCAAATCAGTCAATGTGATACACCATATTAACAAACTGAAGAATAACCATATGATCATCTCAATAGATGCAGAAAAATCTTTTGACAATATTCAACACCAATTTTTGATAAAAAAGTCTCCACCTACCTCAACATAATAAAGGTCATATACGACAAACCCACAGCAAACATTCTCAATGGTGAAAAACTGAAAGCATTTCCTCTAACATCAGGAGCAGGACGAAGATGTCCACGCTCACCACTCTTATTCAACACAGTTTTGGAAGTCCTAGCCATGGCAATCAGAGAAGAAAAAGAAATAAAAGGAATACAAATTGGAAAAGAAGAAGTAAAACTATCACTGTTTGCAGATGACATCATACTATACATAGAGATTCCTAAAGATGCCACCAGAAAACTACTAGAGCTAATCAATGAATTTGGTAAAGTTGCAGGATACAAAATTAATGCACAGAAATCTCTTGCATTCCTATACACTAATGACAAAAGATCAGAAAGAGAAATTAAGGAAACACTCCCATTTACCATTGCAACAAAAAGAATAAAATACCTAGGAATAAACCTACCTAAGGAGGTAAAAGACCTGTACTCAGAAAACTATAAGACACTGATGAAAGAAATCAAAGATGACACAAACAGATGGAGAGTTATACCATGTTCTTGTATTAGAAGAATAAATATTGTGAAAATGACTGTATTACCCAAAGCAATCTACAGATAAATGCAGTCCCTATCAAATTACCAATGACAGTTTTTATGGAACTAGAACAAAAAATCTTAAAATTTGTATGAAGACACAAAAGACCCCGAATAGCCGAAGCAATCTTGAGGGAAGAAAATGAAGCTGGAGGAATCAGACTCCCGACTTCAGACTGTACTACAAACTACAGTAATTAAGGCAATATGGTACTGGCACAAAAACAGAAATATAGATCAATGGAACAGGATAGAAAGCCCAGAGATAAACCCACACACCTAAGGTCAACTAACCTATGACAAAGGAGGCAAGAATATACAATGGAGAAAAGACAGTCTCTTCAAGAAGTGGTGCTAGGAAAACTGGACAGCTACATGTAAAAAAATGATATTAGAACACTTCCTAACATCACACACAAAAATAAACTCAAAATGGATTAAAGACCTAAATGTAAGACTGGACACTGTAAAACTCTTAGAGGAAAATATAGGAAGAACACTCTTTGACATAAATCACAGCAAGATCTTTTTTGATGCACCTCCTAGAGTAATGGAAATAAAAACAAAAATAAACAAATGAGACCTAATGAAAGTTAAAACTTTTGCACAGCAAGCGAAACCATAAACAAGACGAAAAGACAACCCTCAGAATGGGAGAAAATATTTGCAAATGAAGCAACTAACAAAGGATTAATCTCCAAAATTTACAAGCAGCTCATGCAGCTCAATATCAAAACAACAAACAACCCAATTAAAAAATGGGCAGAAGACCTAAATAGACATTTCTCCAAAGAAGACATACAGATGGCAAAGAGGCAAATGAAAAGCTGCTCAACATCACTAATAGTTAAAGAAATGCAAATCAATACAATGAGGTATCACCTCACACCAGTTAGAATGGGCATAATCAGAAAATCTACAAGCAACAAATGATGGAGAGGGTGTGGAGAAAAGGGAACCCTCTTGCACTGTAGGTGGGAATGTAAATTGATACAGCCACTCTTGAGAACAGTATGGAGGTTCCTTAAAAAACTAAAAATAGAATTACCATATGACCCAGCCATCCCCCTACTGGGCATATACCCAGAGAAAACCGTAATTCAAAAAGACACATGCACCCCAATGTTCATTGCAGCACTATTTACAATAGCCAGGTCATGGAAGCAACCTAAATGCCCATTGACAGAGGAACGGATAAAGAAGATGTGGTTCATATATACAATGGAATATTACTCTGCCATAAAAAGGAACAAAATTGGGTCATTTGTAGAGACATGGATGGATCTAGAGACTGTCATACAGAGTGAAGTAAGTCAGAAAGAGAAAAATAAATATTGTATATTAACGCATATATGTGGAATCTAGAAAAATGGTACAGACGAACCAGTCTGCAAGGCAGAAATAGAGACACAGATGTAGAGAACAAACGTATGGACACCAAGTTGGGGAAAGCAGGGTAGCGGGGTGGTGGGATGAACTGGGAGATTGGGGTTGACATATATACACTAATATGTATAAAATAGATAACTAATTTTAAAAATGCTCAACAAAAAAAAAAAAAAAAAGAAAAGAAACCAAAGAGAGTACCAGAAAGTGGGAATTATGACAGCCCCCTTAGAATCTGTCCATCACACTGATGGATATGACATTCTACTATGGGGAATGAGATGATACACACATGAAGTACAATATCAGATGGTTATAAATCTACAAAGTGAACAGAGCAATAAGATGGAGAATCGTTGGATGGGGCACCTTACCTAGTGTAAAGATGAGACCTCTGTGGTAAGGTAAAATTGGCTAAGACCTAAATCATGAGAAAGGTTAAGTCGTGTGAAGATGTGCAATGGGCAAAAGAGTGAATAAGTGCAAAGACCCTGTAGTAGAAATAAATTGGTCATAGAAGGAGACCAGGAAGCCTAGGGGAACTACACAAATTGGTTTAGGGAGATAGGCAGTTACAAGACCGTATGGGACTTGTTGGACATAAGAGTAAAGAGTTCGGATTTTATTTAATTATAATTTGAAGCCAGTGGAGCAGCTCTACACTAGAGAGTGAGACGGTCTATTTTCTGCTCTTATGGGATTCATTCTGACTCCTGATTTTTTGAATGGACCAAAGAGGGAGAGTGGAAGTAAGGGGGACTAGTTTAGAGGCTGTTGTAACAATCCAGTTGAGAGATGATGATGATTTAGACCAGGATGAGGGTAATGGATTGAATGAGAGGTGGTCAGATTCAGAGTATATGGTTGAAGGCAGGGGCTGTGGGATTTCCTAATGGGTGAAATAAGTGACTGAGAGAAGTCGTGATGTAATCAATCGACTGGGCTGAGCATTTGGGTTGATAGTACTGGAGGGAGGATGGATACAAAGAATCAATGTCTTAGAGCATTTTCTTTTTAATAGACTATTTTTTAGAGGAAATTTTAGGTTCATAGCAAAATTGAGAAGAAAATACAAAGAGTACCCATATACACCTCCCTAAACATATGCACAGATTCCCCTGCTATCAACATTTCACTGCAGTGGTAGATTGTTACGATCTATGGCACGTGATTATCACCCAAAGTCCATAGTTTACATTAGGGTTCACTCATGGTGTTACATAATCTGTGGGTTTTGACAAATAAAAATGACATGTATCCAGCTTCACAGTATCATACAGAATAGTTTCACTGCCCTAAAATTCTCTGTGCTCCACCCTATTCATCCTTCCTCCCTGCAACCCTTGGTAACCACTGACCTTTACTGTCTCCATAGTTGTTTTTTTTTTTTCCAGAATGTCATATAATTGGAATCATACAATATGTAGCCTCTTAATAATTTTTTTTCTTTTAGTAATATGTGCTTAAAGTTCTTCCATGTCTTTTCGTGGCTTGATATCTTCCTTTTAATGCTTAGTAGTATTCAATTGTCTGAATGTCCCATAGTTTGTTTATCCATCACCTACTGAAAGGCATCTTGGTGGCTTCCAAGTTTTGGCAATTGTGAATAAAGCTGCTGTAAACATCCATGTGCTGGTTTTTGTGTAGACATAAATTTCCAGCTCATTTGGGTAAAAACCAAGGAGCACGATCACTGGATTTTATGGTAAAACTATGTTTAGTCTTGTAAAAAACTTGGAGCATTTTTTATTGTATTAAATTCCACACACACATCCTCTTATTACCTCTTCTATGTCATATATATGCTACCACATCTAATTGGTTGTAGGCTACTGCCACTTCTATAACAAACCTTTTTTTCATTGCCTTACAAATTTTTTTTGGTTCTCCAAGATTAATGTAATGATGTGGGTGCCATCTAGTGGACATAAAATGTGTTTTGATAGAACAAGAACAACCACAAAGATTGATTAAAAATAACTAAATCGAAATCATATTCAGTTGTGCTAAATAAGAAAAACGTTTCAATGCTTTGGACATTGAACCCATGTTTGTATTACAATGGGGCCAAAACTTGGCAAGGCACGGTAGAGAAAAGATATAAGCAAAGATTAGTCAGCAAGTTAATATCCTGAATATCTGAATTTGTTCACCAAAATGATTTGGGGTCTGCATACATACACAGAGATTTTTCGTGTGTGTGTGTGTGTGTGTGTGTGTGTGAGAGAGAGAGAGAGAGGGAGAGGAAGAGGGAGAAGAGAGAATATTAAAGAATAAAACATGGCGATTGTCTTCAAGAAAAAATGCAAGATGCGATGATTCAGTATTTAAATTGTAAATTATAAATGGAAGGAGAGGGAAACCCAGAGGGCAGAGGACTCAGGGAAGGTGTCATTAAAACACTGTGAACTGCCATGGGTCTTAAAATATTGAAGAAGATATGAATAGGTAACAGGGAGAACATCATGAGGAGAGGATAAATTCAGAGCAGTAGAAAGCAAAGTTTGAATTCTAGAGATCCATCCAAAATACCAGTATCTATTTGTTTTAATCCATTTGGACTTAAAGAAGAGGTAGAAATGGTAAGTGAATTAATTCAACAATTTCTATAGGAGAGTTTAACGAAGAATAATTGTAATAGTAATAAAAGATGATACTAGTATTAACAACGATGGTGATAGTAAGAGCTAACCCTGATGTATTACAGTTACCCATATATGTAGTCATTGTTCTAATTACTTTTACATATATTATCTCATTTAAACTTTGTAACAATCCTGTGAGGTAGGTATTATAATATTTCTCATTTTAATTTGAGGAAACTGAGACAGCAATTTTTTTAATAACTTTCACTAAACCACAAAGTTAATAAGTAGAGGAGTCTGGATTCAGACCCCAAAGTTGGCTTTCTAAGACTTACGATCACTTGAATTCTGCTAGATAGAGTGAAGCAATTGGGGTGGACAGATTTAGGAACCTGAACTGTGGGTCTTGTTCTATGATTTACGTACCTTGGGAAAAGCCCATCCTGTCCCTGGGCATCACTTTCCTCATCTACTTAGTAAGCATATCAAACCATGTTGCCTCTGACGTGTCGCTGAGTTCTAAAATATGTTGATTATATTTAACTGGGATGTTCAGTGTTTTGTTCTGATAGCTGAAAAAATCCCAACCCTTGAGAATTTATGTTCAAATATAGGGATAATATAATGTACTCCTAATTGATCACACCTCTTTCCTGACTTTCTTGTGAGGTAGGGGTTTAGACTGCCCTACGTGGACAACTCTATTGTTATTTTTGGGGCGAGGGCGGTGCTGTGGATTGGAATAGTGTCGGAGAGTCGGCTCAATGAGAAGGGCAGCCATGGAAGGCTATCCATCCTTGGCTCACTTCTCCTTCACCACTCGAATCTATGGGGTCCTATTGACAGAACTCACACAGCTCTCTTGAATCCATCTGAAGCTCTATCGAATCTCTACAAACTTCTCTTGAGTCTGCTCAGAGCACTCCCTCTCTTTATCCTGACTCAGGACATCATCATTGTCTCCTAATGGGTCTTCTGGCCTCCAGTATGGCTCCTTTCCATCCGTTTTTTTCACTCTATGGGCCGAGTTAGCCAACCGGATGATTCTTCTGCTGAAACCCCTCCAGTGGCTTTTCACAGTGCACTTGGGATGAGTACGTAGAATTCTCATTTCTTTCATGTGGTTTAGGAGGCATTTCCTGTTGGGAACACTGCTTGCATTCCAGCCCAGGCTACACCACTCCCTGTTGAATTTTACCTTTTATCCATTTCTTTCCACGTATTCTTTGACCTCCAGGCTCCTACAACAGGCTGTTGTGGAATAGGCCCCCTCCACAGCCCTCACCCCAACACCACCCCGAGGCACTGCGTCTGGCACTAGGTTTCAGCTGAGATTCACCATCATTGAAAAGCTCCCCTAACTTCCATCCTTGCCGTAGCTGACCCTTCTGTATGTGGCCATGACATCCTGCAGTGCACTGGTCCTAGCACCTACCATATGAAGAGGCTGTCGCCTGAAGGACCATATGCTGTTACCCTCATTGCCTACTGGACTATAAGAACCGCAGAGGCAAGAAATGAACATGCCTTGTTCACACCAGTGTTTCCCATTTGAGAACACTGCTTACTACAAAGCAGATGCCTAATGAGTGAATGAATGAGCGTGGGAAGGAACCAATCAAATGAAAAATCAACATTTAAATACCTCAAAGGTTTATGGAAGGCCAGGGTTACGTAGGGACTTCAGATCATATAGCTGAACTCCCATATAGAAACTGCCTGCTTTGCACACACTGTACAAAGCACCCAGCATCAGCTAGTCATAAACTAGATAAACCCCAGAGCTACAGAAACCTTCAGCCTCTGCTGCTTTTTGGAATGTTCTGACCCAGAGACTCCCCACTGAGCTGCTGAGCATCACCTAGACCTGTGAGCCCCTTCTGATTCCCTCCGCCAGGAATATCTTGCCTTCTTCCCCTGTGGTTGGTGGCCCCCTCTTGTGGTGCCCACTGGAAGGTCTCATGCTTTGAGGGACTTGCCTCCAATCCCTTCCCCTCATTTAAACTCTCAGAGCATCACCCAAATAAAGCTGGTGGTGCTACTGCCACCTTGTGGTCACTTTGTTCCCATCATTGGTGGCAAAATGCCTTGAACTCCTTACAGTCTTTAAATGAGGTTGAGTCTTATCTTAAGAGTAACGGGAAGTAATTGAAGGGTTGTAATCATAGGGGTGACATGATCTTACATTCTAAAAGATGTCTCAGTTGGAGAGGACCAAGAGGGGAACAAGACCAGTTAAGAGGCTGCTGTTGCAAAGTAAAGGAGCTGTTACAGTGGAGGATTACTGGACTGAAGGTCAATATTATGACATAGTATGTGTGTGTTTCATGTTTGGTAATTGCAATCATTGTTGCTTTTGTTGTGGTCATCCATTTACAATGCTTGGTGTCAGTTGATTTATCTCTTGTAAAAATAAAATACAGTGTGTGTGTGTGAGTTGTGGGAAAAAAAAAAAAAGGCTGCTGTTGTAATCTGGGTGAGTGGAGATGGGGCTAGGATTAGGACAGCACTAGTGGAGATGGGGCTAGGATTAGGACAGCACTAATGGAGATGGAGAGAAGGAGATGAAGACAAGATAAATTTCAGAGATGGAGTCAGTAGGACTTCCTGATGGATTAGAAGAGGGAAAATAAAGAATCAAGGATAAATATTTGAGCAACTAGATGGATGTCATGCCCGTTTAAAAGGTGAACAAGATGAGGAGAAACAGATCTGTGGATTGAAGGGGAAGTAAATTAAAAAGCCAGTCTTTGATGTATTAAGCTTAAAAAAATAATAGTGACACCCCCACCCCCTTTCTGTCTCTGGAAACTTGTAGAATCTACTCTCAGCAGCGTCCTACAATGTCACTGTGTGTGGATACCTTGGAATGAGTTTGTTTCATCTGTCGTCCTGAGAATTTGATCTGTCACTACATGCCCTTTGAGTCTAAAACATTTTTTTTGGAATAATTTTATCAGTTTACTTCTCTAAATTTACTTTTTTTTTTTTCCTTTCTAGAATTCTTTTTATTTGGATTGGAATGCCTAGGCTGGTTCCGTAATTTTAAAAACAAAAAAAATTTTTTTTTTTGACCTAGAGAAGTGAATTTTGCCAAAGTGGTTTTATTTATTTATTTATTTAAAAAAATTTTAATTTTATATCAGCATATAGTTGATTAACAATGTTGTGTTACTTTCAGGTGTACAGCAAAGTGATTCAGTTATACATATACATGTATCTATTCTTTTTCAGATTCTTTTCCCATTTAGGTTATTACAGAATATTGAGCAGAGTTCCCTGTGCTCTACAGTAGGTCCTTGTTGGTTATCTATTTTAAATATAGCAGTGTGTACTTGTCACTACTTTCTATGTTCTCTCTCTGTCTCTTTGCTCTACTTTCTAGTTTCCCTAAACTTTATTTTCTAGTCCTTTTGTGAGACTGAAATTTCTGCTGATCTTTTTAATATGTAAGAACTCTGTTGATTTTCAGAAACATACCAATTTTCGCATCCTATTCATGTTTTATTGATGAGAAATCTGCTGTTAATGCTCTGAAAGTTTTGGGGGATATCATCATGATTTTATTTAAGCTTCTTCTCATTTCTTGGCTTTCTATCAGCTGCATTTTATATTGGGGCCTTGATCTTTTCTAAAAATGATTTTGCAAGATATTTGTGTTCCTTGATGTTTTTTTCTTATTTAAGACCAGGATACTTGAAATCAAGTGGAATTTTGGGTGTGAGATTGGTGCTCCTCAGCAATGGGTTTTACTGAGGGTAATCTGGAGGGACCATTTTCTTGGCAGGGTATCCTCACAATGTGAATATCTTTACGTTTTTCCTCTTACACTCATCAGATTTCCAGAGGAGATTCTCCTAATGTCCTGCCTGAAGGAATAGGCCAGGCTGCTAGTTTTCTGAGACCAAGAAGGAGCAGAGGATGCCAGGACTCAACATTCAATAGCAACTACTGGCAGTCTGGAAAAGAAGAAACATCCAAAAAGGAAAGAGAAAAAGAACCTAGTACCCCATCATTCATAACCAAAAGGCAGTCAGCCTACAGTTGAATTGGGAAGGGGAAAGGAAGCTCACTTTGACATAGAGATTAAAGTGTTAATCAATACATTTGACTGGAAACTGCTTGTTACTGAATTGAGACAAAGTTTCATATCTTAAAGATTGCCTGATGTTTTGTTATCTAAAAGTGACAAGAAAAGTCTTGGAAACTACAAGAATTTTAATTCAGGGATAGAGAAAGGTCATCACTGAGCAGGATAAAAGAGGAAATTGCAACTTTTATGATAAATCCTCATGGTTCCTATTTATTTCAATGCCTCAGTAATGCATAATTTAAAATCTAAGGTTAACTAGCATATTAACCTTTTCTACTAAAATTACAAGGGATTTAGAGTATTTTATCTCTGACCACTCCCAATTTACATGCAATTTTTCTATAGTGTTTATCACTTTTTGAAGCCCACAATTGATACTTTTTTCATACAATGTTTATATTTTCACATTTATCAATTTCTTTGCTCGCTTTTTAAAAATTTCAGAACTTCTATCTAGGTCATCTTTTAATTTTTCATAATCATGAAATACATCCTTTAGGAATTTCTGTAGGTTCTGCTGGTGGCAAACTCTCAGAATTTATTTGCTGAAAACATTATTTTTAGATAGCTTTATTGGGTTCCTGTTTCTAGATTGGCATTTACTCTGGCTTCCATTTTTGCTGTTAGGAAGCCTACTGTCAATCAAATTGTTCTTTCTTGCAGGAAATCCATCTCTTCCCCCTGACTGATATTTATTTATTTATTTATTATTTTATATTGGAGTATAGTTGATTTACAATGTTATAGTAGTTTCAGGTGTACAACAAAGTGATTCAGTTATACATATACATATATCCATTCTTTTTCAGATTATTTTCCCATATAGGTTATTACAGAATACTGAGTAGAGTTCCCTGTGCTGTACAGTAGGTTCTTGTTGATTATCTCTTTTATATATAGTACTGTGTATATGTTATTCCCAAACTCCTAATTTATCTCTCCCCCCAACCTTTCCCCTTTGGTAACTATAAGCTTGTTTTCGAAGTCTATGGGTCTGTTTCTGTTTTGTAATTAAGTCCATTTGTATCATTTTTAAGATTCCACATATAAGTGATATCATATGATATTTGTCTTTCTCTGACTTTATTTAGTATGATAATCTCTGGATCCATCCATGTTGCTGCAAATGGCATTATTTCGTTCTTTTTTGTGGCTGAGTAGTATTCCGTTGTATATATGTACCACATCTTCTTTATCCATATATCTGTTGATGGACACTTAGGTTGCTTCAGTGTCCTGGCTGTTGTAAATAGAGCTGCAGTGAACATTGTGGTACGTGACTCTTTTTGAATGATGGTTTTCTCAGGGTATATGCCTAGAAGTGGGATTGCTGGGTCATATCATAGTTCTATTTTTAGTTTTTTAAGGAACCTCCATACTGTTCTCCAGAGTGGCTGTATCAATTTACATCCCCACCAACAGTGCAAGAGGGTTCCCTTTTCTCCACACCCTCTCCAGCATTTATTATTTGTAGACGTTTTGAAGATGGCCATTCTGACCGGTGTGAGGTGATACCTCATTGTAGTTTTGATTTGTATTTCTCTAATAATTAGCAATTTTGAGCATCTTTTCATGTGCTTTTTGGCCATCTGTACGTCTGACTGATTTTTTAAATCCTTTTCTTTGAATTAATGCTTTGCAGTTACACTACACGGTGCCTAGGTGTGCCATTTCTTGTGATTTTTCCTACTTTGACATACATCATGCTTAATCTTCCTGTTTGGGTTGTGGTAGTGCTGCTTCTGACTGTGCCTGGTGTTTAGCAACCTTCTTTTTACCCTCCCAGGGGATAAACCTCTAATACTCTGGCAGAATAGAAGGAGGGGAGGAACACTTGCCTGAATTTGTGGAATAAGAAAGGGGATTGGTTTAATTGCTGGAGGCAACAGGCCCTGGGCCTTGAGTCGTGCCTAGGAAAGAGAAAGTGGTCTAGGTCTAATTGAAGTCCCTTCTGAGGATACAAAGGCACGAATCCTTGGGTCTAAACACAAAACCCATGATAGACATGGAAGCATGGAGTCATTTTTTAAAAAAGATGCTGCCCAAGAGGATAACCTGGCATGATACAGGAAGCCCAGCATTAAAAGCCTGTGGGGTGTATTTCTGGGAGTAGAAGATGAAAGTGGGGTTGGGAGCAGCCAAATGGAGAAGCCCTGATGCTACTGGAGAGGAGCTGGGATGAAGGGGCCAGTGTGGGAGACTGGAGAACTCCAGGAAGTACATGCCCTCCTCTGTGTATGTGTTGTCACCTCTCCTGTTCTCTTTGTTCTTGTGGCTTGAGTCACACCTTTAAAAATATTTAAAAGATTTTATGAGGCTTTAGGAAGAAATGAAATGTGTATGTGCACAAAGATTCTTAAATATTTTTTAAGTATTTAAGTTGTATTTCATGCAATATTTGAAATAAAGATTATTTGTAATATTGAACTGAGTTATGGTGCATAATAATAAACACCTGTGACCCCACTCCACAACCTAACAAAGGGAACAGTATCCATTTTGTCAAGATGCCTGTGTGGACTCCTATGGCATCCTCTTCCCACTCTATTCTAAGACTCTTCCTCCTAAATTTGCATTTTCTTGTTCATTTTTACTTCATCTCATAGTTCTGAAAAATTACTATATTAAGATTTATCTGGTGTGTTGATTGGTAATTCCAATAATTAAATCCTCTGGGGTCAAAATCTGACACTCATTTATGGTTTCTTTTCTTTTCTTTTCTTTTCTTTCTTTCTTTCTCCCTTCCTTCCTTCTTTTCTTCTTTCTTTCTTTCTTTCTTTTTTTCTTTCTTTCTTTCTTTCTCTCTCTCTCTCTCTCAGTTTTTTTTGTTTGTTTTTAATGAGCACATTTAGGGTTGAACTTGGTCATGGGATACCACAGGCCCTAAGTTAGGGAGGTTTTGGTTCATGTCATACTTGTATTTGCTTCTGCTAGACCCCAGGGAGTGCTGCCAAGTAGGGACTCCTTTATTTTCTTGGCTTGGGCTTTCCCTGACCAGACAGATGTTATCCATTTTGACTCCAGACACAGATGAGAGCAGGCTAAGAGTGAACCATCTCAGAGGATGCTGGATGTGAAGGCTTTTGCAGCCAGGATTCCTGAAAGGTTCCTTTTGCTGGTAGGCAGACTCTTCCAGCATGTAGTCCCACTTAGAGGTTCCTGGCTTAATGTGGGAGTCCTATTCAGCTCCAAAGCTTTACAGGGGTCTAGAGTTTCCCATTACCCTTTGTCAGCATTTGCCTTGAGGGCTGCCCTGGCTCTTACATTAGCTTAGGACTCTGATTTCAGCTCACTGTTGCTGTTTATGTGCCCTTAATTTCTTGAATGCTTAGCAATGAACTAAAAAATATGTTGGTTATAATTTATCCAGGTCTTGTTAAAGAATTTTGTGCACCACATTGCTAGATGCAAAGTCTATACTTGAAGTTTTATTTCCTTTGTGAAGGAAATAAAGAGCTGTTAGGAGAGCGAGATTTGCATCTCTAAGTTGTTCAGTTATATTTTGTAAGCTGCCAGTGTTACTGTTTTTCCTCTTTGGCTTTTGCTTTTTATTATTTATATCTGGTTTTATTGCAGAGATTAAAAAATAAAGTTGGTATTTTTCCTGCTTTATAGCTTTTTAAAAAAGTTTTTCCTTGTGCCATATTAGGCAGTCAATTTTTTTTTTAAAGTTATATTGGTGCTTTAAGGAGTATATTTTGTCTTATTTACTATATTGTTAAGATCTCCTTAATAATAATTTACTTTTACTCCCTTGAAATGTCAAGTTTTATGAGATAAGTAGTTTCCCACTGCTTTTGGTAGATTTCTCCTTCACTGTCTCCAGATGTTACTTTATATGTGTGAATACTATATCTTTGAGTGCTAAACGATTGATCGATGGCAGTGTATCTTTTTAGTAGATTATAACCTTTATCGTTATAAAGAGATACTCTTTCATCAACACATTTATGATATAAATTGCATGTTGACCACTTTAATAACAAAAGTTTGTTATATTTTGGTTTATCCTTTTTATTTCAGACTTGCTTAATATATATTTCATTTAAATGTTATAGTTTATAATTATCGCTCTGTTTTAGCCATATTTCCATCATGTATGTTTCTATCTTTAAGCAATATATTGTTTAGTTTTACAAATTTTGAAATGTATAGAAATGAAGTGATATTCATTCACTCAGCAAATATGAACTGAGCACCTATCCTGCGCTAGGCTCTTGAAAGATTGAATACACAAATGGACAATGGCCTGACCATATACGAAACCAGAACTCTGACCCACTGTCTACAGCAATCTGTCCAGGAACTCAATCCCCTTGTCTACATTAACAGCCAAAAAGCCAGCCTGCTGTAAGTCAGACTTACAGGAAGTCAGACTGCTATCTCCAGGAAGCCAATAAAAATTTCTCTAACAATTGGCCCCAAATGCCCAGGACTCAATTAATCACTGATAGTTTCCCTAGTATTTGTCCCCTCTTCCAGCTTGGGATCAACAGAGAAAGCCGAATATGTATTCCTAACCAATCACATAGATGCCCACTTCTAGTTAGCCTACTTTTAGCTTCCCCAGGCTGACAGCCTCCAATCAGGGTATGTCTCAAACCTTCTTTCTTTTCCACTATAAAGCTTCCCCACTCCTCTGCCTGCCGTTAAGTCTCTGTGAAAAGACAATGATGGTGGCTAAGACATTTGCTCTAGCAAGCTCAGAGTAAATAGCCTTTTCTTCTTCTCATTTAGTTGGTATTTATTTCCATTTCCTGCTGTATCATGAGTACCAGATCAGAGAAAGAGCAAAAACAAACAAAAATGCTGCCTTCATGGAACTTACATTCTAATGGGACAGTGATGGCAGGAGACAGAAAAACATGATAAAGTGCTATAAAAACGAGCAAAGGAAGGGACATGGGAGGGCAAAGAGTGGAAAGGATTGAGGGAGTAAATCATACAGATGTAATGCAGCGGGACAAAGCCTTCCAGGCAGCAGGAACCTCAAGGCAAAGGCTCTGATGCAGAAATGTGCCTGGCACTTTCTAGAAAAAGCAGGAACTTGGGGCTGAAGAAAAGGAGTAAGGAGAAAAGGAGGAGATGCAGTCAGAGGCCTCAGGCAGCTGGATCATGGAAAGCTCTGGGGGCCGTTGGAAGGACTGTGGCTTCTTCAACAAGGGAGCTAAGCTGTCTCTGAGCAGGGGAGTGACAGGGTCTGACTTTTGTTTTAAAAAGACTTCTTGGCTGCTGTGTTGAAATGAAATAGGGTGGCCACATGCCCTGGCTTGTGCAGGACAGTCTTAGTTTATGCCTGTTGTTCTGGCCCCTTTCACTTTCACAATGTCCTATGTTAGACAATGAAACATGGGATCACCCTAAGCACAGACAATAAGGGGGCAAGGATAAAAGCAGAGAGACGGTGGGAAGCTGTTCTAATAATTCTGGTAAGAAATGATAGTGCCATGGAAATGGTGACAGCAGTGGAGGTAGTAAGAAGTGTTTAATTTGGGCTGTGTTTTCAAAGTAGAGCCTGTGTGTTTTCCAAACACTCAGAGAGAGAGAGAGAGAGAGAGAGATGTGAGTGAGTTTGTGTGTGTGTGTGTGTGTGTGTGCACACGCGTGCATGTGTGAAATCTAAGGTAACTCCACTATTTTTGTCTGAGTAACTAGAAAATGCATTCTTCATTAACCTAAATGGAAAAACTGGAACCTAGTTTTCAGGAGAAGATTGGGAGTTTGGTTTTAAAAATTGTGCTTTTGAATTGTCTATTAGATAATCATGGAGAGATACAGGGTAGAAGTTGAATGAGTTTGGAATTCAGGAAAGAAGTGCAGGGTAAATACATAAATGTGTGTGTATATATATACATATACACATATATATAAAATATATAAATATATAAAGATATATATTAAAAAATTTGCTGGGTGGAATATTCTATAAATATATAGTTCCCTGTCCAAACTATGTTGGCATAGCTCTGTTAACTGCTTGCATGTAAACTGTGAAGTCAGGGCCTAATATATTGGCTTGGCCAAAAAGTTCATTCAGGTTTTTGAAAGATGTTGCAGGAAAACCCAAATGAACTTTTTGGCCAACCCATTTTTTTTTCCCCCTGTTTCAATAGCCACTCCTTCTGTACCCTATTCTTGGAAGATACTTTTCATTTGGAAGTATAACAACTCAATCAGAATATGTTTGTGACAGTATTTATTAAAATTTCCTGGAAAACAGGAAACTCATTGGACCTTCAGATAAACTGCCTTCTCTCCTCAATTACATTTCTTCAGTATATTTGAATGATTTTTTTCTGTTGCAATTATTTTTTTCCCTTCTTCAGGGAGAGCAATTTTTAATATAATGGTCCTCTATGATATCCCCCAAAATATATATTAGATTTTCTCTAAGCACCTTAGTCTTTTTTTTTTCACTTCAGCATTATGTGATTTTTCTCAAGCCTGCCCTCATGTCACCAACTCATTATTTTTCATGAATGCCAGTTCTGCTGTGGGTAACTCCTCATCCTTTTATAGGGTTCATGTAATACCTGCATTCCTTTACTCTGCTAGTTTTCCTTTCACTGTGTGTTATAGATTTATTTCCTGTTTCAGAGCATTTATGTTTAATTTCTTTGACAGAAGCAAGCAGCTAGAGTGTACCGTTTTCTTGTATTTCGTGTCTCTTCCATTCTTTCAGAGGTTTTGTGCTGGGTTGTTTCTTTTGCTTAGTTATCTTTCAAAATCTACAATTCTATTGAATCCAAAGAGTAAATATGGTTTAGTGAATGAACTGGATTGGGTAAACCTCCCTCAAACAGAAAACTGCTTTATTCTTTTTCACCATCGCTGTCTCTCTGTACTATGTCAAACCTCTTTTTGTTGTCCCTGACAATACCTTGGGCATATTTTATAGCTTTTGCTGTCACTTTCAACAACAATAATAAATAGTCTAATTTTCCAGGCACAAAAAATCCATTCATTCTAATATCAGAGCATCAATATTCCTTCCAGTTTTAGATTTTACCCCTCTTCCAGTAAGCCTGATTCAGTCTTGGGTGCCTCCAGTGGAAAAGCTGGGAAATGGCGAGTCAGCTCTGCCACCTACTCCTCTGTCTTTCCATTCCTGGTCTTTCACTTACAAGGCTGCTTCTCGCTCCTGTGTGACTACAGAAGGGCTGCAGAGAATAGGAAGCACAGTCAAGCGAAGGCAGGCAGGGTTTGTAACCCAATGTTGATGCCCTCGGCTATGGTGCATGTCCCAGTCGGGGGGCTTTTGTGTGGTCCTCTCATCTTTCCCAGTGGCTCCTGGACCAGAATAGGCATTCTGTGACTGACTGTGTATTGGTGATGCCTTCTAACTGTCTACAGCCAATGGTATGAGGTAACACATAGAAAAATACTTAGCACGGCTTGTGTTAGCTTCTACTACTCTTAAAGAGTCTGAGTGGTACTATTCTTACTACTTTTATGAGTGTACTTTTAGCATCTTTATTTTGGTTCATTTTTTAAGGACTAATGTTAAGAGAAGTGGTATTTAAATAGGAGATCATAACGACCAGCTTTCCTTGGCCCTGGGAATTTAGGAGGATTTTATGTATGTATTTATTTATAGATGATACTCTATTTTGTAGACAGAAAAATACTTAGAGTTTAATCCCGATACTGGAAAAAAAATAGGCAACTGAGGCCCAGAGAGGGAATGAATCCTGCCTGTTCTGTAGGGGCAAACAGCCAGGACTGGAATATGGGAGTTTACCTTCTGTCTTTTAATTTGGGCCTTAGGACCCAAGGTATCTCCTCTTGAGGGGAGGTGCTGCATGCTTTTATGACTGAGTATAGAGGGATTTCTGTTCACCTAATCTCACCTTATTCTTCCTGCTGTCCTGATGGGTAGCCCAGTAGTGACATATATTTTGATAGATGATGTACCTTTCTCTTAAGGAACAAACCTTGCCTATAAGGAACATTGAATATTTGTGACCTTTTGAGAAATAACCACCAGATGTCACTGTAGGCTATGTTTTGTCAAATGAGACTACTGTCTCTATCGTTCTCAGATATGCTCAGAGGGAAAAACTGAGACCCAGCGTGTGCCATGCATCCTAATGTTTCGAGTCATAAGGAGTTTTCTGGGGCTATGAGTTACTCCCTTTTCTGGTCTCCCTGAGTGCAATACGCTGTTCCTTGTTTAGAGAGCTCCTCTTCGTATTATAATCTGTTCTGCCATCTGTCTCCCCAGTCAAAAGGCCTGTTTCTCATGGCAGAACCAAGAGGGGGCGGGGTCAGGGGATGTCATCTTTAAATTTCTTTCAACTCCACCAAATTTAGCCTTCAACAAATGATACCATCTAACAGTGATTTTGCTATGCAAAGTCAAATTCAAGGTAAGTCACTTAACTCCTCCCAGGTCCCCATTCATTCTGATTGTTCCCCTAATTGTCCTGTGTATAGAAATTCAGTAGCTGCCACTGACAACCCTTCAAGTCCTTTGACAAGGTGATTTGGTTTTTGTCCTCTACCGAAGTGCCTGTTATAGAGTAGACAGACTCTCAACTCACTCAACAAGAAGCAATCCTTCCCTACATGAAGGAGAAAAGAGCTGTTTGTGCCTGCTTTGTTTGTTTGTTGCTAGCATTTTTATCTGGGATAAAAGAGCCTGGGATCGTGTGAACTCTCGTTGTGTTACAGAGGTCTCTGCTGTTCAGGCTTTTATTCATGAACAGGAGCTAAGGGATAGAGTGGAAACCTGGCTGGGGAGTGTAGCATTTAATCCAAAATGTGAGTGGACATGGTTTTCCCAAACTGTATTCCTTGGGTCACTTGGTTCAGTTATTCTAATACGTGTTTGGGCAATAGGTTTGGGGAGTAAAATACAGTCTCTTCCATTCTGAATGTCATGGAGCACAATTGAGCACATAGTAAAACCACCAAGATTCAGTAGTATAAAAAAGGAAAAAAAACTTAAACATGCTGGAAGGATGTTTTCCAAACTTTTTGACAGTATGGAGCACCTATTACTAGATGCCTTACAGGAGTACTGCTTCATGGAGCTCTGTGTAGGAAATGCTAGTTGAATTGAAAGAGCGTAAGTTTGGTATCTGGGAACTAGTTGCCAATCCTGACTTTGTAAACTACTTAGCTGCAGTCAACACTACTCAAAATAAGGGACTGCAAGTTCACAAACTTCTTACTGCTAGACCGCACTACATAAGGAATATGTATAGAGTATGGGTCAATTACGTTACTAAGCATACTGTTTGGTTCAGCTGATTTTTTTTTTTAAGATTTATTTTATTGATTAATTGATTGATTGATTGATTGATTGCTATGTTGGGTCTTCGTTTCTGTACTAGGGCTTTCTCTAGTTGTGGCAAGCGGGAGCCACTCTTCATCGCGGTGCGCAGGCCTCTCACTATCGCGGCCTCTCTTGTTGCGGAGCACAGGCTCCAGACGCGCAGGCTCAGTAATTGTGGCGCACGGGCCTAGCTGCTCTGCGGCGTGTGGGATCTTCCCAGACCAGGGCTCGAACCTGTGTCCCCTGCATTAGCAGGCAGACTCTCAACCACTGCGCCACCAGGGAAGCCCCTCAGCTGACTTTTATTTTTTGGTAGCAAAACTTTCTTGATGAAGGAAGCCATATATGCTGATTTATATTCTATTACAAGTCTGACACTGAATAGTGTTAGCTGCAGTGATTATAAGTAAACCACTTGACCTTTCTGATCTCAATTTCACTTTCTCTCAAATTATCAGGTTGGAAAATAAACTGATTTCTATAATTTTAAACCTGGTAGTTTTCCAGGAGCCCAGGGTTTTGGAACAAGTTGAGTGTCTGTTGTAAACCTCTGACATAACCCACGAGAAACATAAGGATTTGACCTTCATCTCCAACTTGTAAAATACTAGAAGTATTTAATATTCTCTTACTTTGTCCTAATTGTATGACCAGTAATAACTGACCCCGTAGTTTTTCTCTTATTGTTTTTCAAAGTCCATAGATACTATGGAGAGATACAGAGGCTGATGGTCAGTGTTAGTAATGTTGACTAGCATTTGGATGGTGCCTGCAATAATGGTGTATCTTTCTCGGATGATGAACAGATTGCACTATAGACCTTTACGGCACACTCATCATCTGAAGTACAGAATGAAGATCATTGCAAGATGGATGAGGATTTGAAACACAGCATGGTACTGTGGAAGGAGTATGGGCTTCTGAGTCATGTAGACCTGGATTTAAATTCCGTCTCCATTACGTCCTATCTCTGTGATCTTGGACAGTTTTATTAGCCTTTATGTGTATTCATTTTCTCATCTACAGACCTCATAGGTTTGTTAGGAGGATTAAATGAGATAATGCTTCTGATGTACCTCTTAATTTTGTAATTTTTAAAAAATTAGAAAAAAATATGAGTGAGAAAAAAGAACACAAAATTAGGACATAATTATTCAGGAATAGCAATGTGAAGATCATAAAGTGATGGTTACAGAAATATTGGTTTAGATGCAAAGATGGAGCCCACTGAAATTGCTCAGATAAATCAGTGGAAGAGGAGCATAGTTAGAGGTTTGAGGAGTTTGGAGCCTGTGTTTACAGGCCAAGGATAGAGGCAACAGTGGAAACCTGGGCAGGAGTGAGGAGAATACCAGATTAATGGGATAGAAAGTTATAACATGAATAGGTTCTAATCTAGTAGAGGATCAAGACATACCAAAGCGGAGCTCATAAAGAGAGCTCTAACTGGCCTGGAGGGAGGCTTGAATAATGCTCAACAGGGTGACAAGGCTGAATACATCAGGTGAGTCAGCATAATAGTTCTCACGAGGGTTATCACCCTGTGTGGTAGAATTGAGTTTACTTAACCATAATTGAAGTTGATAGACTTTAAGGGGCCTGTAATTGCAAAAGATCTCTCGATGTTACAGAGTGAGCTCTGCAGAAGTTTTTCTCTTAGTAATAACTCCAGTTCATAGCACTTGTATATTATATAGCACTTCTCAATATCCAAACCACTTTTACGTACATTATTCCAATAGGGCATCAGCACAGCTAACAGGTCTCTCCGTGACACAGGTGAAGAACCTGAAGCTCAGAAAGGTCAACTGATTAACACAAGGATGCACAGCCAATACTTAGAAGAAGAGGGATTGGTGCCCAAAATTTTTAACTGATATAACAGCTTTTCCCAGAATGAAACAGTGTCTCTCCCTAAGTGTGAAGGTTATCTGTTGACATCCATCCTTTTCACTTGTACTAGATGGAAATAGTGAAAGAGAAGGTTCCCTGGAAAGGACAGTGGAGGTACAGTTGATAGAAACAGCCAAAACAGCTTAAGGGTTATTTCTCAAAATAAGCCAATTAGTTATTTAGCTCAAAAATAATGTCCAAATGCCAGTGTGATAATTTCTTAGAGGGTATTTACAGGAGGTTGTGCAAGTTGAAAAATACAGCTGCAGGCTTTTATTAGTCATGAATGATTTAAATTAGAGTGGATACGTAAATTGCACTCAAACTACACTTTCCCTTTCCATGACCATGATGGACATCAATCTTCGATCATGACACCCTTTCCCACTGTATCCAGATGGGACTTCATCGTTCTTCTCAATTTGGCATCCCAAAAGGCACTGCTAAATATTCAGAACTGGCCTAAAATTCTGCCTTAACCTTTCAGTCCAAAGCCATATTTGAAACTCCATTTTCTTTTCTAGGTAATACTCAAAAAGAATTTGTCACTCCCTTTATTATGCCTGAAACCTACTAACAAGATAGCCTGCATTATTACAATTCATGCAAAATTATGTAGACATCCCAAACAACATGCGATTTGTACAGGAGCTGACAGATTCGGTACTGTGTTTGTTCTACATCTTTGAGGATATTGTCATTTCTGCTTGTGAGAAGAAAAAGGGGCCCTCCAGTAGTCACTGGTGAATTTCCTTCTTCAAAAACATGATTGTTATGCACTTATTTCCTGCAATTCTAAAAATTAATTTTATTTCAGGGACCCAGAGAAGTCAATCGTTTCCTTTTAGGAAGGGATTTTTCTAGTACATTGTCCATTGTTACTAGCTCAGAAACCAGTTATTTGATTCATAAGACATAAGACAGTGCTTTAAATCAGTTTCACTTCTACACCATAATTGAGCCCTTGGCACTCAGTGTAACAAAGCAACCGAAGATTGTAGAGTTGTTTTAGAACTAAGGATGTGTCGATCACTGGAGGGCCTTTCTCAAAATACATTTGCCTATATTTTCACCTCCGTTTTCCTTCTACATCCCGCACACACCCATTTTTTTCTTTATTCTGGTTTTCTTGGGGGCAGAAGTGTTGAGGGCAAATGTCTATTTTTGAAAAGTTCCTCCACCTAACATTCTCCCCCATTCTACCACCAAATGAGAACCTCTGATATAATAGAAAGAAAACTTAAAATTTAAGTTAAGAGACTTTGTTGGATTTGAGTCTTGGTCCTGTTACTTTTCCTAGGTAATCTGGGTTATTATTCAGGTCTTATTTGGCTGCAAGACCAAGTCAAACTGGTTTTAGCAAAAAAAAAAAAAAAAAAAAAACAGGTTGGGGGAGCTTTTTTGGCTCACATGCTTAAAATGTGCCAGGTTGATTCTGGCTAGAATCCAAGCAGTATCATAAGGACCTATATTTCTCCATCTCTTTAGTTCCTCTTCCCTCTGCATTTTTGCTTCTCTCAGAGTTTGTGTGGTGGCCCTCAATCACTTTACTATTACTTCACTCTGATCATTCAGCAAAACCCCAGAGAGGGAGAAAATTTCTTTCCCCAGTAAGTCCCATAAGGTCTCAGCTCCACTCTTTGGCTTGACTTTTCTCTTGTGACCATTCCTGAACCAGTCACCTGTCACTATAGCCAGTGGGAATGGAACAGCCTGATTTGTTTATTCCTAGGCATAGAAGATACTGCCCAGTACTTATCTGGGCAGTTACGGTTGTCTGTGGCTGATATCTATGCTGTTCCAGATGTTAAATATTTTGTATATTCCCCCGTTCTTGGATTACAGTCCTGTTCTTAGTGTTGAGAAGAGATGTGATTTCTCTTGAGTCTCAAAAATCTGGAATTGTGAAAGTGATATGTTCCTCATAGGAAAATTACACTAGAAGAAAAGGAAATGAATAACCATTTTCTAGGAAAAGATGTCAGTGCTTTGGGTCACAACTTCCCCATATGTAAAATAGAAAATTTAAATCAGTTGTTCTTATATGTTGCCTAATCATTTTAATTTTCTATGAAAAGAACGGTCTTTTGTAGCCTTTACTAGTACCTATTACCCATTTTATATTGAATGTACCTATATAAAATAGATGTGTCTGCACCTCCATATATCCATGTGTGTGTGTACATATAGTACTCATTTTGCATACAAGGCAACTGAGAAGAAGCCACCAGGGTTCCCCCAACAAATGTGACACAGCCAGTTCTATAACTATATTTCTTACTGGACAGCTTTTTTTTTTATTTGACTATGTTCATAATTAATTAATATTCATAATTAATCTTGGTGTGTTAACCATTTAAGAGGATTTTACAATTTGTGAGAGTCTCTTAGAAATAAAGAGTAAAAACTAAGAACTATGTGTCTCAAATGCTGGAATTTTAGGTACTATAATCAGAAGTAGGTCATAACATTGAGGAGAAGGAACATTGGAGCAATGACAGGGTCTGTGCCATCATTTGGGGAAAGAGTAATTAGTTGAAAAAACATCTATGTGCCTTTGACTGCTTTTCTATCTGCCTTGCCATACTCTTGTTTTCATGAATGCCCTCTTCATCACATTCTTCACAATATCTTCATTCTAACCTATTATCAAACAATAAAAATGAGCCACTTTTCTAGAACATGGCATCTCCTCCCTCCCTGGCTACTGCCCTTACAATGACATGTCAGTATGCATGAAAATTTAGATGAGAGTGGAGTGTTTGTTCATTTTAAAATCATAGCGTTTTAGACCTTGTGTATTCCATGTGAAGTTCCTTTGTTGCTGTTGTTATTGTCTGTTCATAGGGCTGAAAGTCTCTTTCTCTTCTCCACATCTTGCAAAAGTTTCAAACAGAAATTATTAGGTAAGAACATGAAATCCAAGCCACGGGCCCAGCACAAGACACTCCATCTCATTCATGTGAAAATCACTTATTGAATGCTCATTCTGTGTAAGGCTGGGTGATATGTAAAGATGAATGGCTGCCTTATAGAGATAAGACCTGGACATAAATCATTACAAAACAAGATAGATAGTAATATATGTCATCAGAGAGGAATAGATAAATTGCTATGAGAGGTGAGAGGATAAAGAAATTATTTTGTTGGAGAGGAGCTATGGAGTGCTGTACTTTGGCATTTTTTGGCTACAAGTAAATGACTTCCTTCAAATGTGCTCAGGCTAAAGGCAAAAGCATGTTCACATCTGATTCTGGAAGGAAGGGAAGTTTTCATGAAGGAGAAGAGTTCTAAGCTCAGCCCTTGAAAGACAAGATTTAGAATTAATTCAACTCCAAGAAATCCTGCTCAGGACTCCTATCACCTTGGAGAAGGAACATGTGGAACTATTTACAGCCATTAGATGCTTAGCTGGAGGGTGACAGCTATTTGTCAGAATTGAAAGTAGACACCCCAGTATGGATGCAGTTGGAAAGAGGAAAGCCTGAGCACAAGCCACTGTCTGAAGATGCAGGTCACACTGAGGAGTGGAGAAAGACAGCTGGGAGTCAGGGAGGGAATCCTGCATCTGCTTCCAGGGAGGTATCGAACAGCTACCAAAAGCAGGGGGCGGGCTGTGGATTTAAAAAACAAAAAGAGTTGACAAAATTGGGCAGGCATTATGAAGAGCAGTGATATAAGTGGGATATTTGGGGAATGGATGCAATTTCTCCAAAAATGAAATTGTCATTTCATTTCTCTATGTGAAAATAAGTATATGAAAAGGGACTAGATGGTCTGTATTTTCTCACCACACATAGGCTCTGTTCTGGGTGTTGAGAATACAGCAGCAAAGAAGGAAAAGTCCCTGCCCCGAGGGAGCTTATATTCTAGTGTGGGGAGGGGATAAGTCAACAACAATTACATACGATGTGTGTTTTATGGCAAACTCTGTATCAGGCTGGGGTTGAATCATTTCCAAATAATCTACCCCAACTATCTAATCTGGTTCTTACTCTTAATTTAAGATTTTTCTTACTAGTAGTCATTTAGTAATCCTTTTATTTATTTAGTTCATGCATTTATTCAACAAATATTTGAGCGCCTACCATATTCCAGGCATCGTGATGGGCACCAGAGTGCAACAGCAAACAAGATGGATGGTGAACTCTGCCTTAAAGGAGCTTATATTCTTGAACAATATCATCTAACAGAATTTTCTGTTTTCCTATATCCACTGCCCACTGTGGTACCACCAGCTACTTATGGCTACTGAACGTTGTAGCGTGACTAGCATGACTAAGAAGCTGAATTTTTAATTTTATGTCATTTTAATTCATTTAAATTAATGTGGCTACTGAATTGCACAGCATAGTTCTAGGAGGTATGATAATCTATAAATAAATACATTTAAATAAGTAAATCAATAATACATTTTAAATAATTATGAATTATTTGGGGTGCTGTGAAAGAAATACATGCGATCCTAAGTTAAAGAAAAAATGGCAAAGGATGTATTTCAAAAGGTGATGTGATAAAACTTGTCACCACATTCAAGGTGAGACCTGAAGGATGGGAAAGAGCCACTTAGAGAAAGATTCTTGGGGAACAGAGAGGAGAAAAAGTCCACAAAGAGGGGAATTCCTTGGCATGTGGGAGGGACTGAAGAAGAATAGCTGGAGTTTGCTAAGTGAGAAGCAGTGTGGACAAGTGGAAACTGGAGGTTAAGGGGAGGCAAGAGCCATATCATACAGAAGTCAGGCAGTGTGTATGCCAGTTCCATAAAGGGTACCATGCTGTCTCCTGAGGCCTGCCTGGTCCCTGTTTTCCAGCCCAGTGGTCACTTCCTAATGAATACTTTTTAATAGAACCAAATTGCTGGAGCACCTCACAGTATCAACCCATTACATTTGATCATCTGCCTCTTCTGCTATGTGATTCACTAGGAAAATATCATTGCCTACCATGGAACAAAAAGTTAAGTTAGACAAGGCCCATACTTGCAAGAAGTATAAGAAACTAAATACTAATTAAGAAATGCTGTTTTAATAAGAGTAATTAATTATGAATGATTAGAAATAGGATCAAGCTATTTTTTTTTCTTTTAATATTGCTAGAAGGAAGCTAGCTGATGAGGTCTGAGGACACTTACTTCCTGAAAGCTTTTGGGAGGAAACATGGGGGAGGTAAAGAAGAGGACAGGAAATTGACTTAAAAATAACTTATTTTTAAAGCTGTCAATCCTTGATTTGGATTTCCTTCTCTCAATGTATAGATATTCAGGCTTTAGAGATAAGTGATTTATGCAGGAGATACAGTCATTATGCAGATGAAATGCCCGTGGGAGGGGTGCTGGCAAATAGCTGTGTTTTTCAGCTGTCACTTCTGTCAGCTTCATTGATTTTAAAAATTGTCAGGAAGTTGCATTTTAGAATGTAGATTCCTCTGGGGGCAATGTTTATATATATTTTTTCTCTGTACAATCATGGTACATTGGCAGGGTTCTAGAGCCCAGGGAATCACCTCTGATGAAGAAAAAATGTAAAATGTCATCATATGCTTTGTTCTGCAAAAATAGAACTTTCCATTAAAATAACAGTATGCGTTATAGATGTGCTAAATTTTAATCTCATGACTAACATTGACTTAAATGACTTTAACTTTTTCAACTTGCCTAGTCCAGCACCAAACTTATACATGTACTCTATATTGGCATGTTGTTTTTCATAACTCATTGTGATACTGAAAGCCTATAAATAAGAGCACATCTTTTGACCTAATAATCATACCAGATAGTTCTATCAGGCTTTAGACTTGCCAGAATTCTTTCACAAGCATGGGATAATTTCATACTCTCAACAGCCCCATGAGAAGGTACAGCATGGGACATTATCTGTCCTTTACTTACAGGAACACAGAGGTCAATTCTTTTGTGCCTTGAGAGATTGAATCAAGTGTGGACAGAATTTGAAGTCAGGATACAAGCTTTTTTACCATTTGCCCCTCTTCTTGATGGAGGGAAGAGTAGTACAGATTCTTCTCTACCTCTGTTTTAACATTTGGTGTCATGTGCTAGTAAAACCATGGACTAGGTTTGAGAAAAGCCTTTGGATTTAGAGAAAGAAAAGTCTATGTATCAGTTAGGAATCTTTGTATTACAAGCAACCGAACTATAAAGGTCAATGGAGTTTATTGACTCTTATAGCTAAGAAGTCCAGAGAGGGCTGGCTTCGGGGCTCAAATAATGAAGTGATGACCTGTCGCTCCTCTCCTTGTTTTCTTGATTGGTTCCATCGTCGGATAAGCCCTCTCCTCATTTAGTTACTCAATTCATATTTACAAAAGAGCATTCCATATTTTAAAGATGAAGTAACACACAGTGGAAAGGGCACAGGGGTGGCAGTCAGGAAATCTGGATTCTAGTCTTAATTCTGCTACTGGCTCCATGAACTTCACCTGTCAGGGTAGTTGGAGAAGTGCAAGTAGGCTCCTAGAACTACATCTTTCCAGATGGAGATCTAGAGTGAGGCATGTGTGGGGGAGGTAGGGAGGACGGTTGGAGGGGAGAGCACCTTGGCCACAGAATTTCCAGAAAAGAGATTTTCTCTGTTTGGACTCTCATGTTCCTCGTGCCCACTCAGAACCACTTACCGGGGCTTGAGCAATGAAGTGCCACCTGTGTGCCTGTGTTACCTGAACCGTGGAACAGGTAGAGGAGATGGCAGCTTGAAAGAGAGGAGTGTTTGGTGCTGGAAGTACGGTGAATGCATTCTGGGTGGTCCTGTAGCCAAAAAAATACACACCATGCAGCATTACATTCACTGATCCCCTAAAAATCAAACCTCTGATCTCAACCTTTTTAGTCCAGTGAGCTAATCCCCTTGGCTAGCTGTTCACAGAACCAGAATTCATCTCTCTGTTTTCCTCTCAGAAGGACTCCCCAGTCACAAGATGCTCCGAGGGAAACTGGGCTATTCCAGATCCAGATGGCTTCGATCCATGCCAGTGCTCTTCATTATGTAAACTTTCCTTCTGACAGCTCACGCGGAACATGTCACATCTTGAAAGAGGAGTTTTCATTAACTACTTTGCTGCTGCCAAATGGAATCAGTGTATTATATGGCCCCCTGCCAGAATGTCAGAGAGAGAGATTGCTCCTCTGTCTGCAGCACCAGCCTGGCTCCTGTCACCAGGCAGAAACCTCCTATTTTTCAGAGATCAGTGTATTTCCTACCTCGTGTAGCAGGGGAAGGTTACACAGCCAATGGCAGAATTGAGAATAGAATCCATGTGGCCTGACTCTGTGCTGTGCTCTTCCCACTGTACACTGCTGAATCTTTAAAATCTGAAGTGTCATTTTTAAAATAGGAATTGAGTGAAGTTTGATAAAGGTTGTGTGTTTGTTACAAAAAGACATTTGGCCACCATCTCTAGTTCCCTCTCCCACTTCTCTGCCATATGTAGTCAGTGAGTACATTCTACTTATTTTATCTTTTAAGTACTTCTAACTATCTTGACTTTTTCGGATCTTCGCTCTCTAGGCCACCGTCATCTTTCTCTTGGGCTACTGGTCAATATCTGTAGTGGATTCTCTGCTCATGGCAACAGACAAAGTCATATAAAATAAAAATCTTGTCCTGGCAGTCCCCTATAGAAAACTTTTCAATGGCTCCCACTGCCTTTGCCTCAACTTTAACTCTTTGGTGAGGTTTCCCTCACTGCTTCTCTTGCCCAGTCTTCAGACCCATTCCCCACCGTGGCAGTTACCTTCTTTATTTCTTTGAAACAGCCAACTCTCCTCTTTTTCACCTCAAGGGCATTGCCCTTACTTGGAGTGATATATTTCTTCCCATCTCCACTCCCTCCTATTAAATGTCTGCTCATTCTTTAGGTCTCAGTTTAGAAGTCTCTCATTCTGACAGTCTTCCTCATCTCTCAGTCTGGCTTAACTGCCTCTAATACTTGCCTCCACAACATCCTATAGTGTTTTAGACCTACTCATGTGCTTTCTGTCACATTAGTCTCTTTGCACCCCCCCCATCCCTTTATGTACACATATACACATATGCACACACCACATACACACCCTTCACTGTAAGTGTTTTGTGAGTTTGGTGCATTAACTGAAGACTTAGAAGCCATGGGGAAGGCAGAACAGGGTGCTTTACCTCTCACAGGCCCTGCTTTTCATTTCTCCTTGATATCATGGTTTACCAAAATGAAGAGCCTTCTCCGTAACAAACCCAAAATCTGCCAAAGGCAATTGTAATGATCAATCACACTTTTTTTCTCACTCACTCACTGAGTGAGTGCTCAGTGAATGTCAGCTGTGCTGCTTTTTTTTTTTTTTAACTTTTTATTTTATATTGGAGCACAGTTGATTAACAATGTTGTGTTAGTTTCAGGTGTACAGCAAAGTGATTCAGGTATACATATACATATATCTATTCTTTTTCAAATTATTTTCCCATTTAGGTTGTTACATAATATTGAGTAATCACTTTTTCTTTAGC
Organism: Balaenoptera ricei; assembly: GCF_028023285.1. NCBI lineage: Eukaryota > Metazoa > Chordata > Mammalia > Artiodactyla > Balaenopteridae > Balaenoptera > Balaenoptera ricei. The sequence goes on from NC_082641.1 coordinate 129,608,160, forward strand.
TTCCACATAAAAGGAAGTGTTTCTCTTAGGACACATGTAGAGCAAGTCCTGTCCCCTTTATCTATAGCAGCAGTTTTCTCAGTTTCTTCATTCAAATGTATATGTAAGTGACAATTATCTGTAGATTTCAGGTCCTCGGGGTAATTCACATCTAAACTGGAATTGAATTCTTAAGAAAATGTATTTACATCTGGTGCTAAAGTTTCAGGAAGCATCCTAAGATTGCCTAAGCTGTTGGGGTAAGCCAGGCTCTTGAGTCCCCTAGAATCTCACCTTGCAGGTATCTGTGCAAGGTCCTGGAGCCTCAGGGTTAGAAAGAAAGTTCATATTTATGACCCCATGACTAGTTCTTCCTCAGATGTCTTTTTATACTCCAGTCATTCGTGTGTGTGTGTACACACCCTGACCTAAGTGACTGTTAATTCTCTACTGGATCAAGTGAATAACCTCTTAAACAAGTTCATTACCTTAACCCTTGTTCTTCTATAATTGGTTCTCAACATAGTATCTGGAATGATATTTCGGAAAAAGTAGTCCTATCAGTCCTCTGTTCAAGCTTCCAAAGGCTGCTTATTTTACCGGGTAGAAGCCAAAGTGCTTAGGTCTAAAGGCCTCCAGGATCTGTCCCCTGTTACCATGCTGATTTGTCTTCCTGCTGTTGCCCTCTCATCCATTCCACTCTGGCCATGCTGTTCTCTGTGTTCCTCACACAGGCCAGGCCTGCTCCCGCTTCATGACTTTTTCAAGAGCTATTTTCTTGGCTAGACACACTGCACTCTCCTACACAATTTCCACATGGTTCCCTCCTTCGTTTCCTTCAAATCTGTGCTCACATGCCCCTTTTCTCAATCAGGTCTGCCTTGATCACCCTATTTAAAATGATCACTTCCCCACAGCTCTTTCGATCTATCGCTGTTCTGTTTTTTTCATAGCTCTTATCTAAAATTCACCTACTTATTAGACTTATTATCTCTCTCCCCCAGATAGAATGCAGTTTTCAAAAACACAGGGTTGTTTGGCTGTGTTTTTCGCTGATGTATCTCTATCATCTAGAACAGGTACTCAGTAAATATTGCTTGAATAAATTAATGGAACATTGCCTACTTTACACTTTCACCAACTTATCTATCAGCTTTTTGAGAGTTTATAAAACCCTTTAAGCCAAATTGTAAACTTCCAGTTAGTCCCAGGAGGTAAGGAGGTAACAGTTATTCTTGTATTATTCACAATATGGTTAGAATTATTTCAAAAACACATCTCACAGAGAAAGTTCTCAGCTACCTTGTAAATCCTCCTACACTCCTTTGATATTTACCATCTTCCTACTCACCCCCTTTATCCCTTTATGTTCGTTCCTAACGTGAACTTTGTGATGTCATTAACTAGTCTCATCTTCCCATCTTGCCTCATACTATGTTCAGCCCTACCTTTGAATCTTTTCCTTAGATACCTTTTGAGAAAAGACTTCCCTCCACTTTTTAATAGTTCCTCATTTACCTAGGAACATCACCTTTAGAGAGTATGGTCATAACTAGAAAGATCAGAAAATTCGTTTTCTGATCATTCTAAATAGATATCAGATTCTATTACTAAATATGATACATTTAATTTATAGGGTGAGCCAAATATATACTTAGAGCTTCTTCATTCTCATTATATATGATTTCAAAATATTTCTTACTGCCCAAAACTTAGTGACTTAAGTCAACAAGAATTAGTTTTCAGGAATCTGAGGTTTCCTGAGCTCAACTGGGTGGATCCACTTCATGTCAGCTTAGGTCACATAATGTGGCTGCAGTGTCCTGGAGGACCTCCCACCTTCCAGGGCCTCGCTCTGCTCTTGGCCTCTCATTATTGGGTAGTCTGTTCTGAGTTTCTGTACAGCATGGAGGCTAGCTTCCTAGAGTGAAAGTGAAACTGTCAGGCCTGGGGTCCGAACCAGCATAGTATCACCTCTGGAGAATTCCTGTTCATCAGAGCCGAATAGGGCTAACCCAGGTTCCAATAGATCTGCCTATTGATGGGAGGAGTTGTAGGCAGCCACAGTTGCAGATGAACTACCACACCTTGTTCTCAGAACTTAAAAGATAAGGAGTGCAATTTAGAATGTGCAGCTAAAGGCAGAGACTCAAACAGTTGCAGAGACTTTGGCCAATTAAATAGTATATGTGTTGGTGTGAGTGTGTATGTGGAGGTGGGTGGTGGTAGTGGTGGAAAACATGTAAATACATAAAAGGCTCAAGGTTTCCAAAATCATAGCATTTTGTGGGACATTTAAGATGAAGGCAAAATCCTTTTGGATCCCTAAGAGCATTCACGTGTCATAGCATTGTTTAGTAATTGATGTGCCTGACTCTAAGTTATCAAGTAGTGGGATTATCTAATTAAATGTATACTCTGTTCCAGTAGATGAAGAAGTGTTTAATTCATTATAGAAATTTTGTAGGAAAAAAAGGGGCTACTTTTTTTTTTTTAACTTTTGGGAGTTAAAGGGATAAGTTTCAATTACGGGAAATTCACTTATGAGTAATAGTTTATTTCCCAACCATATCAGGGAAAAAAATGAGTCTTCTCTGTAATTTTTAAAGTTTATTCTTTTAAGCACAGGCCTGCACATATAGTAGGTGCTGGGTAAATGACTGCTTATTAAAATCAGGCCATGAGCAGAAGCTAGGGGCATGTGGATGTTCTCATTCTATCGAAACGCAAATTTCCTATTCCATAAACGTTAATCTTACAGCTTCTAAAATTATAAACAATAGCTTTTTTCACAGAAGTAATGGTACCTGGGTGGATTAATTATTTTTTTGTTCTCATTACCTAGTGGCAGATATACAGGGCCCATAGCACAGAGCCAAGAAAGTGATATTAGTCACGGTTTCATTGCAGATCATGGGGGAGAAAATTGGGTTAATGAGAGGACATGGGGATTGAGCACCGTAAGCCATGGTGGAGCTCACCAAATAAAGAAGATTAGACAGTGAGTAATAGGATGAGGAAAAGCAAATGCACATTCTGAAAAACCAAGGGATCGTTACGCAATTTCCCACCAAGTAGACAGAAGGTAAATTCATGCTGGAAGAGAGACAGTCTTCTTGTTGGAGAACCCCACTCATCTTTGACTGCTTAACACCTCAGATGTTAAGGAATACCCTGGTAGTAAAGTTCAGCTGCCATTTAAACCACTGACTATGTCTGTAGAATCTGTTTTCTCTAAGAATACCCTTAGAAGTCTCCATAGGTTGGCTCCAACCTTAAAGAGAAATGTCACACTCACTGTTCATGACACTTGTTTCTCCATCTTCTTGAACATGTCCAATGATAGGGAACACTCTCATATTTCGGTTTAGTTAATTAAGAATGAAGTTTCTGAAATCAGAAAAGCTTACTTGAATCCTGGATTCATAATTTATCAGTAGTGCTTTCCTTGAGTAAGTGACTTAATGTCTCTAAACCTCAGTCTGAAAAACACTGAGGGTTGGGAGGAGATAGTATCTACATCATAAAGCTGATAGGGGGATTAGATGTGGTAAGGCAAGGAAAACATTCATCAGAGTCCCTGGCCCATATTTTAGTCCTCAGTAAAAATTATTAATTTTTCAGTTCAATCCTACAGATGGTCAACATTATCTTTCCATTGAAATAGCATGGTTGAAAGTATTTTACATCCTTATCTCCTTAGATATTTGCAAAAGTTCTGGTAGGAATCATCATGGTTGTTAGTCTTCCAATGAGAAGTCACTGTCTCTGTGTGCTTTCTCTTTCTCTTATAGACAAGAAATGAAATTTTATCTTGGTAGCAAGCCTTACTAGACAAAGCTGGTCTTGGACAAAATAGTGCATACATCACCTGTTTCTTGTCCCCTTGCTCCTATTTATGGCACCTCCATCCTTAGATGTCAAGTATTTGCAAGACATTTTCAACATCTTCACCTGCTAAAGGAAAGACTCTGCCATCAGACATTGCACCTTGGGAAGATGGCCTTTGAGTCCCCTGTCCTAAGGTTTTTAATACTTTGACTCTGAGGGCACTAAGACTTTTCTCACCAAAATGAATTCCAGGCATCAGGGAGCAGGTACAAGTAGAATCTAGGGCCGCTAAAGCTTACAATATGTGGGCAGCTAATATATTTTACAGACATTGGCTGATATCCCCTTTTCCTAGGTATCTGGAGGCCAGGGGAAAATTCTGGTTCCTCAGCAGCTACAATTTTACTAGGGAAGAAGCCTAGGATATTTAGACATAAACAGATTTTCATGGAAAGTGGAAAGTTCATATCTTAGAATCAAGGACTATTAGCACTGGGAGGGAATCATTCTAATCTTCTCATTCTTCCAGAAGGGATAGGATAGGGTAGGGATTTAACCTGAGGTCCAGAGGCCCAGAGGTAAAATACATTGTGCTCAAATTCAGAGAGACTGAATGTCAGAACCTGCTCTAGGATCCAGGATTCCTAGTCTAAGAACCTGGGATTCCAGACCTGCAGGTCAACGTCACTGATCAAAAACCCCAACTTCCCTTTAGAATGGTTTAAATTTCCTGAGCCTGTGAATAGCATGCTGGTGTCTTTTTCTGAAACTACTTCCTAATGCTTAGGTATCATTCCCTCCAAAGGTGGTCCTGTATCACACACAAGTTGAGTGGTTTTCTTTCATAAAGAGTGCTGAAAGTTAGCCCTAACCCTGCTCAGCGCCAGGAGGCTGCTTGGGCTGGATGCTGGCCAAGGAAGAGTCACTCTCTCTCTTTGCAGGTTGTTCAGGCAACCCTTCCTTCCGTACAGAAGCAAAAGGCAAAGGAAATGTGGATGTGTTCGTAGATTCATTTCACATAATCAAAGCAAGGTTAGAGTCAACAACCTGAATTTAATTACCATCCTGACAGTTAGGAAGCAATCCTTCTCTCACTCCCCCTTCCTCTGCCCAACTTCAAAGAGTGTCATATCTTTTCCCTCCTCCCTCTGGTACTAATTAGAAACATGCTGTAGGGTGAAAGGTAACCAGTGTGAAGCTAGCACAGTGTCACCAAAGCCCCTTTGTTAGGAGAGAGAGCTCACAGTTAAAGGAGGCTGATCCCCAACACAGGAACATCTGTTTCTGGGAAGAAGAGCTGGATGTGGAGCTGACCCCAAAGTCTGATGCTTCCCTGCACCCACCTGCTCCACAGCTTGAGCAAGTTCTTGACATCTCTGTGTATGTCTCCACATCTTGGAGTCAAGGACTCCCAACTTTTAATAGAAAAGTTGTCTATGAGACAACTGTTCCAGTGTCTATGAGAGCATAAAATAAAAGTGAATGTACTTGGAGTAGTAAAAGCATCATCCCAGTGTATGAGATGGAGACCTGATATCTTTATCAGCTTGGCTGCCATAGCAAAATACCACAGGCTGGGTGGCTTAAACAACAGGCATTTATTTTTCACAGTTCTGGAGGCTGGAAGTCCAAGATCAAGGTCTTGGCTGCCTTCTCCATATGTCCTTACAGGCCCTTTCTCTGTGTGTGCATGTTGGTATAGAGGGAGATTTCTCTCTTTCTCTTCTTAGAAAGCTACACAAGTTCTTTTATTGGATTAGAACCTCACCCTTATGACTTCATTAACTTTAATTACCTCCTAAAAACCCTATCTCCAAATACAGTCATACTGAAGCTTTAATATATGAATTTTGGAGGAACACAAGTTGGTTCATAACACCTGAAAAAAGGCTTTCTTTAAATAAAGCCATGAACTAGGACCCAGAAATATAGAGGATGCTGACTTCTTAAGCAATGTATTTAAAAATGTGAGGGTAAGTTTTTATACACGGTTCTCTCTTGTCAAATTGTCCCCTTCCTTCCACATCTGTCTAGCAGTAATGGCGGGCTCTGCTTTAGCCCTGGGGCCAGATTCTTGACAGAAGTGAAGAGAGATTCCAATACCCAAGGTCAAGGGCCAAGAGCCCAGTGCTACCTCCTTCATGGATCCCTCCAATGTGGGATTGAGCGTCTGTGATTCGTCCTAAGTTCCTGATTCCTAGATATTTGTTTTAATCATTAAAAAAAGAAAAAGTTGAACAACTTTGGAATTGAGGGTGGGGGAGATTAATCACCCCAGGGGAACTGTAGAAGGAAAGTGACTTTTCCAAGTCACTGGCTAGTTAGATCTCAAAATGGGGCTATAACCAAAACTTACTCAATACCAGTAGGAATTTTTAGATTGGTAATGAAGTTCCTCCATAATTCCTTTCTCCTAAAGGAATTTGGGGCTTATGGCCCCAAATCTCATTACATTAACTGGATAACTCTTTCCAGATGTAAACAACTTGTAGAGGCACAAAAAATAAGAATAATTCAGCTTAAATACATCCTCCTTTTCTCCAAATGCTTTCTATCCATCTGGGTGGCATTTCTTACCCAAACCAGCATGCTGTTTTATTTTTTTTCTTCCCCCCTGCCCCCACCGAACTTATCATTTGATTTCTGGAAAACCATAAGGGCCAACCATAGATGAGAAGTTCTCTGCTTGTATCATCAGGTTGAGACTTTTCCCAAATGCCAGATGTAGCAAGATGTGTGTGAGAGAAAAGATAGCATATGAGAAATATATCACTAGTACCCTTGTAATTTGAGGTGCAGATTACACTGTTCACTCCTCCTGTCTTTACTGTTGACAAACCACACGGTCTTTGAAGAGTCTCTTCTCCATTCTGGTCTTCAAGTTTCTCCCTTTAAAATGTGGGAACCCAACTAGGTCAGAGTGGCAAATGGGAAGTCTTCAGGCTGAATCCTCCTCTTTAAACTGCTTTTTTTGGCCTACAAAGTGTTTTGAAAAAATGTGACATATTATGTAAATTCTGGAGTTCTGGCTTCTCTTAGAAAATGTGCAGATCTGGAAAGAATGGGTCCACACTCTTTCATAAAAACAATTGGCCTTTTCTGAGTTGCGGCTGTTCTCTCAAGACAGGGCATTCATTGCTCCCTGGTTGATCAAGTCCCCCAGCCCTCACCATGACAGTTCACTCATGTGTCCTAATGAGGGACCCCTGGAACAGGGGATCCTCAGGCTACTTTCAACTCTGATTCCATGATTTGATGACTTGTCTCTCTATAACCATGGAAACACCCCCCTTAAAAACTAAGAAGGAATATGAGACTGCACATCTGTGGTGGCCCCGATTCTACTATTCATTGTAACCTGGCAGTTTTACTTCTGTTTTGTGTCCTGATTCCATAAGGCATCAATTTCTCAGGGACAGTGTCCAAAATGATACAAACATAATATGCTTTGAAGTAAGCTCATAGATTTTTGGGCTACTGTTTTTTACCTGAGGGCCATTTTAGACAGATCTACTCAAAGTAGGAGCAGTAATAATAGTAATTAAAACATTATTAATAATAACAAAATAATTATTGTCTATAATATTATTAAAGCATGAATGATTTTTTTTTAACACTTATTGAATCCAATTATGAGTAAGTCACCTTAAGGACAACATCAGTGTCACATGGCTGGCATCCTCATGTGCTCTTTCCTAATGACCTGGCATAACATCTAAATATATTCCCATGATATGTGAAAGGAGGGAAAGATATGATCATTTGGAGTGTGCCAAACATTTCAAAAGAACACAAATGTACAATGCAAAATGAAAGTCACAGTTCTGTTTGCTCTGCAACAGTGTGAAAATCACATTTTTTTTTCCTCCAGATAAAAATGAAAAGCAGAGGTACCAGGAACAGTCATTTATGGAACAACTCTCTGTCGCCACCTCTGAATGATTACCCCCTTCACCTCCCTAAAATACCCCTGCCAGTTGCTTGGCTGGGCACTTTACTTCTTGATCTTTTTAATTTCTCTACAAACCTACAAATCAATTTTATGATCTCCATTAAACAGAGGAAGGTATGGAGATTCAGAAGGGAGATTCAGATTCCTGTGACTCACACAGGTCATAGATCCAGAACGTGGATCCTTGACATTGGAACCCAAAGTCCATACTCTTGATCACAACCCTATTTTGCCACCACTACACGTAAAATGGTTTACTGAATGGTCTTTTGAACCCCTTCCAACATAGATAGTCTATGATTTAGAATGGCATAGTGGCAAGGCCATGCCTTCTTGTGTTCTTTTCCACGTCCGGAGGGAGAATTCAGTATGAACCTGGCACTCTTCTTTGTATTTGGAAAACTCAGGTCATGATCGTTATTAATGTATTTACTCCCAGTACTCACAAAACAGCGAGCATATTGACAGCAGAGATTATTTTTTCCCATAGATATCCCCAATAACCAGAAAAAATTCTTTACTCTTAGTAGGCAATAAATATTTATTGAAAAAATGCTGATAAGCCAATGAAAGATTTAGTAACATAGAAGATTGTTCCATGTCTAAATGGAGCAATGTATGTTTTGGGGATTTTTACGTTGTCATACAAATTCACTGCTGCAAGTTACTGCAATTGCCACATGAGCAGGGAAAACATGGCTTCATAAATCAGCATCACCAATCATGCCGAATGTGCTACATTGAACCCCATTTCCAAGGCTCCCTGGGTGTTGAGTCTGTTGTGGACACTCGCTTGTGTCCTCTTGTGATCACAAGGGGGCAGTGCATGTTCACTCAAGCTGGAAGCTGAATTTGTTATGAATAATACCATCTGACTGTCTTTGTGGGGTCTTATTCCTCTGAGATGACTTCATGGTGCTTACAAGTGTGGAACAAGATTGCTTTCTAACTCCGTGCACTGCAAACAAATTGTGTGGTTGTTATTGTTTAATATTTAAATAGCAAGGGTAAGAAGCAGGTTCAGCGCTTTTGTAGGGCTGACTCTGATACAACACCATGTGGTAGAAAGCCAGTGAGTGACTTGCCTTAACCCATTTTACAACTCCTCTAGTCTTACTGGGGTGAATTCCATCTGTATATGAAGAGCTGACTCAGGCCTTATTCCATGGCTAGCACATCAGCAGCACCCAATTCTAGGAGTTATGACTTCTATTATTTTTTAAATAGAAAATAGAAGGCTAGAATCTCAGGGCTATGAAAGAACTTTGGTGTCTGTCTAATTTCATGGTCCTGCAACAGCTCTTCTAGCAACTGAACTCAAAATGCTTCACTGTCGTTCCTGGGCTCTGCCATTGCCCATTTCGTGGGCTTTTGAGGTATGGTGGAGGAGAAGCCTCCTCCCTTGCTGGTGAAGGATTGGCTATCCATTTTGAAGTTGACATTTAGTCACCTTGGAATTATTTCCGTTCTTTCCAAAAAGAGAATAATTCCACTTATGAGACAAAAGTGTTTGGGGAATTGACTTTCATAGGTGGGATTTTGAAGTGATGCTAAATATTAGCCTCCGGATGAGATCATTAGACCTGATGGAGCAAGACTTTGCTTACGGTTGCTAGTGTATATGATGAATTGCTATCTCTGGCTGCTGGAGCCTACTTAGTTTGACTTATCTGCCCTGTCTCTGTAGAAATCTCTCTGTGTTTCCTAATTTTTCTTACTGTTCTGAAAATGTTTTTACTTTTGTTCCAGTCTTTTTCCGGTAGCCTGGAAACCCAATCATTTTGGGAATTAGGGCTGGCATATCGTTTAATTTCATTCATATTGCCTCCTGTGTAAGTGCCATCCCTTGAAGCACTGTTCCAGCTAGAAGTAACTCGATTCCAGTGATGGTCCAGAGATGAGGCCTTATTATCTTGCAAGATCTAACCAAATGTATCTAAAACTGGGTCCCAGAAAATACTCATTTTAACAAGTATTCCAGATCATTTTGAAGCAAGTGATCAATGGACCACTCTTTGGGAAATATTGTCTTTCCTAGAACATCCCTTTCAATAAGGCAGGGGAATAAAAATAGTAGACTGGGCAGAAGTACACCAGTAATTATTTAGTACTGGTTCTGCCTCAGGTACTGAGCTAAGTGTGTGTGGTCTTGTTATTGAACTTGATTGAATTTCATCCAGTGTCTCTCTGTTCAACTTTCAGGAGAAGAACTAGAACCCCACTGATTATGAAATAACTCTTCTATAATCCAGTGGTCTCAAAGCTCAAAAATGCCTGCAATAACAGCCAGCCAGGTACCAAAACTGTACTGGCTATCTGGGGATATTACCTCTCTCTAGAGAATATGTGCACATCCATGGGACTAAATTCCAGCTGACTTTTGGCTTGTACAAACATTCGTTGTCTGTTGTCTGTCTGGAGTTTTCAAATGAAGCCAGAAAGGTACACATTTTTTTACTGTGGAATATCTTGGTTTGTTAAAAATACTTCCTTTGAGTTCAGATTTATCAGAAATATGATGTGGGATGAACAAAACCCCTCTGTGGGCCAGATCCAGATAATGGGTTTCCAGTCTGCAATCCTGGTCTAGTCCTTGACAGGTATTGTTGGTTTTGAGATGGAAGAGGACTTTGATTCTGGTAGATTAAGGGAAATGATACCAACTTCATGGTCAGGGAGACATGGTTTTAGTTTCAGTTCTGCAGTTCATTAGCTATGAGACCTTGAGTTGTTTGCCTCATCTCTCTGAGTATCAATATTTTATCTGAAAGGAGAGATGAGATTAATGGTAACTTCTTCACAGAATTTCTGTAAGTCAAAAGTGAAATACTGTGTGTCAGCATTTTCCAAACTTGAGTAATTCACGAACAACTTTCACAATTTTTGCCACATCCAAGTAACACCTCTACTATTATTTACTAAAAATTTTTCTTTTGGCTCATTTTTTAAAAATCTAAGGTATCTACATTGCTCTTAGTTAAAGCAATAATATCTGTAGAAACATGAGTTTAAGTCACAGGTTCTCCCCCAATCATATGATAAATTAAATATGAAACAATTTTAAAAGAGTTTGGCTTTGTGCCACTTTATATTTTTACAATCGTCGGGGCTTTCATAAGACTAATACATTTGTTATAAAATACAATTAAATAAAATAGATTAGTGGGTTTAATAGCTCCAACATAACTCTACAGTAAATTTTGACCATTACTTTTAATGAGGAAAAAATAAATTTCGTATTTATGAAGTAGCTGTTTAAACTAGGAGAGCTTGGTTTCATTTTTTTCCTTTTAACTTGGGGTTTGTAATTCTTCTTCTATCTTTAATAAAAAGCAACATAGAGTCTGTAAGATCCAACAACTTAGGATGTGTGTAATATCTTGGCTTTCGTTCCATATTGATGTGTGCATTAATAAACATTTCAGTTTTTAGCATCTCATTTTAGTGTTAAGTCAATGAACAGCAATATCTTAAAATGGATTTTTATATTACATGGTTGGTGGGTGTATTACATTTCATTTCCTAATGCTGACTCTGGTGGTATTTATTCAACAAAACTGTACTGAGTATATATAATGGGAATTGAAGATACAGCGGAGAACAAAGCACAGTGTTAGTGTTTATGAAGCTTCAGGCTGGTAGGGAGAAACAGGTAATTGAAAATAATTTATTTACTCTATCAAATGGTGATAAATGCAATGAAATAAAAAGCAAGATGGGAAGAGAGTGATAGTAGGGACTGGTTACTCTTTCAGAGGTATTAATCTGGGACGTGTTAATCTTAGTACATTGCTATTTTATTAGAACCTGAATAAGGTGAACTAGCAAGCCATGATGTTACTTAGGAGAAAAGCAACCCAGCAAGACAGAAAGGTGCAAAAGTCTTGAGATGGGTGCTTGGTATGTTTGTGGAAGAGCAAAGAAGCCAGAATAGCTGCAAAAGGCTGAGCAAGAAGGAGAGAACTTAGGTATGGGGTCAGGTCATACAGGCTTTTAAAAAAAACTCTGAGTGAATGGGAAGACTTTGGGGGAATCTGAGCAAAGGAGTGACATGATCTTATTTGATTTTGAACCATCTGTCTAGCTTTTATATGGAAAAGAGATTGAAGGGGGGAAAAGAGTAGAAAAGGGAGACTAGTTGAGAGACCACTGTCATGGTCCACTGAGAGATGATAGTGGCTTGGACTAAAGGGATAGCTTTAGAGGTCAGATTGTAAAAGTACAGCAGATGGTGTTAAGAGAGAAAGTAAAGAGTCAAGGATAATTCCAAGCTTTTCAGGAATGGGAAGAGCATGAGGGATAATAAAGCTTCAATTTACTGAAATTTTCATCGTTGTTAAGTCTTTCATACTTTCCCTATATGCAGGGCTTCTTCCGTAGAGCACCCTCATATAATATACTTCTCCAAGTGGCAAAGGTCAGTTAAAATTCATGTCTCCTTATGCAAATGTTTTTGGACAGTGACTGATCGCTTTTGTTCCAATGGCAAAATCATCCATTAAAAATAAGCAGGGGATAATGCTTACCTTTGACCATTGTTCTTCTCTACTTCGTCTTTAGCTGTAATGATGTACAACCTGTGCCCACAAGGAAGGGACATTTCCCAAAAAGGTTGAATATCAAGTAAAATAATTCAACTGTGATTGAATTATTTCTCTTTTTCTTGCCCACTTTTTATTCCCATAAACCTAATCATCCACTATATCCTGGCACAATTCCTGGATATCAGTCAGAACTCTACCTTCTCTTCCTCTAAATACTATGTGTTTTCACACTTTAAATATTATTAACAAGCTTACTAATATGTTCACATCAACCCTAAGTTAGTCATGTTACATCCTCTTACAGTTGAGGAAACAGAGGTTCAGAGACTTTCATTGAATTAATCAAGGTCCCAAATTTCAAAAATGGTAGTGCTGATATTTGAAGTTGGGAGTACTTGACTGCTAGTTCCAGCTCTTAAATGCTTTGGTGTTCTGCTTTTGCTGTATCACATCAGCAATAATCACTTTCTTCCCACTCTACTGCTTCTGTTAGCTTCCATTAAGATGTTATCTTGAAGAAAAGTGTATGTTTCTACAGTGGGAGGAATGCCTCCACTCTTCAGCCTTCCTGGAATGCCTCAGCATTTCTCTGAGTCTTATTTTTTCTTGAAATACTGATACTCAAATATTATCACTAATCTACCTAAAATATCATCTCCTTTGTGAAGCCTTCCATGACTACTTCATCAGAGTTTCTCTCTCCTACCTTTTTCCTCTCATGGTGTATAACCATTTCTGTGTTAGTACTAGCACTGTAGTACTGGTAGTACTGTAGTTTGTTATTAGCATCTGCTTTCTTATTAGATGTGAGCTCCTTGAGGCTGGGTCCTTCTCTTTCTATTCCTCATAGCCAACATTGGTCTTTAATATATTTAATTATTTGAGCATAAGGATATGATGTATCTTATATTGGCTTTCCAGTGCCTAGCATAAGTCTAGATACAAAGTGGACATTAAATATATCTTAAATGAACGAAAACAAAAAAGAGAGTTGCCATTTTTCACATTTCCTTCTAAACATATGGATGGTCAGCTTCTCCAGCCTTTGCAGCCTCATGAATTTCCCTTCATATTGAAGGTTTAGATATTTGTCAAATGAGTTTTTCCAAGATGCACATAAGGCTTGCTGAGGTTCAGCTTTCTCTTTCATGCAGCAAAGGCCAAGTCAGCAGGAAGACTCCTGCCACCCACCCCCAGCCTACTCCAAATTTCATGCAATTTTTAGTTGCCTTCTTCTGGCCAGCCATCCCAATCCTAAGCTTACATAAAATTCAACCCTCTGGCATTTGATGAATAAAATAACTCCTTGGCCAGGATATACTTTGGCAGGGGAAGGACTCAGAAGACACTGAGCTGTCCGTGTACTCAGATGACATGATACTCTACGTAAAGAATCCTAAAGATGCTACCAGAAAGCAACTAGAGCTAATCAATGAATTTGGTAAAGTAGCAGGATACAAAATTAATGCACAGAAATCTCTTGCATTCCTATACACTAATGATGAAAAATCTGAAAGTGACATTAAGGAAACACTCCCATTTACCATTGCAACAAAAAGAATAAAATACCTAGGAATAAACCTACCTAAGGAGACAAAAGACCTGTATGCAGAAAAATATAAGACACTGATGAAAGAAATTAAAGATGATACAAACAGATGGAGAGATATACCATGTTCTTGGATTGGAAGAATCAACATTGTGAAAATGACTCTACTACCCAAAGCAACAGTATGGTACTGGCACAAAAACAGAAATATAGATCAATGGAACAGGATAGAAAGCCCAGAGATAAACCCACACACCTATGGTCACATTATTTTTGATAAAGGAGGTGAGAATATACAATGGAGAAAAGACAGCCTCTTCAGTAAGTGGTGCTGGGAAAACTGGACAGCTACATGTAAAAGAATGAAATTAGAACACTCTCTAACACCATACACAAAATTAAACTCAGAATGGATTAAAGACCTAAATGTAAGGCCAGACACTATCAAACTCTTAGAGGAAAACATAGGCAGAACCCTCTATGACATAAATCACAGCAAGATCCTTTTTGACCCACCTCCTAGAGAAATGAAAATAAAAACAAAAATAAACAAATGGGACCTAATGAAACTTAAAAGCTTTTGCACAGCAAAAGAAACCATAAACAAGATGAAAAGACAACCCTCAGAATGGGAGAAAATATTTGCAAATGAAGCAACTGACAAAGGATTAATCTCCAAAATTTACAAGCAGCTCATGCAGCTCAATATCAAAAAAACAAACAACCCAATCCAAAAATGGGCCAAAGACCTAAATAGACATTTCTCCAAAGAAGATATACAGATTGCCAACAAACACATGAGGTATTGGCTATTGATGACACGGAACTCTGTCAAAAGAAAATATAACAGAGTTGTCTAGCTGAAATAATTCTAAAATTTTGTTAGTAATCTGCCTTTGATCTGTGAGGTAGAGAAGATATATTTTATTATCTTCATAAGTGAAGAAACTGAGGATTAGAGGTTTAAAATTATTTGACAAGGAACTGTGCTATTTCACAGAGTTCTAGAATTCTTGAGCTCATCCTGTTTAAACTGTCATTTTCAAGAGGAGATTTTTGCAGGGAGAAGGCATCATTTATTCATTGTTATATATTGCACTAGTAATAGCATCAGGGATAAAATATACTATCTTTTAATCACATTTATGAACAAATTGACTAGGTAAGGGGCATTATTTATAGTTACACATCATGTGATATTAATTGATGCACACAGTTTTAGAATGACTAACAGATCTTCTAATTCATCTTAACTCCTTGATTGTATGCAAATATGGCAGTTGATTGGTTACTGAAGGAAATCTTTAATATTATTTTCACTGTGAGCAACTTTAGATTGTATTATAGGAAGATATTTGAGTATTTATCAGGATTCTTTATTAACACTTTGAATGAGAAGTACAATGCAAATGGATTCTTTTGCAAGGATACTTGAAAAAATTGATTTGTAGAGGCCAGAAGGGACACGGATTCCCTCCTGAAACTAGAGACACTAGAGGGGGATAGAGTCTCATTGACCTTACTGAGTCTGAGTTTCTTGGGAGTGACTGGAGTGCTAAACCTTTGGGATCTGACAATGGGATGCCAACATTCTATCTGTAACTATGGTTTCTGGGATTTCTTTTCCCCCTATTGAAATAAATCAGTCATCAGCAGAACACTTATTTTCACTAAAACTCTAACAGTTTTTCCTCATCTAAAATCTTATGCCTCACCAATGATAGTTTTAAGATTTTTGTTTTATTCTTTCTTTTCTTTTCCTCTGCAATGACACCCTAATAATGGTGATGATACTTAAAGAAAAAAAAAAAAAAAAACAGTAATAATGACTCATAAAAACTCTCAGTCACTAAACAAAATAAAGATGGCAGGTTTAAGTTTCTCTTGAGATTTGGCAGAAATTATTTTTTTGTTATCAGTTTATGTGCTTCATCAAAGAACTTGCTGTAAACCTTGGTGATGGCTCAGAGAGAAGACTAATGCACATGAAATGTTGGATGCTGCATCTTAAAATGCCACTGTATCTCTCAGTGGAAGAGAGAAATATATACTTAGGATTGTGACAACTGCTAGACAAAGGATGCATAATAACACTTCTGGAGAGGACTTGTAAACAAGCTATTGTGGATGAATAAGTGGAGCTGTCCATGGCACTGGACAAAACCCAAGAATCTGTACAAAGCCATCTGGAACATTTAGGCCTTCACAATGGAGGCAGACTTCCTCTACGAGGACTGACTGCTAGTCTTATTAACAGGGAGGAGTTAGTGATCAGTGTATTTAATCATAGCCTGACGACAACTTCTAGTAAATAAGGTTTTAAGAAAGGAAAAATATTTTAGAAATGAATCAGTGTGCTATGGTGTTGAAAAAGTTTTGTGCTTTACTTCCTCTTTAGTCTCCCAACCTAGGCAGCCTTTTTACTATCCAATGTCTGCCTTTTTCATAGTAAAATTCAAAGGATAAAGAATACTAGAATCTGTAGGGCACAAGGATGTTTACTTCATAGACGTGTGAGTAGGAGTCTATTGCAGTGGAGGTGACTATGGTTAGTGTTTATGCTAGGGCAAGAATAGACAGTCATGTATGCATGTTTATTTTAATTCAATGAATAAAAGTACAATTTTAGCAGTCTCTTATTTGGGGCAGATTTAGAAATATTCCAGGAACAATTCTAAATTATGTTGGAGCTAAAGTGCAAAAATGCACAATCCCTGATGTCAGAATATAAAATGATATAAGGTGTAACAAGTGCCCTATTACTTAATACACCTTCACTACGAGGTGGAAGAAGCTAAACCCTTTACCCAGAGGTACAGAAAGTATAATAGAAAAATAAACCAAAGAGATCATATATTATGGTAGGAAAAAAAAAAAGACTAGCTGTAGAAGATGGCATTTGAGAGGGTCTTTGACAAGAAGATCATGTTTAAATAATTAGTAATGAGTCATGGCCACACATCATTTTACCTAACTAATAATCTTCTATTTCAATTGTAAAAGAGAAGAGAGGGGCTTAATTTGATAGGGGCTAGAGTATGAAGTACCCAAGGACGAAACCAAGGAATTTCAACTGGTCGCTTCAAAGTTTTACAAGTGCAGGTATTTTGTCAGAGCATTTTGTTACATATATCCTTATACAGGTTTTCAAAGGCAACGTAACTAGATAGTGTTTTGCTCTGGTTACAGGATGAATTGCTTAGTACACGTTTTTATATACCCAGCAAGCATTATGATAACTTTATTAACCTGCAAGCATTTGGATTTGTGACCTTTGGCTTAAATAGCAGTAAGTGTATCAGATTTATTTCTTCTGGAGACAGGGTTAATGTGGGCAGAATGGGGAATTGAACATTTTGGGGAAAATAGTGAAGGGGCATTAAAAGAAAGCAAAAGTTATAGAAAGGAAATTATGGGAGCTCTTTCTAAAAAAGTTGTTAGCACTTTTTTATTACATAGATAGAAAGCTGAAGCTCAGGGATGTAATTAGAGGTACATAGTCAGCCCATGGATAAATTTGGACCTTGGTCAATAGACTCTCTACCTGTTGTTTTTCTTATACCCTCATAGTACCTGAGTTCAAAGACCAGTGCTTTCTAATTTTAAATATTTTGTACAACTAATCCTGACAGTATTGGCCTACAGGGACATCTCAGATTCAGGGACAGAATTGATATTCATGGTGATGATGATGGTGATAACTTGGACCAAGCACACCACGGGAAAATAGGATCTGAATCAGTGAAAGAGAGGATACAGATGAAAAGACATTAAAATTTCACTCTTTCCTAATTGTTCAGTTGAGTGAGGCACTAGGCAATTTATTTCAATTATTTATTCTGATGATATCTCATTGAAATATATTACACAGAAATATATATTTTTTTATTATTTTGTACTAACTGAGAGAGAAAAGTGTCCTTACTATCTCCTTGTCATTTATGCTCTGTCCTCTGACTAGTAATGTCTTCATTGTTTATCCTTTTTGCAGCAGGGATTTATAATGCTTAAGAGCACTTGGGTATGGGGGAAAATGTTGGCATTAGAGAGATGATTCATTGACTAAATTGACACAAATTTATTGTGATTGCAGGTCAGTGTGCTGACATCAATTCTCTCAAGCAAAATTGCTTTATCAAAATACAAATCAGTGAAGAAAAAATCCTTATCTATTTTCTTTCTATCGAAGAAATCATTCCTGGACTTTCTGATACAGAGTGTTGAATATTTCTGAAAGTAATTATTCCTCTAGGAAAATCAGCCTTTGATAGCTTCATGAGTTGTGAAAAGCAAAATGTCGGTGAAAAATATCTGATTTTCTGGCTTCAAATAAGACACTGTCCCTTCATGAGATTGTGATGTTCAGAGTGGACTGAGGCATGCGTAGTTTGAGTTTTATAGCACTTGAGTATATTTGTATAATGTTTTATGTCAGTGGTTCTCAAGCTTGAGCACGCACCAGAATAAACAAGAAGCCTTGTTAAATGAGTATTGCTGGCCATCCTCTCCAGTATTTCTGATTCAGCAAGTCTGGGGTGGGGTGTAAGAACTTGCATTTCTAATAAGTTCCCAGGTTGTCCTAATGTTGCTTACCCAAGGACCACACTTAGAGAAAATGCTGTACATTATTCTTAAAAAAATTTGTTTCACATTATCATGAGGTTTATTTGTCATTAAGCTTCACAAAATAGGAAAGGCTGGCATAAGTCCTTTTACGTTATGCATAGAAGAAGCAGATGCTGAAGTTAATTTGCCAGTGTTATTCATATGGTAAATCAGGGATGAAGTAAGTACTGGAATCCATCTTCTAACTCTTAGTGTTGGCTTTAGTGATACAAACTCTCCTTTAAATAAGATCCAGTTGATAAGGCCAAGGGTTAGGATATGAGATTATCTTTATTGTTAGGTACGTAAGATATAAACTATGGACAAACTCCTTTGCCTGAGATTCAAGGTTTTCATGATCAGTCCCCAATCTAAATTTTTGCCCCATCTCCAAATTATCTCTATCCAAGGTTCCAAACAAACTGGAACTTCCTCAAATAAGACAGGTTGTTTTCTGCCTTCAAACAGGGAGATGTTTAAGTTATTCCCTCCATCTCTTCTCACTAAAATTATGTTTCTCAGTGTTCAGTAATATGTCACTTTTTCCATAGAATTTTTCCTTCTAACCTTTCCCCTAACTGCTTCATCTTCACATAGTAAGTGCTACATAGGTATTCATTAAATGAACAAATATAAGTCTTGCATTGTGGAGGGAATAATGTGTGGGTTTTGTTTTTGTTTTTGTTTTTCTGGTGAGGGGGAGGTTCACAGATAAGTGGAAAAAGCTAGTGGTAGGTTTCTATATTTGCTTAACTTTATTTTCTATCTTTGTGTTTTATTTTAATCTTTAACTTACAGTAAAATTGACTTTTTGTATGTGTATAGTTCTGTGAATCTATATATTCATATAACTGCTGCCAAAGTCAGGATATAGAACAATTCTTTTGCCCCATAAAACTCCCTCATATTACCCCTTTGTATTTGTACCCTTCCTACACCCCTAATCCCTGGCAACCATTGATCTGTTCTCTGTCACTATAGTTTGTCTTTAGGAGAATGCCATAGTACAAATGGAATTAAACAGAATGTACATTTTTGAGACAGGCCTCTTGCCCTCAGCATAATGCATTTTGAGATTTTTCCAAGTTGTTCAGTATATCAACAGTTTTGTTGTTTGTTTTATATTGGCATTTTGTTTTGTTTTATTTTTGGTTGAGTAGTTGTCCTTTTTATGCATAAACCACAATTTATCCATTCAGTTACTGAAGGATATTGAGGTTGCTTCTGTTCTTACATGATTATGAACAGAGCTGCTATAAACATTTGTATACAGATTCTTGTGTGAATGTTAGTTTTCTTTTTTTAAATTTAATTTTATTTTTTTAAAGATTATTTATTTATTTATTTATTTATTTATTTATTTATTTATTGGTTGCATCGGGTCTTAGCTGCGGCATGCGGGATCTTTGTTGAGGCGTGCGGGATCTTTTGTTGCGGGGCGCAGGCTTCTCTCTCGTTGTGGCATGCAGGTTTTTTCTCTTCTCTAGTTGTGGCACTCAGGCTCCAGGGTGTGTGGGCTCTGTAGTTTGCAGCAAACAGGCTCTCTAGTTGAGGTGTGCAAGCTCAATAGTGCGGCGCGTGGGCTTAGTTGCCCCGCGGCACGTGGGGTCCTAGTTCCCTAGCCAAGGATCGAACCCGTGTTTCCTGCATTAGAAGATGGATTCTTTACCACTGGACCACCAGGGAAGTCCCTGTGAATGTTAGTTTTCATTTCTCTAGGGTAAGTACTCAGAACTTGGATGTCTGGGGCAGATAGTAAGTATAAGCTTAACTTAATAAGAAACTGCAAAATTGATTTCCAGAGTAGCCATATCATTTTGCATCACACCAGTGATATTGGAGAGTTGCAGTTGTTATGCATCCTCACCAGTACTTGGTGTTGTCAGTATTTTTTATTTTATCCATTCTAATATGTAGGAAGTGGTATCTATTGTAGCTTTAATTTGCATTTCTCTAATGACTAATTATCTTTTTATGTGAATATTTTCGATCCATACATCCTTTTTGGTGAAGTATCTATTCAAGTCTTTTGCCCATTTTAAAAACTGTGTTGTTTTCTTACTGTTGAGTTTGGGGGCTCTCTGTATATCCTGTATTGAAGTTCTTTGTTAGAGATGTAATTTGCAACTATTTTTTCCTAATCTTTTCATTTTTCTCATAGTATCTTATGCAGAATGGTAGTTTTTAATTTTGATGAAGTCCAATTTGTCTATATTTTCTCTTATGGATTATGCTTTTAGAGTCATGTAAGAATTTTTTGTCTAAGAAAGTACATTAGTGAATGCCTAGGACTGGAAATTGGAGAAGGATGGGGTCTGTGAGTAGGTACAAAATTTCGTTTTAGGGTGATGAAAATGTCCTAAAATTAATTTATAGTGATATTCTCACAACTCGGTGAATGTATTAAGAACCATTGAACTGTACACCTTGGGTGTATTTTATGTTATGTAAATTATGTCATAAATTTGTATCTTGTATCTCATTGCATCTCAAAAATGCTATTTAAATTAATTGAATTAATTTATAATAAATAATTATTGTATCAATAATATGCTGTACTTGATTAAATTAAAATAAATCAATTCATTAAATTGATTAAATTAACACTGTCTTAAAAATAACTCTTTGTCTAACCTGAGGTCATAAAAAATCTCCTATGTTTTCTTCTAAAATATATATAGTTTTGTAATATATATCTATAGCAATAGTCCATTTTGGGTTAATATCTATAATTTACCATTTTGGGTTAATTTCTGTATAATTTCTGTATAAGGTGTAAACTTGAAGTTGAGGTAATTATTTTTGCTGTTATTGTTAGTTGGCTGCCTAGTTGTTCCAACACAATTTGTTGAAAGGACTATCCTTCCTCTTTTGATTTGCCTTCGTACCTTTGTCAAGAATCATTTAGCCATATTTGTGCTGGTGTATTTCAGGACTCTCTTCTGCTCCACTGGTCTGTACTTTTACCAGTACCACACTGGCTTGATTACTGCAGCTCTATAGTAAGCTTGACATCTAGCAGTGTTGTTTCTCAACTTTATTTTTCTGATTCAAGTTTCTTTTGGCTAGTCTTGTTACTATACCTTTCCACATAAATTTTAGAATAAATCTGTCTATATCTACAAAAAAATCCTGCTGGGATTTTGTTTGGAATTGTGTTAAATCTATAGATCAGTTTGGAGAGGATTAACATTTTTATAGGATCAGTCTTCCAATCCATGAGTATCCTATCTCTTGCCATTTATCTAAGTCTTTTTTGATTTATGTCATCAACATTTTGTACTGGTCAGTATACAGATACTATGCATGTTTTGTTAGGTTTATATTTAAGTATTTCATTATTTTTGAACTCTTAGACATTTTTTTAAAATTCTGTTTTAAAAGTTTTCTGTTCATTGTGAATATACAGAAACACAGTATCTGTATACTGTCTCACACATCTGTCTCTCTTCTTTTGTCTTCAGTTTTGTCAGAGGTTTATCAAATTTGAAGATCTTTCCAAAGCACTAGCTTTTGGTGTCATTGATTTTCTCTGTTACATATGCTTTATATTTTATTGACTTATCTTACTTTGTTATTTCCTTCCTTATGCTTGCTGTTATTTTTCTAGTTTCTTAAGATGAAAGTTTGGATTACTTACTTGAGATCATTTTCTTTTTCTAATATAAGCATTTAGCTGCTAGCAGTAATTTAGCTGAATTCCACAACTTTTGCAATGTTGTATTCTCATTTTTGTTTAGTTCACAATATTTTCTAATTTTCTTGGAGATTTTCTGTTTGATCTGTGGATTATTTAGAAATATGTAAACAATTTTCAAGTGTTTGGAGATTTTATTACTGTCCTGTAATTTAGTTCTAGTTTACTTTCATTATGGGCATAGAAATTTCCTTGAATGATTTAACTTTAAAATTTCCTAAGGTTTGTTTTATAAACAGAGATATGGTCTATCTTGCTGAGTATTCTATGTGCACTTGGAAAGAATGTGTATTCTGTTGTTGGGTCAAGTGTTCTAAAATTGTCAGTTAGATCCAATTGCTTAATGATATAGTCCAGTTATTCTACATCTTAATGATTTATTGTCTCTTAGTTTTGTCTATTACTGAGAAAGGAGTGTTGAAGTCTCCACCTATAATTGTGGATTTGTATGTCTAGCTGTCATTTTTTCTTCAGTTTTTAAGCTCTACTATTAGACGTTCATGCAATTAAGATTATTATTTTTATTCTTTATGGATGTTTTGATCTTGTTATCATTATTGCTCTTTTATTTTCCTTGTTAATTTTCTTTGCTCCAATGTCTAATTTCTCTTACATTAATATAGCTACTAAAACCTATTTTGGTTAATATGTATATGATATATTTCTTTTCAATCATTTGGTTTTTAACCTACCTGTATTATTACATTAGAAGAAAGTTTCTCAGAGATATAGTTGGTTCACTTACATACATTATGAAAATCTGATTTTCAATTTCTTGGGTTAGGCCATTTAAATTTAGTGTAATTACTGACATGTTTGGATTTAGGACTATTATTTTATTGTTTTCTGTTTTCTCTGTTTTTGGTTTCTTTGTGTTCTCTCTTCCCTGTTTTCTCTGGTGTTATTTGAATATTTTTTTTAAAAACTCTACTTTATCTACTGTGTTTTTAAACTTTACCTCATCCTATAATTTTGGTAGTGAATTCTCTTGGGATTACAAGTGATTCCTGTGGGATCAATATTTTACCACTTCAAATTAAAAGTTCAAACCATGTAGGTTTATTTTTCCTACCCCCATTATTTTGCAGTTTCCTTTCATATTACCTATACATTCACTGAAAACGTCATTAGACTATAATTTTAACATTCAGCAGTACAATATATTATTTAAATGTCAGTACCCTTTAGGTCCATCCATACTGTTGCAAATGGCAAGATTTCATTGCTTTTTATGCCTGAATTATACCTAAATATCTCACCTCTTTCTCCATTCATCTGTCGATAGACATTGATACTGTTTCCATATCTTTTTTTGTTTGTTTTTTGTTAGTTTGTGTTTTTTTGAATTTTATTTTATTTATTTTTTTATACAGCAGGTTCTTATTAGTCATCCATTTTATACACATCAGTGTATACATCTCAAACCCAATCTCCCAATTCATTCCACCCCCACCACTTTCCCCCCTAGGTGTCCATACATCTGTTCTCTACATCTGTGTCTCTATTTCTGCCCTGCAAACTGGTTCATCTGTACCATGTTTCTAGTTTCCACATATATGCAATAATATACGATATTTGTTTTTCTCTTTCTGACTTACTTCACTCTGTATGATAGTACCTAGATTCATCCACGTCTCTACAAATGACCCAGTTTCATTCCTTTTTACGGCTGAGTAATATTCCATTGCATATATATACCACATCTTCTTTATCCATTAGTCTGTCGATGGGCATTTAGGATGCTTCCATGACCTAGCTATTGTAAATAGTGCTGCAATGAACATTGGGGTGCATGTGTGTTTTTGAATTATGGTTTTCTCTGGGTATATGCCCCGTAGTGGGATTGCTGGGTCATATGGTAATTCTATAGTTAGTTTTTTAAGGAAACTCCATATTGTTCTCCATAGTGGCTGTATCAATTTACATTCCCACCAACAATGCAAGATGGTTGCCTTTTCTCCCCACCCTCTCCAGCATTTGTTGTTTGTAGATTTTCTGATGATGCCTATTCTAACTGGTGTAAGGCGATACCTCATTGTAGTTTTGATTTGCATTTCTGTAATAATTAGTGATGTTGAGCAACTTTTCATGTGCTTCTTGACAATCTGTATGTCCTCTTTGGAGAAATGTCCATTTAGGTCTTCTGCCCATTTTTGGATTTTGTTGTTTGTTTTTTTAATATTGAGCTGCATGAGTTCTTTATATATTTTGGAGATTAATCCTTTGTCCGTTGATTCGTTTGCAAATATTTTTTCCCATTCTGAGGGTAGTCTTTTTGGCTTGTTTGTTGTTTCCTTTGCTTTGCAAAAGATTTTAAGTTTCATTAGGTTCCATTTGTTTATTTTTATTTTTATTTCTATTACTCTAGGAGGTGAATCAAAAAATATCTTGCTGTGATTTCTGTCAAAGAGTGTTCTTCCTATGTTTTCCTCTAAGAGTTTTATAGTGTCCAGTCTTACATTTAGGTCTCTAATCCATTTTGAGTTTATTTTTGTGTATGGTATTAGGGACTGTTCTAATTTCATTTCTTACATATAGCTCTCCAGTTTTCCCAGCACCACTTATTGAAGAGACTGTCTTTTCTCAGTTGTATATCCTTGCCTCCTTTGTGATAGATTAGTTGACCACAGGTGCGTGGGTTTATCTCTGGGCTTTCTATCCTGTTCCATTGATCTATATTTCTGTTTTTGCACCAGTACCATATTATCTTGATTACTGTAGCTTTGTAGTATAGTCTGAAGTCAGGGAGTCTGATTCCTCCAGCTCCATTTTTTTCCCTCAAGACTGCTTTGGCTATTTGGGGGTCTTTTGTGGCTCCATACAAATTTTAAGATGTTTTGTTCTAGTTCTGTAAAAAATGCCATTGGTAATTTGATAGGGATTGCATTGAATCTGTAGATTGCTTTGGGTAGTAGAGTCATTTTCACAATATTAATTCTTCCAATCTAAGAACATGGAATATGTCTCCATCTGTTGGTATCATCTTTAATTTCTTTCATCCGTGTCTTATAGTGTTCTGCATACAGGTCTTTTGTCTCCCTAGGTAGGTTTATTCCTAGGTATTTTATTCTTTTTGTTGCAATGGTAAATGGGAGTGTTTCCTTAATTTCTCTTTCAGATTTTTCATCATTAGTGTATAGGAATGCAAGAGATTTCTGTGCATTAGCTTTGTATCCTGCAACTTTACCAAATTCATTGATTAGCTCTAGTAGCTTTCTGGTAGTATCTTTAGGATTCTCTATGTATAGTACCATGTCATCTGCAAACAGTGACAGTTTTACTTCTTTTTTTCCAATTTGTATTCTTTTTATTTCTTTTTCTTCTCTGATTTCTGTGGCTAGGACTTCCAAAACTATGTTGAATAATAGTGGTGAGAGAGGACATCCTTGTCTTGTACCTGATCTTAGAGGAAATACTTTCAGTTTTTCACCATTGAGAATGATGTTTGCTGTGGGTTTGTCATATATGGCCTTTATTATGTTGAGGTAGGTTCCCTCTATGCCCACTTTGTGGAGAGTTTTTATCATAAATTGGTGTTAAATATTCTCAAAAGTTTTTTCTGCATCTATTGAGATGATCATATGGTTTTTCTTCTTCAGTTTGTTAATATGGTGTATCACATTGATTGATTTGCATATATTGAAGAATCCTTGCATCCCTGGGATAAATCTCACTTGATCATGGTGTATGATCCTTTTATTGTGTTGTTAGATTCTGTTTGCTAGTATTTTGTTGAGGATTTTCGCATCTATATTCATCAGTGATATTGGTCTTTAATTTTTTTTTGGTAGTATCTTTGTCTGGTTTTGGTATCAGGGTGATGGTGACCTCATAGAATGAGTTTGGGAGTGTTCCTTCCTCTGCAATTTTTTGGAAGACTTTGAGAAGGATGGGTGTTAGCTCTTCTCTAAGTGTTTGATGGAATTCACCTGTGAAGCCATCTAGTCCTGGACTTTTGTTTGTTGGAAGATTTTTAATCACAGTTTCAATTTCATTACTTGTGATTGGTCTGTTCATATATTCTATTTCTTCCTGGTTCAGTCTTGGAAGGTTATACCTTTCTAAGAATTTGTCCATTTCTTCCAGGTTGTCCATTTTATTGGCATAGAGTTGTTTGTAGTAATCTCTTATCATCCTTTATATTTCTGCAGTGTCAGTTGTGATTTCTCCTTTTTCATTTCTAATTTTATTGATTTGAGTCCTCTCCCTCTTTTTCTTGATGACTCTGGCTAATGGTTTCTCAATTTTGTTTATCTTCTCAAAGAACCAGCTTTTAGTTTTATTGATCTTTGCTATTGTTTTCTTTTTCTCTGTTTTATTTATTTCTGCTCTGATATTTATGATTTCTTTCCTTCTGCTAGCATTGGGTTTTGTTTGTTCTTCTTTCTCTAGTTCCTTTAGGTGTAACGTTAGATTGTTTATTTGAGATATTTCTTGTTTCTTGAGGTAGGCTTGTATAGCTGTAAACTTCCCTCTTAGAACTGCTTTTGCTGCATCCCAAAGGTTTTGGATCGTCGTGTTTTCATTGTCAGCTGTCTCTAGGTATTTTTTGATTTCCTCTTTGATTTCTTCAGTGATCTCTTTGTTATTTAGTAACGTATTGTTTAGCCTCCATGTGTTTGTGCTTTTTACGGTTTTTTTTTACTGTGAGGGATTTCTGATCTCATAGCGTTGTGGTCAGAAAAGATGCCTGATATGATTTCAATATTCTTAAATTTACTAAGGTTTGATTTGTGACATAAGATGTGATCTATCCTGGAGAATGTTCCATGCGCACTTGAGAAGAAAGTGTAATCTGCGGTTTTTGGATGGAATGTCCTATAAATATCAACTAAATCTATCTGGTCTATTGTGTTATTTAAAGCTTGTGTTTCTTTAGTAATTTTCTGTTTGGATGATCTGTCCATTGGTGTAAGTGATGTGTTAAAGTCCCCCACTATTATTGTGTTACAGTCGATTTCCTCTTTTATAGCTTTTAGCAGTTGCGTTGTGTATTGATGTACTCCTATGTTGGGTGCATATATATATATATATATATATATATATATATTTATTTATTTATTTATTTATGTTAAAGTGTACAATCTATTCATTTAAAAGAAATCTATTAAGTGTAAAAAATGGTACCCATTCTCACAATTTTGTATATCTAGGATAAATTTTTTTTTCTTTTTTTTTTTTTCACACACACACACTGTATTTTATTTTTACAAGAGATAAATAGACTGACACCAAGCATTGTACATGGATGACCACAACAAAAGCAACAATGATTGCAATTACCAAACACGAAACACATTCATACTATGTCATAATATCGATATTCAGTCCAGTAATCCTTCACTGTAACAGCTCCTTTACTTTGCAGTGAAAATTGATTTGTATATTCTTTGCCTCTGAGTCCTTGTGGATTTTTTTTTTAATTCAAAGAGAAAGTCACAAAATTATACTCATCCTCATCAGTTCACTCAGTCCCATGTAATTAATTTTTTTTCATCTTGATCTTTTATTAGCACTTTTAAGAGTTCATCAGTTTTTCATTAGATTTCTGAAAATACTTATTCATTCAGTTCAGCAGTACAGTCAGTTACCAGAAACCTGTACTTGTCAGAGTCTTTTCCATGAATTTCTTGAAGATGAAACCCTTTTATAGGAACATATTTGCCAAAGCATCAGAGTACACCCAGAACTGTCTGTAAATGACAAAAGAGTTAAAAATGACCACGGTTAAAGATTTGATGAAAGTTCATAATAATGCAGTTGACAAGAAAATTAGTTATTTCTGAGATATACATTTTAAAGTAATAACTAGGATTATGACTTATAACATTATACCAGAACATGTAAGATTTTTAGAAATTTCATGTAATGTCTGAAACATTTATAGTAACATATTTCCATACAAATAACCCAATGAAAATTTAGTATTAGTTGTTTTGTTTGTTTGTTTGTTTATACTGCAGGTTCTTATTAGTCATCAGTTTTATACACATCAGTGTATACATGTCAATCCCAATCGCCCAATTCAGCACACCACCATCCCCACCCCACCGCAGTTTTCCCCCCTTGGTGTCCATATGTCTGTTCTCTACATCTGTATCTCAACTTCTGCCCTGCAAACTGGCTCATCTGTACCATTTTTCTAGGTTCCACATACATGCGTTAATATAGGATATTTGTTTTTCTCTTTCTGACTTACTTCACTCTGTATGACAGTCTCTAGATCCATCCACGTCTCAACAAATGACTCAATTTCGTTCCTTTTTATGGCTGAGTCATATTTCATTGTATATATGTACCACCTCATCTTTATCCATTCGTCTGTTGATGGGAACTTAGGTTGCTTCCATGACCTGGCTATTGTAAATAGTGCTGCAGTGAACATTGGGGTGCATGTGTCTTTTTGAATTATGGTTTTCTCTGGGTATATGCCCAGTAGTGGGATTGCTGGGTCATATGGTAATTCTATTTTTAGTTTTTTAAGGAACCTCCATATTGTTCTCAAGAGTGGCTGTATCAATTTACATTCCCACCAACAGTGCAAGAGGGTTCCCTTTCTCCACACCCTCTCCAGCATTTGTTGTTTGTAGATTTTCTGATGATGCCCATTCTAACTGGTGTAAGGCGATACCTCATTGTAGTTTTGATTTGCATTTCTCTAATAATTAGTGATGTTGAGCATCTTTTCATGTGCTTCATGGCCGTCTGTATGTCTTCTTTGGAGAAATGTCTATTTAGGTCTTCTGCCCATTTTTGGATTGGGGTGTTTGTTTTTTTAATATTGAGCTGCATGAGCTGTTTATATATTTTGGAGATTAATCCTTTGTCCATTGATTCCTTTGCAAATATTTTCTCCCATTCTGAGAGTTGTCTTTTTGTCTTGTTTATGGTTTCCTTTGCTGTGCAAAAGCTTTGAAGTTTCATTAGGTCCCATTTGTTTATTTTCGTTTTTATTTCCATTACTCTAGGAGGTGGATCAAAAAATATCTTGCTGTGATTTATGTCAAAGAGTGTTCTTCCTATGTTTTCCTCTAAGAGTTTTATAGTGTCCAGTCTTACATTTAGGTCTCTAATCCATTTTGAGTTTATTTTTGTGTATGGTGTTAGGGAGTATTCTAATTTCATTCTTTTACATGTAGCTGTCCAGTTTTCCCAGCACCACTTATTGAAGAGACTGTCTTTTCTCAGTTGTATATCCTTGCCTCCTTTGTGATAGATTAGTTGACCACAGGTGCGTGGGTTTATCTCTGGGCTTTCTATCCTGTTCTATTGATCTATATTTCTGTTTTTGCACCAGTACCATATTATCTTGATTACTGTTGCTTTGTAGTATAGTCTGAAGTCAGGGAGTCTGATTCCTCCAGCTCCATTTTTTTCCCTCAAGACTGCTTTGGCTATTCAGAGTCTTTTGTGTCTCCATACAAATTTTAAGATGATTTGTTCTAGTTCTGTAAAAAATGCCATTGGTAATTTGATAGGGATGGCATTGAATCTACAGATTGCTTTAGGTAGTATAGTCATTTTCAGAATATTGATTCTTCCAATCTAAGAACATGGTATATCTCTCCATCTGTTGGTATCATCTTTAATTTCTTTCGTCAGTGTCTTATAGCTTTCTGCATACAGGTCTTTTGTCTCCCTAGGTAGGTTTATTCCTAGGTATTTTATTCTTTTTGTTGCAGTGGTAAATGGGAGTGTTTCCATAATTTCTCTTTCAGATTTTTCATCATTAGTGTATAGGAATGCAAGAGATTTCCATGCAATAATTTTGTATCCTGCAACTTTACCATATTCATTAATTAGCTCTAGCAGTTTTCTGGTGGCAGTTTTAGGATTCTCTATGTATAGTATCATGTCATCTGCAAACAGTGACAGTTTTACTTCTCCTTTTCCAATTTGTATTCCTTTTATTTCTTTTTCTTCTCTGATTGTCGTGGCTAGGACTTCCAGAACTATGTTGAATAATAGTGGTGAGAGTGGACATCCTTGTCTCGTTCCTGATCTTAGAGGAAATGCTTTCAGTTTTTCACCGTTGAGAATGATGTTTGCTGTGGGTTTGTCATATATGGCCTTTATTATGTTGAGATAGGTTCTCTCTATGCCCACTTTCTGGAGAGTTTTTATAATAAATGGTTGTTGAATTTTGTTAAAAGCTTTTTCTGCATCTATTGAGATGATCATATGGTTTTTCTTCTTCAGTTTGTTAATATGGTGTATCACATTGATTGATTTGTGTATATTGAAGAATCCTTGCATCCTTGGGATAAATCCCACTTGATCGTGGTGTATGATCCTTTTAATGTGTTGTTGGATTCTGTTTGCTAGTATTTTGTTGAGGATTTTTGCATCTATATTCATCAGTGATATTGGTCTGTAATTTTCTTTTTTTGGTAGTGTCTTTGGTTTTGGTATCAGGGTGATGGTAACCTCATAGAATGAGTTTGGGAGTGTTCCTTCCTCTGCAATTTTTTGGAAGAGTTTGAGAAGGATGGGTGTTAGCTCTTCTCTAAATGTTAGATAGAATTCACCTGTGAAGCCATCTGGTCCTGGACTTTTGTTTGTTGGAAGATTTTTAATCACAGTTTCAATTTCATTACTTGTGATTGGTCGTTCATATTTTCTGTTTCCTCCTGGTTCAGTCTTGGAAGGTTATACCTTGCTAAGAATTTGTCCATTTCTTCCAGGTTGTCCATTTTATTGGCATAAAGTTGCTTGTAGTAGTCTCTTAGGATGCTTTGTATTTCTGTAGTGTCTGTTGTAACTTCTCCTTTTTCATTTCTGATTTTATTGATGTGAGTCCTCTCCTTCTTTTTCTTGATGAGTCTGGCTAATGGCTTATCCATTTTGTTTATCTTCTCAAAGAACCAGCTTTTAGTTTTATTGATCTTTGCTATTGTTTTCTTTGTTTCTATTTCATTTATTTCCACTCTGATCTTTATGATTTCTTTCCTTCTGCTAACTTTGGGTTTTGTTTGTTCTTCTTTCTCTAGTTTCCTTAGGTGTAAGGTTAGATTGTTTACTTGAGATTTTTCTTGTTTCTTTAGG
The DNA here is from genome assembly GCF_028023285.1 of Balaenoptera ricei. Taxonomy (NCBI): domain Eukaryota; kingdom Metazoa; phylum Chordata; class Mammalia; order Artiodactyla; family Balaenopteridae; genus Balaenoptera; species Balaenoptera ricei. Next base: position 129,639,362 of record NC_082641.1, read on the forward strand.
TAGGCTTGTATAGCTATAAACTTCCCTCTTAGAACTTCTTTTGCTGCATCCCATAGGTTTTGGGTCATCGTATTTTCATTGTCATTTGTCTCTAGGTATTTTTTGATTTCCTCTTTGATTTCTTCAGTGATCTCTTGGCTATTTAGTAATGTATTGTTTAGCCTCCATATGTTTGTGTTTTTTACGTTTTTTTCCCTGTAATTCATTTTTAATCTCATAGCGCTGTGGTCAGAAAAGATGCTTGCTATGATTTCAATTTTCTTAAATTTACTGAGGCTTGATTTGTGACCCAAGATGTGATCTATCCTGGAGAATGTTCCGTGCGCACTTGAGAAGAAAGTGTAATCTGCTGTTTTTGTATGGAATGTCCTATAAATATCAATTAAATCTATCTGGTCTATTGTGTCATTTAAAGCTTCTGTTTCCTTATTAATTTTCTGTTTGGATGATCAGTCCATTGGTGTAAGTGAGGTGTTAAAGTCCCCCACTATTGTTGTGTTACTGTCGATTTCCTCTTTTATAGCTGTTAGCAGCTGCCCTGTGTATTGAGGTGCTCCTATGTTGGGTGCATATATATTTATAATTGTTATATCATCTTCTTGGATTGACCCCTTATGTTGTGTCCTTCCTTGTCTCTTGTAACATTCTTTATTTTAAAGTCTATTTTATCTGATATGAGTATAGCTACTCCAGCTTTCTTTTGATTTCCATGTGCATGGAATATCTTTTTCAATCCCCTCACTTTCAGTCTGTATGTGTCCCTAGGTCTAAAGTGGGTCTCTTGTAGACAACATATATATGGGTCTTGTTTTTGTATCCATTCAGGAAGCCTGTGTCTTTTGGTTGGAGCATTTAATCCATTCACGTTTAAGGTAATTATCAATATGTATGTTTTTATGACCATTTTCTTAATTGTTTTGGGTTTGTTTTTGTAGGTCTTTTTCTTCTCTTGTGTTTCCCACTTAGAGAAGTTCCTTTAGCATTTGTTGTAGAGCTGGTTTGGTGGTGCTGAATTCTCTTTGCTTTTGCTTGTCTGTAAAGCTTTTGATTTCTCCATCAAATCTAAATGAGATCCTTGCCGGGTAGAGTAATCTTGGTTGTAGGTTCTCCCTTTCATCACTTTAAGTATATCATGCCACTCCCTTCTGGCTTGTAGAGTTTCTGCTGAGAAATCAGCTGTTAACCTTATGGGAGTTCCCTTGTATGTTATTTGTCGTTTTTCCCTTGCTGCTTTCAATAATTTTTCTTTGTCTTTATTTTTTGCCACTTTGATTACTATGTGTCTCGGTGTGTTTCTCCTTGGGTTTATCCTGTATGGGAGTCTCTGCACTTCCTGGACCTGAGTGGCTATTTCCTTTCCCATGTTAGGGAAGTTTTCGACTATAATCTCTTCAAATATTTTCTCTGGTCCTTTCTCTCTCTCTTCTCCTTCTGGGACCCTTATAATGCGAATGTTGTTGCATTTAATCTTGTCCCAGAGGTCTCTTAGGCTGTCTTCATTTCTTTTCATTCTTTTTCCATTATTCTGTTCTGCAGCAGTGAATTCCACCATTCTGTCTTTTAGGTCACTTATCCATTCTTCTGCCTCAGTTATTCTGCTATTGATTCCTTCTAGTGTAGTTTTCATTTCAGTTATTGTATTGATCATCTCTGTTTGTTTGTTCTTTAATTCTTCTAGGTCTTTGTTAATCATTTCTTGCATCTTCTCAATCTTTGCCTACATTCTTATTCTGAGGTCCTGGATCATCTTCAGTATCATTATTCTGAATTCTTTTTCTGGAAGGTTGCCTATCTCCACTTCCTTTAGTTGTTTTTCTGGTTTTTTTTCTTGTTCCTTCATCTGGTATATAGCCCTCTGCCTTTTCATCTTGTCTATCTTTCTGTAAATGTGGTTTTTGTTCCACAGGCTGCAGGATTGTAGTTTTTCTTGCTTTTGCTGTCTGCCCTCTGGTGGTCGAGGCTATCTAAGAGGCTTGATGGGAGGCTCTGGTGGTGGGTAGAGCTGACTGTTGCTGTGGCGGTCAGAGCTCTGTAAAACTTTAATCCAATTGACTGTTGATGGGTGGGGCTGGGTTCCCTCCCTGTTGGTTGTTTTGCCTGAGGCAACCCAACACTGGAGCCTACCTGGGCTCTTTGGTGGGGCTATTGGCGGGGCTAATGGCAGACTCTGGGAGGGCTCACGCCAAGGAGTACTTCCCAGAACCTCCGCTGCCAGTGTCCTTGTCCCCATGGTGAAACAGACCCAGCCCCCGCCTCTGCAGGAGACCCTCCAACACTAGCAGGTAGGTCTGGGTCAGTCTCCCCCAGGGTCACTGCTCCTTCCCCTGGGTCCCAATGCACACCCTATTCTGTGTGCACCCTCCAAGAATGGGGTCTCTGTTTCCCCCAGTCCTGTCGAAGTCCTGCAATCAATTCCCACTGGGCTTCAATGTCTGATTCTCTATGAATTCCTCCTCCCATTGCCGGACCCCCAGGTTGGGCAGCCTGACGTGGTGCTCAGAACCTTCACTCCAGTGGGTGGACTTCTGTGGTATAAGTGTTCACCAGTCTGTGAGTCACCCACCCAGCAGTTATGGGATTTGATTTTACTCTGATTGCACCCCTCCTACCGTCTCACTGTGGCTTCTCTTCTGTCCTTGGACGTGGGGTATCCTCCTTGGTGAAGTCCAGTGTCTTCTTGTTGATGATTGTCCAGCAGCCAATTGTGATTCTGGTGCTCTCACAAGAGGGAGTGAGAGCATGTCCTCTACTCCACCATCTTGGTTAATCCTCTTGCATATATATTTATAATTGTTATATCTTCTTCTTGGATTGATCCCTTGATCATTATGTAGTGTCCTTCCTTGTCTCTTGTAACATTCTTTATTTTAAAGTCTATTTTATCTGATATGAGTATTGCTACTCCAGCTTTGTTTTGATTTCCATTTGCATGGGATATTTTTTTCTATCCCCTCACTTTCAGTCTGAATGTGTTCCTAGGTATGAAGTGGGTCTCTTATAGACAACATATATATGGGTCTTGCTTTTGTATCCATTCAGCAAGCCTGTGTCTTTTAGTTGAAGCATTTAATCCATTCACGTTTAAGGTAATTATCAATATGTATGTTCCTATGACCATTTTCTTAATTGTTTTGGTTTTGTTTTTGTAGGTCCTTTTCTTCTCTTCTGTTTCCCACTTAGAGAAGTTCCTTTAGCATTTGTTGTAGAGCTGGTTTGGTGGTGCTGAATTCTCTTTGCTTTTGCTTACCTGTAAAGCTTTTGTTTTCTCTATTAAATCTGAATGAGATCCTTGCCATGTAGCGTAAACTTGGTTGTAGCTTCTTCCCTTTCATCACTTTAAATGTGTCCTGCCACTCTCTTCTGGCTTGTAGAGTTTCCACTGAGAAATCAGCTGTTTACCTTATGGGAGTTCCCTTGTATCGTATTTGTCGTTTTTCCCTTGCTGCTTTCAATAATATTTCTTTGTCTTTAATTTTTGCCAACTTGATTACTATGTGTCTCGGTGTGTTTCTCCTTGGGTTTATACTGTATGGGACTCTCTGAGCTTCCTGGACTTGGGTGGCTATTTCCTTTTCCATGTTGGGGAAGTTTTTGACTATAATCTCTTCAAATATTTTCTCGGGTCCTTTCTCACTCTCTTCTCCTTCTAGGACCCCAGTAATGCAAATGTTGTTGCGTTTAATCTTGTCCCAGAGGTCTCTTAGGCTGTCTTCATTTCTTTTCATTCTTTTTTCATTATTCTGTTCTGCAGCAGTGGATTCCACCATTCTGTCTTTCAGGTCACTTATCCATTCTTCTGCCTCAGTTATTCTGCTATTGATTCTTTCTAGTGTAGTTTTCATTTCAGTTATTGTGTTGTTCATCTCTGTCTGTTCGTTCTTTAATTCTTCCAGATCTTTGTTAAACATTTCTTGCATCTTCTCGATCTTTGCCTACATTCTTATTCCGAGGTCCTCGATAATCTTCACTTTCATTATTCTGAATTCTTTTTCTGGAAGGTTGCCTATCTCCACTTTATTTAATTGTTTTTTCTGGGGTTTTATCTTGTTCCTTCATCTGGTACATAGCCCTCTGCCTTTTCATCTTGTCTGTCTTTCTGTGAATGTGGTTTTTGTTCCACAAGCTGCAGGATTGTAGTTCTTCTTGCTTATGCTTTCTGCTCTCTGGTGGATGAGACTATCTAAGAGGCTTGTTCTGCTTCCATATCTTGACTGCTGTAAATAATGCTGCAGTGAACATAAGGTTGACTATATCTTTCTGAACTAATGGTTTTGTTTTCTTTTGGGAAATACCTGGAAGTAGAATTGCTGACACTAGAGGGTATTATGCTAAATGAAATAAATAAGACAGAGAAAGACAAATATTTTATGATCTCTATTATAATGGAATCTGAAAAACAAAACAAAGGAAACAAAACAGAACAGAAACAGACTCATAGATTCACAGAGCAAACTAGTGGTTGCCAGAGGAGTGAAGTAGGGTTGGCAAAATAGGTGAAGAGAATTAAGAGGTACAAACTTTGAGTTATAAAATAAATAAGTCACAGGGGTGTAATTTAGTCATAGCATAAGGAATATAGTCAATGATACTTTTGTGTATGCTGACAGATGGCTACTAGACTTAATGTGGTGATCATTTCATAATGTATTTGATTGTCAAATAACTATGTTGTATACCTGAAACTAATAACATTGTACATCAACTATACTTTCATAAAAAATAAAGTGGCTGAGGACACATAAACAGCCAATAGAAGAGTAATATGATATATTTATCTTAATTTTCCACTTCTGTTGCTCTCTGTTCATTCCTGATATTCCAAGTTTCCTTCTTGTATAATTCCCCTTCTGTCTGAAGATCTTCCTTTAGCAATTATTTTAGAGCAACAGTTTTTCTTAATTTTCTTTCATCTGAGAATGTATTTATTTTTGTTCATGGAGGATATTTTTTTCTGAAGATAGAATCCAGGTTTTGCAGTTGTTTTCTTTTAGCACTTGAAATATACTGTTCTGCTTTCTTCTTGACTCCGTGGTTTCTAATGAGAACCGTGCAGCCATTTGAATTTTTGTTCATCTATAAGTAATACATAATTTTACTCAGCTTGCTTTCCATATTTTTCTTTGTGTTTAGTTTCCAGTAGTTTGATTGTGATTTGTCCTGGCATGGATTTCTTCATGTTTATCCTTTTCTGGGTTTTCTGAGATTATTGAATTTGTAGGTGTATGTTTTTCCTCAAATTCAGGCATTTTTCAGTCATTATTTCTTCAAATATTTTTACTATGCTGTACCTTTTCTCATCTTATCCTGGTCCTTTGTTGCCATGAATATTAGGCTTTTTGGAATTGTTCCACAAGTAACTGAGGCTCTCTTAACTTTTTTCCAGTCATTTTTCTCTATTTTTCACATTGGATAATTTCTATTGAGCTATCTTTACATTTTCAAACTGTTTCTTCTGTCATATCCATTCTGCTATCTGCCCATTTAGTGAGTTTAATGATACCTTAGTTATTCTCTTTTTCAGTTCTAGTTAACATTTCCATTTAGTTCTTCTTTACATCTTCTTTTTCTGAGACTTTTGAACTTTCCAGTCATTTCAAGAGTGTTCACAATTGCTTGGAGTTATTTTAAAATTTGTCCGACAATTTCAATTTCCGTATCATCTGGGATAGGTGTCTCTTAATTTTCTTTTTCCATGGGAAGTGAGGTTTTCCTGATTCTTTAAATGCCATGTAATTTTAGATTGTATCCTAGACTTTTTGAATTTTATTTTATGAGTCTACTTATTTAAGTCCTACAGAGAATTTCAACATTTTTGTTTTAGCATATATTCAGTCTACTTGGGTTTAGGCCACAAGTCCTGAGCAGCTTTATATGGACAGTAGTCTCAGCATCAGCTATGTAGTCAAAGCCTCTGCAATGTTACTTGAATCTGTCCCTCATGTGTACCACCTACTGGGGGATTTGAACAGTGGTCTATCCCACCATAATTTAGTTCTCAAAGTCTTTATATGCTGTTTAGGGTCAGATACATACATGTTCAGCCTCTGCTGAGCCTAGGAGTTCATAAACAACCATAAGAGGTCTCTTTCTGAGCTTTTTCCTATCTGTACTCTCCCCCATATTTCCTGTTTTCCAAGGGTTTCCTTCTCAGTCACCTGGCCAGGCAGCTGAAACTCTAGTTATCCTACTCTGCCATGTATTTCACACAAAAGCGTCCAAGTCCAGGGCCAGGCAGTGGGAGAATAGAGGGGGAAAAATGTCAACCAATGTAACTACTGCAGCTCCTTTAACCAGAGAAGATTGCCTTCCCTCAGAGTTTTGGATCCTGTGGCTCCTGTTATTGCCCTGCTGCAAAGAGATTGTTTGGGGGCCAGGACACAAGAGAACAGAGAATGGAAAAAAAGGAGAAAAACCCAGTAGCTTTCTACTCTACTTTCCCACTCCTTAAGTCGTTCCTAGTAGTTTTCTCTCAGATCTCTCTTTGTCCAATTAGTTCCCACTTCCTAGTTTTGAGCTGTGTTGATTTTAGGTATGGGGATAATGGAGGAGGAAAATGAATGTGGCAATTTTACTTTCATTTGGGTGGTACTTGAAATCCTGGTCGTCGTCTACTATTTACTTGTTAGAGTCTTCAGTAACTGCTGCATGAAACAGAGAATAGAGCAGTGCTCATCAAGGGTTGGGGAGCAGGGGAAAGGGAGAGATGTTCAATTGGTATAAAGTTTCAGTTATGCAAGATGAATAAGTTCTTGAGACCTGCTGTACAACAGAGCACCTATATTTAACAATACTGTGTTGCCCACTTAAAATTTGTTAAAAGGGTAGATCTCATGTGAAGTGCTCCAAAAAAATGAGGTGAGATACAAACTTTATGATGTAATGGATATGTCTATTAATTTGATTATGGAGATGGTTTCATGGGTATGTGCTTATATTCAAACTCATTTAATTATGGACTTAAATATGTGCAGCGTTTTTGTATATCAATGATACCTCAATGAAGTTGTTAAAAAAATAGCTGCTGCATGCATTTTGCCCAGATTTTCTAGCCACATTTAATGGGAAAGATAGTGTATGATTACTTTCTTACTCAGAACGAGAGCCTCCCATCAGCCATATGATCTTTCGTTTGCTGAGGCACATTTTTGCTGAGGTATATTTTTTAAACATCATGGCCTTTTATGTATGAATCAGTTTCATCACTGGTTGAGAGTCTTTATGATAGTAGGATACAGTATCTTACCCAGAGTTGTATGACCTGCAGTGCTGAGGAGAATGATGTGTACATCACCCATTGTTACACAGAAACTATTTGTTGAATCAGTGATTACATAAAATCAATTTACTTTCCCTCTGGATCATTCCAATTAAGACAATCTAGGGGAAATCCAGATGTTTTGAATACAGTTATGAATAAAATAAAATAGCTATTATACATTCATTTCTTTACCATAAAATCAAGTAAAAGGCCTGCACCTAAGTAAAATCCTGTTCTAATAGAGAGGGAGGGAGGGAGGGAGAGAAAGAGAGAACAAACCTACATAACTAATTGTTAGAAGGTGCTTAATGTCATTAAAAATAATGTTCAAAATTGATTTCCTAAGGAGAAACTGCTAAAATGACTACATTTTAGCCCTTCTGTCATTAGAGTTACATTAAAGGTTTCAACCTCATGATTTGACTCAAGTCATTTGACTCAGTTTTTATTGGTAGATCAATAATTAATGGAATAGCCTGAGCAATTTCAGAGCTAACTATTAACTTGACAACATTTATTTAACAAATATCAAACTCCTACACTATGAAAAGCTCTTGATAATGTGATGGGATGCAAAAGTGAGTGAAATAGTTACTTTCCTCCATGATAGAGGCTGACAGACTTTTTCTGCAAAGCATCACGTAGTAACTATTTTAGGCTTTTCAGGCCTTATGGTCTATGTCACAACCACTCAACTCTGCTGTTGTAGTGCAGAAACACATGGACAATATGTATAGACAAAATGTATATGAATGGGCATGGCTGTCTTTCAGTAAAACTTTATTTACTAAAGCACACTGAACTTGGGTTCTAGTTTGCCTGGGTACTATGGGAGTACAGGATATGAGTCCTCTAATCTAGTCTGCCAAAAATGATGCTTGCAGAAATCTTCCTGGAAAAGGTGATGTCTAAGTTCCAAAGTAAAAGTAAAGTTAGGTGAAGAATTATCAGAGAGAAAAAGGTGGGGTTGAAGTATATTTTATCAGGAGGAAATAACATGAGCAGAGGTACAGAGGTATGTGTAAAGAATTACCCATAGATTAGGATTTTCTGAAGCTTAAAAGAAAAGGCCAGGAGTGAGTGTTTCTAAGCTGGTGTGGTGCTCAAGCGAGAGATGAGTTTGGAAAAGTCAGTAGGTATCCAGTGAAGGGTCTTAGGCAAAGCATCAATGTGTTCAGGTTTTCATTTTATATAAACACACTTTCTAAGTGTGTGTGGAACTCAAGTGAGATGGAAGATGGGGGTGGGGAAACAAGAACGGCGTGTGCCACAATTGCTGAGCCCTTCATCATTTCCCTGTTGATCACTGGATTTTTTCCTGTTTTGGTATCTTGCCTACAAAGACACTGGATGTTATGCTGTGACTTAAGACAAGCTTCAGATGATTCTTTTCCTTCCTTTGTGATTCTAAGGCAAAGCATAACCCTGATATCATCTGATGGTGAATATTTTTCCCACTTTAGTGAAGAATAATTTACAAATATACTTGTATATATTTAAAGTATACAATGTGATGATTTGATATACATGTACATTGTGGAATGATTACCAAGATCAAGATAATTAATACATCCGTCACCTCATATAGTTAACTCTTTATGTGTGTGTGTGTGTGTGTGTGTGTGTGTGTGTGTGTTAAGAATGCTTCAAATCTACTCTCAGCGACTTTCAAGTATAAAATACCATATTATTAACTGTACTCACTATGCTGTACATTAGATCCTCAGAATTTATTCTTATAACTGAAAGTTTCTACCCTTTGACCTACATCACCACATTTCTTCCTCTTCCACAGTCCCTGGCAACCATTGTATTCTCTGTTTCTACGAAATTGGCTTTTTTTCTTTTCTTTTTTTTTTAAGATTCCACATGTAAGTGATGTCATACGATATTTGTCTTTCTCTGTTTGGTTTATTTCACTTAGCATAATGTGTGCTAGATCCATCCATGTTGCAAATGACAGAATTTACTTTTTTTGTGGCTGAATAATACTCCATTACATATATGAGATATAAAATATATAGCATATATAAGATAGATAAAATATAAGATAACATAAGATGTAAGATAAGCTATAGGATATTATATATACCATATATATATATAATTATATATTATATGCACATATATACAGGTCTTCCTCCACTTAAGATTGGTTTACATTCTGATAAACCCATCATCAATTGAAAGTGTCATAAGTTGAAATGCGTTTGATACAACTAACCTATCAAACATCGCAGCTTAGCCTAGCCTAACCTAACCGTGCTCAGAACACTTACACTAGCCTACAGTGGGGCAAAGTCATGTAATACAAAGCCTATTCTATAATAAAGTGTTGCATATCACATGTAGTTCATTGAATACTGTACTGAAAGTGGAAAACAGAATCATTGTGAGGTTACTGCATTGTTGTAAATATATTGGGTGTTTACCCTTGTGATCCTGTCGCTGACTGCTGCCACTGCCCAGTATCACAAGAGAGTATCCTACAGCACTAGCCCAGGAAAAGTTCAAATGCAAAGTCTGAACTACTTTTTCCAGTGCATACATATTGCTTTCACACACATTGTAAAGTTGCAAAATCTAAGTTGAACCATCGTAAGTTGGGTACTGTCTGTATATATACATCTCATATCTTCTTTATTCATCTTTTGGAGGACATATAGGTTGTTTTTTTATATCTAAGCTATTATGAATAATGCTGCAATGAACATGGATGTGCAGATATCTCTTTAAGATACTGATTTCACTTCCTTCATATATATACCCAGGAGCAAGATTTATGGATGATATGGTAGTTCTATTTTTAATTTTTTGAGGAACAGCCATACTGTTTTCTATAATGGCTGTACCAATTTACATTACTACCAGCAGTGTATAAGGTCTCCTTTTCTCCACATCTTCACCAATATTTGGTATGTCTTGTCTATTTGGTAGTCATCTTAACAGGTGTGAGGTGATAACTTATGCTTTTGAGGTGCATTTCCCTGCTGATTAGTGATGTTGAGCGCCTTTTCATATACCTATTGGCCATTTGAATGTCTTTGGGAAAATGTCTATTTGGGTCCTTTGCCCATTTTTCAATTGTTTGTTTTTGCTATTGAGTTTTATGAGTTCTTTATATATTTTGGATATTAAACCCTTTTAGATATATGGTTTGCGAGTATCTTCTCCCATTCTGTAGGTTGCCTTTTTGATTTATTGTTTACTTTGCTGTGCTGAAGCTTTTTAGTTTGATATAGTCTCTTTTGTTTATTTTAATTGTTCCCTATGCTACTGGTGTCTTATCTAAGAAATCATTGCCAAGGAACCTTTTATTCTGTTTTCTTCTAGAAGTTTTATGGTTTCAGGTCTTACATTTGAGTCTTTGATCCATTTTGAGTTAAATTTTGTAGGTGGTATAAAGTGTCCAGTTTTATTTCTTTGCCTGTTTTCTCAACAGCATTTATTGAAGAAACTATCCCTTTCCTACTGTGTGTTCTTGGCACCATTGTCAAAAGTTAATTGACCGTGTATGCATGGATTTATGTCTGGGCTCTCTATTCTGATCCAATGATCTATGTGTGTGTTTTTATGCCTGGACCATATTGTTTTGATTACTATAGCTTTGTAATATAGCTTGAAATCAAAAAGTGTCTACATTTAAAAATGTATCATCACAAATAATAGTATGGTAATATAGTAATTTGAGGGCAGATGACAATAAAGTAACTTGAGGAAATATTTTCAATGTAGACTTTCTCAAGTTATTTTATTGTCACCTGCCAGAAAATTACTGTAATACCTCAACATATATATAGGGATTAGGAATGTGCCCCCTAGAGTTAGGAGACACAAAACTTGCACAATAATAAGCACTGGTCCTGGCAAAACAAATAACATCCTCTTTCCCTGACATAAACACAAAATAAAACAGAACAAACCTAAAGGAAAACCAAGACTCCTGATTCAGCTATACCACTGTCCTGCAGTTTATTCACTCTGCTTAATTCTTCCCACTTTGTCATCTCTAATTCTTAATCCAGAAGACCAGCATATGTGGAATAAATAGAAATCCTTTCAGTTCATTATACTTCACCTTGGGATAGCTCTTCTTTCCAGATGTCCTGGAAACTGTTTCTACTTAGCAAATACATTTCTTTCTTAGGAAACCATACTTACTCACAAACTATCACACTGACAAACCAGATATGAAAGAGAGATACCATCCTCCATACCCAATTTTCTCTTCTTTTTATGCTTTAGAGACATAAATTCATTTTGGCTTTCATGAAAAGACTGGAGTTAGCAGCTTTTTGCCTGGAGTCATCCTAATAGATGTGTGGGCTTTCGAGTCGTTGGATCTGGATTCAAATGTCAGCTCTTGCACTTAACTACGCTTAATGTCTAAGCTGAGAAATTTGGATGTTTAAGCTCACTTTCCTTTTCCATATATATGTAGATAATTTAACATAAATAAAAACCCATAGAATTATTGTCAAGATTCAAATGAAATTTTGTAGGTGTTATTAGCTTTTTTCAGAAATGAGGAAACCAAGGGTAATTGAAGTTAAGTATGCTGCACTACCATATTCTATAATAACAAGTAACATTTTTTGCACTCAGAAAATGTTAGTGTCATATGTTCTTCTGATATCCTTTCTTTATGGGAAAACAAAGCTTAGAGTTGATTCATAGATACCATTAAAAACATTCATCTACCTAAACTGTTGAGTCAGGTCAACATAACTGGAATGAGGTGAGGTTGGCATATTCCCTGCCCAATAGGAATTTTTGCTTGGATATACACCTTATTCCCCTCTGATACGGGAAGTTTATACTGATGCTAATGTGTGTGTGCACACATACATAGCAGAGATGGCAGTCCAGCAAGAAGCGAGGGGCAATCCCAAGACTCTAGTCAGCACCACTTCTAAATTCAGTTGCTCTGAGCTGACTTAAATCCATCTTTCTCCATCTCCTGGGCAGGGTCTCTGTAGAGACATGGTAGTTCTGAGTCTGTGGCCTCATCTGGTACAAAACTGTTCTCTAATGAAAGGCCTGGGGCCAGAGACCTCATTTACTTTCCCCAGAGTCTTCACAGATGGAAATGAGGATTTCTATTTCACAAAGCAAAAGGGCATGCTGTCGGAACTACAGCGTCTGCTTCTCGATTCAATAAAGCAAATTCAAAACCTAATGTCCCCCGCTGCTGACCTTGTCACGGTGACTGTGTTTTTTCAACACGGTTGTATCTCCTTTGTAACTGTGTTTAACTCACTGCAGGGCCAGACACTTGCATACATGGGAACAGTGCTGCAAAAGCCTTTGCCCTGTTCAGTGCTGTAAGAAGAAGGATTCTTCAGAGGTGCCAGGAGAGATCTGTGGCTGCCAACAGAAGGTTTTAGAGACAACTATTTACCATTCTGGACTTTTCCTTTTAGGTACTATGCAGGGACAAACATTAGAATTCCATAGATACAACTTCTTCCTTTATAAATGAGGAATCTGAGGCCCAGAAGTTTAACAACTTGCCTAAATTTATATCAATACATCAGTTGGTGGAGGTATCCAAAAATGGCGGCCACAGGAGGTCTGTGTGCCACTGTCCAGGCAAAATCTCTGCATTATAAACTCCTAGGAGGACTTGCTGTGTGGAGGGCCTGCTATGGTGTGCTTGGTTCATCATGGAGAGTGGGGCCAAAGCCTGTGATGTCACACTGTCTGGGAATTTCTGTGAATAGACGGCTAAATCCATGAAGGTTGTGGATGGCCTGATGATCCACAATGGGGACCTGTTAACTACTATGTCGATACCAGTATGTGCCATGTGACACTCAGACAGTGTGCACTGGGCATCAAAGTGAAGATCATGTTGCCCTGGGACCCAAGTGGTAAGATTGGCCTTAAGAAACCCCTGCCTGACCATGTGAGCATTATGGAACCCAGAGATGAGATACTGCCCACCACCTCTGTCTCAGAACAGAACGGTGGGAAGCCAGAGCTGCCAGCTATGCCCCAGACAGTACGCACGGCATAACAGGGTCTCCTTGGCAGTTGGATCTGTAGTCTGCAGGTTGCTCTCTAAAGATCTTTAGTAAAATCTGTTTAAAAAGAGAAAAAAAATCAAGATCTCACACAAGAGTCTTTTTATAGCCGCAGGTTGTATTCTCCATTTACTAATCTCTAATCATCACTTATTTTACTCTGGACCAGTGTTTCTTTCAGATCAGAGTTTCTCCAAGTATGATCCCTGAGAAATCTGCATCAGAATCTCCTTGTGTGCCAGTTAGAATGCAGATTCCTGGGACCTACTCCAGGACTATAATTTTCATGTCTCTGAAATTGGAGAAATTTTCATTTTCAACATGCACCTGAGGTGATTCCTATGAAATATAGCATTTTTTCTTTTTCTTTTGAACTAAATTTAGACTTACAGAAGAATTGCAAAGATAGTACAGAAAGTTTCCATGTACACTTCATCCAGCTTCTTTTAATGTTAACATTTTACCTAATAATATACCTATCAAACCAAAAAATTACCATTGGAACATTATTAATAACCAATTATGGACTTTATTCATATTTTACCAATTTTTTTTCACTAACTATATTTTTGTTGTTCTAGGACCCAAATTACGGTCCCACATTGCTTTTAGTTATTATCTATACCAAATTTTACTGCTCTAGATTGTAATCCCATGTTCCACACTACAGAGACTGAATCCTGGCTCTGAAGGCAGCCAAAGGCTTAATTCAGGTACTCATCTGACGGTACTTAAGTTCAAGCTACAATGACAGTACTCTTAATAATGCTGCAGAGATTCAATCACTCAGAAACAAAATTGAAGGACACATAAAACACCATTCAGTCTCTCATTTTACTGATAGAGTTCCTGCATCCTAGAGAAGAAATTTGAGCAAGTTGATGGAAATATTGGAACTATAGTCCATTTCACTTGTCTCCAAGTTTCCTTGTAATTTCTTTAAGCATCTGGCTTTGATTATAGTTCTTTCCTTTATTCTCAAAGTGAAGGTCAATGAACAGCTTTAAAAAGTATTATCCATGATTTCATATGGTTCTTCCAGTTATCCATGAGAGGAATATGAGAAGTCTAGTTTTCTCCAATTTGGCGATCAGGAAACAGGCTCAGAGAGTTAAAACTGAGGTCCCCAATGTTCCATGGCAAGCATACAGATAAGCCCTAACCACACCTCTACAAGCTGACTCCTGAATTAATGCCATTCTGCAGTATGCCACACGCCTCCAGCCCTGAATTTATGCACTCTGTGCTGAAACGGATATTTTGTGTATTCAAATAGAACATTTGGAGGAGTGAGTATTTATACACAAATTCAAATAGGGCACCCAAATGGGGAAACGTTGTGAACCTGGCATATTTAGCAATTATAAATGGGAGACATGACTGTGGGAAGGGAAATGACATAAATCAGTGTGAATATCTATTCTTGATGGAAAAGGCTAGATAATTCTAAGGTTTTTTTTTTTAACATCTTTATTGGAGTATAATTGCTCTACAATGGTGCGTTAGTTTCTGCTTTATAACAAAGTGAATCAGCCATACATATACATATATCCCCATATCTCCTCCCTCTTGCATGTCCCTCCCACCCTCCCTATCCCATCTCTTTAGGTGGACGCAAAGCACCAAGCTGATCTCCCTGTGCTATGCAGCTGCTTCCCACTAGCTATCTGTGTTACATTTGGTAGTGTATATATGTCGATGCCACTCTCTCACTTCGTCCCAGCTTACCCTTCCCCCTCCCCATGTCCTCAAGTCCATTCTCTACCTCTGTGTCTTTATTCCTATCCTGCCCCTAGGTTCTTCAGAACTTTTTTTTTTTTTTAGATCCCATATATATGTGTTAGCATACTGTATTTGTTTTTCTCTTTCTGACTTACTACACTCTGTATGACAGACTCTAGGTCCATCCACCTCACTACAAATAACTCAATTTCGTTTCTTTTTATGGCTGACTAATATTCCATTGTATATATGTGCCACATCTTCTTTATCCATTCATCTGTGGATGGACACTTAGGTTGCTTCCATGTCCTGGCTATTGTAAATAGAGCTGCAATGAACAGTGTGGTACATGACTCTTTTTGAATTATGGTTTTCTCAGGGTATATGCCCAGGAGTGGGATTGCTGGGTCATATGGTAGTTCTACTTTAGTTTTTTAAGGAACCTCCATACTGTTCTCCATAGTGGCTGTATCAATTTACATTCCCACCAACAATACAAGAGGGTTCCCTTTTCTCCACACCCTCTTCAGCATTTACTTTTTGTAGATTTTTTGATGACGGCCATTCTGACCAGTGTGAGGTGGTACCTCATTGTAGTTTTGATTTGCATTTCTCTCATGATTAGTGACGTTGAGCATCCTTTCATGTGTTTGTTGGCAATCTGTATATCTTCTTTGGAGAAATGTCTATTTAGGTCTTCTGACCATTTTTGGATTGGGTTGTTTGTTTTTCTGATATTGAGCTGCATGAGCTGCCTGTAAAGTTTGGAGATTAATCCTTTGTCAGTTGCTTCATTTGCAAATATTTTCTCCCATTCTAAGGGTTGTCTTTTTGTCTTGTTTATGGTTTCCTTTGCTGTGCAAAAGCTTTTAAGTTTCATTAGGTCCCAATTGTTTAGTTTTCGTTTTATTTCCATCTCTAGGAGGTGGGTCAAAAAGGACCTTGCTGTGATTTATGTGATTTATGTTACAGAGTGTTCTGCCTAAGTTTTCCTCTAAGAGTTTTATAGTGTCTGGCCTTACATTTAGGTCTTTAATTCATTTTGAGTTTATTTTTGTGTATCGTGTTAGGGAGTGTTCTAATTTCATTCTTTTACGTGTAGCTGTCCAGTTTTCCCAGCACCACTTATTGAAGAGGCTGTCTTCTCTCCATTGTATATTCTTGCCTCCTTTATCAAAGATAAGGTGACCATATGTGTGTGGGTTTATCTCTGGGCTTTCTATCCTGTTCCATTGATCTATATTTCTGTTTTTGTGCCAGTACCATACTGTCTTGATTACTGTAGCTTTGTAATATACTCTGAAGTCAGGGAGCCTGATTCCTCCAGCTCCGTCTTTCTTTCTCAAGATTGCTTTGGCTATTCGGGGTCTTTGTGTTTCCATAGAAATTGTGAACTTTTTTGTTCTAGTTCTGTGAAAAATGCCAGTGGTAGTTTGATAGGGATTGCATTGAATCTGTAGATTGCTTTGGGTAGTAGACTCGTTTTCACAATGTTGATTCTTCCAATCCAAGAACATGGTTTATCTCTCCATCTGTTTGTATCATTTTTAATATCTTTCATCAGTGTCTGATAGTTTTCTGCATACAGGTCTTTTGTCTCCTTAGGTTGGTTTATTCCTAGGTATTCCTAGGTATTTTATTCTTTTTGTTGCAATGCTAAATGGGAGTGTTTCCTTAATTTTGCTTTCAGATTTTTCATCATTAGTGTATAGGAATGCAAGAGATTTCTGTGCATTAATTTTGTATCCTGTTAGTTTACAAAATTCATGGATTAGCTCTAGTAGCTTTCTGGTAGCATCTTTAGGGTTCTCTATGTGTAGTATCATGTCATCTGCAAACAGTGAGAGCTTTACTACTTCTTTTCCGATTTGGATTCCTTTTATTTCTTTTGCTTCTCTGATTGCTGTGGCTAAAACTTCCAAAACTATGTTGAATAATAATGGTGACAGTGGGCAACCTTGTCTTGTTCCTGATCTTAGTGGAAATGTTTTCTGTGTTTCATCATTGAGAACGGTGTTGGCTGTGTGTGTTGTCGTATATGGCCTTTATTATGTTGAGGCAAGTTCCCTCTATGCCTACTTTCTGGAGGTTTTTTTTTTTATCAAAAATGGGTGTTGATTTCTGTCTAAAGCTTTTACTGCATCTATTGAGATGATCATATGGGTTTTCGCCTTCAATTTGTTAATATGGTGTATCACATTGATTGATTTGCATATATTGAAGACTCCTTGCATTCCTGGGATAAATCCCACTTGATCATGGTGTATGATCCTTTTAATGTGCTGCTGCATTCTGTTTGCTAGTATTTTGTTGAGGAGTTTTGCATCTATGTTCATCAGTGTTATTGGCCTGTAGTTTTCTTTTTTTGTGACATCTTTGTCTGGTTTTGGTATCAGGGTGATGGTGGCCTCTTAGAATGAGTTTGGGAGTGTTCCCCCCTCTGCTGTATTTTAGAAGTGTTTGAGAAAGACAGGTTTAACTCTTCTTTCAGTGTTTGATAGAATTCAACTGCGAAGCCATCTGGTACTGGGCTTTTATTTGTTGGAAGAATTTTAATCACAGTTTCAGTTTCAGTGCTTGTGATTGGTCTGTTTTTATTTTTTATTTCTTCCTGGTTTAGTCTCAGAAGGTTGTGCTTTTGTAAGAATTTGTCCATTTCTTCCAGGTTGTCCATTTTATTGACATATAGTTGCTTGTAGTAATCTCTCATGATCCTCTGTATTTCTGCAGTGTCAGCTGTTACTTCTCCTTTTTCATCTCCAATTCTATTGATTTGAGTCTTCTCTCTCTTTTTTTTTTTTTTGAAGAAAAAGATATGAAAAGGTTTTTATTAGAGAGCTATATTCAGATCATGGAAAGATGGTTCAACAGTTCATGAGTCAACATATTTTCCATAAAAGCAGCACCACCTTGGGACAGAGTCCCCACAGATCTGGAGAAATCATTTCTCTTTGAAAATGTCTGCTGTTGTAGGTCTAGCTCCTCATTAATTACTTTTTTTTTTTTTTTTGATTTGCTAGACTTTGTCTAGAATTTTTTTTTTTCACACACACACACTGTATTTTATTTTTACAAGAGATAAATAGACTGACACCAAGCATTGTACATGGATGACCACAACAAAAGCAACAATGATTGCAATTACCAAACATGAAGCACACTCATACTATGTCATAATATTGACATTCAGTCCAGTAATCCTCCACTGTAACAGCTCCTTTACTTTGCAGTGAAAATTGATTTGTATATTCTTTGCCTCTGAGTCCTTGTGGGATTTTTTTTTTTTAATTCAGACAGAAAGTCACAAAAATTATACTCATCCTCATCAGTTCACTCAGTCCCACGTAATTAATTTTTTTTTCATCTTGATCTTTTGTTAGCACTTTTATGAGTTCATCAGTTTTTCATTAGAGTTCTGAAAATGCTTATTCATTCAGTTCAGCAGTACAGTCAGTTACCAGAAACCTGTACTTGTCAGAGTCTTTTCCATGAATTTCTTGAAGATGAAACCCTTTTATAGGAACATATTTGCAAAATCATCAGAGTACACCCAGAACTGTCTGTAAATGACAAAAGACTTAAAAATGACCACGGTTAAAGATTTGATGAAAGTTCATATTAATGCAGTTGACAAGAAAATTAGTTATTTCTGAGATATACATTTTAAAGTAATAACTAGGATTATTACTTATAACATTATACCAGAACATATAAGATTTTTAGAAATTTCATGTAATGTCTGAAACATTTATATTAACCTATTTCCATACATATTTCCATACAAATACAAATATAAGATTTTTAGAAATTTCATGTAATGTCTGAAACATTTATATTAACATATTTCCATACATATTTCCATACAAATACAAATATAGGATTTTTAGAAATTTCATGTAATGTCTGAAACATTTATATTAACATGTTTCCATACAAATAACCCAATGAAAGTTTAGTATTAGTTGTTTTGTTTGTTTTTTTATACTGCAGGTTCTTATTAGGCATCAATTTTATACACATCAGTGTATACATGTCAATCCCAATCGCCCAATTCAGCACACCACCATCCCCACCTCACCGCAGTTTTCCCCCCTTGGTGTCCATATGTCCATTCTCTACATCTGTGTCTCAACTTCTGCCCTGCAAACTGGCTCATCTGTACCATTTTTCTAGGTTCCACACACATGCATTAATATATGATATTTGTTTTTCTCTTTCTGACTTACTTCACTCTGTATGACAGTCTCTAGATCCATCCACGTCTCAACAAATGACTCAATTTCGTTCCTTTTTATGGCTGAGTAATATTCCATTGTATATATGTACCCCAACTTCTTTATCCATTCGTCTGTTGATGGGCATTTAGGTTGCTTCCATGACCTGGCTATTGTAAATAGTGCTGCAATGAACATTGGGGTGCATGTGTCTTTTTGAATTATGGTTTTCTCTGGGTATATGCCCAGTAGTGGGATTGCTGGGTCATATGGTAATTCTATTTTTAGTTTTTTAAGGAACCTCCATATTGTTCTCAAGAGTGGCTGTATCAATTTACATTCCCACCAACAGTGCAAGAGGTTTCTCTTTTCTCCACACCCTCTCCAGCATTTGTTGTTTGTAGATTTTCTGATGATGCCCATTCTAACAGGAGTGAGGTGATACCTCATTGTAGTTTTGATTTGCATTTCTCTAATAATTAGTGATGTTGAGCATCTTTTCATGTGCTTCGTGGCCATCTGCATGTCTTCTTTGGAGAAATGTCTATTTAGGTCTTCTGCCCATTTTTGGATTGGGGTGTTTGTTTCTTTGATATTGAGCTGAATGAGCTGTTTATATATTTTGGAGATTAATCCTTTGTCCGTTGATTCATTTGCAAATATTTTCTCCCATTCTGAGGGTTGTCTTTTCGTCTTGTTTATGGTTTCCTTTGCTGTGCAAAAGCTTTGAAGTTTCATTAGGTCCCACTTGTTTATTTTTGTTTTTATTTCCATTACTCTAGGAGGTGGATCAAAAAATATCTTGCTGTGATTTATGTCAAAGAGTGTTCTTCCTATGTTTTCCTCTAAGAGTTTTATAGTGTCCAGTGTTATATTTAGGTCTCTAATCCATTTTGAGTTTATTTTTGTGTATGGTGTTAGGGAGTGTTCTAATTTCATTCTTTTACATGTAGCTGTCCATTTTTCCCAGCACCATTTATTGAAGAGACTGTCTTTTCTCCATTGTATATCTTTGCCTCCTTTGTCATAGATTAGTTGACCATAGGTGCGTGGGTTAATCTCTGGGCTTTCTATCTTGTTCCATTGATCTATGTTTCTGTTTTTGTGCCAGTACCATATTGTCTTGATTACTGTAGCTTTGTAGTATAGTCTGAAGTCAGGGAGTCTGATTCCTCCAGCTCCATTTTTTTGCCTCAAGACTGCTTTGGCTATTCAGAGTCTTTTGTGTCTCCATACAAATTTTAAGATGATTTGTTCTAGCTATGTAAAAAATGCCATTGGTAATTTGATAGGGATTGCATTGAATCTGTAGATTGCTTTGGGTAGTATACTCATTTTCACAATGTTGATTCTTCCAATCCAAGAACATGATATATCTCTCCATCTGTTGGTATCATCTTTAATTTCTTTCATCAGTGTCTTATAGTTTTCTGCATACAGGTCTTTTGTCTCCCTAGGTAGGTTTATTCCTAGGTATTTTATTCTTTTTGTTGCAATGGTAAATGGGAGTGTTTCCATAACTTCTCTTTCAGATTTTTCATCATTAGTGTATAGGAATGCAAGAGATTTCTGTGCATTAATTTTGTATCCTGCAACTTTACCATATTCATTAATTAGCTCTAGCAGTTTTCTGGTGGCAGTTTTAGGATTCTCTATGTATAGTATCATGTCATCCGCAAAGAGTGACAGTTTTACTTCTTCTTTTCCAATTTGTATTCCTTTTATTTCTTTTTCTTCTCTGATTGCCGTGGCTAGGACTTCCAGAACTATGTTGAATAACAGTGGTGAGAGTGGACGTCCTTGTCTCGTTCCTGATCTTAGAGGAAATGCTTTCAGTTTTTCACCATTGAGAATGATGTTTGCTGTGGGTTTGTCATATATGGCCTTTATTATGTTGAGGTAGGTTCCCTCTATGCCCACTTTCTGGAGAGTTTTTATCAGAAATGGTTGTTGAATTTTGTCAAAAGCTTTTTCTGCATCTATTGAGATGATGATATGGTTTTTATTCTTCAATTTGTTAATATGGTGTATCACATTGATTGATTTGCGTACATTGAAGAATCCTTGCATCCCTGGGATAAATCCCACTTGATCGTGGTGTATGATCCTTTTAATGTGTTGTTGGATTCTGTTTGCTAGTATTTTGTTGAGGATTTTTGCATCTATATTCATCAGTGATATTGGTCTGTAATTTTCTTTTTTTGTAGTGTCTTTGTCTGGTTTTGGTATCAGGGTGATGGTGGCCTCATAGAATGAGTTTGGGAGTGTTCCTTCCTCTGAAATTTTTTGGAAGAGTTTGAAAAGGATGGGTGTTAGCTCTTCTCTAAATGTTAGATAGAATTCACCTGTGAAGCCATCTGGTCCTGGACTTTTGTTTGTTGGAAGATTTTTAATCACAGTTTCAATTTCATTACTTGTGATTGGTCGTTCATATTTTCTGTTTCCTCCTGGTTCAGTCTTGGAAGGTTATACCTTGCTAAGAATTTGTCCATTTCTTCCAGGTTGTCCATTTTATTGGCATAAAGTTGCTTGTAGTAGTCTCTTAGGATGCTTTGTATTTCTGCAGTGTCTGTTGTAACTTCTCCTTTTTCATTTCTGATTTTATTGATTTGAGTCCTCTCCTTCTTTTCCTTGATGAGTCTGGCTAATGGCTTATCCATTTTGTTTATCTTCTCAAAGAACCAGCTTTTAGTTTTATTGATCTTTGCTATTGTTTTCTTTGTTTCTATTTCATTCATTTCTGCTCTGATCTTTATGATTTCTATCCTTCTGCTAACTTTGGGTTTTGTTTGTTCTTCTTTCTCTAGTTCCTTTAGGTGTAAGGTTAGATTGTTTACTTGAGATTTTTCTTGTTTCTTTAGGTAGGCTTGTATAGCTATAAACGTCCCTCTTAGAACCGCTTTTGCTGCATCCCATAGGTTTTGGGTCGTCGTGTTTTCATTGTCATTTGTCTCTAGGTATTTTTTTATTTCCTCTTTGATTTCTTCAGTGATCTCTTGGTTAATTAGTAACGTATTGTTTAGCCTCCATGTGTTTGTCTTTTTAACGTTTTTTTCCCTGTAATTCATTTCTACTCTCATAGCTTTGTGGTCAGAAAAGATGCTTGATATGATTTCAATTTTCTTAAATTTACTGAGGCTTGATTTGTGACCCAAGATGTGATCTATCCTGGAGAATGTTCCGTGCGCACTTGAGAAGAACGTGTAATCTGCTGTTTTTGGATGGAATGTCCTATATATATATCAATTAAATCTATCTGGTCTATTGTGTCATTTAAAGCTTCTGTTTCCTTATTTATTTTCATTTTGAATGATCTGTCCATTGGTGTAAGTGAGGTGTTAAAGTCCCCCACTATTATTGTGTTACTGTCGATTTCCTCTTTTATAGCTGTTAGCAGTTGCCTTATGTATTGAGGTGCTCCTA
Source organism: Balaenoptera ricei (assembly GCF_028023285.1). Lineage (NCBI taxonomy): Eukaryota > Metazoa > Chordata > Mammalia > Artiodactyla > Balaenopteridae > Balaenoptera > Balaenoptera ricei. The sequence continues at coordinate 129,662,005 of NC_082641.1, forward strand.
TGTTGGGTGCATATATATTTATAATTGCTATATCTTCTTCTTGGATTGATCCCTGGATCATTATGTAGTGTCCTTCCTTGTCTCTTGTAACATTCTTTATTTTAAAGTCTATTTTATCTGATATGAGTATAGCTACTCCAGCTTTCTTTTGATTTCCATTTGCATGGAATATCTTTTTCCATCCCCTCACTTTCAGTCTGTGTGTGTACCTAGGTCTAAAGTGGGTCTCTTGTAGACAGCATATATATGGGTCTTGTTTTTGTATCCATTCAGCCAGTCTGTGTCTTTTGTTTGGGGCATTTAATCCATTCACGTTTAAGGTAATTATCGATATGTATGTTCCTATGACCATTTTCTTAATTGTTTTGGGTTCGTTTTCGTAGGTCCTTTTCTTCTCTTGTGTTTCCCACTGAGAGAAGTTCCTTTAACATTTGTTGTAGAGCTAGTTTGGTGGTGCTGAATTCTCTTAGCTTTTGCTTGTCTGTAAAGGTTTTGATTTCTCCATCAAATCTAAATGAGATCCTTGCCGGGTAGAGTAATCTTGGTTGTAGGTTCTTCCCTTTCATCACTTTAAGTATATCATGCCACTCCCTTCTGGCTTGTAGAGTTTCTGCTGAGAAATCAGCTGTTAACCTTATGGGAGTTCCCTTGTATGTTATTTGTTGTTTTTCCCTTGCTGCTTTCAATAATTTTTCTTTGTCTTTAATTTTTGCCACTTTGATTACTATGTGTCTCGGCGTGTTTCTCCTTGGGTTTATTCTGTATGGGACTCTCTGCGCTTCCTGGACTTGGGTGGCTATTTCCTTTCTCATGTTAGAGAAGTTTTTGACTATAATCTCTTCAAATATTTTCTCTGGTCCTTTCTCTCTCTCTTCTCCTTCTGGGACCCCTATAATGCGAATGTTGTTGCGTTTAATGTTGTCCCAGAGGTCTCTTAGGCTGTCTTCATTTCTTTTCATTCTTTTTTCTTTAGTCTGTTCCGCAGCAGTGAATTCCACCATTTTGTCTTCCAGGTCACTTATCCGTTCTTCTGCCTCAGTTATTCTGCTATTGATTCCTTCTAGTGTAGTTTTCATTTCAGGTATTGTATTGGTCATCTCTGTTTGTTCTTTAATTCTTCTAGGTCTTTGTTAATCATTTCTTGCATCTTCTCAATCTTTGCCTCCATTCTTATTCCGAGGTCCTGGATCATCTTCACTATTATTATTCTGAATTCTTTTTCTGGAAGGTTGCCTATCTCCACTTCATTTAGTTGTTTTTCTGGGATTTTTTCTTGTTCCTTCATCTGGTACATAGCCCTCTGCCTTTTCATCTTCTCTATCTTTCTGTATCTGTGGTTTTTGGTCCACAGGCTGCAGGATTGTAGTTTTTCTTGCTTCTGTTGTCTGCCCTCTGGTGGTTGAGGCTATCTAAGAGGCTTGATGGGATGCTCTGGTGGTGGGTAGAGCTGATTCAGAGTCTTCTCCCTTTTTTTCTTCATGAGTCTGGCTAATGGTTTATCAATTTTGTTTATCTTCTCAAAGAACCAGCTTTTAGTTTTATTGATCTTTGTCATTGTTTCCTTCATTTCTTTTTCATTTATTTCTGATCTGATCCTTATGACTTCTTTCCTTTTGTAACTTTGGGGTTTTTTGTTCTTCTTTCTCTAATTGTTTTAGGTGTAAGGCTAGATTGTTTATTTGAGATACTTCTTGTTTCTTGAGGTAGGATTGTATTGCTATAAACTCCCCTCTTAGAACTGCTTTTGCTGCATCACAAAGGTTTTGGGTGGTCGTGTTTTAATTGTCATTTGTTTCTGGGTTCTTTTAAATTTCTTCTTTGATTTCTTCAATGATCTATTGGTTATTTCATACTGTATTGTTTAGCCTGCATGTGTTTGTATTTTTTACATATTTTTTCCTGTAATATCTAGTCTCATAGTGTTGTGGTCAGAAAAGATACTTGATACGATTTCAATTTTCTTAAATTTACCAAGGCTTGGTTTGTGACCCAAGATATGATCTATCCTGCAGAATGTTCCATGAGCACTTGAGAAGAAAGTGTATTCTGTTGTTTTTGGGTGGAATGTCCTGTAAATATCAATTAAGGCCATCTTGTTTAATGTGTCATTTAAAGCTTGTGTTTCCTTATTTATTTTCATTTTGGTTGATCTCTCAGTTGGTGAAAGTGGAGTGTTAAAGTCCCCTACAATGATTGTGTTACTGTCGATTTCCCCTTTTATGGCTGTTAGCATTTGCCTTATGTATTGAGGTTGGGTGCGTAAGTATTTACAATTGTTATATGTTCTTCTTGGATTGAACCCTTCATCATTATGTAGTGTCCTTCTTTGTCTCTGGTAATAGTCTTTATTTTAAAGTCTGTTTTGTCTGAGATGAGGATTGCTACTCCAGCTTTCTTTTGATTTCCATGTGCATGGAATATCTTTTTCCATCACCTCACTTTGAGTCAGTATGTGTCCCTTGGCCTGAAGTGGCTCTCTTGTAGACAGCATATATATGGGTGTTGTTTTTGTATCCATTCAGCCAGTCTATGTCTTTTGGTTGGAGTATTTAATCCATTTACATTTAAGGTAGTTATTGATATGGATGTCCCTATTACCATTTTCTTAATTGTTTTGAGTTTGTTATTGTACGTCTTTTCCTTCTCTTGTGTTTCCTGGCTAGAGAAGTTGCTTTAGCACTTGTTGTAAAGCTGGTTTGGTGATGCTGAAATCTCTTAGCTTTTGCTTGTCTGTAAAGGTTTTAATTTCTCCATTGAATCTGAATGAGATCCTTGCTGGGTAGAGTTATCTTGGTTGTAGGTTTTTCCCTTTCATCACTTTCAATATGTCCTGCCACCCCCTTCTGGCTTGCAGAGTTTCTGCTGAAAGTTCAGCTGTTAACCTTATAGGGATTCTCTTGTATGTTATTTGTTGTGTTTCCCTTGCTGCTTTTAATATTTTTTCTTTGTATTTAATTTTTGATAGTTGATTAATATGTGTCTTGGCGTGTTTCTCCTTGGATTTATCCTGTATTGGACTCTCTGCACTTCCTGGACTTGATTGACTATTTCCTTTCCCATAGTAGGGACGTTTTCAACTATAATCTCTTCAAATATTTTCTCAGTCCCTTTCTTTTTCTGTTCTTCTTCTGGGACCCCTATAATTCGAATGTTGGTTTGTTTAATGTTGTCCCAGAGGTCTCTGAGACTGTCCTCAATTCTTTTCATTCTTTTTTCTTTATTCTGCTCTGCAGCATTTATTTCCACCATTTTATCATCCAGGTCACTTATCCGTTCTTCTGCCTCAGTTATTCTGCTATTGGTTCCTTCTAGAGAAGTTTTAATTTCATTTATTGTGCTGTTCATCAGTGTTTGTTTGCTCTTTAGTTCTTCTAGGTCCTTGTTAAACGTTTCTTTTATTTTCCCCATTCTATTTCCAAGATTTTGGATCATCTTTACTATCATTACTCTGAATTCTTTTTCAGGCAGGGTGTCTATTTCCTCTTCATTTGTTTGGTCTTGTGGGTTTTTACCTTGCTCCTCCATCTGCTGTGTTTTTCTCTGTCTTCTCATTTTGGTTAACTTACTGTGTTTGGAGTCTCCTTTTCACAGGCTGCAGGTTTGTAGTTCCCATTGTTTTTGGTGTCTGCCTCCAGTGGCTAAGGTTGTTTCAGTGGGTTGTGTAGGCTACCCTGTGGAGGGGAGTTGTGCCTGTGCTCTGGTGGATGAGGCTGGATTTTGTCTTTCTGATTGGCAGGACCGCATCTGGTGGTGTGTTTTGGGGTGTCTGTGACATTATTATGATTTTAGGCCGACTGTCTGCTAATGGCTGTGGTTGTGTTCCTGTCTTGTTAGTTGTTTGGCATAGGGTGTCCAGCACTGTAGCTTGCTGGTCATTGAGTGGAGCTGGGTCTTAGTGTTGAGGTGGAGATCTCTGGGAGAGCTTTCACCATTTCATATTACATGGAGCTGGGAGGTCTCTGGTGTACCAGTGTCCTCAACTCAGCTCTCTCACCTCAGAGGCACAGGCCTGCCACCCAGCTGGAGCACCAAGACCCTGTCAACCACACGGCTTAGAAGAACATGGGGGAAAAAAGAAGGAAAGAAAGAAAAAAATGAAATAAAATAAAGTTATTGAGTAAAAACTTTTTTTATTTATTAAAAATTAAAAAATATTAAAAAGTACAATAAAAAAAAGACAGAAGAGAGCAACCAAACCAGAAAACAAATCCACCAATGATAAGAAGTGCTAAAAACTATACTTAAAAAGAAAAAAATGGACAGACAGAACTGTAGGACAAACGGTAAAAGCAAAGCTCTACAGACATACTCACATAAAGAAGCATACACATACACCCTCACAAAAAGAGAAAAAGGAAAAAATATGTATAGAAAAAAAAAGGAAGAGAGCAACCAAATCAATAAAGAAATCTACCAATGATAATAAACTCTAAATACTAAACTAAGATAAACATAAAACCAGAAACAAATTAGATGCAGTAAGCAAACCCCAAGTCTACAGTTGCTACCAAAGTCCACTGCCTCATTTTTGGGATGATTCGTTGTCTATTCAGGTATTCCAGAGATGCAGGGTACATCAAGTTGATTGTGGAGATTTAATCCATTGCTCCTGAGGCTGCTGGGAGAGAATTCCCTTTCTCTTCTTTGTTCGCACAGCTCCTGGGGTTCAGCTTTGGATTTGACCTCACCTCTGCATGTAGTTCTCCTGAGGGCATCTGTTCTTCACTCAGACAGGTCGGGGTTAAAGTAGCAGCTCATTAGGGGACTCTGGCTCACTCAGGCCAGGGGAGAGGGAGGGGTACGGAATGCAGGGCGAGCCTGTGGCGGCAGAGGCTGGCGTGACGTTGCACCAGCCTGAGGTGCGCTGTGTGTTCTCCCAGCGCAGTTGTCCCTGGATCACCGGACCCTGGCAGTGGTGGGCTGCACAGGCTCCTGGGAGGGGAGGTGTGGATAGTGACCTGTGCTTGCACACAGGCTTCTTGGTGGCTGCAGCAGCAGCGTTAGCGTTTCATGCCCATCTCTGGTGTCCGCGCTGATAGCTGTGGCCCAGGCCTGTCTCTGGAGCTCATTTAGGCAGTGCTCTGAATCCCCTCTCCTTGCGCACCCCGAAACAATGGTCTCTTACCTCTTAGGTAGGTCCAGACTTTTCCCCAGACTCCCTCCTGGCTAGCTGTTGCGCACTAACCCCCTTCAGGCTGTGTTCATGCAGCCAACCCCAGTCCTCTCCCTGGGATCTGACCTCCGAAGCCTGAGCCTCAGCTCCCAGCCCCCACCAGCCTCGGCAGGTGAGCAGACAAGCCTCTCGGGCTGGTGAGTGCTGGTCGTCACCCATCCTCTGTGCGGGAATCTCTCTGCTTTGCCCTCTGCACCCCTATTGCTGCGCTCTCCTCCGTGGCTCCGAAGCTTCCCCCCTGCCACCTCCCGTCTCCGCCAGTGAAGGGGCTTCCTAGTGTGTGGAGACTTTTCCTCCTTCACAGCTCCCTCCCAGAGGTTTAGGTCCTGTGCATATTCTTTTGTCTCTGTTTTTTCTTTTTTCTTTTGCCCTACCCAGGTACTTGGGGAGTTTCTTGCCTTTTGGGAAGTCTGAGGTCTTCTGCCAGCATTCAGTAGGTGTTCTGTAGGAGTTGTTCCACATGTAGAGGTATTTTTTATGTATTTGTGGGGAGGAAGATGATCTCCACGTTTTACTCCTCTGCCATCTTGAAGGTCTCCAGGTTTTTTGTTTTTTAATTTAGGTACCTCATTCCTTGTCTGTCCTGAGAATGAAATGACTGACTCTTATGAATTTTGTCACTGCTCACAGCTTGGCATGTTTCTGGAAAAAAAAAAAATTGTTCATGGGGGAATCAGTATAATTTAAGACCCTGTTACACACAAAGCTAGCAACAAAGTTGTATACAGGAAAGATAGAGTTCTATTCCTGTTTTTACCACTAAAACTAGTTTGTGCCCATACACAAATAGTTGTTTGTTTGTGTTTTGGTACTATGTCACAGTCAGCCTAAATGTAAATGAGAAGGTGCGAATTGGTGGTTTCTTGGGCAAAGCCATAGCTAGGATTGGTCAGGGGGGATTACCATGGGAAAGAGCTGGTAGGTTAAGCCTACCTATTGTGTGGTTTGATGGGGGTGTATCCACATGAAAGGCTATCATCCTTTCCCTGTGTTGGCCGTGATTCCCAAGGTCTTGCTCTGTTTCCTCTGATACTTTTTCATTAGAATCTTAACAAAAGCCAATCCCATGCAGGTCTTTATTTTTATTGATTCCTTTAAAGTCATACCTGGGGTAGAAAGTTTCCCCTGCTCCCCATCCCACTGTGCCTCTGCTCTAGGGTCTTGTCCTGAATTCTTATGCTTCTTAAGTTTCCAGGACTGAAGCATCTCTTGGTAAGTAGAATGAAGAGCCTTTGTCTTCTGTGAGGCTTTAGATCATGGAAATTTGACAGAGTGGGTAATCTTTTTGGCAGAGCCATATGAAATATTCAGCCATCACATCTAGAGGCCTAAGTGTGGGAGGCAACCTTGGTGAATTGGGCAATAACTGAAGTGTGGCTTCCAGGTCCAGCCTCTAAATAAGAAGGATAGGCTTAAGGGGTTGTTCTTCCAGTAGGATTTGCCTTCTAACAAGGGAAGTTAGAAGACCCCGTCAACTCAGAAAAATAAATCTTTAAAGGCGAAACTTCTGAAGGGTATCTGGGGTTGTGAAAGATATTGTTAGTTGACCTGAACATACCCCCAAATCCAACAAAATGGGCTTTTTTTTTTTTTTTTTTTTTTTTTTTTGCTATATAGTTAAAATTAGCCCCAGGAAGTTATCTTGGTAATTTTACTTAGACTTGAAATACATGACAAAAATTGGCCATTTCTTTCCTATGTTACTTTCTCTCTTTTCCTCCCAGGACCACAGTTACAGGTAGTGGTGACACCAGAATTTCTCTATGGGAGAGTCTTAAATGGCCTGGAAAGCTCATCTTGATATTGACAAATTATTTGACTTTAATATACTTATTTGAGGTAGCTAGAGTAGAAAATCACTTTGCCAAGAATGGAGAGAACTATATATATTACTTGCTTTGACTTTTCTCTAATTTGATGAGGACATAGGGTTCAATGATGGTGGTAGGTAGTAAATGTCCCAGGGTCACAATAGAAGTCCATAGAAGGGTTGGGCTTGAAAACCAAGTCTCAGGTTCTGAGGAAAGCAAATCCTTTCCCATAAAGCAGTTAATTAACTTTATAGCTTCAATAGGAGAGAATATTTGCTTTCTCCGGTGAGTACCCTTTCTCCAAGGCCAGCTCAATACTGAGAGCACTGCAGTCATACTGATTATACAGAACATGTTATGCAGTTCTCCAAGGTGTGTGAGAGGTTTTTGTTTGTGTGTTTGATTTGAACTTCTTAGCCAATGGCATTTTACAGGTATTCTAAATGAAAGGGTGGTTTCTATTTAAACTCATAAGTATTTTGTGAGTCATAGAGAAGAAAAAGAAAGGCAGTAGAAGAAAATTCTGCTCTAAAATTATATAATTTCAAGGTGTTACGTAAAAAGAAAGTTTAGTAGAACTAGTGTATTAATAAAGACTAACAAGGCAGCCAAGCCTCATCTCGGAGAATAGTTAGGCTTTCAAGTCAGTATGTGAGGCAAAAATAGAGTTTAGTTAAAACTACCCTTGAAAATACATATACAGGTGGCATAATACCTGAGAAGTCCAACCAGGACTTCTGCCAGTTTTTCCTCCAGACAGAAGAGATACTTATTTGCCAGTTTCACCTCCAGTGGCAGAACAGATACCTCTTTATTTGCAGGAGTACAGACAAAGAATTCTCAGGGTTGTGTTATGTGGAAAAAAGTGCAGTGTGTCTTTAAAGACAAATCGCATGCAGCCTTGTAAGATGCTCACTGAGGGAAGGTGCAGTGCAGGTGAGGAGGGGCTCTGCTAAGGGAACAGTCACTTTAAGTCCCCGCTGAGGGGAATGGTGTATGGAATCATCCTCTCCTGCTCTCACTCTCTCTGATTTTCTTACTTAATGCTCTTCCCCACAGCCCTAGAATGAGTCTAATTGAAAATGCCTAAATGCATGTAAGAGAGAGAAGAACTTAAAAACCAGGTTTTGACTCTAGTTCTAGTCTGACGTTTCTCAACAACCTCACTTCTTCTCTCTCCCCTCTTCCCTTTCTTGCACACGTACTTAGTTTGTGCCTATATGTACCAGAGACTACAGAAAGCACTCATGTGAACCAAAGTCCTACCCCTATGGAGTTTCTAGACTTAATGGGGAAGAAAGAAATTTAAAACAACAAATAATTGCTAATAGAGTTATTCCATCAAGAGGAAATAGAAGTCCAGAGTACTAGGAGATCATGTAACTGGACAACCTAATCACATCAGGCTTGGGTTTGGGAGAGCAGAACTGATGCTACTTGATACCTGTGAGACCTTAAGCACATCACTTAAATGTCTCAATTTTTGTTTGCTCAGCAACTGCATTAGTTGTAAGAATTCAATTGAACAGGATAACCTATTAGTTGGAACATAAGTCATTTGTCCTATTCTTGCCCATCTGTCCTGTGTCCACAGTTGTTTTGGGCTCTACCGGAAGTACCTGAGAGGTATAAGATACAGACTTGCATTTTTTTCTGCTTGGAAAATTAGATTAGTTCAAGGGAATAATGAAGAGATTATATTGTAAGACTTAAGCAAAGCATGTCACATGAGTTCAAAGAAGGGAGAAATCCATCAAGGAGGGTGGTAATATAGAGCAGTCTTCAAATAGTTGACTGGATTTTGTGAGTTTATCTAGAGGGGACAATGAAAGGTAAAGTATTATTCTGCTATAATAAGGGATGAAGTACTGATATATGCTATAGCATAGATGAACCTCGAAAACATTGTGCTAAGTGAAAGAAGCCACACACAGAGGCCACACATTATTAGATTCCATTTCTATGGAATTCAGTTCAGTATATTCTTTAGCATCCACCAGCAAGTATTCCTGTTCTGAAGTAGTTCATCACAGAAGAATAAAAAAAGAAAAAAAAAGATCACGTGCTGAGTACTTACCATGGTGAGTGACAGTGTGAGAGGTGTCAGTCACGTGTAATAGGAACATGTGAAATGCACAAGCAGCAGCCCATCAATGAAATGTACCGAGAGGGACCTACCCATAATAAGGGACATATGAAAAGATCCAGTGGTGCCAGGACTTGGGAATCAGGCACAGTTCAGTTCCTGACTCCTTCCCTTACAAATTACTGATTTTGGTTGGAAGGTTGTTAACCAATCTCTGATATGTCTTTTTCATTTTTAAGATGGATATAATTACACAGTGCTGAAAAATGACCACAACAAGTGAGATACCTCATGCACTATTCCTAGCACATAGCATGTTCTCAATGCAAGTTCCTGGAGGAATTTCAATGCCGGCAGAGGCAGCTTCAAAGTAGACACTCTCACAAATGTCTTACTGAAGGAGACTGAAGTCTGGTTAATTATTGTTAATGTAAAAGTCAGTGTATGTTAAATGTCAAAGGAATGGCACAGGTGATATGTATTATTGTAAAGACAGTGTAGTCGACATAATTTAGTGTGAGACCAGTGTTGCAATGCCCTAGGTCTACCACTTACTAACTGTGAGATTTCAATCAATTTTTTTTTCTAATCTGGGAAAAAAGGAATTAAGCTTCTTCATTCTTAGAGGGTTGGAGTTATATAAATAGATGAAAAGTATCTAGCAAAATGCCTGGTCCCCAGCAAATTCATTATAGAGATTTGTTGGAGGAAAGGGAGTATTTCAGATCTAAATAACCAGAAAAGGGTTATCGAGATGGTAGAACTTTGTATCACCCCTAAACAACAGTTGAACAGTTGAGTTTTCAGAAGCACAGGGCATTCCGGGTCAGACATCTTGTTATAGCTCCCACATTAGCTGCTCCTCACTTGCGTGTGTGATAGTTGCTCTATTTGTGGTCGTTGTCTGGTTGCAGGTTGATTCCAGGTGGATGAAGAGTGAAACAAAGTGTGCAGGCAGGGGTCACTCAGTGACGGTTTAGGTCAGAGATTTTCAAAGTTTAATGCCTGCATACCAAGAGGTAACACAGGGATATGGGGAGGAAATAGAACTTACATTTATATGTATTTTAATGTATCAGTTTGAATCTTAAAAACGTTTTGTGTCTATTTAAAATGTACATAATATGGAGTCTGTATGGATTCATAAATAAATCTACTGAGGGTGCACAATCAAAAATATCTTACTGAAGAGAGTACACAGTCACACCTTGGGATCAGTAGTCTAGATATCAGCCTACTAACTCTTCTGGGAATTCAAATTCCTGCTCCTAGCCCAGTGATGGCAATGGAGAAAATGAATCAATACAGAACGAAGGGCAAGCAAACCAGCCTGAATTTCTCTCTTAGTTTTATAGAAAGGAAATTGTCAGGGAGGGGGAAATTTCCCCCTCTACCCCTCTTGTGTTCTTGAGGCTGGACCAATAATAAAATTGACACAGGACAAATTAACAGGAGAAAACAAAATACATCTTAATTCATGCACTTGGAGGTCTCATAGAAATAGGACTTAAGAAGTGGCCAAAGCAGGCAGCTTTTATATGTTTTAGACAAATAAATAATAAATTGGTCAATTCCTCAATTGCCAGGAAAAAGTAACTTAGATTTTGGGTGATCAATTAGTTAAGAATCTAAGCAGATTTTGGGCTTGAGGTATTAAATTAAAGAAGTAACATTGTTTGTTTACGTAGGCTTTTTGGCCCGAATTCTCTATCTCTGGAGAAAAGGGTGTCCTTTTACCCCCAGATGCAGGAAGGGCACCTTTCACATGAGAGATTTATTTCCTGCTTTCAGGGAGACAGGAAGGTCAAAGTTCCCCCTGTGCCTCAGTTGTTTCTTAAGGAACTTTAATTCAAAATAATCAATATGCCATTAAAGCATATTTTGGGGCAGCATACCCTGGGTCCCAACAAAACCAGGATTCTGAAAACCAGAAACATCTGCTCAAGTAGAGTAAAGGAAGGAATGTAGCTAGGAGCCAGAGCCTCCCATGAAAGAACTGTTTTTCTTGGGGTGATGGGGTAAAGGTATGTGCCTTGATGTGGTTATGGGAGTTGAAGGGGTCATAGTCAGTTTTTAGTTTTTGATTTTGTCTTTTTCTACTAAATAACCCTGGCAAACCTTAACTATACCCTGGTCCTCTAAACACCTATTAGAAAGGCTAGTGCTAAGAAAATCCATCATCTCTTTCCCCTGCCAGAGTTCTCTCCATGACTCTTCGTATCCTCAGTTGATTCTGTTTCAAAAATGTAATTTCACTGAATGACAAATGCTCTTTGTGGTAAAGCACACTCAGTTCATGTGACCCTGGGTGCCTAAAGGGAATGGATTTTTCTCTCTGTGGAATTACCCTGGGAATCACTGAAGCACATGTGAAGCCGTTCTTGCCAAGCAGTATTTCTTTTTCTCCCCCTGCAAGGGAAGGCGAGACTGGAGGTCTGGCTGGAGAATCTGTCCCCACTGAATTCTTTGCATTTTAAATAAAGAGAATCTCAGGAATCACTCAGTCTATTAACTCATGTGAAAAGGCTTCCATGGCTTAGATCAGCCATTCATTGAAGGCACAGTCTTGATTTTAAGCTTAAAAGATATACAGATAGTATCTGCTTTGGGCAGCAGAAATATATTTGTTTATTGACTTTAAGAAAAATGATTTTTTAGTAGGAAAAGGAATGGTGTGTTTTACAGATTAGATTATTAGGAGGAAGCATTGCCCCCAGGCAAATGTTGTGTTCATTTAAAATGTAAATGAATCTCCACCATCATTCACTCTGAGTCCTCTCAGCCTCCATTATGCGAAATCACATGGGTTTTTATACTGAGAAGCTGTTCCACTCACAGCAGGTTATTCCCTCTCCACATGGACAGTTGTCCTGCTTCAGAATCCTCTTGGGCTCCCTATCAAAGAGGAGGCCCTTTCCTCTTGGTATAACCAGGGCCAGCTCAGTGGGATGGGCACATTTGCACCTGCGAGAGAGTCACATCAGCATCCCCTCAATTAATGAGAACCTTCCAGTGCCTCCTTCTGAGGGAACCAAGCATGCAGAGAGTGGAAAGTTCAGTAAAGAGAATGTCTTAATGAGGGACAGATGGTTAAAAAGTGATGGATTCTGGGGCCATGGCTTCAGAGAAACTGGCAAGTGATTGGAATGAGAAGCAGTGGGTTAGAGCTAACAGTGATGGAAATGTGAGGGAGAGGACAGGATAGCAAAGAAGAAAGAGCAGCAAGTTGAAAATCAAGAAACTGGGTGCCAGCCTAGGTTGAGCATCAGCCATCTGTGGACCCTTGGTGAACATCATTCTAGACTTTGCCCCTCAGTTTCCCTGTCTGTAACCAGGGGGTTTGGATAAGCTGACTTGTAAGGCTTCTTCTAGCTTTAGTACTCTGCTGAGCAGGAAAACCCATGCATTTCAATTTCCATTTGGCTATATGTTTATGGTCTTGTGTTCACATAAAGTTTTCTGTGTGCGAAAGGACTGTAATACATCTCAGTGCCCTTCTTTGTAATCTGTGGTCTATAAAACCTATATATGTAAGGTAGACATAGCAGTTATTACCTGAAACCTGGATGTCCATGAATTTAAACAGTGCTTCATGGCAAGGGATTAAGGCAGAAGCACTATTGTGGGAGGGGTGATAACCTAGATGTCTGACCCTGGGACTATCCTTCAACTCCTCTGAAATGCACAGTGGTGGTGAGGCTTGCCCGGCGTGAAAGCACAGGGCATAACCGGGTTACCATTTTAGGGTCTGAAATACTAAATTCTATACTGTGGAATTTATGCATTGCTAGTTGCTGTAGAGAATTTAACTCCCTGGATACCTCTTGCTTTCACTGAAGCCATCCCCACAATTGCCTCTTTAGTCTTCCCAGAAAAGCAGCATGATGCAGTGATTGAGGCTAGACCCCTGAATTTGAATCTCAACTATGTCACCTGCCAGCTCTTTAAGCTTGCACCTATCTTGGCCTCAGTTACTAAACTTCTAGAATAGGAACCACGATAATAGTTAACGTATAGGGTTTCATAAGGATAAACTGAAATCATACACATAAATTACCTATCTCAGGATCTGATGTGTAGTAAGAACATAGTAAAAAAAAACCACAGTCGTTATTCTCATATGTGTCAGAGCCAACCTTAGGTGCCACCTTCTCAATTAACACACTTTTCATTACTTCGGCCCATAGAGATCTATTCAGTCTCAAATGGTAGCACTTAATATTTTTATAGCCTCATTTTTCTCTTGCCTATACACTGTCTTGGAATAGTCCCTAACGGCAAAACTTCCCAATCATATAATAAGCTCCCTAGTAAAAGAGGAGGGGCCTGAGACAAGTTAAGTATGTTGGACAAAGTGAAGCAGCTAATAAATGGCTCAGTTCTTATTTTCTGGCTCCCAAACCACTCTATCCCTCACGGCTTCACATAATACTCCTCTACTCCCTACAAGGAAGACTGGTTGAGTTTTCTCATAGGTGGTACTAAGTAGAGAGCACTTTTCTGGGAGTTGGTAATCCAGGCTTGAGGAATGTCACAGCTAGACTGCTAGGCTACCCTGTTGTAGAAATAGGGGCATGGAGCTTTCCCTGTGTGAGCTTCAGTTTCCCCAACTTTAAAATAAGATGGTAGTGGTCATAACTGATAAGAGCTTGGGTACTAGGGCTAGACAGAATGGGCCCATCTGGGTGCTGTCACTGGTTTGTAGCCCTGAGCATGTTACTGAACCTTTCTAAATTAGCTCAGTTTCTTCAGGTAAGGTGAAGATATTGATATGACATCCCACGAAGAACTGTGACGATTAAATGAAGTAGTGCATGTAAAGCACTTGTCATAGTGCAGGGACCGTGGTTGTGTTTTGTTGTTGCTGGTATTTTTATCCTTAACAATAATAATACCATCACCATCACCATCTTTATTAGCTTTTATAGCACAGCAGGAAAGAACAATAGACTATGAAGTCAGACTCTACTTGGATTTAAAAACCAACTACATTTCTTACTAGCTGTGAGAACTTTGGCAAGTGACCTCCGGCAAGTGACCTCGCTCTTCTAATTCTTAGCTTATTCATTTGTAGAATGGGGGTAGTGATAATAATTACTTTATAAGCTTGGTGTGAGGATTAAATGAAGTATTGTTCTGTACATTGCCAAGCACTTGAGTATTCAACTATGAGCTGATATAAGTCATAATGATAATATCTCTTCAGCTATAACTTCATGATCCCTTAGTTATAAGTTGAAGCATTGAAAAGAAATCGAACTTACACTTTGGAACTTGGTAAAGCCATCTGTAGGTAGGCATGGAATAAACGTCCTCAGATGCAAACTGCCAGACATCTGCCTACAGCCAGTGCAGCGGCCTTTGGAAGAAAACAAATGGGATGTGGCAGGCTTTTGGTCTCCTTCCCTAGAACCTGCGTCTTGGCACTGATGTACCTGCTTCTGCAGACCAGCTGGTCAAATGAAGACCAGCTGACCCTCTCCCCACCTTGCTCTTCATGTTAGCAAATGGAGGAGAACACATAAGAGGTTTCCCTGGAGGAGGTGTGATGAAACCTGAGACCCTGTAGACAATAATGAAATGCAACAATGATGAAGACATTCTGGCGGAAATAAGGGAGACAGGAAAGTAATGGTCATTAGGAATGAGTGTTCTTTGCAAAGGTACTTCCCTTTCATTAAAAGAGACCTCTTTTAAATAGATGTGTATCTTATCACGGAACCCAAGACTCAGGGGAAGGAGAGCCTGGAAGCAACCATATTGGGTTAAAGGACTTATACTTTAGTGCTGAACCAGAAGTCACTTTTTTTTTTTTTTTAAATAACCTATGTCATAGACTTTAGAGTCAGGTGTACTTGTGTTTAAACCCCAGCTATACAACAGATTAGCTGTCTGATTTGGGGCAAATGATATACATTCTACATTTTTCTCATCCATAAACTGGAGATGTTTTTGATTGCTTCTACCATACCATTTTTAAGTGATTTAAGAAAAGATGATGGTAAAACACTTAGTCTAATGTATGGCATTTGGTCATCACTCAATAAATGTTAAGTAAGTGACAGTAAGATTATGAAGAAATCCTGTCTCTATAACTGCAAATTAAGAAAGTCCCTTTATCTTTTCTGAATCTCAGTTTCCACTTATATACAACAAGAAATCTAGACACAAATTGGCAATATCTCCCGAAGACCTCCACATAAGGAGTCTGTTGCAAGCAATAACCCAAGAGACAGAGTTAGGAAGAATTTGACTGTTCTTGGGGATCCTAGTTTCAAAGGTTTGGGGCAGGATGAAGACATCTTGTTCTCCTTTGATGATATAATTTTCTAAGTCTGTCTTTTAGTTCTGCATAGCTCTTTGGAAGTAAAGAGTTTACCAGACTTAGAAAAAGAACACTGAAATAGGAGATGCCTCTGTGGTCCTGTGATGCCAAGTAGTCATGTGGCCTGAGGCAGAGGTTCATATTCCGAAGTGGTCAAACAGGGGACTTTAACTGGATGTTTTGTAAGGTCCTCTTGAGGTATGAAGCTTTGAGTGTAAGATTCTAAACTATTTCCTGTCATTTTTTCCTGACCAGAGCCTTAGAGCTGCATTAGTCATTTAAGGCTGCCATAATAAAATAACCATAGCAATCAGAGAAGAAAAAGGAATAAAAGGAATAAAATTGGAAAGGAAGAAGTAAAACTGTCAGTTTGCAGATGACATAATACATAAAAAACCCTAAATACACTACCAGAAAACTACTAGAGCTCATCAATGAATTTGGTAAAGTTGTAGGATAGAAAATTAATATACAGAAATCTGTTGCATTTCTAAACACTAACAACAAAGGATCAGAAAAAGAAGTTAAGGAAACAATCCCATTTACTATTGAATCAAAAAGGATAAAATACTGAGGAGTAAATCTACCTAAGGAGGCAAAAGACCTGTACTCTGCAAACTATAAGACATTGATGAAAGAAATTGAAGTTGACACACACAGATGGAAAGATATACCATGTTCCTGGGTTGGAAGAATCAGCATTGTTTGTTGTTTTTTTTTTTGAATTTTATTTTATTTTTTTAAACAGCAGGTTCTTACTAATTATCTATTTTATACATATTAGTGTATATAAGTCAATCCCAATCTCCCAATTCATCACAGCACCACCATCATCCCCTGCTGCTTTCCCCCCTTGGTGTCCATAACTTTGTTCTCTATATCTGTGTCTCAATTTCTGCCCTGCAAACTGGTTCATCTGTACGATTTTTCTAGGTTCCACATATATGCATTAATATATGATATTTGTTTTACTCTTTCTGACTTACTTCACTCTGTATGACAGTCTCTAGATTCATCCACGTCTCTGTGAATGACCCAATTTCATTCCTTTTTATGGCTGAGTAATATTCCATTGTATATATGTACCACCTCATCTTTATCCATTCGTCTGTCAATGGGCATTTAGGTTGCTTCCATGACCTGGCTATTGTAAATAGTGCTGCAGTGAACATTCGGGTGCATGTGCCTGTTTGAATTATGGTTTTCTCTGGGTATATGCCCAGTAGTGGGATTGCTGGGTCATATGGTAATTCTATTTTTAGTTTTTTAAGGAACCTCCATATTGTTCTCCACAGTGGCTATATCAATTTACATTCCCACCAGCAGTGCAAGAGGGTTCCCTTTTCTCCACACCCTGTCCAGCATTTGTTGTTTGTAGATTTTCTGATGATGCCCATTCTAACTGGTGTGAGGTGATACCTCATTGTAGTTTTGATTTGCATTTCTGTAATAATTAGTGATGTTGAGCAGCTTTTCATGTGCTTCTTGACCATCTGTATGTCTTCTTTGGAGAAATGTCTATTTAGGTCTTCTGCCCATTTTTGGATTGGGTTATTTGTTTTTCTACTATTGAGCTGCATGAGCTGTTTATATATTTTGGAGATTAATCTTTGTACGTTGATTTGTTTGCAAATATTTTCTCCCATTCTGAGGGTTGTCTTTTCATTTTGTTTGTAGTTTCCTTTGTTTGTAAAAGCTTTTAAGTTTCATTAGGTCCCATTTGTTTATTTTTGTTTTTATTCCCATTACTCTAGGAGGTGGATCAAAAAAGATTTTGCTGTGATTTATGTCAAAGAGTGTTCTTCCTATGTTTTCCTCTAAGAGTTTTATAGTGTCCAGTCTTACATTTAGGTCTCTAATCCATTTTGAGTTTATTTTTGTGTATGGTGTTAGGAAGTGTTCTAATTTCATTCTTTTTCATGTAACTGTCCAGTTTTCCCAGCACCATTTATTGAAGAGACTGTCTTTTCTCCATTGTATATCCTTGCCTCCTTTGTCATAGATTATTTGACCATAGGTGGGTAGGTTTATCTCTGGGCTTTCTATCCTGTTCCATTGATCTATATTTCTGTTTTTGTGCCAGTACAATATTGTCTTGATTACTGTAGCTTTGTAGTATACTCTGAAGTCAGGGAGTCTGATTCCTCCAGCTCCGTTTCTGTCCCTCAAGACTGCTTTGGCCATTCGGGGTCTTTTGTGTCTCCATACAAATTTTAAGATGATTTGTTCTAGTTACATAAAAAATGCCATTGGTAATTTGATAGGAATTGTATCAAATCTGTAGATGGCGTTAGGTAGTATAGTCATATTCACAATATTGATTCTTCCAATCCAAGAACATGGTATATCTCTCCATCTGTTGGTATCATCTTTAATTTCTTTCATCCATGTCTAACAGTGTTCTGCATACAGGTCTTTTGTCTCCCTAGGTAGGTTTATTTCTAGGTATTATATTCTTTTTTGTTGCAATGGTAAATGGGAGTGTTTCCTTAATTTCCCTTTCAGATTTTTCATCATTAGTGTATAGGAATGCAAGAGATTTCTGTGCATTAATTTTGTATCCTGCAACTTTACCAAATTCATTGATTAGCTCTAGTAGATTTCTGGTGGCATCTTTAGGATTCTCTATGTGTAGTACCATGTCATCTGCAAACAGTGACAGTTTTACTTCTTCTTTTCCAATTTATATTCCTTTTATTTCTGTTTTTTCTCTGATTGCCGTGGCTAGGACTTCCAAAACTATGTTGAATAATAGTGGTGAGAGTGGACATCCTTGTCTCGTTCCTGATCTTAGAGGAAATGCTTTCAGTTTTTCACTATTAAGAATGATGTTTGCTGTGGGTTTGTCATATATAGCCTTTATTATGTTGAAGTAGGTTCCCTCTATGCCCACTTTCTGGAGAGTTTTTATCAGAAATGGTTGTTGAATTTTGTCAAAAGCTTTTTCTGCATCTATTGAGATGATCATATGGTTTTTCCTCTTCAATTTGTTAATATGATGCATCACATTGATTGATTTGGTATATGGAAGAATCCTTGCATTCCTGGGATAAATCCCACTTGATCATGGTGTATGATCCTTTTAATGTGTTGTTGGATTCTGTTTGCTAGTATTTTGTTGAGAACTTTTGCATCTGTTTTCATCTGTGATATTGGTCCATATTGTCCATTTTTTGTAGTATCTTTGTCTGGTTTTGGTATCAGGGTGATGGTGGCCTCATAGAATGAGTTTGGGAGTGTTCCTTCCTCTGCAATTTTTTGGAAGAGTTTGAGAAGGATGGGTGTTCGCTCATCTCTAAATGTTAGATAGAATTCACCTGTGAAGCCATCTGGTCCTGGACTTTTGTTTGTTGGAAGATTTTTAATCACAGCCTCAATTTCATTACTTGTGATTCGTCTGTTCATATTTTATATTTCTTCTTGGTTCAGTCTTGGAAGGTTATACCTTTCTAGGGATTTGTCCATTTCTTCCAGGTTGTCCATTTTATTGGCATAGAGTTGCTTGTGGTAATCTCTTTGGATGCTTTGTATTTCTGCAGTGTCTGTTATAACTTCTTTTTCATTTCTATTTTTATTGATTTGAGTCCTCTCCCTCTTTTTCTTGATGAGTCTGGTAATGGTTTATCAATTTTGTTTATCTTCTCAAAGAAACCCTTTTTAGCTTTATTGATCTTTGCTATTGTTTTCTTTGTTTCTATTTCATTTATTTCTGCTCTGATCTTTATTTCTTTCCTTCTACTAACTTTGGGTTTTGTTTGTTCTTCTATCTCTAGTTCCTTTAGGTGTAAGGTTAGGTTGTTTATTTGAGATTTTTCTTGTTTCTTGAGGTAGGCTTGTATTGCTATAAACTTCCCTCTTAGAACTGCTTTTGCTGCATCCCATATGTTTTGGATTGTCGTGTTTTCATTGTAATTTGTCTCTAGGTATTTTTTGATTTCCTCTTTGATTTCTTCAGTGATCTCTTGGTTATTTAGTAACGTATTGTTTAGCCTCCATGTGCTTGTGTTTTTTACGTTTTTTTCCCTGTAACTGATTTCTAATCTCATAGCGTTGTTGTCAGAAAAGATGCTTGATATGATTTCAGTTTTCTTAAATTTACTGAGGCTTGTTTTGTGACCCAAGATGTGATCTATCCTGGAGAACGTTCCGTGCGCACTTGAGAAGAAAGTACAATCTGCGGTTTTTGGATGGAATGTCCTATAAATATCAATTAAATCTATCTGGTCTATTGTGTCATTTAAAGCTTGTGTTTCCTTAGTAATTTTCTGTTTGGATGATCTGTCCATTGCTGTAAGTGATGTGTTAAAGTCCCCCACTATTATTGTGTTACTGTCGATTTCCTCTTTATAGCTGTTAACAGTTGCATTATGTATTGAGGTCCTACTATGTTGGGAGCAGATATATTTATAATTGTTATATCTTCTTCTTGGATTGATCTCTTGATCATTATGTAGTGTCCTCCCTTGTCTCTTGTAACATTCTTTATTTTAAAGTCTATTTATCTGATATGAGTATTGCTACTCCAGCTTTATTTTGATTTCCATTTGCATGGAATATCTTTTTCCTTCCCCTCACTTTCAGTCAGTATGTGTCCCTAGGTCTGAAGTGGGTCTCCTGTAGACAGCATATATATGGGTCTTGTTTTTGTATCCATTCAGTGAGCCTGTGTCTTTTGGTTGGAGCATTAATCCATTCACGTTTAAGGTAATTATCGATATGAATGTTCCTATTACCATTTTCTTAATTGTTTTGGGTTCGTTTTTGTAGGTTCTTTTCTTCTCTTGTGTTTCCCACTTAGAGAAATTTCTTTAGCATTTGTTGTAGAGCTGGTTTGGTGGTGCTGAATTTTCTTAGCTTTTCCTTGTCTGTAAAGCTTTTGATTTCTCCATCGAATCTGAATGCGATCCCAGACATGTAGAGTAATCTTGGTTGTAGGTTCTTTCCTTTCATCACTTTAATTATGTCCTGCCACTCTCTTCTGGCTTGTAGAGTTTCCGCTGAGAAATCAGCTGTTTACCTTATGGGAGTTCCCTTGTATCGTATTTGTCGTTTTTCCCTTGCTGCTTTCAATAATTTTTCTTTGTCTTTATTTTTTGCCAACTTGATTACTATGTGTCTTGGTGTGTTTCTCCTTGGGTTTATCCTGTATGGGAGTCTCTGCGCTTCCTGGACTTGGGTGGCTATTTCCTTTCCCATGTTAGGGAAATTTTTGGCTATAATCTCTTCAAATATTTTCTCTGGTCCTTTCTCTCTCTCTTGTCCTTCTGGGACCCCTATAATGCGAACGTTGTTGTGTTTAACGTTGTCCCAGAGGTCTCTTAGGCTGTCTTCATTTCTTTTCATTCATTTTTCTTTATTCTGTTCCACAGCAGTGAATTCACCATTCTGTCTTCCAGGTCACTTATCCGTTCTTCTGCCTCAGTTATTCTGCTATTGATTCCTTCTAGTGTATTTTTCATTTCAGTTATTGTATTGTTCATCTCAGTTTGTATGTTTTGTAATTCTTCTAGGTCTTTGTTAAACATTTCTTGTGTTTTTTTGATCTTTGCCTCCATTCTTTTTCCAAGGTCTCTGGATCATCTTCACTATCATTATTCTGAATTCTTTTTCTGGAAGGTTGCCTATCTCCCCTTCATTTAGTTGTTTTTCTGGGGTTTTATCTTGTTCCTTCATCTGTTACATAGCCCTCTGCCTTTTCATCTTGTCTATCTTTCTGTACATGTGGTTTTTGTTCCACAGGACTTCAGTACTGTAGTTCTTCTTGCTTCTGCTATCTGCTCTTTGATGGATGAGGCTATCTAAGGGGCTTGAACAAGTTTCCTAGTAGGAGGGACTGGTGGTGGGTAGAGCTGGCTGTTGCTCTCGTGGGCAGAGCTCAGTAAAACTTTAATCCACTTTTCTGCTGATGGGTAGGGCTGTGTTCCCTCCCTGTTGGTTGTTTTGCCTGATGCAACCCAACACTGGAGCCTACCCGGGCTCATTGGCAGGGCTAATGGTGGACTCTGGGAGGGCTCACGCCAAGGAGTCCTTCCCAGAATTTCTGCTGCCAGTGTCCTTGTCCTCATGGTGAGGCACAGCCACCTCCTGCCTCTGCAGGAGACCCTCCAACACTAGTATGTATGTCTGGTTCAGTCTGCTATGGGGTCACTGCTTCTTGCCCTGGGTCCCAATGCACACACTACTTTGTGTGTGCCCTCCAAGAGTGGAGTCTCTGTTTCCCCCAGTCCTGTCGAAGTCCTGCAATCAAATCCCACTAGGCTTCAAAGTCTGATTCTCTGGGAATTCCTTCTCCCATTTCCGGACCCCCAGCTTGGGAAGCCTGACATGGGGCTCAGAACCTTCACTCCAGTGGGTGGACTTCTGTGGTATAAGTGTTCTCTGGTTTGTGAGTCACCCACGCAGCAGTTATGGGATTTGATTTTATTGTGATTGCACCCCTCCTACCGTTTCATTGTGGCTTCTCCTTTGTCTTTGGATGTGGGGTATCTTTTTTGGTGAGTTCCAGTGTCCTCCTGTCGATGATTGTTCAGCAGTTAGTTGTGATTCCGGTGCTCTCACAAGAGTTAATGAGAACACGTCCTTCTACTCTGCCATCTTGAACCAATCTGAAGAATCAGTTTTGTTAAAATGACCATACTACCCAAGGCAATCTACAGATTCAACACAATCCCTATGAAAATACCAATGGCATTTTTCACAAAAGTAAAACAAATAATTTAAAAATTTGTATGGAGACACAAATGACACACTAAGTAGCCAAAACAATCTTGAGAAGGAACAGAGCTGGAGGAATCATGCTCCCTGACTTCAGACTATACTGCAAAGTTACAGTAATGAAAACAGTGTGGTACTGGCAGAAGAACAGACACATAGATCAATGGAACAGGATAGAGAGCCCAGAAATAAAACCACAGATTTTTGGTCAATTAATCCACAATACGGGCAGCAAGAATATACAGTGGAGAAAAGACAGTCTCTTCAATAGGTGGTGCTGGGAAAACTGGACAGCTACATGTAAAAGAATGAAATTAGAATATTCTCTAACACTATATACAAACATAAACTCAAAACAGATTAAAAATCTAAATGCAAGACCAGATATTATAAAACTCCTAGACGAAAACATAGGCAGAACACTCTTTTACATAAATCGCAACAATATTTTTTGGATCCGTCTCCTAGATTAATGGATATAAAAGTAAAAATTTAAAAATGGGAACTAGTTAAACTTAAAAGTTCTTGCACAGCAAAGAAAACCATAACAAAAGGGAAAGACAACCTACAGAATAGGAGAAAATGTTTGCAAACAATATGACTAACAAGGTTTTAATTTCCAAAATATACAAACAGTTCACACAATTCAATATCAAAAAAAAAAAACCCATCAAAAAATGAGCAGAAAACCTAAATAGACATTTCTTCAGAGAAAACATACAGATGGCCAACAGGCATATGAAAAGATGCTCAACATTGCTAATTATTAGGGAAATGTAAATCAAAACTACAATGAGGTATCACCACACACCTTTCAGAATGGCCATCATCCAAAAGTCTACAATTAATAAATGTTGGAGAGGATATGAAGAAAAGGGAACCCACCTACACTGTTGGTGGGAATGTAAATTGATGCAGCCACTATGCATAACAGTATGGAGGTTACTTTAAAAACTGAAAATAGAGTTACCATACGATCCAGCAATCCCACTCCTGGGCATATATCTGGAGAATATGAAAACTCTAATTCAAAAAGATACAGGCACCCCGGTGTTTATAGCAGCACTACAATAGCTAAGACATGGAAGCAACCTAAATGTCCATCAACAGATGAATGGATAAAGAAGGTGTGGTATATATATATGAAATGGATTATTAGCCATAAAAAGAGAAAGAAATAATGTCATTTGCAGCAGCATGGCAGGGTCTAGTGATTATCATACTAAGTGAAGTAAGTCAGAAAGAGAAAGACAAATATCATATGATATCACTTATATGTGGAATCTAAAAAATGATGCAAAAGAACTTATTTAGAAAACAGAAATAGACTCACAGACCTAGGAAACAAACTTATGGTTACCAAAGAGGAAAGGGGGGAAGGTTAAATTAGGAGTTTGGGATTAACAGATACATACTACTATATATAAAATAAACAACAAAGACCTACTGTATGGCAGAAGGAACTATATTCAATATCTTATAATAACCTATTATGGAAAAAGAATATATATAAAACCGAATCACTTTGCTGTACACCTGAAACTAATATTACATTGTAAATCAACTATATTTTAATAAAAAAAAATACCATAGGCTGGGAAACTTAAACAACAGCAATTTACTTCTCACAATTCTGGAAGCTGGAAAGCCCAAGATCAAGGTGCTGACTGATTCAGCTCCTGGTGAGAACCCTCTTCCTGGCTTGCAAGCGGCTGCCTTCTTGCTGTGTCTTTACATGGTGAAGAGAGCAAGCTCTCTGGTGTCTCTTCTTATAAAAGCACTAATTCCATCATGAAGCCCCACCCTCATGATCTCATCTAACCCACCTCAAAGACCCCATTTCCAAATGACATCACATTGGGAATTAGGGTTTCACCATATGAATTTGGAGGGGTTTATAATTCAGTCCATAACACGGTGAATGTGGGAAAGATCATTTTTGAAGGATTCTTGGGTTTATTCATGTAACACAAAGTTACTGAGCACCTAAAAAATGCAAGACACTTTTAGTTACTGAGAATATAACACTAAACAAAACAAGCAAAACTTCAAACCCTTGTGGAAGTGACCTTCCTTTCAGTGTGACATATAAGCTATATGTTCACCTTTCCTATAACATTTCTGATATCATTCATAGGGAATTGAATGTTGACTTCTCAGGAAGCATGGTAGTAAACCAAGCATTTCTTTGCACTTTATTAAATCAGAGAATTTTAATTCCTAGGCGTGCTTGATGGTTCTTCTTTTGAAGTGGCCAATCTCCCTAATTTATACCTGGTTTCATGAACATTTGTGAATATAGTATTAATATTTAAGGTAAGTATTGGATTTATAGTCAGAAAATTTGGGTCAGAAAAAATTTGTAGTCAGAAAACTTGGCTTTCTTGTTTACTTGTGTATGATCGTGGTCAAGTCACTTTAATTTCTCTGGCTTTAGTTTTCTGTGGTTGAATTTAATTTTAAAAGCTGTGGGGTTTAAATTACTGATCTTTACTGTAATACTGTGCTATAGTAAATTCAGAAATGCAAACGTTTGTCGTGCTTTTTTGTAAATATCAAATACATCACTGGGCATGAAAACATTTGTAAAATAATTTTATCCATCTGATCACTGAGCAAAATGAAAATGTTGCAGGTGGCCACTCCTCTTACCTGTTCTGGTTATCTAATACTGCATAACAAATTATCCCAAAAATTAGTGTTGCAAAACAACCAACTGTTATGCTTATAAGTTCTGTGGGTCAAGAATTCAGACATGGTATGTCAAAGATGGCTTGTCTCTGCTTTCTTGATGTCTGGGGCTTCAGAGGGAAGACTTGAAAGTTAGGAGCTGGAATCTTTTGTAGATTTGTTGACTCATATGTCCTGGTGGTTGATGCTAGCTGTTGGCTGGAAGTCAAAGTCTCTCTCCATGTGAGCTTCTCTGCATGAGTTGGTTTGGGCTTATGCATGGGATGGTAGCTGCCTCCTCAAGAACAAACATTCCAAGTAAAGAGGCCATGTGGAAACAGTTACTTTTAAAGATCTAGTTTCAGAAGTCACATAGCATCACTGTTAGTATAATTTGTTGGTTGAAGCAGTCATAAAAGAGTCAAGGTCCAAGGAAAAAAGAAATTCCATCTATAATTTGATGGGGAGAAGCAAGGTTGTAGAAAAGCATATGGAATCTGCTATTTCTGAAAAATATCATCTACCAGTCAACCCTCTGGCTACAGTGATTCACATCCTTCCCACATACTTGCAAAATACACTAACCTTTCCATCATTACTCTCCCACCAAAGTCTCATCTCACTGTAGTATTGTTACTGAGTCCAAACTCATACTGCTCACCACACGACAGGCCAATAAATTGAGAGACAAAGTGTTGGGGCAAGGAATAGCATCTTTATTTGGAGAAGATGGTGGACTAGTGTCCTAAAGAATGATCTTACCCAAGTTAGAATTTAGGCTTCTTTTATACTAAAAGGGGAGAGGGTGTGGCTGGATGTTGTAACCTTCTTTGTACCAGAATCCTTTGTTCTTGCAACTGTCCATGTAGGTCTGGTCATAATGTTCCTATAAACCTCCAACAAAACAATTGTTATTTTCTGTTCTGCAACTTTTTATCTCTATGTGAATGGAAGAGTGTTATACCTTTAAAGGTCAAACCTGGGAGGCAGAGCATTGAGATATTTCAGGCTATAGGCAACATTCTTTTACAAAGGTGTAGAGCCAGTGTAACTAAGCACAGGAAACAGGCCACAAAGGTTAGAGCTAAAGGAATAGATCCAATATGGAGTCAGGTTTGTTCTTCTCCATTACAGTATCAGGCTCAGGTTGGAGGTCCAGGATCTCATCATCTGAAACAGGTGCAGGAAAGAATGAGGCTCCTTGGGTGCAGCCTCTCAATACAGCTTCTTAGGTACAGTTTCTCTTGATCCAATGACCTGTGATAGATACAGACAGTTATCTTTCCCACATACACCCAGCACAGCATGGTGGAACTGGCTTAGGATAACTACTAAAAATGCTTTCATTTGAAAATGAGAAGACAGGAGGCACAAATCTATTACTGGTCCACAGGAATTCTGAAATTCAGTCAGGCGTATGTTGCCAGTTCTTTGATTGGTTCTCAGGGTTACTGTTTGAGAATGGTTGTCTGTGGCTCTTGGATCTGACCTCTGAATCATTCTTTCATTTCCATAAGAAATGACTGAATGTGTTTCCATCAAAACAATTATCTCATAAATGTTATGGATTTCCTATTGATCTTATTGGAGTTAACTCCATCAGACAAAAGTCATAACCACAAATATTGTTGAGATAAGCCCTTCTCTACTTTAGACTTCTCATTAGGCTTCAAAAGGAAACTGCCCTTAAAATTTTTAGAAATCCTACACTTAGAGAGAATCTGTAAGGTATACCCTTGAGATCCTGAAACGGACTTTTATCTATATGAGATATCACCTTAATTTTTTCTTTTTTTTGAGAAGTTAACAAATGGTTCTGAAGTCACACTTTTGGGTTTATCTTTAGATCATGTTTTCCTGACAGTACCCTGGATCTGATCTGTGCAACAAAGCCATTTATTAATGTAGCATCATTTACCATCTGGAGAGGGTGGGAATGAGAAACCATTATTTTCAAATCCAGAAAGTCCTAGCTACTTTATATTCACTAGTCCCTTCTTTAGCATTCCTCTATTTTCTTACATTTACTGTAGGTTGCCGTAGCAGCCTATAGTACCAGGTAGCACCTTCAACAGTCTGCCTGGAAATCTCATGTTCAATTATCCAGACCATTCAGTACATTTTCTAGATTCCATATTATCACAGGAGATAGTGTTCCTAAACTTTCCACCACTACATCACAAGTGTCTTTCTTTCTTTCAGCTCCCAGTAACACTTTTCTCCTGTTCCTTTAACCCATCACTTTCAATCTTCTGGAGGACCATCAAGGTTTGCTGGCGGACTTTTTAAGACCCTTTAAGTTTTCATAAATAATCTCCTTAATGTTTTGTCAGTTTCTGCCCACCTCCAAGTCCCAAAGTCACCCCCTTGGTTTTAGGTATTTTTGTAATTGCAGTACCCTACTTCCAGGTATGAAAATCTGTTTCAGTTATTTAGTGCTGCAGAACAAATTACTATGAAATTTAGGATATAAAATAACCATTTATTGTGTTCATGGATTCTCTGAGTTAGGAATTTAGACAGGGTGTAGCGGGGATGGCTGGTCTTCCCTCCATGATGTCTGGGCCTCATTTAAGGCTTGTTGACCCACAGGTATGGTGGTTGATCAAGGCTGTTGACTGGGGTCTCAACTTCTTTCCACATGGGCCTCTCTCCATGTGATTTTTTTGTGTGGGTGAATGTGGATCTCTTCACAGCATGGTGGTTGGTTTCCCAGAGCAAATATTCCAAAAAGAGGGATTCAAGTGGAAGCTGTATTTTTTTTTTTTTAAGCCCCAGCCCCCAGAAAACAAATTATCGCTTCACTCTATTGGTTGGAAAAGTCACAAGCCTTCCCAGGTTTGAGGGGAATGAAAATAGACTACAACTTTTGATGTGGAGTTGCAAAGTTCTGGAGGCACACGTGGAACTAAAAATATTATTGTGACTATTTTTAGAAAGTACCGTCTTCTGTGCTTTCTTTTATTTACATTATTTAAACATTCCTGGTTTTAAAAAATAATTAAACTAATACATGCATATAGCAAAAATAAAAATAAGACAAAAAGGTAGTGTGACAATTAAAAGGCTCCTCTGCTTTTTTTCTGACTATAAGTCTGCACTCCTGTTTAACTATTCAATAGTGACTAAATTTAATCTTATTAGCTTTGTGTAATCTTTCAAGAGTATTCTATGCATATAGCAACATATTCAAATAAATACTGTTGCATTCTATTGAGTCTATAGGTACTTAAGTTATAAAATCCTTTCTCATTAATCCATACTGGTAGGATTAGAAATCACAGAACACTCAAACTTTAGGGAGTTTTTCTCTTAGAAGGTTTTTTTTTTTTCTCAATACATTGGCCATAAGTATGGTTTGCTTAAGCTAAACTGTGTCTGTATTTCCAACCCCCTGCTGATGATGACAGGAGGTAGAGCAGAGGCTCACAGTATGCTAGTCTGGTAGAGTGGCCATTGATGAGGAAAACAGTTGGTCCTTGATGGCCAAAAGCAGGTTTTGTTTTGTTTTCTCATGTTTCATGTTCTTGAGAGTTTGGTGGGGCAGAGAACAAACTCATATGGGGATTTTTGCTTGTTAAGTATAATAATCTCAGGACCAACATGTAATGACTAGGGAATGAAGGAGGAATGTGTTTTGGGTTTCTGATCAAATCTATGTAGTGGGAAGGACTCTGAGTTGGTATTTTAGAGACTTGGTATCTGGTCTTGATCTTTTTACTGCAAAACTTTGTGACCTTAAGTAAGTCTCTTTTTCTTCTCTACCTCTTGATTTTTTAAAAATTTTAACATCAAGAGGTTGGGATTGAACTTTGCTACTCTAAGTGTGGTCCATGGAACAGCAGCACCCACATTGCCTGGGATGACTTCTCTCCAGACCTACAGCATCAGATTCTGCATTTTAACAAAATCCTCTGGTAGTTCACGTTAAAGTTTGGAGAGAATTGGACAGAAGACTCTCTAAAGTCCCTTTCTATTGTAACTTTTAAGGATTAACAGGACTTAAAAGAAAAAAGTGGGGCTTCCCTGGTGGCGCAGTGGTTGAGAATCTGCCTGCCAATGCAGGGGACACGGGTTCGAGCCCTGGTCTGGGAAGATCCCACATGCCGCGGAGCAACTAGGCCCGTGAGCCACAATTACTGAGCCTGCGCGTCTGGAGCCTGTGCTCCGCAACAAGAGAGGCCGCGATAATGAGAGGCCCGCGCACGGCGATGAAGAGTGGCCCCCGCTTGCCGCAACTAGAGAAAGCCCTCGCACAGAAACGAAGACCCAACACAGCCATAAATAAATAAGTAAATAAATAAATAAACCCAAAGTTAAAAAAAAAAAAAAACCTTAAAAAAAAAAAAAAAAAGAAAAAAGTAAGAAATAAAAACAAATCAACTTCAGTGAAAATGCTATTTTATTCTCTCTGAGAAAAAAGTATGACCTATACTTGTGATACAGATTGCAATGCTCCTTTTGAAAATATAGTCAAAAGGTTTTCTTTTTTGTTAGTTCAAAATTACGGAGGCAAAAATGCCAAAGGATACAAAGAGTTCTTCTTGGGTTTAGTCATCTTATAGCTCTGTTGTAATTTCCAGCTGTATCCTTTTCTGCTTCCCTGGCTCTTGGCATCAGTCAGCTTCTCAAGGCTGCTTTAAAGAATTCTAATGGCAACAAGCTAGGAAAAGGAAAGAGACCTACCAAAGGTCATGCTGCAAGGCAGTGCTGAAAATGCCAGTAATAATTGATGACAACAGTACTCCAGAAAGATCCCCTAAATACGTAAAGGATTTGGTTAAATGAAACCCAGAATAGTAACTGGTGTTCTAGGTGATTTATTATGTGATTGTATAAACAAGGGGAAGGAAGTTACTTTATTCATATCTTTAAAACATTTATCCCTTAATGTAGCCCATTACCTGAACACAATAGAGGCCTATTACTAATGGATTTATTCTATAGAGGCCTATTACTAATGGATTTATTCTGTCTTTAATCTTTCCAAAAAATATTTATTGGATACTTATTAGGTGTCAGGCATTGGGCTATAAAAAAAGAAAAGGAACATGGTTCTTTTATTTTTTAATAGCTTTATTGAGATATAATTCACATATTATGCAATTTACACATTTAAAGCATACAATTCAATGGTTTTAGTATATTTACAAATATATGCAATATAATTTAGATGTTCAATTTTAGAACATTTTCATCACCTCAAAATGAAATCCCATATCAGTTCGATATCCCCCTCTCCCCAGAATTTGTCCCCTCCCAGCCCAAAGCAATCACTAAACTACCTTCTATCTACATTCTGGACATTTCACATGAGTCATATAATACGTGGTCTTTGGTGATTGACTTCTTTCACTTCTCATAATGTTTTCAGGGTCCATCCATGTTCTAGTATGTATCAGTGCTTCATTCCTTTTTATGGTCAAAATATTCTATTATTTGGGTATATCACATTTGCTTATCTATTTGTCAGTTGATGGACATTTTTGTTGTTTCTACCTTTTGGCGCCTATGAATAATACTGCTGTAATCATTTGCATACATTAATCATTGATAATTAAGGCAGTGCTTGCTGCCTACCAAGTGCTAATGTGATCTTGAGCAAATCCCTTTACTTCTTTCAGCCTTAGTTTTCTCATCTTGTTTCTCAAGTCTTGCAGTATATTAGAATCACCTGGTGAGATTTTAAAATCACACTGATGCTTGTTTTCCACCCTCAGAGGTGCTCATTCAATTGGTCTGGTATGGGATCCAGGCATTAGTATTTTTTAGATGCCGTCCAGGGCTTTGAATATGGTGCCAGAGCTGAAAACTCCTGGATCAGGTGATCTTTAAAAACCTTTGTAGAGTAAATGGGAGTCTCTAAGTTGTGAACATTCAATTATTTGGTGAAGCCATATTTTTTAATGTTGTTGTTACTCATGTTGTTGTTGAATTACAATATGCTTAGGCAGGACACAGTATTTCCAACTGGATACCAACACTATGCTTTCAGTTGCCTCATATCCGTCCTTTTCACATATTTGCCTTATCTTTCTGGGTCTTTAAAATCTTAGACTTCTTAATTTATGGTCTTATTTATGATCCTTGGTTCTAAATGTATTCATCTACTATAGGAAAGGTTTTAAAATTTTTCTTTTTTAGTTATTGTTATTGTCCTCTTCTATGAATGGAAGTCATGATCTTACTCATCTGGAAAGACAGACAGAACTGTGATACTGAATTTTGAATACAATCTCTCATCCTGCGTTGCTCAGTTGCAGCAAGTTGGCTAGAAAATTGCCTCTCACAGCTATTGTGTCTATTGCTGTATCAGCAAAGTAAAGAAAAGGAAATCTGACATAAAACCTTCTGAAAATGCAGAGGGATTTTTTTAAATCTGGAAATTGTAGATAGATTTAAAAAAAATAGCTTCATTCTTTTCTTTCCATGTATAATGATGTATTCAACTGGGGTGGGGTTGATGAGGTCACTAACTGCATTACAAACAGCTTGATCAGGTGGGCTGATTCTTGCAAGGATAATAACTTTGTCGAATTCAAAAAGAGAGAAAAGAATGGGATCCCAGGATTGCTCCTGAAGCCCCCTTCAGTTCAAAGGAGCTGGGCTAATGCTCCCCACCAGAGATGGATGATTTGCTATTGTCCAATCTTCTTGAATGGATGAAATATAATCTACAGCTCAGAAGCTCAGAAGTCTGTACGGAGGGGGCATTTTTTTGCTCTTATGTGGGGAAAAATAAAAGAGTAAAACCTATGATGATTGAAGTCACTGATATATCACTCCAGCAGTCTTGGTCCATTCAGTAATGTGACATGCTTCCCTTCTACTTAATTTTGATAAAAAAATTCTATGGCTTTTTATAGAAAACCCTCATTCTTCTTCCTAGCCCAAGTTACTTCTTGTTTCTAGCAAATGAAGCATACCAAACCTTTCACACCAGTGCTGGATAAAGATGAAAAGATATCTTAGACAGTGTATGATCCTGAGTTGGCTAATTGCATGACTTTTTAAAAAGTCCCTTCTTGCCACCCGACATGAAGCATTTGTCGAGAGATTTGCAAATGTTCCTCTTCTTCAATACCTCAGATATTAGTAACTCTCGCTACTTCATATGCATCATTTTTCATTTTTGGACAGGTTTTGGAATTTCCATGTATCAGTTGTATTCTGGTCTCTAAAACCATAGAAAAAAGTCTAAGCACTCTTCAATATGGCAGACCTTTTAAATATTAGGTAAAACATGATAACTGTTTTCAAGGTCTTTTTGTTAGAATAAATATCCTTAGGTTCTTTGACCTTTAGTCATTCGCCACATGCTATGATTTTGCACCCATCCTCATCCTGGTCACTCTAAAAAGGTGAGCTCTAGTTTCTCCAAAGACCCTGTGTGAAGTATATTTGTGGAATTTAGGACTGTCTTCAATGTGTTGCCTGAAGACCAAAAGTGGAATGAGATTTTCATCTACTTGTTTCTGGACACTATTGTTTATTGCCCCCTTAAATCTTTCCTGAAGGAGGGCAGGGAATAAATAAATGGCTGTTGTTCTATTTAACATAGCCTTAGATTGCATTAGCTTTTTTCTTGGCAGCCTCATTTTTCCTGTTCAGTGAACTCAATCTCTGTGGCTGGTTAATTCTGTCACTTGAGAGTGTGATTCAAATGAAGCCAGGCTGAGTACCAAGCCATTCCACAGTCACAATCCACAGCCCTCCTCCCTGCCAGTCACCAGCCTATAGATCCTTGGTTATAAGAGAAATTGAGACATGCTTTGTTCATCCCATCCCACAAATGACAATCTCGAGGCCATAGAAAAAATAAGCAGGTTTTAGCTGTTTGGGGTAATAGTCCTGGATCTGATCAGAATGGCTGGGTGACTTTGGATAAGTGTTCTAACAGGGCTTTTGGAAGTCATTGTAAAGATTAAAATAACACAGAATACTCTCCTTACCCATATCAATGTTCAGTAGTAAGCATCGTATTTTGTTAGGAAGGTGAGCACATTACTACATTTTTGGACTGATCGAACTGCCAGACCTTTTGAACATTGTTTAAGTGTTTAGATTTCAACTGTTCTTTTCTTTTTCTTCTCCATGGAATTTTTTGAGGATGGAAAGTCACTTTCTTTAACTGTCATATAACTTTTAGACATGCATTTCAGTCCACACTGTATTGTAAGCACACAGAGGAGTTTTATTACTGATTGAATTCTGTAATTTTTAGTAATAGACGTGGAGATGGGTGGAGTTTAAAAAACAAAGATTGTAATTGTGAAATCATGTTTTAAACTAGAGGGTAATGATCTAAGCTCTTAGGATATTAAGCTGTTCTCGCCATCCAGCATTGTACTAAGAGGCCCTCAAGTGTGCTCAAACCCATAACAACATTGTTAAGCCTGTGACCTTGTCTTTGATTCCTTCACTTTTCACCTGTCATATTTGGGTAAGTATGCACACGTGGTTGGTGGTCGCTCAGCCTCTGGATCCCAGGTCAGTGTCGCAAATACTCACTATGCATGTCTCCACTCACCTTTCTACCAGTGGTACACCTCCTCCATTGACTGTAGCATTCCTTCTTGTCAAGCCCAAATACAGTCAAAAACATTTCTCCATATAACATTACAGACGGTTACTGCTGGTTGGTAGTTGGCATGGGGATGAAATATCCTCATTTTAACATAACACTCTAGGATTAGGCCACCGGAGTTCAAATTCAAGCTCTGCCTTTTCCTCAGTATAATATTTATAATATTATGAATATTTCCTCAGCATAATTTATCTGTGTCTCAGTTTCATCATCCATAATATGGAGATAATAATAGTACCTACTCCATAGAGTTCTTGTCAGGATTAAATGAGATAATGTGAAGATGTTGGAGCAGTGTCCACACAGTTAGTTCTTAATAAATGGCAGCTGTCAAGGGAAATCAACGGTCCTTTCCTTTATGCAGTATCACCTTCAGATATACAATTAAAAACTTATTTAATAACTCAAAGCTGGATATGGACATTAAGAGTGATATATTTGATAATTACAGATGTTCAAGTGTGTGTTTCTATGTTTGTGTCATACTTGATTCCTCTGTGCATTTGAGGAGATGGATCAAGATGGAGAGTGACTTAAATTTTTATAACTTTCTATTTTAGTTAGTATTTGAATTAGGCCCTTTGGTAAACATGTCACTAAAATATCCTTTCCAAAATGGGCACCGATCTGGCTAATGATAGTACTCAGCCATTAACCTGAATTTCTTCCCTCTCCAATTCTATTTACAGAAGTGCAGAAAAATTACCAGCTGCTTGAGGAAGCAGGAGCCAGTCATGCTGACCTTTCTGTTGGCATTTGGTTAGGTCTTACTGTTTTTCTGATAGACTGTTGGTCAAACAGCCTGTGACACTATGACTGTCTTTAGAGTGTTTGTGTGCCCCATTTCTGCACCTGTTTCAGATAGCTTTGCTGAGGTTCTGTTGCTACTCTTGTGGATATATGAAGTCTGGAAAGTGTGTGTGTGTGTGTGTGTGTGTGTGTGTGTGTGGTGTGATTTGAGGGAGTGTATTTATGTGTGTGCATGGACACAGGAGTTGTACGTATTGAGGAATACGAGGAGATTGTATACATATATGGTGTCTGTGTGTGGAGAAAATACATAACTACGTGTTTCTATGTCTCTGTGTTTGTACATGTGCACCTCTGACAGTATAAAGAACAGCCACTCCTCAAGTTGATGTTTTCTTTAAACAGCCTAGTCAACGTTATCCCATTTTTTTTTCTCCCATTGCCTCCTCTTTTTCTAGTTCCTCTCTATCACTTTCCCTTCCTCATCTCCATAAGTTTTACCCTCTCAGGTGGTACCACCACTTAGTAATCTGTACTGTGCCCTCTTTCTCTTAGAGCTGAGAGCCTCCTCAGCTTGCAGAGGGCTTCACAGGATGGATCTGCCTAGTTTCTCAATGGTTCTATGCAAGGTAGCTCATGTTTACCCAGGGCATATATCACTTCAGGCTTTCTTGGGTAAGACATGCCTGAAACCTTGAATTTCAACTCTCCTCTGCTACTCCTTGACAAAGTATTTCATCTCTGCTAGTTTCAGCTAGGCAGATCAGATATTTGAATTATACCCCATTTAATGGTGAGGAATTTCAGGCCAGTAAATTATAGAATCAGATTTAGAACCTGGTGCTCTTTTCACAAAGTCATTTTTATGGAGGGTTGGGGAGGAAGGAGTGTTCAGATCAGACATGTGGAGGGGTCTATCAATAAAACACACATTATTATTTTACATTCTACCCCTTTTCTAACCCCTGACATTGTTGAATCTTTACCCATCACAGGCCTTAGTAGGGAATCTGTTGATTGATTGATTATTTTCTCAGGACTTGAGTGAGATGTGTATCCTTTCCTTTTTTAGTAGTATTCCTTGGACAATTAAGTTCTGGGTAAAGGCATTTTCTTTGCTTCATACTTGGTACTGATGTTGATAACCTGCCCTGGCAAAATTAATAGTAATATTAATAATTGTGTCAGGTCATGAACAAAATCTGTCGGTATCACTAAATATTCATGCTTTCTGCACCCCTTATGTCCTGTTTACAGTTCTACTAATTAAGCATCTCAGAGCTCAGTTAGAGAAATAACAACTGAGTTTATTAATGATAACAATTATGGATATTAGATTATAGTAGGTACCATTTACATAATGCAAATGAGGGAATTAATTACAAACCTAGAGAGGGGAGAATGTTCTGGCTTGTCAGTGAACTCTAAGCCCACAACATTCACAGTAGGAAAGCTTTTTTCTTTTTTCTGGCAATGACATTGACCTCCAGGTATCTGTGGAAGGAGGACTACTTGGGAATCTAGAGGATATAAGCTTAAATATGACTGCTTTTCATCTGACTCATGGGGTGACTTAAGGTTAAAGCTAGTAGCTGACAGATATAAAGCCATTTGAATTTCACATTTTTTCCCCTATATATGGTATCATTTAAGACTTATAACCTCCTGAGGAAAGAAAAGTCAGATTTTACCGTTGAGGGAGTGAAGTTACACAAGCTAATGGGATACCTTTGAAAATGTCGTGTCAGCTCACAAACAGTCCCCCTGCAACAGAAATGGATCCACCTTCTGTTGGGCCATGGAAGTGGGCCTCAGGCATGTTATCTAAAATTGATGTATACTCTATTCATGCTTTTTGGGCCTGGGGAAGACACCTGACACTAGGTACGCCAATCAGATCTTTGGCTGGGAATTGGACATAGAAATAAGAATTGAGAATCAGTCGTTCCTTGTGGTTAGACCTATACCATACAAACTTGGGTTATTCCACCAGGCAAACTAGACGGCAAAAAAGTAATTGACAGGGATGAGAAAGAAGCAGATTCACAGAAGGAAGCAATAATGAAAGAGGAAATAAGCTCTCTTCCTAAGCATGCAGTGCTGTTGTAGCTTCCTTATCCAGTACTTCTGAGATTTTGTGTTCCTGCCTTTGACTTCTATGAAATGCCTGTGGATCCTTGAAATAAACTACTTGTTTTATTGTCTTTGCTTAAGGTAGCTTTAGTATTTGCTTATTATTAATAGTCTCAATTAAGACAAATAGTTTGCCTAAGTCACAAAGCTAATGGGTAGTGCAGAGTGAGAGAGAATTCACGTTTCTTTACCACATCTCTGCAGTTTTTCCCATAGCCCTGTAGCTGTTTCTTATATTCCCCAGTCCTCATCCTCTATTCAGGACCCATCCAGCCCTGGCATGAGGGTGGAGCCCACTTCGGGGTTCTCAGATCTCAGAGTTGGGGATGAGACCATTCGGCTTTGCTTCTAGCATATACAGATGTACTCTATCAGGATGCTCCTTGATTCATTAAAATGCTACAAGAAGGAAATGCAGCCAGCTGCCATTCTCCTTGCTCATCATCTTTCCTGGTGTCAGTAACACCTCATTGCAGTTGGCAACGTTGTTGACGTGAGTGACATTAGCCAGAGCACAAATCACGTAGCATCTGCTGAGGAGTGAGAAAAAAAAAAAAATCACAAACACATTTATAAAAGGGGAAACAGAATCAGGGTGACATCCAGGTTGTCTTTTTGATAGTCTCTGTTTCTGGGTTTGTATTTGGGATAGATGGCTCCATTTTTTTGGTGTTCCAATTTAACTGTTTCAAAGGTTGTCTGTTAGCTTTATCTCAGAGGAAACTCATAACGTTGAACAGCTATCGTAGAACACGTGTTATAACTAGGATAACCGTGTGGTCCAGTTTGTCCAGGATGATCTTAATTTATAACTATTTTCCTAGAATAATTTTTAGTAGGACCCCTTTCCCTCTCAAACGTGTCCTGATTTGGATGATACATTATTTGATCATCCTAGTAATAGGTGATTGATCACATATGAGGACCCATCCATCACTGATATTTACTGAGCACCTACTATGAATGATCAAAGGTGGTGTGAGGGGTGTGTGTGTGTGTGTGTGTGTGTGTGTGTGTGTGTGTGTGTAAGTGTAAATGTAAGTAGTTCATAATCTCTGCCCTTAATGAACTTCCTTCCAGTTTAGGGAAGGAAGGAATACAGCAAAATAGAACTGTAACTCCAGGGGACAAAAATCTTCCTAAAGGTAGGACTGGACAATGCAAGCCAACTGATTCTTTGTTTACTTTTCTTGTTGGAGGCATTGTATGCAAGGACAGAGAGTCTGGAGACAGACAGCTTGGGTTCACATTCCAACTCTGCCATTTGCTAGCTGTGTGACAAGGAGAAAAGCGACTCATCAGCCCAAGCCTCTAGTTTCTCAATTACATGTGTGGATGGTAACAGTGTCTTACTTGTATTGTGAGGATTGTGTTATGTGTGGAAGGTGATTATCATAGTGCCTAGTGGAAACTAAGAACTCAGTAAATCAGAGTTGAGATAGGATTCGTAGCAGCATGTCTTTATTGAGTGAAAAATCTTTGGAATCAGACCTTGTCTCTACCATTCAAACTCTGTGACATATTAGGTAGGGCTATTCATAGAATCCCAGCACTGTAAGGCCCTGTACTGTTATCCAGCCCCATCCCTACCATTCAGCAGTGAATGGTTGGTAGGTAAACAACATTCCTTAGAATCATTCATCACATTTCTTCTCTACATTTTCAGATAGAGTTGTGACAGCAAGGCAAACTGTGTGCTGTGGGCTTAGGAGAACAGATGGTGTCAGAAAAATCTAGCATGTGATGGAAAAACATGGTGTGTTCCCATCCAGCAGAGGAAGGGGCAGGAACAGTGTGTACTGAATAATTCCTCTTTCTGAGTGGTGAAGGTGGGAAGTAAAAGGAGATAGTGGGATATCAACAGCACAGTCCTTCATGGAAAAGGTCTAGAATGCTGCTTCTCTAGAATTTCCTCCCTGGACCTAGAAAGGTATTAAATTTTCTTAAAGGCTGTTTGAACACATGTTTCTTGGAAATGCACTAGGAACTCTTTCCATGAGTTGGTTGAAAAGTTTGGGACATCTTGGGACCTTGTCCAAAGAATATGGGCTCCTCAAAAAAAAAAATTAGATATAAAGCTAAACTTATTTAAATTACTGTTATTCACTATGATTATTTAAATTAATGACTAACTCTATTGAGCCCTATATGTCAGATCTGAGCTAAAAGCTCTAGTAAGCATTGTCTTATTAAATGTCTATGACTGCATTCTGACATAAGTGCTATGATAATTCCTATTTTGCTTATAAGGAAACTGGTTCAGAGAGGCCCAAGGGTCTAACCAACCACTAGGAGGAAAGGCCTTTTACCTAGGCCAATCTGTGTCCAAACGTTATGCTCTTGATTACTATGCTGTATGCTATGATGAACTTGCCCTAAAAAGAATACATTATAGACCTAGCTAAGCAAGATCTTTGATGATCATGGTGTTGAAGGATGGAATAATACTGAATGGAAGAAGAAGAATTAAAATACTGAGAGCTAGAAAGGTATTTCTGGTTTGACTGAATCTTCCTCCTGTTCCCAATCTAAATTACATGGGGCTCTGGCCTTACAGTTGGGTAGCTAGTCTTGTTTCACAGGGAAGATCTTTTAGTTTTACTCTGGAAAACATTCCAAGATTTTAGCAATAGTAAAGTGCCAGAAAGTGCCAGAAAGTTCTTCCTGATTTTGAATGTAAGGTGGTGTTATTTAGTCTAACTGGACGATATGGGTAGGTACTGGAATATAAGTTATTTTTGCTATATTGGGTAATACAGTGATTCCTCATTTTTTTCTTTCTTTTAATTCTTTAGTCTATTAATATTTATGATATGAATTCTCTATGCCAGGCTCTTTGCAGACATAGAGAAGACACAAGGCAAGAAAAAGAGACACAATGCCTATTCTTATTAAGTTTATTATCTTGCTTTGTCCTAGGAAAACAAAAAAAAAGATTATGAAATCCTGCTACATTCAATAGTAGGGTATAGTAATTGCATTTTGCCATTCATCTATATTTAAAGTTATTTGCTTGCATATGTTTCTAAATGCATCCACAAGCTGTCTCCTAATAAAGCCACGGAGACATAAGCAGTGTAGTGTTTAATGGCTAATTGCCTTGATTCAGAAAGGTAAGAGGGTCACAGCTTTGCTGAGTAACCCAGAATACGTTGTTAAATTTCTCCAAGCTTATTTAGTAATTTAGAAAATGACCCTCTGTCCTCCTTTCTCTGCAGGCGAGCCAGAACTATCAAATCATTTTCCACATGAAGATTCATCTGTCCCAGAGTTGAACAAGTGCCTAGAGCCAGAGGACTCTAAAGATCTGGTTTTGAAGAAGCAGCTTTTTCTCCTTTTCCCTGTCTACTTTTGGGTGAGTCACCTCATCTTCCATTAATTGGGAATGCCGTTCCATGTGCTGCCTACCTTGATGATGGCCCAATGTTAGGATCCAGTGAGATGGATTTGAAAGTGCTCTGTGGATTCAAGGTTTTCTAGTTCAGTGGAACTTCAATCTGACAGCTTAGTTGATAGGCATGAAATAGTTTCAAATGGTGTGGTTGTATACTTTGCAATATTAGATGGTTTCTTTGTGAAAAGAGACAAGAAGATGACGATGTGAATTGTTCTCTGAATTCAGATATCACCGCAACAAAATGCCTTCTGTAATACAATTTCTGGTGAGTGACCAAGTTGAAATGCCTGCATCGTCATCTATCAATGCATGAAACAGTCTATTCAATACAGTGAGTTGGTCCTCAAATTTCTGTTTCTCTTCCCTGTTTATGAGACATGTCCATAGCTCCTGACACCAAGTCCCAAAATCTGCCTCCAGATTACAGAGTATGCTCAGAAGGGAGCTGTTCCCTTGTCAACAATGAGCATTAGTACAGCAGTTGGACTGGAAGGAAAAGGCTTTGTCTATTAGGAAGCCTGAAGAGCTTGGTTGCTAGGCAACCCAGTCTTTAGGCAGCAAATAGTGTATACCAC
This sequence comes from Balaenoptera ricei, assembly GCF_028023285.1. Taxonomy (NCBI): domain Eukaryota; kingdom Metazoa; phylum Chordata; class Mammalia; order Artiodactyla; family Balaenopteridae; genus Balaenoptera; species Balaenoptera ricei. Next base: position 129,702,226 of record NC_082641.1, read on the forward strand.
GAGGGAATCCAGGGAGGTGGGCCTGGAAAATAGGGAGAAGCAATTCCATACTCAGAGTCAGCTGAGGTAGGAAAAGAAAAAGCACTGCTTACTACACAGGTAAAGAAGAGGTGCACACACTGAATTAAGTTGTGCATTTTAGCCTCAAAAGTGTTAGGTACCAACACTCACAGGTAACTAAACTATTATCTGGAAAACTGTGTGACCTTGAGTAGGTGACTTTCTCCAGCTTCAGGTTGTGTGGCCAAAGCACAAAGCCAAGGAGCCAAGTATCACTAACTTCTCCTCATTTCTACCAATGCAGCCACCACATGAACATATACCTCCTTAAATCAGAGAAACGTGATTCTGATATTTTATATACTGCATTTGCATGAAACGATGGATAGGAGAGGCTATATTACTAAAAACCCTGAAGTAAATGCTCTTTGGAGTTGCTGAAGCTTAAGGTTCTAAATAAAATGACTATTTCCCATGTCTAAACACAACTAAATATTTACACAGGGCAGAATATGCCAAGATGCAGATATGGGGGAAGTTATCTTTCATGCAGCCAAGTTCTTATAGTTCCTCTCTCCAAATATATTCCTCACCCAGCTGCCAGCAGATTCGAACGATGCGAAGTTTGGTACTTTGGGGGAAGTTAAGGCATAAACTACTCCTGAGCCACTTGGGCAGTCTGACATATCAAGTAAACATTCACTGATTCTCGACTTAAGCCTGACAGTTTATTTGAATGCAAAGGAATGAGGCACCTTCCAATGAGATTTGCTATGAAAGCCATCCAGGGTTGAGAACTGGCCTGAGGTTGGCACATGCAGGCCCATGAGTGTTGAGTCATTACAGAGAGAAGGCATTAGATGGTAAGATTTGCAGATATGCAGATAGACGTTTGAAGCAGGACTTCTTCACTTATTTTAGCTGTTAACCTTGGACATGTTACCTAAGTTCTCTGATGCACAGCTTATTCACCAGTACAGTGGGGACAAGAATGGTATTTACCTCTAAGAGATGCTATGAACTTTAAATGAAATAATGCATGGAAATCATTTAGCAGAGGGCTTGACATATTGTAGACAATGAATAGAGACTGGTGAGCTGGTCCATGGAGGTACTTGGGTCAGGGTCACAGAGTAAAACTGGGCAATATTACAGTTTGGAAGAAAAAACAAACCTCACAGCTCAGGGGCAGGATATTGGCATGGAAAGTCCTGTAGTAGGAGTTGGGAGATCAGGCATCTGCGAGGGTCTAGGTCACCACCAGGCAATTAGAGCCCCAATGTGGAATTATGACAGCTCAGAATTGGCACCAAAAGAGCAGGCACATGCCCAAGACCACCTTCCCAAGCACCATAGAGCTCTACTCCAGACAGAGTTTAGGAAGACAGCTCCAAATCCAGATGCTTCCAGTCTGAAATCTTTTATTTGCAGATAACACTTATCTTTGAGTACTTTCTGAGCCTTTTGTATTCTTGGATTTGGGACTCTTACTCTATGACTGGTCTACTTTGCAGATTCTTTCTTATTGTATAGGCCTTGCTTTACACAATGTATGTCCTTTTTCCCCGTGGGCTACCACTTTCTCACCAATAACAAGAAAGATTGACGTAAACGATCTTTGAATTTGCTCTACCTCACCTTTTATACATTTTTCCTATTTTTTCTCTTAAGATTCTTGGAGCTTGTTACTCATTCACCAGATACATTTTTTTGAGTGTCTGCTAGGTGCCAGGTGTTGTCATAGGCACTGAAGATACATACAATTGTAACATTCTAGCAAAATGTCTGCTCTCATGGAGTTTACAGCTCAGGAGATGGACTGTATCAGGTGGACAAAATGTCTGATTATTTCAGGTGGTGGTGAATGCTATAAAGTTCACTGAAAGAAAGAGGAACTGTTTCAATTACCAGTTGCAGTATAAAAACCACCCAATATGTGCTGCCTTAAAACAACAATAATTTATTAATCCTCCTTAATCTGTGAGTTGACTGGACTCAACTGTGTGACTTTCCTCCTCCAGGTGCTATACCAGAGTTACTTTATGCACCTGAGCTGGGAGGTCAGTTGGGGCTGGAGCATCCAAGATCACCTGTCATCCTGCAGGATCTCTTCACTTTGTCATCATTCTGTACTCCTTCTCAAGCTTCTTTATAGAGTGGCAGCAGGATATTAAAAGCACAAAGCCCATTGTGCAAGTGTTCCCTAAGCATATGTGGTTGTCATGTTTTTTGATGTCCCATTGGCCAAATCAAGTCACATGGGAAAGCCCAGACTCATTGTGCAAGGGGACTATATGAGTGCGTGGAAACAGGGCATGATGGTTCATTAGGGGTTACCAAAGATTGGGGAAGATGACTACTTTATGTTGGAAAATGGGTGAAACCTCTGATAGTGCTATTTGAACTTAGACCCGAAGGGTATAAGAAGATCAGAGAGAAGAGGATAAACACAAAGGTGCTGAGGTAAGAAAAGCTTGGCATTTTTGAGGATCTGAGACTAGGCCTGTATAACTCATACTTTGTGAGCAAGAGGAAGGAGTGGTTTAGAAAATCAAGTCTAACCTCTTGAGGTTGGGCAGAGGCCAGATCTTAAGGCCTTGAGAACAATAGTAGGGGCTTGGATTTTATTCTACATGCAGTGAGAAGCCATTCATATGTTTAAGAAAGCGTCACCTGATCTGACTTACTTTTTTTTTTTAATTTTATTTATTTTTGTCTGCGTTGGGTCTTCTTTGCTGTGCGCGGACTTTCTCTAGATGCAGCGAGGGGGGGGGGAGGGGGGGGCGTGGGGGGCTACTAAGAAACGGGTCGAATAAAATAGATGGACACCAGGCTGAGGAAGTGAGCACAAGTCAGATTAATCACTAGGGCTCAAGATGTTTCTAGCTGGTTTCCACGGTGAAAGGAGGACCAAGAAATATGACAGATTAAATTGGAGGTTATAAATAATCTAGAGGTGCCTTAAAATGCTGAATGGAAAAGCCCAGAGATAGGCCACAGCCACTCTGCTTGATCTCTCCTTGTTGGTAGAAGATCTGTTCCTAATAGAGGAAAGAGCAATGTCAGGGACAAAATAACTCATGTTGCAAAAACTCTCCTGATGGAATCACAGAGAAATGGGCTCATGTTGACTTTATCGATGATTAATTCTTAAAAGAACCTGGTACTTCATTCTCTAAGTTTCCATTTTCTCATCTGAAAAAGGGTTGGTGAGGAGGATTAAATAAGATACTGCTGTATGAATTTTTTTTTTCTGTATAAAGTATTTGTACTGCATTTGATATCTAAGAACTCTCAATGACTCTTTTTAATATAATCAGTGAAAAAGAAGCATGGATGAACCAAAAATAAAGGGAAAAGAAAAGAAAACAAATACGAAAGTTTTTTCAATTGCATAGCAACCACGTTTCTGAGAATGCTGTATTTCCTTCAAGGAGAGAATCAAATTACATTGAAAGCCATTTACTACTAGCAAAGGTGTGGCTGTCTGAATGTGAATAGCCTGCAGATTTTTTGAGTAGCTCTTGATGTTTATGTTTTCACTAGGCCCAATTTGATGACAGACAGTTGTCTTAAAGTGTCATGGGACCTACAGAGAGAAGATGACTTACCCTACTGGGGGTTCACCCTTAGCTCCCTGACTTTCTGGGTTTGTATAACAGCTTTTTGGGTGAGGGCTGATGAGTTCAGGCTGGGAGTGCGAAGAGGGCACAACTATAAATAGCATTTGCCATGGAGCAGAGTTCAGACCTGTCACTAGAGCTGTTCTTATTTAATCCATAACAGCCACCACTCCCCAGTTTGCATTTTTCCCTGCCTGACTGGCATCTGTCTTCATATCTGTGGACTTGAACAGATACAACATGTTTGCTATAGTATTTCTTTTTTTTTTTTTTTTAAAGGGATTTTTTTTTAAAATTTATTTTTGGCTGTGTTGGGTCTTCGTTGCTGTGCGAGGGCTTTCTCCAGTTGCGGCGAGTGGGGGCCACTCTTCATCGCGGTGCGCGGGCCTCTCACTATCGCGGCCTCTCCTGTTGCGGAGCACGGGCTCCAGACGTGCAGGCTCAGTAGCTGTGGTTCACGGGCCTAGTTGCTCCGTGGCATGTGGGATCTTCCCAGACCAGGGCTCGAACCCGCGTCCTCTGCATTGGCAGGAAGATTCTCAACCACTGCGCCACCAGGGAAGCCCTGCTATAGTATTTCTTTATGTTAAGTCTACTCCTTGTGATAGTCCTCTAAGGGGCCAATCAAGGTTAACAAAGCACACATACTGAAAACAATGGGACAACTATGACAAGGCCATGTTTAACATGTTAAAGCTCTAATAGCACATATGCTTACATAACACCGCATTCTACTGATGGGGAATCAGAAGTCCAGTAAAGACCTGGTCACATGGCAGAGAGGAAGGGAATTATTATTCAAGCTCTGGTGTTCTGACTGTAAGTTCAATGTTATTTCTGTACTTTTGGCCTGAATGTTTTAACTTGAGGAGTTGGGATACAGAGAATGATGAGTGTGATGGGGATAATCAGGGAAAACTTCTGGGCAGAAATGAGCCTCAAAGGCCTGATAGGCAAGGGATGGACCAGGAGGGCATTTGAAAGTAGGCCAGGCCACACATATCCTAGTTTGAGAATAAAAACTCACATCTTGCATCTTGGGGTGGAAAATCCTAAGTCTCTCATTTGAAATTCTTTTTTTATCCTTAGGCCGGTAATGTTATTTTCTAGCACGGAATACTTTCCTGTGCAGTAGGTGGTCTGGCTACGGTGCCTAATTTAATCTTTCACTAAATATATTCTTTCAAATACAGTATCTTAGTTGACAGTTATTAAATGCCTGGTTGACACCAGACATCAAAGAATTGGGGAACAAACACGAGGTGCGGCAGATTCATTTAGCAATCAAAGATAACTGCTGGATAAAGAATGACCAGAGTAGATTTATTTTCAGGATGAATGGCCAATTGCTATGTGAATTGCAATTCCTAAATCTGTCCTCTTCACCAGCCTGCCAGAACACCCCAGAGGCCCCTGTCTGAGGCCTTTCAGAGATTGGCTTTTAAATTCTTACTGCTACTTCACGATAGGTCCTTTTTGATGCCAAAATGCATTTTCCTCTCATATCTTTCCTCCTCCACCATGCATTTGTTTTTTCTTGTTACCCTAGCTGGTGTAGCAACTGTTAGTTGATAAATTCCTGGGTGGTGAAACTACCTGTGAAAAAGGGATTTGTCAGTGGCACGGTCCTGTCCCTACCTTCCTTCCCAATCTCAATAGCATCAATTGAAGAGCTAGGAGAGTGGCAGCTGATCTGGAATATCAGGCAAGGTCTCATAAAATCATGCTCTTCGTCCTCTGAGTTGAAAGTGTGGCTGGGAGATGCTCTTACCCAAATCTCCACCTCCTCACCCTATACTGTAGGCCTTCCTCTCCATTACATCTTATAGAAGGTTGAGGTAACTGGTGACACTAGTAAAGTTCATTGTATACCATCTCGATCATAAAGCATGATTAGTATTTAGTAGAGAGCAAAGGAGAGTCACGTAGCAAAAATATAAAGAGTCCAGGTTTGGTGGAGCCAATGGTAAACGGAGGAGAGCTTTCCCTGCCTAAAATCATTCTCATTCCTTATCACTATCATCATCATCTTTTTTGTTTTTTTTCTGTGAAGGACCACTCTTTCAGGTCAAACTTAAAACATCTGTGGACCAGAATGACCCTGGGCCTCCCATTTGTATCTTCTTAGTACTTTACAGTTTGTTAAGCAATTTCCTATTTATGTGCATCTGATCCCCAGGAGAACTCACAGAGAGACAATACTGTTTAGTTCTCTTATGTAAATGAGACAACTCAACTCAGTGACCTAAAGGAGGCTGGGGAAGAATTGGGACTCAGACCCAGGCCTGTTACCCACAACTCCAGAGTTCTCTTCATTTTACTATGCCTACCCCTCTTCTTCATTTCTCTACTTCTTTATAATTCACCTTTGCTGTCTAGGCAACCAGGGCCTCGTCCTTCCCCCAGTCATGCAGGGATACTACAGTGATTCCAAGTCTGGGCAGAACTTACCTGAAGTCTCAACAGGTTCCCCTTCCCACCCAACATCTTTTATCCCTGCTCTGACATTCTAAAATGACTATTGCTGTGTTTGCCTATCAGTGAGGGATTCTAGAAGAATAGTTGTATACACACCAGGAGTTTCAGCCATCACACTGCCAGAGAGCTTGTGTCACTTTTTTTTTTTTTTTTTTTTCTTAAGAGGAATAGTAGAACTGAGTGTTTTTAGCTTTTTCTTTTTTAAATTTTTATTGAAGTATAGTTGATTTACAGTGTTAGTTTCAGGTGTACAGCAAAGTGAATCAGTTTTACATATACATATCTCTACTCTTTTTTTAGATTCTTTTACCATATAGGCCATTACAGAGTATTGAGTAGAGTCCTCTGTGCTACACAGTAGGTACTTTTAGTTATCTATTTTATATATAGTAGTGTATATATGTCAATCCCAATCTCCCAATTTATCCCTCCCCACCCTTATCCCCTGATAACCATGTTTGTTTTCTACATCTGTGACTCTACTTCTGTTTTGTAAATAAGTTCATTTGTACCCTTTTTTAAGATTCTACATATAAGCAGTATCATATATTTGTCTTTATCTGTCTGACTTACTTCACTCAGTATGACAATCTCTAGGTCCATCCATGTTGCTGCAAATGGCATTATTTTGTTCTTTTTTATGGCTGAGTAATATTCCATTGTATATATGTACCACATCTTCTTTATCCCTTCCTCTGTTGATGGACATTTAGATTGCTTCCATGTCCTGGCTACTGTAAATAGTGCTGCGATGAACATTACGGTGCATGTTTCTTTTCAAATTATGGCTTCCTCTGCATATATGCCTAGGGGTGAGATTGCTAGATCATAGGATAGTTTTATATTTAGTGTTTTAAGGAACGTCCATACTGTTCTCTGTAATGGCTGTATCAATTTACATTCCCACCAACAGTGCAGGAGGGTTCCCTTTTCTCCACACCCTCTCCAGCATTTATTGTTTGTAGATTTTTTTGATGATGGCCATTCTGACTGGTATGAGATAATATCTGATTATAGTTTTGATTTGCATTTCCCTAATAATTAGTGAACTTGAGCATCCTTTCATGTGTTTGTTGGTGATCTGTACGTCTTCTTTGGAGAAATGTCTATTTAGATCTTCTGCCCATTTTTTCAATGGGTTGTTTGTTTGTTTTTTGATATTGAGCTGCATGAGCTGTTTGTATATTTTGGAGATTAATCCCTTGTCAGTTGCTTTGTTTGCAAATATTTTCTCCCATTCTGAGGGTTGTCTTTTCGTTTTGCTTATGGTTTCCTTTGCTGTGCAAAAGCTTTTAAGTTTAATTAGATCCCATTTGTTTATTTTTGTTTTTATTTTCATTGCTCTATGAGGTGTATTGAAAAAGATCTTACTGCAATTTATGTCAAAGGGTGTTCTGCCTATGTTTTCCTCTAAGAGTTTTATAGTATCTAGCCTTACATTTAGGTCTTTAATCCATTTTGAATTTATTTTCGTATATGGTGTTGGGAGTCTTCTAATTTCATTTGTTTACATGTAGCTGTCCAGTTTTCCCAGCACTGCTTATTGAAAAGACTGTCTTTTCTCCATTGTGTATTCTTGCCTCCTTTGTCATAGATTAGGTGACCACAGGTGTGCGGGTTTATTTCTGGGCTTTCTATCCTGTTCCATTGATCTACATTTCTGGTTTTGTGCCAGTATCACACTGTTTTGATTACTGTAGCTTTTTTTTTTTTTTTACATGAAGAATTCATAGCCTTAGATATATTATCTGACAATAATCGAAAAAGTAAGTAAAATTTCCTTCAGGTTTCCTCATTTAGAAACTGGCAATAGTAAGTGTAGAGGACAAACTGTGGATGAATAGACTTTGGGTAAGTCTTTTCAACTGCTTACATCTCAGTTTCCTCATCCTCAAAATCGGCAGCCACAGTAGCTAACTTATTGTTCTGAGGATGGAATGAGATAATGCGTGTAAGGCACTGATGCAAGTAAATCTTGAGTGGGTATTAATAATATAACCCAAGTCTGTCAGACTGTAGAACCCACCATCTTTCTTTCCTTCTGTTGCTTTCTCTCAAGCCAAGCTCTGAAGCACTTAGGGACAGTAGCACCTGCCTGTCCACCATGGTTCACACCTAATCCCCATATGATTCAATGTATGCTCTCTGACCCCATAATATGAACATGGCCCCAGGCATTATGAATATACAATTTTTTATACAAGAGAGGTAGGTTACTGTTACGTGATACTTCTGTCTGAAACCTGGGATTTCAAAGGCTAGAAAACAAAACATATATGGTTCATTTTCTTATTGGTGTGAATCACTTTTTTAAGTTAAATCATCATCTCTTTTTTACCCTTTAGCTTGTTTAGGCTTGTTCTGAAAAGTAAAATGTTTCCACTGGTTTGGGGTGAGAAAGCACTCTCTAAATACAGATCTTCCAAAATTCCATAGGAAGGAATAAGTGTGATTGAACTGTAAAGTTATAAGGAAAGTTAGAGAAAATGGAAGCCCAAAGTGTAAGGGGCATGACTAAGAAGGGAAGGTATGGGATGAGTATTGATTGAAGTGGAGGTAATTTTTCAACAGAATAAAAATAAGGAAAGAAATGAGATGGTGTAATGAGAGTAAGAAATCACCCAGATAGTGGTTTGTTGGTATGTGATCTACTCTGGCAGTAAAGGAATATATTAAATCAGTAAGTTAACACACAAGTTAAGTACAAGGCTATGAGCCAAGAGTGGATGATGGTTTCCTGGATAGCTGTGGACAAGGTTGTCATTCCCACTGTGAATGAGGCCAGTGAATCATTGCTGAGTTCCTACTGGTTGAAAGGGAGTGGGCTGACCCATCCAGGGAAGCTCCGGAGGATGCTTCTGTTTCACAGCACCTCCATCCCAAAAAGCCCTCTGAAATTAGATGTATGGGTAGATGTGTGCTTCTAAATGCTCCACAAAGGGAATATCTATCACACCAATGCTTTCCTTCAAGCTAAACTCTAAGGCACTGAGACCATCTGGCCATTCCTTCTGAGACAGTTATTTTTCAAGGCAACAGGCAGTATTTTGTTGTTGTTATTTCTTTTCCTGGTTCCTGAGTTTTTGCCAAGTTAATGCAAATGGAGTTACATGCCTCCTCCTGTGGTGTGGTCATTGTCACCTGGCAGGCAGGTGGGTTCCCAGCTTGGTTGACCCCTTCTCCTTCCCCTGGCTAGAAAGTCCAAGTCACTCAGATCTGATATGGGCTCACAACTGTGTCACTTAACTAGCTGTGAGATCTTTGACAAGATATTTAACTTCTCTAAGCCTCAGTTTCATGACCTATATAATGGGGAACACAACGGTTTAAGTTTCAAAGTTTGGAAAAATTTTCATTTGTGAAAGACTTAGCATTGGTTAGTTTACCTTGATGCTGAATCTGTAGTCAACGTACATCAAACCTAGCCATGAAAAATCTTATAGAAGTTGTGACCCTTTTTATAATATCTATATCTAGCTGACAAAATATAATTTTATTTGGGAAGGAAAAGCTTAGTAAATTTATTTTGAGAAATGACCTAGAACCTGATGCAGTGTCTTTAGCATTCTGGAGAAATAGCGAACAGGAAAAACAATGAAGTTGCTAACCTTAAAATGAGAGCAACATATATACCCCAAGGGCTATTCAATTAATGACTAATTTTCTACCTTTGCAGTGAGAATACTAGAAGGCTAGATAATTCTTAAAGGTTCTGTCATCACAAATTTATCTCAAAATCCCAGAAGCAGAAGAAACTGTATCAAAGATCCTGAATATTCTGTTAGGAGAGCTTTGAGAGTAATCTAGTGTAGCCCAAACCCAGTGCTTGACTTTTCCCTACATTAACCCTCCTGGTTCTGCTTCCATACCTCTGACAGTAGGAGTCATATTACCTTTCAAGGCCATTTATTCTCATCTGGACTTGGACAGCTCAAACTGTTCTATTTAAATTCAATATAAGAAAGACATTTCTGACTCCTTGCAACTTACAGAAATTCAATTCTTGCTGTCACAAGGTACATGATTAATCTTTTCTCCTCATTTGATTCAAAGAGCATATCATAAACCTTAAACTCTTTTCTTCCCAGTTAAATAACCCGAGGTTGTTGAACTATTCTCCATGGGACCTAGTTTTAAGATCATTTTTCCTCTTGGCAAGTTTCCTCTTAAAACACTGACTTGGCAGTCGTGTCTTCCTTAAAGGATGGCACCCAGAAAAATTGCACACTCTTCTAATCTGAATTCTACATCTCATAGTTCTCACAATATCAATTGCATGTCAAATTGTTTCAAACTTCATTCCACTCCTGCCAGGTCACAACTTCCTGTTTCCTAGGTGTACATTTGTTTACACCTTATATTTAAGGTATATGTTTCTTTCTGTTAGTTTGTCTGGAGATTATCTTCATATTTTTAAAATCCCCATCTAGAAAAATACTTGCTCATCTCAATGGAGAATATTTTTGTACTGTTAAAAGAACTTGAATTTTGTTATCTTGGGTAAGGTACTTAAACTCCCTTAGCCATTATGTAAAATGGGCATAAAGCTAAAACATACCATACCACCAAAAATGATTGCTGAGAAGATTTAAAAAGTTATTTAAGAAGTTCCTAGTTCAGTGCCAGGCTCATAGTAAGTGTTGAAGAAATGGTCCAAAATATACATTAATAAGGGTAGGTGGTGATTCCCAGAGAAGCCAAATCCATAACCCCGCAAGCAAATAATTTGTATTTTCTCATAAACGCCACATCCCGAAAGTACTTTGTATCGAGACGTTTGGCTTTATTTCCTCTGGTTTCATGCCTAAAAGGAAATTGGTTACCAACTTCTGCAAAATAAACTTAGTCTAATACTTCAAACCTTCATCATCCCGAGGTTGAAATAATTATAGAGGTTGTCTTGACCTCAGTTTTCAAGGCATATGAACTTCCAGGAGAAAGAGAAAGGGAATATGTTGTAGGAACCATGAAAACTTTATCTTCAGCCTTTTTAGGCATCATAATTCTTCTCATTTTCTTTCTCTTAAAACGTTAGGGGGAGATTTAAAGAAGCTATCAGAAAGAAATAGAACCATCTCTTTAATTGTGGAAGACGCTACGTATACACTATGTTAAGTAAAGAGATTGCCTTCTGGAAGTGAATACTCTTGATGTAAATTGAGATTTAAGAGCCTGTGTTTTAGCTGTGCTATGAAATTAGGCAGCCTAATTGTCTACCGTAGTCAAAATGCTACAAATACTGTTCTGTTTCAGACTACATCCTGGACATTGTTCCCTAGGAAAAACAGGATTTCACATATACAATAATTACAATTTATGTTGTTTATATATTTATAACAATTTAGTACCTAATACCATTTTTAAAATACAGTATTTAATTTACCTTTCCCTTTGAGAGTGGGGATTTATTTTCCCATTTTATTTATTTTTTATTTTTTTAACATCTTTATTGGAGTATAATTGCTTTACAATAGTGTGTTAGTTTCTGCTTTATAACAAAGTGAATCAGTTATACATATACATATGTTCCCATATCTCTTCCCTCTTGCATCTCCCTCCCTCCCTCCCTATCCCACCCCTCTAGGTGGTCACAAAGCACCGAGCTGATCTCCCTGTGCTATGTGGCTGCATCCCACTAGCGATCTATTTTACGTTTGGTAGTGTATATATGTCCATGCCACTCTCTCACTTTGTCACAGCTTACCCTTCCCCCTCCCCATATCCTCAAGTCCATTCTCTAGTAGGTCTGTGTCTTCATTCCCATCTTGCCCCTAGGTTCTTCATGACCATTTTTTTTTCTTTTTAACATTCCATATATATGTGTTAGCATATGGTATTTGTTTTTCTCTTTCTGACTTACTTCACTCTGTATGACAGACTCTAGGTCCATCCTCCTCACTCCAAATAACTCAATTTCGTTTCTTTTTATGGCTGAGTAATATTCAATTGTATATATGTGCCACATCTTCTTCATTCATCTGTTGATGGACACTTAGGTTGCTTCCATGTCCTGGCTATTGTAAATAGAGCTGCAATGAACATTTTGGTACATGACTCTTTTTGAATTATGGTTTTCTCAGTATATATGCCCAGGAGTGGGATTGCTGGGTCATATAGTAGTTCTATTTTTAGTTTTTTAAGGAACTTCCATACTGTTCTCCATATCGGCTGTAAATAATTTACATTCCCACCGACACTGCAAGAGGGTTCCCTTCTCTCCACACCCTCTCCAGCTTTTATTGTTTGCAGATTTTTTGATGATGCCCATTCTGACAGGTGTGAGATGATATCTCATTTCAATTTTGATTTGCATTTCTCTAATGATTAATGATGTTGAGCATTCTTTCATGTGTTTGTTGGCAATCGGTGTATCTTCTTTGGAGAAATGTCTATTTAGGTCTTCTGACCATTTTTGGATTGGGTTGTTTGTCTTTTTGATATTGAGCTTCATGAGCTGCTTGTAAATTTTGGAGATTAATCCTTTGTCAGTTGCTTCATTTGCAAATATTTTCTCCCATTCTGAGGGTTGTCTTTTCGTCTTGTTTATGGTTTCCTTTGCTGAGCAAAAGCTTTTAAGTCTCATTAGGTTCCATTTGTTTATTTTTGTTTTTATTTCCATTTCTCTAGGAGGTGGGTCAAAAAGGATCTCGCTGTGATTTATGTCATAGAGCGTTCTGCCTATGTTTTCCTCTAAGACTTTGATAGTGTCTGGTCTTACATTTAGGTCTTTAATCCATTTTGAGTTTATTTTTGTGTATGGTGTCAGGGAGTGTTCTAATTTCATACTTTTACATGTACCTGTCCGGTTGTCCCAGCACCACTTATTGAAGATGCTGTCTTTTCTCCACTGTATATTCTTCCCTCCTTTATCAAAGATAAGGTGACCATATGTGCGTGGGTTTATCTCTGGGCTTTCTAACCTGTTCCATTGATCTATATTTCTGTTTTTTGTACCATATTGCCTTGATTACTGTAGCTTTGTAATATAGTCTGTAGTCAGGGAGCCTGATTCCTCCAGCTTCGTTTTTCTCTCTCAAGATTGCTTTGGCTATTTGGGGTCTTTTGTGTTTCCATACAAATTGTGAAAGTTTTTGTTCTATTTGTGTGAAAAATGCCAGTGGTAATTTGACAGGGATTGCACTGAATCTGTAGATTGCTTTGGGTAGTATAGTCATTTTCACAATGTGGATTCTTCCAATCCAAGAACATGGTATATCTCTCCATCTATTTGTATCATCTTTAATTTCTTTCATCAGTGTCTTATCATTTTCTGCATACAGGTCTTTTGTCTCCTTAGGTAGGTTTATCCTAGATATTTTATTTTTTTTGTTGCAATGGTAAATGGGAGTGTTTCCTTAATTTCTCTTTCAGATTTTTCATTATTAGTTTATAGGAATACAAGAGATTTCTGTGCATTAATTTTGTATCCTGCTACTTTACCAAATTCATTGATTAGCTCTAGTAGCTTTCTGGTAGCATCTTTAGGGTTCTCTATGTGTAGTATCATGTCATCTGCAAACAGTGGGAGTTTTTCTACTTCTTTTCCAATTTGGATTCCTTTTATTTCTTTTTTTTCTCTGATTGCTGTGGCTAAAACTTCCAAAGCTATGTTGAATAATAGTGGTAAGAGTGGGCAACCTTGTCTTGTTCCTGATCTTAGTGGAAATGCTTTCAGTTTTTCACCACTGAGGATGATGTTGGCTGTGGGTTTGTCATATATGGCCTTTATTATGTTGAGGAAAGTTCCCTCTATGCCTACTTTCTGGAGGGTTTTTTACCATAAATGGGTGTTGAATTTTGTCAAAAGCTTTCTCGGCATCTGTTGAGATGATCATACGGTTTTTCTCCTTCAATTTGTTAATATGGTGTATCACATTAATTTATTTGCATATATTGAAGAATCCTTGCATTCCTGGGATAAACTCCACTTGATCATGGTGTATGATCCTTTTAATGTGCTGTTGGATTCTGTTTGCTAGTATTTTGTGGAGGATTTTTGCATCTATGTTCATCAGTGATATTGGCCTGTAGTTTTCTTTCTTTGTGACATCTTTGTTTGGTTTTGGTATCAGGGTGATGGTGGCCTTGTAGAATGAGTTTGGGAGTGTTCCTCCCTCTGCTATATTTTGGAAGAGTTTGAGAAGGATAGATGTTAGCTCTTCTCTAGATGTTTGATAAAATGTGCCTGTAAACCATTTGGTCCTGGGCTTCTGTTTGTTGGAAGATTTTTAATCATACTTTCAATTTCAGTGCTTGTGATTGGTATGTTCATATTTTCTATTTCTTCCTGGTTCAGTCGCAGAAGGTTGTGCCTTTCTAACAATTTGTCCATTTCTTCCAGGTTGTCCATTTTATTGGCATAGAGTTGCTTGTAGCAATCTCTCATGATCCTTTGTATTTCTGCAGTGTCAGTTTTTACTTCTGCTTTTTCATTTCTAATTCTATTGATTTGAGTCTTCTCCCTTTTTTTCTTGATGAGTCTTCCTAATGGTTCATCAATTTTGTTTATCTTCTCAAAGAACCAGCTTTTAGTTTTATTGATCTTTGCTATCATTTCCTTCATTGCTTTTTCATCTGATCTTTATGATTTCTTTCTTTCTTCTAACTTTGGGGGTTTTTTGTTCATCTTTCTCTAATTGCTCTAGGTGTAAGGTTAGGTTGTTTATTTGAGATGCTTCTTGTTTCTTAAGGTAGGATTGTATTGCTATAAACTTCCCTCTTAGAACTGCTTTTGCTGCCTCCCCAAGATTTGGGTCATCGTGTTTTCATTGTCATTTGTTTCTAGGTATGTTTTGAATTCCTCTTTGATTTCTTCAGTGATCTCTTGGTTATTGAGTAGTGTATTGTTTAGCTTCCCTGTGTTTGTATTTTTTACAGATTTTTTCCTGTTATTGATACCTAGTCTCATAACATTGTGGTCAGAAAAGATACTTGATACGATTTCAATTTTCTTAAATTTACCAAGGCTTGATTTGTGACCCAAGATATGATCTATCCTGGAGAATGTTCCATGAGCACTTGAGAAGAATGTGTATTCTGTTGTTTTGGGATGGAATGTGTTATAAATATCAATTAAGTCCATCTTGTTTAATGTATCATTTAAAGCTTGTGTTTCCTTATTTATTTTAATCTTGGATGATCTGTCCATTGGTGAAAGTGGGGTGTTAAAGTCCCCTACTATGATTGTGTTACTGTCAATTTCCCCTTTTATGGCTGTTAGTATTTGCCTTATGTATTGAGGTGCTCCTATGTTGGGTGCATAAATATTTACAATTGTTTTTTTATATCATCTTCTTGGATCAATCCCTTGATCATTATGTAGTGTCCTTCTTTGTCTGTTGTAATAGCCTTTATTTTAAAGTCTATTTTGTCTGATATGAGAATTGGTACTCCAGCTTTCTTTTGATTTCCATTTGCATGGAATATCTTTTTCCATCCTCTCACTTTCAGTCTGTATGTGTCCCTAGGTCTGAAGTGGGTCTCTTGTAGATAGCATATATATGGGTCTTGTTTTTGTATCCATTCAGCCAGTCTGTGTCTTTTGGTTGGAGCATTTAATCCATTTACATTTAAGGTAATTATCGATATGTATGTTCCTATTACCGTTTTCTTAATTATTTTGGGTTTGTTATTGTAGGTCTTTTCCTTCTCTTGTGTTTCCTGCCTAGAGAAGTTCCTTTAGCATCTGTTGTAAAGCTGGTTTGGTGGTGCTGAATTCTCTTAGCTTTTGCTTGTCTGTAAAGGTTTTAATTTCTCCATCAAATCTGAATGAGATCCTGCTGGGTAGAGTAATCTTGGTTGTAGGTTTTTTCTCCTTCATCACTTTAAATATGTCCTGCCAATCCCTTCTGGCTTGCAGAGTTTCTGCTGAAAGATCAGCTGTTAACCTTATGGGGATTCCCTTGTGTGTTATATGTTGTTTTTCCCTTGCAGCTTTTAATATATTTTCTTTGTATTTAATTTTTGACAGTTTGATTAATATGTGTCTTGGTGTGTTTCTCCTTGGATTTATCCTGTATGGGACTCTCTGTGCTTCCTGGACTTGATTAAGTATTTCCTTTCCCATATTGGGAACTTTTCAACTATAATCTCTTCAAATATTTTCTTATTCCCTTTCTTTTTCTGTTCTTCTTGTGGGCCCCCTATAATTCGAATGTTGGTGCATTTAATATTGTCCCAGAGTTCTCTGAGACTGTCCTCAATTCTTTTCATTCTTTTTTCTTTACTCTGCTCTGCAGTAGTTATTTCCACTATTTTATCTTCCAGGTCTCTTATCCGTTCTTCTGCCTCAGTTATTCTGCTACTGATCCCTTCTAGAGAATTTTTAATATCATTTATTGTGTTGTTCATCACTGTTTGTTTGCTCTTTAGTTCTTCTAGGTCCTTGTTAAACGTTTCTTGTATTTTCTCTATTCCATTTCCAAGATGTTGGATCATCTTTACTATCATTATTCTGAATAATTTTTCAGATAGACTGCCTATTTTCTCTTCATTTGTTAGGTCTGGTGGGTTTTTGCCTTGCTCCTTCATCTGCTGTGTGTTTTTCTGTCTTCTCATTTTGCTTAACTTACTGTGTTTGGGGTCTCCTTTTTGCCGGCTGCAGGTTTTTAGTTCCTGTTGTTTTTGGTGTCTGTCCCCAGTGGCTAAGATTAGTTCAGTGGGTTGTGTAGGCTTCCTGATGGGGGGGACTAGTGCCTGTGTTCTGGTGGATGAGGCTGGATCTTGTCTTTCTGGTGGGCAGGTTCACGTCTGGTGGTGTGTTTTGGGGTGTCTGTGGCCTTATTATGATCTTAGGCAGCCTCTGTGCTAATGGATGGTGTTGCGTTCCTGTCATGCTAGTTGTTTGGCTTAGGGTGTCCAGCACTGTAGCTTGCTGGTCATTGAGTGAAGCTGCATCTTGTCATTCAGATGGAGATCTCTGGGAGACTTTTGCTGTTTGATATTACGTGGAGCTGGGAGGTCTCTTGTGGACCAGTGTCCTGAACTTGGCTCTCGCACCTCAGAGGCACAGCCCTGATGCCTGGCTGGAGCACCAAGAGACTTTCATCTACACAGCTCTGAATTAAAGGGAGAAAAAAAAAAAGAAAGAAAGGAGAGAAAATAAAATAAAATGAATTAAAATAAAATAAAGTTATTAAAATAAAAAATAATTATTAAGAAAAAATTTTTAAAAAGTAATTAAAAAAAAACAAAAACGGACAGACAGTACCCTAGGACAAATGGTAAAAGCAAAGCTATACAGACAAAATCACACACAGAAGCATACACATACACACTCACAAAAAGAGAAAAAGGGAAAAAATAAATATATCTTTGCTCCCAAAGTCCACCTCCTCAATTTGGGATGATTCATTGTCTGATCACACGGAGCCTGATGCACACCGTGTGTTCTCCTGGGGAAGTTGTCCCGGGATCACGGGACCGTGGCCGTGGCGGGCTGCACAGGCTCCTGGGAGGGGAGGTGTGGATAGTGACCTGTGCTTGCACACAGGCTTCTTGGTGGCTGCAGCAGCAGCCTTAGCATCTCATGCCCGTCTCTGGTGTCCGCGCTGATAGCTGTGGCCCAGGCCTGTCTCTGGAGCTCATTTAGGCAGTGCTCTGAATCCCCTCTCCTCACACACCCCGAAACAATGGTCTCTTACCTCTTAGGTAGGTCCAGGCTTTTTCCCGGACTCCCTCCTGGCTAGCTGTGGCGCACTAGCCCCCTTCAGGCTGTGTTCATGCAGCCAACCCCTAGTCCTCTCCCTGGGATCTGACCTCCGAAGCCCGAGCCTCAGCTCCCAGCCCCCGCCCACCCCAGCAGGTGAGCAGACAAGCCTCTCGGGCTGGTGAGTGCTGGTCGGCACTGATCCTCTGTGCGGGAATCTCTCTGCTTTGCCCTCTGCACCCCTGTTGCTGCGCTCTCCTCCGTGGCTCTGAAGCTTCTCCCCTCCACCAACCGCAGTCTCCACCCGCGAAGGGGCTTCCTAGTCTGTGGAAACCTTTCCTCCTTCACAGCTCCCTCCCACTGGTGCAGGTCCCGTCCCTATTCTTTTGTCTCTGTTTTTTCTTTTTTCTTGTGCCCTACCCAGGTACATGGGGAGTTTCTTGCCTTTTTGGAGGTCTGAGGTCTTCTGCCAGCATTTAGTAGGTGTTCTGTAGGAGCTGTTCCACATTTAGATGTATTTCTGATGTATTTGTGGAGAGGAAGGTGATCTCCGCGTCTTACTCTTCTGCCATCTTGAAGCTCCTCCCCTCCCATTTTACATCTGAGTAAATTGAGGCTACTCTTATTTCATAAACCAAAGTTTTTGGATGGAGGTTATCATTCTTTTCTTCTAAAGAAGAGAAGCAATAAGGACTATTGAGTGAAATACTTATTAAAACAGTATGACATAATTATAATGCAAGGATGACAGAAATATCCCAGTGCTAATAGGACATTTGCTGTGGATAGTAAGGATTGGTTTCTGTGAACTGTTCTTTCCATCTTTCAACATCCACAATAGATATAAAGGAGTCATTCATACTAAAAGGGGTAAAAAAGTCATTTATGGTGTGAAACTGAGCAAACAGATATTTGCATTTTAATAGTACCTTGATCAAACCCCTTGGTCCTTGCTGAAATCACAGGTTTTCTCCTCTTCAGTAGACTAGGATTTCTTTAACTTCTTGCTTCATGAATGATCTCCACACAAGCTTGGAAACCATAGATAATTGCCATATGGACATTTAGAGCATAATGTATTGGTTGCATAAGAAATCTACCTTGCCCTGGATGCCACCAATATGGAGTACACAGGTAAAGATTGTAAGCATTCTGAAAGAAAAGAAGAAACAATGCTAGGTGACATGCCCACATTTTAAGAGCTGCAATTATTTAAACTGGTTTACATTTGGAGAGGGTTCTGGACAGGGGATATACATTTGGTAGTCATCAGCATATAGGTGGTATTTACATACTAAAAAGAAATGAGATCAGCAGGGGAATGTGTATGGACAGAGAAAAAAAGAGGATCAAGGATGGAGGCATGGATTGCTTCAACATTTAGAGGTTGGAGAAAAGAAGAGGAAGCAGCATAGGGGGTTAAGATGGAAGGGGTAAAAGCAATACCAGGATAGTGTGGTATCCTGGAAACCACGTGAAGAAAGTGTATCAAAGAGGAGCTGACTTTATATCCAATACCACTGATAGATCAAGAAAGATGAGGAAGGGAAAGAGAACACTGGATTTAGCAACATGTATAGAGCAATGGTGATCTTAATAGAGGGTGGATGAAAGACAAAACAGGAATGGGTCCAAGAGAAAATAGGAGGCGAGGCTTTGGAAAGAGTAAGTATTATAGAAATCCTTCCAGGAATTATGCTGTGAAGAGAAGCAGAACAATGGGGAGGTAGCTAGATAGGAAAGTAGGATAAAGTTGTTTTGTTGTTGTTGTTTTGGTTTATAAGATGGAAAAAATGTTATAGATATGATTTGATGGAAAAGATCAAATAGAGAGGGAAGACATTACCTGATGATATATTAGAGAATGCATAAAATTGCTGGAGTGACATTCTTGAAAAGGTTCGAGGAGATGACATGCAGTGCACAAGTATAAGAATTGACTAGATGGGAATTTAGAGGGTGCAAAGGAAGGCTTACATTGCCTCACTCTGGAGTCACATGGCAGTGGTCTGAGTTTACCTGCTGACTCTGCCATGCTTAGTACTGACTCCATTGGGTTTTAGGAGGATTAGATGATTTCACATGCATAAAGTACACAGAATAGTGCCTGGCACATAGAAAAAGCACAATAATTAGCAGTTGCTATTATTCTTTCATCATTTGATAAAAAGTCACGTTTTCCAAGATAATAATGGGATTTACTATCAGATTTAGTCTATTCTGAGCTAGCAGGATCTACCTCTGCATCCTCTGAACTCTGTCTAGAAGAAGAACAGGGATATTCCTAGTCACTCCTCTGGGAGAAGCCTGATATGGTAAAAGGCCTATGCTTGCAGTCTAATATTTTTACTAGTTCTTTATTAGCCTCATTCTAGAAACATTTATGAACAATTCAGTATATGTTTAACTGCTTTTTACATATGTTATTTAATTTTCAATAACTCTTTGAGATAAACAGTATTATTTTGCTCCTGTTACAGAACTAAGGCATCTGAAAGAGAGGTTAAGTACCTTCACCAAGGTGACATCGGACCTGGGTGTGAACCCAGGCAATTTGACTTTCCTGCCTCCTAAATTGGTCGATAGATAAGTACTTAAAATTTGCATTATGCTTTTTTGGTCCAAGGCATTCTTACCTGATTGTTCCTATATATAGATAAGGATACAGAGAGAGATATTAAATTAACCAAGCCATGCCTTTAGTGAAGAAGGGAGCACACCCATTAGTCATTACCAAGTGAAAGGGAAGCTGAACAAGGCTGCTAGGAAGAAAGTAAAATAGAGTGAGTCATAAAACATTTTCAAAAGAACTCTATGCATAAGAGAAGAATTGTACAAGAATTACTAGGCTATAGCTTAGTCTGCTGAACTAGGGTCTCTTCCAGAAAGACCTGAGGATTAATCAGTTAATCATTCTGTGACATTTAATCAAGAGCCAGAAATCTAATCAATGGCCGACCCATTGTAACATTGGGGTACTGGTCTGGCTTCTTGCCTGGACTGTCCAATCTTAATTAGCAATTATCTCAGCTGGGTGACCCTTTGCCCCTGGGGAAGGAAAGCTATTCAACAAGGAATAGCTATTTCTAAGTGGAAATTTCACCTTTTGCCTCCATCGCTTGTTATTAGGCAGTGTGTTTATTCAGTTTCCAATGCCTTATCGGGCCCATTTGATGGAAAGATCTGGCATTAGACCAACAATTACTTTAATGAGAAGAAATAACGAAGCTCTCCTAAAGGGAGATAGAAGATCTGAAATTTCCTTCACTTTCATCTCCTTTATAACTTTCTCCCTTTCTGTTATTCTGAAATGTGGCCTTATTTAATTACATTAACTTTAGTTCTTTCTGGACTAAATAGAAAAACAAACCCAACCCACAGTCAAGAAGAATTTTTGTTTCAACTCAAATATGAGAGTTTTCATTTTATTCATTTTCTTAGGATAAGGATAAACCCCTACTCTGATTCTTTCAATGGTAACTTCTTTTGACCCCTGCTTTGGAAAGTCTTAGATGCAAATTGTTGCTTTGCCCTTGTGCATCCATGGGCAAGTGAATTAATCCTTTTGAGTCTATTTCAGAGGGGATGGTCAGGAAAGGCCTTTCTGTAGAGGTGTCATTGAACTAGGCGGAAAAGGAGCCCACTCCGTGATCATCAAGAGTGAGGACTCTTCTGGAAAAAGAAATAGCAAAGGCAAAACTAGAAGCCACTGTAGCTGGAGTGAGTGAGCCACAGGAAGGGTGGCACATGCTAGGTCAGAGAGACAGGCAGAGACAAACCACACAAGGTGTGATCTTGTAGACAGGGCAAGGTTAGGAAGATTTTGCTTTATATGGAAGGGCAATCCATGAGAGGGTTTTAAGCACTGGAGTGACATAATCTAATTTGCCTTACCAAAAAATCTCTTTAGTTTCTATGTAGAAGACTAATTAGGAGTAAATGCAAGTAGAGTGCTTAGTGCAATGTCTGGCTTGTAGTAATTGAGAAGTGTCAGCTATTTCCATTCTTACTATGATTGTTGTCATTCTCAGGGAGGACCATACTCCCTTGGAAAACATGTCAGAATCTTCCATGGGTGGGACCTGGGCCTCAAACCACTAACTCCTTAACCCCCAAATCTTCGAGTCAAGTTCTATAGGAAGATGTGCTCCTACCATCCCCCGCTCCTAACTGCCCTCTCAGCCTGTGGAGCGTCATCAATGGCCATGGTGTGTGTTGTCCATCTTAGGTATGGTGGGGGTAGAAATAACGCTGAGGACTTCCACATTTATATCTAATCTTCTGCAGAATTATACTGCCATTAGGATCATATCAAATTCAAGCTTGGCATGCAGATCATTAGAGAACCCATTTCTACACTAAATGGAGAAACATAATATTTGCAGATAAGACACTTTTCAAGGAACTCATTACAACCTCAATTTTAAAAGTTGCACAACTGAAAACAAGTTAAATTTTCTAACTTGTGTACTTGCTGCTGTTAATAATACCAAGATGTGGCCTTGGATGACACTGAATGCATGGGGAAGCATCTTGAAAAACTTCATCTCATTCGACCTTCACAACACTGATGACTTAGGTAAAGTTAGATTGATGACTTCTAGTTTGGGGGGAAAAGCAGCAGCATGGGGATTCTGTGACATGTCCAGACCTATAAACAGCACCTAACTGGGACTCATCATTGCAAATCATAAACTGGAGTTCTTTTTGTCATCCCCAGTGGTTACTGGTACCACTATGTTCACTGCTGTTATGGAGGACAAGAACATTTTAAAGTGCTTACAGAACTGGGATTTCTAAAATGTCATGGTGGAAAAGATACCAGTATTAATTTAATAGTATTCCAAGAGGAGGAAAATTCTGAATGGGTACCCTTAACAAACGCAAAATGTATGCCTTAGTAATGTAGGAAAAGCCTAGGTTTTCCTTAGAAACCAAATCCACTTGGAATTGATTATATATCTCTCTGGCACATGAAAAAACCCACTAAGGATTGGAGGATGAGCTGGCCAGATTTGTTTTGTCTTTTTAATAAAGATCCCCACATAAAAGTAGAGCTGCTAGTTTGAGGAAATTCCAGGAATAGACCACATCAGGATTCCCTCTTCTAAAGTGGGTCACAGTTTTCTTGTTTGTTTCTTTATTTTGTGAAGTATTTATTAAATTATACATAGAGGGCCACTCACACACTTGAAGTCAACCATCTGAATAATTTTTTCCAAGTGAATATACACATCCACTGAGATCAAGGTTAACAATATTGAACATATTTTCTTATGCTTATTAGACATTTGTATACTTTCTTTAATGAAATTTCTACCCTAAACTTTTCTCTATTTAAAATAATTATCTTCTTACTCCTTACTTATGGTTGTAGGAATTCTTTATATATTCTGGACAGTAGTCATTTATTAGATATGTAATTGGTAAATAGTCTGTGGTTATCCTTCTACTCTGTAGTTTTTATTTACTTAATGATCTATTTTAAAGAGCCAAAAATCTTAGTTTTAATAAAATTCACCTCTTTTTTTCTTTTATGGCTATACTTTTCGGTGTCATATCTAAGAAATATTTGCCTAATCTAAGGTCACAAAGGGTTTCTCCTTTGCTTTCTTTTAGAAGTTATATATTTGTAGCTCTCACATTTAGGCTTATGATGCATCTTGAGTTAAGATTCGTGTATAGTGTGAATTAAGGGTCTCTGTTCATCGTCTTTGTATGGATATCCAATTGTCCCAGCACCATTTGTTTAAAAGACTATCCTTTCCACTTTGAATTGCCTTGGCATGACCACAAATATAGGTTTTATTTCTTGACTTATTTCTGTTCTTTTGATTGGTATGTTTAGCTTTATGTTACTACTGTACCTTTATATGTAAAAGCTAAAAACAAAACCCCCATATACTCTAGGTTCCTTTTTCCCTTACCCTCATTTCTCTCTTTCCATAGGTACAGGCAAACCCTATGGTTTTTGGCAGCCAATGGAGCTACAAACTCTTGTTATAGGTAGAAAAATATTTTGGTTCTCTAAATTATAAATCAAGCATTGTCATTCACTTAACTTGAGTCATCTTTGGGAAAATGTACTCTTCTGTCGACTCTGGGCTTCTCTCTAGTGCTGGGGCATGTGGCTTGGACTTGTTAGAGTTGCCTACATTCAGCCCCAGAAAGCTATTTTGAAATGTGAAGTACAGACCTAACCTCATAATTATGTAGAAGAGGAGACTGCCTACATTCTATGGTTTTGAGAGAAATCCAGATTTGGATTCCTTTACTCTCTAGCCTGGAAAACTCACAGTGGGACAGTCTTAGGTTTACAGAGTCAAGAGTAACGAAAGCAGAATTAGAGGTCATGAAGGAGCACTCTTTATACACTCCATAATTTGATTTTAGTGAGAGGGTCATAGAGAATTGACCTGCAGTCTACATGGATGTCCAGTGTTGCTTCTCTCCAACCTAGCCACATGTAACTACTCTCATGTCATTCCACAGTATTATCTTGCAATCAAAGAGAAAAGCATTAATTTCTCAATCACGCTTTCCTTCCTCTCTTCTCATGGCAGTGTATCCCTATTTACAGAACATTGATGATCTAGCTCCAGTGTGAATGCTGTACCCTACTCATAAAGTCTTCTATAATTTTCCCAGTCAGGATTAATATTTATATTTCTGCCCTAATTTTTTACTGAGATAAAATTTACCCCTTTAAAGTGTATGATTCAGTGTCTTTTATAATAAAGAGTTGTGCATCTAACACCATTATCAAATTCCAGAATGTTTTCATCACCCCAAAAAGAAACTTCATACTCATTAGTAGTCACTCCCCATTCCACCTGCTCCCCAGCTCCTGGAAACCACTAATCTACTTTCTGTCCCTATAGATTTGCTTATTGGGTACATTTATTTAAAATGAAATCATAAAATGAACGGCCTTTTGTTTCTGGCTTCATTTACTTAACATAATGTTTTCAAGATTCATCTATGTTGTAGTATGAATCAAGACTTCATTCTTTTATATGTCTGAATAGTATTCCATTGTATCAATATACCATATTCTGTCATACAGAGTGAAGTAAGTCAGAAAGAGAAAAACAAATACCGTATGCTAACACATATATATGGAATCTAAAAAAATATATATATATGGTTATGAAGAACCTAGGGGCAAGATGGGAATAAAGACGCAGACCTACTAGAGAATGGACTAGAGGATATGGGGAGGGGGAAGGGTAAGCTGGGACAAAGTG
Organism: Balaenoptera ricei; assembly: GCF_028023285.1. Lineage (NCBI taxonomy): Eukaryota > Metazoa > Chordata > Mammalia > Artiodactyla > Balaenopteridae > Balaenoptera > Balaenoptera ricei. The sequence goes on from NC_082641.1 coordinate 129,727,221, forward strand.
AGAGAGTGGCATGGACATATATACACTACCAAACGTAAAATAGATAGCTAGTGGGATGCAGCCACATAGCACAGGGAGATCAGTTCGGTGCTTTGTGACCACCTAGAGGCGTGGGATAGGGAGGGTGGGAGGGAGGGAGATGCAAGAGGGAAGAGATATGGGGATATATGTATATGTATAGCTGATTCACTTTGTTATAAAGCAGAAACTAACACACCATTGTAAAGCAATTATACTCCAGTAAAGATGTTAAAAAAAAAAAAAAAACATATTCTGTTTACCATTTATATTACCTGATAATAAATCTGAGGTGTGGACATTTGAGTTGTTTCCACTTTTTGACCATTATGAATAATGTTGCTATGAACATACAAGTACTAGATTTTGTATAGACATTTGTTTTCATTTGTCACTGAGGAACTTCCAAAATGTTCTACAAAGTGGGTGCATCATTTACATTCTCACCAGCAATGTATGAGCATTCAATTTCTTCATAATCTTCCAATACTTGTTATTGTCTCTTTTCAAATATTTTATCCATCTTAGTGGTTGTGAAGTTTTATCTCATTGTGCTTTTGATTTGAATTTCCCTGATGACTGCTGATTATAGGCATTTTTTTTTCATGGCTTATTGGCCATTTATATATCTTCTTTAGAGAAATGTCTTTCTTTTTAATCGTGTCATTTACGGCTATAAATTTCTTGCTAAGCATTACTTTAGTTGCATCTTTAAATTTTGCACGTTGTTAGTTTGTTTACATTCATCTTGAAGTGTTTTTAAATTTCCCTTGTGATTTCTTCCTTGGCTCATTGTCATTTATGAGGTTGTTTAATTTATACATATTTATGAATGTACCAAATTTCCTTCTGTTATTGATTCCTAATTTCATTCCACTGTGCTTGGAAAACATACTTTTTGTGATTTCAGTCACTTAAAATTTACTGAAACTTTTTTTGTGGTCTAACATAGGGGCTATTCTTGAGAATGTTTCAGATGAACACTTAAGAAGAATACTTATTCTAATTGTTGTTGGGTGGAATATTCTATAGGTGTCTTTTATGTTTAGTTGGTTTATACTGTTTTCAAATTTTCTATTTTCTTGTTGATATTCTGTCTAGTTCTATCCATTACTTAAAGTGGGATATTGAAGTTAGCAACTATTATTGTTGAATTTTCTATTACTCTCTTCAATTCTATATATTGTATTTTACTTCACATATTTTGGGGCCCTGTTTTAGGTGCTTACATTTTCTTGGTAAATTGACTCATCATTATAAAATATTACTCTTTCTCTCTAGTAGCAGTTTTTTTTTTTGCCTTAAAGTTGATTTTGCCTGATATTAGTATGACCCTTCCAGCTCTCTTTTAGTCACTGTTTGTGGGGTGTTTTTCATATCCTTTTACTTTTAACCTATTTGTGTTTTTTAGTCTAAAATATATGACTTATAGACAGCATTTAGCTGGATCATGGTTCCTTTTAATCCATTTTGCTAATCTCTGTCTTTCTATTTTTATTTTTTAAAAAAATTATTGAAGTATAGTTGATTTACAATGTTGTGTTAATTTTGGCTGTACAGCAAGGTGACTCAGCTATACATATACATATATATTAATATATTCTTTTTCATATTCTATTCCATTGTGGTTTATCACAGTATATTGAATATAGTTCTCAGTGCTGTACAGTAGGAACTTGTTGTTTATCCATCCTATATATGCTAGTTTTCATCTGCTAATCCCAAACTCTCAATTCTTCACTCCCCTACCTGCCTCCCCCTTGGCAACCACAAGTCTGTTCTCTATGTCTGTGCGTCTGTTTCTCTTTTGTAGATATGTTTATTTGGGTCATATTTTAGATTCCACATATAAGTGATATCATATGGTATTTGTCTTTCTCTTTCTGACTTACTTCAGTTAGTATGATAATCTCTAGGTCCATCTATGTTGCTGCAAATGGCATCATTTCATTCTTTTTTTTTATGGCTGGGTAGTATTCCATTGTATATATATAGCACATCTTCTTTATCCCGTCATCTGTCAGTAAATAATCTCTGCCTTCTTAACTTGAGAATTTAATAAATTTAAATTTAATGTGATTACAGATAAGGAAGGATTTACATCTATTATTTTTGTATTATGTCATATGTCTTTCATGTACCCTAATTGCTCCATTTGGGTTAAATAGATACTTCTTCTTAACCATTTTATTCCCCTTATTGTTTCTTTTACTATAATATCAAGCTATTTCCTTAGTGATTGTCTGAGGGATTACAATTATTATATTTCAGTAGTATACAAAAATTTTGTTCCTATATAGCTTCACTCCCCTCCTTTGTGTTATTTTCCTACAATTACTTCTTTATACATTGTATGAACATTAATATGGATTAATAATTATTGATTTATGCAGTTTTATTTTGAATAAGATAGAAAAAAAGAGTTAAAAACAAAAATATATGTAGAGTTGACCCTTGAACAATGTGGGGTTAGGGGTGTTGACCCCTCTGCAGTTGAAAATCATATATATAACTTTACCATCTGTGGTTCAGCATGCACAGATTCAACCAACTGCACATTGGGTAGTACTGTAGTATGTGTTTATAGAAAAAAAATCCATACAGTGGACCCATGCAGTTCAAACCCATGTTGTTCAAGGGTCAATTGTATACTCTCCTTTATATTTATCTTGTAGTTATCTTTACCAGTGCTCTTTATTTATGTGAATTAGAGTTACTTTCTAGTATATAGCTTTACTTCACCCTGAAGTACTTCTGTAGTATAGAACAGATAAAGATGGTGATATATTCTCTTAGGTTTTGTTCATTTGGGAATGTCTAAATTTCTCCTTATTTTTGGAGAATGGTTTGGCTGGATTATAGAACTCTTGGTTGACAGTCTTTTAGCACTTTGAATATGCCAACCTACTGCTTTCTGATCTCTATGGTTTCCAATGACAAATCAGCTGTAATTCTTATTGAAGATCTTTGTACATCATCAGTTTCTTCTCTTTTTCTGATTTTAAGATTCTCTGACTTTTTATAGTTCAGGTACTATGTGTCTGACTTTGTATCTCTTTGAATTTATCCTTTTTGGAGTTCACTAAAATTCTTAGATATATATTTTAGGCATCATTTCTTTAAATATGTCCAATGTCTGTGTTTCCTCAAGGACAGTCTTTGTTCTGATATGGGCCATAGTTTCTTATAAATATCTCTATATCTCATGCTTTTTTTAAAAAATAAAAACAATGTGACAACTCTGGAAATCAGATTCTCTCCCACACCCAGGGCTTGTTGTTGTTTATTTGTTTACTTTTCTTATTTCAGTAAAGTCTCTGCTCAGTTAGATTAGTTGTCACCTAATGATTAGATAGAGGTTTCCTTAAATTCTTAGAAACTGTAAGTCTCCCAGTTGTTGTTGAGGAGCTCTGTGTGCACATTAAGACATACTTTTAATATTCTGCCAGGCAGTTAACAACCCCGACTTAGCCTTCTGCTTCTCCTGCTTCTGCATGCAGAAACTCAGAGTTAGCCAAAAGTAAGAGCTTAGGGTCTTCTCAAGTGGATCCTGAGCACTTACATAATCATGAGCATGAGCACAGCCTTATGTGCCTGACCTTCTAGATACTGTGGAGTATGTCGGCATTTTTCAAAGCCCTCTTTAGACATCTCATTCCTTGGATTTCCTTTTATGCTTTTTGGTTAGCCTATTATTTTAGCCCACCTCTTATCTACGGCCTCAGACGTTGAGCTCCATGTTCAGTCAAATAAAGATAGCCTTGCTAGTGGCCTCTTCTAGAAAATCACCAGACAAATTCTCTGATAATGGGGTTTTGAAAGTGTTCCAGTCACATCCTGCTCCCTCGAGTGATTGCCAGGCGTTTGATTTTCAAGGCTACTGTAGTCCTGAGGAGGGCATGCATATAGGACAAGTTAAAATGCCATAATGCTCACTGTTCTTACCTAGATTCAGCTGTTGTTCTTAAATAAACATTCCTAGGATTTCTATAAGCTTTTAATTTGCAGAATTCTGAAAAAGTTGATTCTGAACATTTATACCAGTGTTCTTATTGCTTTTATGGAAAAGAGGATTTTGAAATATCCTTATTCTGACATTTTTGCTGATGTCTTTAGTCTTTCACTTTTAACGTACCTCTTCTTTGGCACCAGTGAAGTTAGGTGCACACACAATGATACTAAAACACATAACCTTCTTTACTAAGTAAGAGCAGAAATTTTAGATCACTGTGTGCTCAATGGAATGATGAAGTCAGATTGCAAAATAGAATTCAGTGGAGAGACAGAAGATGGTGGTTTGTAAATTAAAAGTTTGAAAATGAGATTATGGAGGAGTTGTGGTTATTGTTACTCATAAGGTCTAGGAAAGGGGTAGGAGAAAAATACTGAAAAAAGAAAAGTTTGGGAATTAAAAGTCCAGGGAGTTTAAAACTTCCCTATGATGACTTTAAAAAAATATTTTATTTATTTATTTATTTATTTATTTATTTATTTATTTATTTATTTATTTATTTTAACATCTTTATTGGAGTATAATTGCTTTACAATGGTGTGTTAATTTCTGCTTTATAACAAAGTGAAGCAGCCATACATATACATATATCCCCATATCTCCTCCCTCTTTTTTTTTTTTTTTTTTTTAAACATCTTTATTGAAGTATAATTGCCTTACAATAGTGTGTTAGCTTCTGCTTTATAACAAAGTGAATCAGTTATACATATACAATATGTTCCCATTTCTCTTCCCTCTTGCATCTCCCTCCCTCCCACCCTCCCCATCCCACCCCTCTAGGTGGTCACAAAGCACCGAGCTGATCTCCCTGGGCTATGCGGCTGCTTCCCACTAGCTATCTATTTTACATTTGGTAGTATATATATAAGTCCACGTCACTCTCTCACTTCGTCCCAACTTACGCTTCCCACGCCCTGTATCTCAAGTCCATTCTCTACATCTGCGTCTTTATTCCTGTCCTGCCCCTAGGTTCTTCATAACCATTTTTTTTTTTTTTTTTAGATTCCATACATATGTGTTAGCATACAGTATTTGTTTTTCTCTTTCTGATTACTTCAATCTGTATGACAGACTCTAGGTCCATCCACCTCACTCCAAATAACTCAATTTCATTTCTTTTTATGGCTGAGTAATATTCCATTGTATATATGTGCCATTTCTTTTTTATCCATTAATCTGTTGATGGACACTTACGTTGCTTCCATGTCCTGGCTATTGTAAATAGAGCTGCAGTGAACATTGTGGTACATGACTCTTTTTGAATTATGGTTTTCTCAGGGTATATGCCTGGTAGTGGGATTGCTGGGTCATACGGTAGTTTGATTTTTAGTTTTTTAAGGAACCTCCATACTGTTCTCCATAGTGGCTGTATCAATTTACATTCCCACCAAAAGTACAAGAGGGTTCCTTTTTCTCCACACCCTCTCCAGCATGTATTGTTTGTAGATTTTCTGATGATGGCCATTCTGACCGGTATGAGGTGATACCTCCTTGTAGTTTTGATTTGAATTTCTCTAATGATTACTGATGTTGAGCATCCTTTCATGTGTTTGTTGTCAATCTGTATATCTTCTTTGGAGAAATGTCTGTTTAGGCCTTCTGCCCATTTTTGGATTGGGTTGTTTGTTTTTTTGATATTGAGCTGCATGAGCTGCTTGTGAATTTTGGAGATTGTTTGTCAGTTGCTTCATTTGCAAATATTTTCTCCCATTCTGAGGGTTGTCTTTTCATCTTGTTTGTGGTTTCCTTTGCTGTGCAAAAGGTTTTCAGTTTCATTAGATCCCATTTGTTTATTTTTGTTTTTATTTCCATTTCTCTAGGAGGTGGGTCAAAAAGGATCTTGCTGTGATTTATGTCATAGACTGTTCTGCCTATGTTTTCCTCTAAGAGTTTGATAGTGTCTGGCCTTACATTTAGGTCTTTAATCCATTTTGAGTTTATTTTTGTGCATGGTGTTAGGGAGTGTTCTAATTTCATTCTTTTACATGTAGCTGTCCAGTTTTCCCAGCACCACTTATTGAAGAGGCTGTCTTTTCTCCATTGTATATTCTTGCCTCCTTTATCAAAGATAAGGTGACCATATGTGTGTGGGTTTGTCTCTGGGCTTTCTATCCTGTTCCATTGATCTATATTTCTGTTTTTGTGCCAGTACCATACTGTCTTGATTACTGTAGCTTTGTAGTATAGTCTGAAGTCAGGGAGCCTGATTCCTCCAGCTCCGTTTTTCTTTGTCAAGCTTGCTTTGGCTATTCGGGGTCTTTTGTGTTTCCATACAAATTGTGAAGTTTTTTGCTCTAGTTCTGTGAAAAATGCCAGTGGTAGTTTGATAGGGAGTGCATTAAATCTGTAGATTGCTTTGGGTACTATAGTCATTTTCACAATGTTGATTTTTCCAATCCACAAACATGGTATATCTCTCCATCTATTTGTATCATCTTTAATCTCTTTCATCAGTGTCTTATAATTTTCTGCATACAGGTCTTTTGTCTCCCTAGGTAGGTGTATTCCTAGGTATTTTATTCTTTTTGTTGCAATGGTAAATGGGAGTGTTTTCTTAATTTCACTTTCAGATTTTTCATCATTAGTGTATAGGAATGCAAGAGATTTCTGTGCATTAATTTTGTATCCTGCTACTTTACCAAATTCATTGATTAGCTCTAGTAGTTTTCTGGTAGCATCTCTAGGATTCTCTATGTATAGTATCATGTCATCTGCAAACAGTGACAGCTTTACTTCTTCTTTTCCAATTTGGATTCCTTTTATTTCTTTTTCCTCTCTGATTGCTGTGGCTAACACTTCCAAAACGATGTTGAACAATAGTGGTGAGAGTGGGCAACCTTCTCTTGTTCCTGATCTTAGTGGAAATGGTTTCCATTTTTCACCATTGAGGACAATGTTGGCTGTGGGTTTGTCATATATGGCCTTTATTATGTTGAGCTAAGTTCCCTCTATCCCTACTTTCTGGAGGGTTTTTATCATAAATGGGTGTTGAATTTTGTTGAAAGCTTTCTATGCATCTATTGAGATGATCATATGGTTTTTCTCCTTCAATTTGTTAATATGGTGTATCACGTTGATTGATTTGCATATATTGAAGAATCCTTGCATTCCTGGGGTAAACCCCACTTGATCATGGTGTATGATCCTTTTAATGTGCTGTTGGATTCTGTTTGCTAGTATTTTGTTGAGGATTTTTGCATCTATGTTCATCAGTGATATAGGCCTGTAGTTTTCTTTCTTTGTGACATCTTTGTCTGGTTTTGATATCAGGGTGATGGTGGCCCTGTAGAATGAGTTTGGGAGTATTCCTCCCTCTGCCATATTTTGGAAGAGTTTGAGAAGGATAGGTATTAGCTCTTCTCTAAATGTTTGATAGAATTAGCCTGTGAAGACATCTGGTCCTAAACTTTTGTTTATTGGAAGATTTTTAACCACAATTTCAATTTCATTTCTTGTGATTGGTCAGTTTATATTTTCTATTTATTCCTGGTTCAATCTCGGAATGTTGTGCTTTTCTAAGAATTTGTCCATTTCTTCCAGGTTGTCCATTTTATTGGCATATTGTTGCTTGTAGTAATGTCTCATGATCCTTTGTATTTCTGCAGTGTCAGCTGTTACTTCTCCTTTTTCATTTCTAATTCTATTGATTTGAGTCTTCTCCCTTTTTCTCTTGATGAGTCTGGCTAATGGTTTATCAATTCTGGTTATCTTCTCAAAGAACCAGCTTTTAGTTTTATTGATCTTTGCTATTGTTTCCTTCGTTTCTTTTTCATTTATTTCTGATCTGATCTTTATGATTTCTTTCCTTCTGCTAGCTTTGGGGATTTTTTGTTCTTGTTTCTCTAATACTTTAGGTGTAAGGTTAGGTTGTTTATTTGAGATGTTTCTGGTTTCTTGAGGTAGGATTGTATTGCTATAAACTTCCCTCTTAGAACCTCTTTTGCTGCATCCCATAGGTTTTGGGTTGTTGTTTTTTCATTGTCATTTGTTTCTAGGTACCTTTTGAATTCCTCAGTGATCTCTTGGTTATTTAGTACTGTATTGTTTAGCCTCCATGCGTTTGTATTTGTTACAGATATTTTCCTGTAATTGTTATCTAGTCTCATAGCATTGTGGTCGGAAAAGATACTTGATACGATTTCAATTTTCTTAAATTTACCAAGGCTTGATTTGTGACCCAAGATATGATCTATCCTGGAGAATGTTCCAAGAGCACTTGAGAAGAAAGTGTATTCTGTTGTTTTTGGATTGAATGTCCTTTAAATATCAATTAAGCCCATCTTGTGTAATGTATCATTTAAAGCTTTTGTCTCCTTATCTATTTTGTTTTTGAATGATCTCTCCATTATTGAAAGTGGGGTTTTAAAGTCCTCTACCATGACTGTGTTACTGTTGATTTCCCCTTTTATGGCTGTTAGCATTTGCCTTATGTATTGAAGTGCTCCTATGTTGGGTGCATATATATTTATAATTGTTATATCTTTTTCTTGGATTGATCCCGTGATCATTATGTAGTGTCCTTCCTTGTCTCTTGTAACATTCTTTATTTAAAGTCTATTTTATCTGATATGAGTATTGTTACTCCAGCTTTCTTTTGATTTCCATTTGCATGGAATATCTTTTTCCAGCCCCTCACTTTCAGTTTGTATGTGTCCCTAAGTCTGAAGTGGGTCTCCTGTAGACAGCATATAGATGGGTCTTGTTTTTGTATCCATTCAGCCAGTCTGTGTCTTTTGGTTGGAGCATTTAATCCATTCACATTTAAGGTAGTTATCGATATGTATGTTCCTATTACCGTTTTCTTAATTGTTTTCGGTTTGTTATTGTAGGTCTTTTCCTTCTCTTGTGTTTCCTGCCTAGAGAAGTTCCTTTAGCATTTGTTGTAAAGCTGGTTTGGTGGTGCTGAATTCTCTTAGCTTTTGCTTGTCTGTAAAGGTTTTAATTTCTCCATCAAATCTGAATGAGATCCTTGCTGGGTAGAGTAATCTTTTTTGTAGTTTTTTCTCCTTCATCCCTTTAAATATGTTCTGCCACTCCCTTCTGGCTTTCAGAGTTTCTGCTGAAAGATCAGCTGTTAACCTTATTGGGATTGCCTAGTATGTTATTTGTTGCTTTTCCCTTGCTGCTTTTAATATTTTTTCTTTGTATTTAATTTTTATAGTTTGATTAATATGTGTCTTGGTGTGTTTCTCCTTGGATTTATCCTGTATGGGATTCTCTGCAATTCCTGCACTTGATTGACTATTTCGTTTCCCATATTAGGGAAATTTTCAACTATCATCTCTTCAAATAGTCCCTTTCTTTTTCTCTTCTTCTTCTGGGACCCCTATAATTCGAATGTTGGTTTGTTTAATGTTGTCCCAGAGGTCTCTGAGACTGTCCTCAATTCTTTTCATTCTTTTTTCTTTATTCTGCTCTGCAGTAGTTATTTCCACTACTTTATCTTCCAGGTCACTAATCCGTTCTTCTGCCTCAGTTATTCTGCTATTGATTCCTTCTAGAGAATTTTTTTTTTTTTTTTTTTTTTTTAAATTTTGGCCGGCGGACCCCGCCCCGCCCCCTCGCGGGGACGGGGGGGGCGCCGGGGGCCTCCCACTTATTCTACACCTCTCATGTCTCTTCACCGTGCCAGACTAGAGTCAAGCTCAACAGGGTCTTCTTTCCCCGCTGATTCCGCCAATCCTTCTAGAGAATTTTTGAATTTCATTTATTGTGTTGTTCTTCATTGTTTGTTTGCTCTTTAGTTCTTCTAGGTTCTTGTTCAACATTTCTTCTATTCTCTCCATTCTGTTTCCAAGATTTCGGATCATTTTTACTATCATTACTCTGAATTCTTTTTCAGGTAAACTGCCTATTTCCCCTCATTTGTTTGGTCTGGTGGGTTTTTACCTTGCTCTTTCATCTGCTGTGTGTTTCTCTGTCTTCTCATTTTACTTAACTTATTCTGTTTCGGGTCTCTTTTTCACAGGCTTCATGTTCGTAGTTCCTTTTGTGTTTGGTGTCTGTCCCCAGTGGCTAAGGTTGGTTCAGTGGGTTGTGTAGGCTTCCTGGTGGAGGGGACTAGCGCCTGTGTTCTGGTGGCTGAGCCTTGCTCTTGTTTTTGTGGTGGACAGGACCACACCCTGTGTTTTGCAGTGTCTGTGACCTTATTATGATTTTAGGCAGCCTCTCTGCTAATGGGTGGGGTTGTGTTCCTGTCTTGCTGGTTGTGTTCCTGTCTTGCTAGTTGTTTGGCATAGGGTGTTCAGCACTGTAGCTTGCTGGTCATTGAGTGGAGCTGGGTCTTAGCATTGAGATGGAGATCTCTTGGAGAGCTTTCGCCGTTTGATATTATGTGGAGCCGTGAGGTGTCTGGTGGACCAATGTCCTGAACTCGGCTCTCCCATCTCCTAGGCACAGGTCTGACACCTGGCTGGAGCACCAAGACACTGTCAGCCACATGGTCCAAGTCTACAGTTGCTCCCAAAATCGTCTGTCTCAATTTTGAAGTGATTCATTGTCCATTCAGGTGTATCTGAGATGCAGGGTACATCAATTTGATTGTGGAGATTTAGTCCACTGCTCCTGAGTCTTTTGGGAAGTCTGAGTTCTTCTGCCAGCATTCAGTAGGTGTTCTGTAGGAGTTATTCCACATGTAGATGTATTTCTGATAGATATTTGTGGGGAGAAAGGTGATCTCCGTGTCTTACTCCTCCACCACCTTGAAGGTCTCCTCCCTATGGTGACTTTTTAATTCACTAAAATCTAGGAGAAAGGTCAAATAGGGAAAGACACTGAACCAAAGTTTTTATGTATTTGAGCACAATAATGTGAGATTCAAGTGGGAGTTTTAGTGGGGAAAAAAGAAGAGCTGGAAGTAGAAATGAAAAGCAAGTAGGACACACCTCAGGCCTCTGGTAGGAGAGATGTGGGGGGAGAAGACCTGCCATGAGAAGGCTTCAGAGTAGCACTGTCCTCAGGGGAGATCCAGGTGTCTATGAGAGTAAGAAGGTGATGAACATTTCTTGAAGACCTCAAAGGTATGGGGAGTTTGTGGGAACAGCTCACAGGACACAGTGAGATGGCTGCAGGATATGGGGGAGGGGAGGAACTGGGGTCAGCAACAGTGATATACATACACAGTCATGTAGGTATTAGTACCTGGAGGAAAATGGGTTCCCAAGGAGCCCTGGGTTTCTCTTGGTGACAGTCACAAGGTGATGCATATGAGGGGGTGGAGAGGGATGGGGATTTCCTAGGAGCATAAGGAGATCTACAGTTCAGGCTTTACTGTTTCTTAATGCAGGGTCGAGTTGAGGTGCCTCTAATTGAGTGAATAACTCTTGCCCTGTGATGATGGAGGCACCTAGCTTCCTTTTGCCCATAAATTCCCACTCCTGTGTCTGGGTTCAGCGTAAGACTTAATGACAAAATCTTTACTGACCATCACCCATTTATGAGCTGTACTTTCTCTGAATAGGCCTTGCAATCAATTTCTTTTCATGTAGTTTTTGTATGTAAGACCAGATCTCTTCAACTAATTATCAAGCTTCTGAAGTACAGAAGGCAGCCTTAACTAAGCAATTTCTTACAGTTACTTACACGTCAGCATATGGCCTAAGAGGTCTCAACCCCTTTTTTCTGCTATAACATACACAACACATGCTGTTTCAATGAGTGATATTTTCTCATGGGTACACTCAGATCTTGATGAAGCCTCAAAAATTGATATAACTATATGATCATACCTTCTAAGTGCTACAGTAAGTATTAATTACACACCAGGAATCATTCCCCACGGAAGGTTGTTGTGGCATAGATGCTGTCCATGCAGAGCGCTTCTCAACATCCTAGTTGTAACTCCATGCCTTTCCCTCCCTGTTTACAAAGCCTACCATAGTAAGAGTGACATAATTGCAATGATAACCTTGTGCCCATTCTAATCTTTATCATTTTCCATAGTACTTTGCTATAAGGGAAGACTATTCAAGACCTACCTTACAATTGTTTGAGGACATTAGTGTTATGACCGAACATTGAGAACTACTGTGCTTGAAAAGTTTGGGAGATACATCTGAGTACCTGTAGTTGATGTTTTGCATTTGTGACCTGTCCTGTGGTTATCAGTAATCTAAATTCCTTAGGCAGTGAATTGAGTACATTCCCTTTTTACCTTAGGAACACCCAATGAAAAATTTTTCTTCTCTTGCAGTAACTATGCAGATTCATCAGGTTTGTATTCTGGTTTCACCCCTTAAGAGCTTTATGGTCCTTTGGCAGGTTAATTTAATTTCTTTGCCTTCAGTTTCCACATCTTTAAAATGAGCAAAATAATTTAAATGAGTACATACCTCATAGGTTTATCGTGAGGATTAAGTGAGTTAAAACATATAAAGTGCTTAGAACAGTACCTACTACTGAGTAAGTACTCAATAAAGGTTATTTACTAAGATGTATTTCATGGGCTACACTTTACACTTTAAGTTGCTTTATTTTAAAATGGAAGGATTTTCATAGAGTCTTCCACAGTGTTTCTTTGCTCTTTCTTTCCCCCCACCCCAGCTTTATTGAGCTATAACATATATTGACATAGAACATCACATTATGTAAGTTTAAGGTTTACAATGTGATGATTTGATACACACTATATATATATACACACACACACACACATATATATGGAGGAGGTAACTGCACACACATATATATATATATATATATATATATGGAGGAGGTAATTGCAATATTCCAAGTAAAATCTGATGCTGACATGGATTAGGGTGGTGTCGGTGTAGGTGGTGAGTAGTAGTAAGAGTATGGATATATAAACTGAAGATGGAGCCAATAGGATTTCTTGAAAGATTAGATGTGGAATGGGAGAGGAGTCAAAGAAAACTTCATGGTTTTGGCTTGAGCAACTGGAAGGATGGAGTTTCCATTGACAGAGATGTAGATAAGTCTAGATGGATCCGATCTGGCCAAGAATTGTGGGTTGGGGGGAAGTCCCAAGGTAAGTTTAAAATGCTTGAGATGGCTATTAGACACTCAGATGAAGACATTAAATAAGAATATTGGTATTGGGAGGGTTTCATGACAGACATAAAATTCTAAAGTCATCAGCACAAGGGAGTGAGTGTAGACAGAAAAGAGAAGTCCTAGAATAAGCTCTGTATTACTTCTACTTCACCATGAAAATTTTCTGGAGATGAAAAGAAACCAGCAAGGGCTATGTGAAGCCCTTGACAGCAAAGATGGAAGGAAACAAGGAGAGTATGTATTTTTGGAAGCCAAACATAGAAAATGTTTCAAGAAAGAGTAATCAGTGTAACATGCTGCAATGGACAGATCATTAAAGCAAGTGTCCAGATTGGGGGGATAAAAGCCTAAGAAGAATGGGTTCAGGAGAAAATTAGAAGAAGAGGAGACAATAAGTATAAATAAGTCTTTTAAGTAAGTAGTTTTGTTATCAAGGAAAGCAGAGATATGGGGTGATAACTAGAAGGATAAATGAGGTCAACAATAGTTCCTTAAGATGAAAGAAACTGCAACAGTTGTGTATGCTGATGGGAAAGATCCAATAGAGAAAAGGAAATAAACGTCTCAGGAGGGAGTTGGGGGAGAAGTGCTGGAGCTATGTCCTTATTGGGCAAGATGGGATGGGGTCTAGTGCACCAGTGGAGGTGCTGGTCTTTTTTTTTTTTATGGCTGCATTGGGTCGTCTTTGCTGCACACAGGCTTTCTCTAGTTGCAGCGAGCAGGGGCTACTCTTCCCTTGTTGTGGAGTACAGGCTCAGTAGTTGTGGCACATGGGCTTAGTTGCTCTGTGGCATGTGGGATCTTCCCAGGTCAGAGCTCAAACCTATGTCCCCTGCACTGGCAGCGGGATTCTTAACCACCGTGCCACCAGGGAAGTCCAAGGTGTTGGGCTTTGATGGAAGTACAGAGGGCTAATTTCAGGGAAGGAGATCCAGACTCTGGGGACAGATTTCCTGGGGTCAACTCTTAGCCTCCACATACCATACCTTTGAGTAACTTATTTAACCTCTCTGAACCTCTGGGGGGCTTGAAAAATACTCAGCACGGGGATCAATTAGCTATCATTGTTTTAAGGTGAAATCAAGCTTAACAGCTTTGCTAACAACAAAAGCAAAACTTTCTGCAGGTTTCCTGGATTAACCATCTACAGTATATGCTTTTTCTAAAATTTGAGTTAATACTCCTCCCTCTGCCATATTTTCCAACGGCACACACAGATTTGTGTATTTTGCACACACTTTGCCTTGTACATGACATGGACTACTCAGGAAGGTAATTATCCCAGCAAACTAAGCTGTGTGAAAAGATAAACTGCTTAATGGATTAAAATTGCATATTTTATATAACCCAGTGGCAGAAACATCCTCATTCCGCTTGTTCCGTGTTTCACAAATCTCTCCAGGACATCAACTGCTTTGAGCCTTTCCATCATCACTGTTTTTTCTCTGGTGGTAGAATTTCTTTTCCTCTCTTTCTCTCTGCCGGCAACCTTTTTGGACCAGTGTTAATAAGAGAGCCAAGTAGCTTAGTGAGCTAAGTCAGAGCCATTTTCCACTGAAGCAGCCTTTCTAGCTTAGCTGCAAACCAAATAAGTTGCTGCCTCTACACTGGTCCAGGAAGTGTTGCAATTGAAATGGGAAAATCATTTGGGGAGCAGGGTGCTGATCAGATTGTCAGACAAAATAAGTCCATTTTGTCCTCAGTGAGGCAAGAGATACTGCCGTTAGAAAGGAGGAAAAATGGATGTAATTAAGTCAGTCACAAAAGGTCTAAAGTCTGTCCCCAGAGATTTTTACTAAGACAGTATGCATTCCTCACTTCTACAATGAGCAGATTTTCAACTTCCTGAATGCTGGGGATGGACAAGGGACTTGACAAAAATTACTTTCATTTTTAGGATTTTGTATTCTACGCTTTTGATAGTTATTTCCCCTCCACAAAACCCGTGACTTTTACCCCACTCTAGTAGCATCAGGAACACCTGAAGCATAGTCCTTGAGATTTCACATCTTCACCTTCTCTGTTGACTTGAGGTTGCTCTCTTTCCTTGCCTTCTTGTTTCTTATTTCACTTTAGTGACTACAGGGCTAGACATATAGTAGGTACTCAATAATTACTGCCTGAATGCTGAAAGGTATTGAAACACACCATTCATTTTGTTAAATCCAATACCTCTAAAAGCCCAAAACTCCATTATGAGTTCACATATTAGTTCCCTGCTAGACTGGAAATTTCCATGACTCTAATCTCCATGAGCACAGAGTGTCCATGCCCCCTATACTCAGAGCCTGGCACATCACTGGCCCCAAGTGAGTAATAATCGACCAACTGACTTCTCTAAATGTTCTGGAGGGATGAGAGTGTCCAAATGAGAAGGAGGAATCCAGAAGAGTCTTATCTGGTAAGAGCACGTATTCAGACTTTGTGAATGTGTTTGCATTCCAAACATGTTATCAGCTCCGTCTAAAAATCTAAACCTTTACTTTTGCAGAGCACCTCCTCATCCTTACCCTCTCACTTACATTAACTCTAAATCATACATTGAACACTGAGCTCCATAAAACAAACTTTGATAAACTCATAGGGCATGGAGAAGAAGCCATCCAAGATCGCTCCAGATTCAAAAGCTGACTGGAAGCGTGATGATGTGGGGACCTGGGTTGCTGGCACTGGACATGGTGCTCCCTGGGCTGCCAGGAAAACAGTTATCATGCAGAAAAGGGAATCGGATTATGGTGCTCTGTTCTAGAAGGAGGAGTTAAGTGGTGGAGTTTACAAGGACAAAAATCTACAGACAGACATTGAAGGTTGCTGTATGATACAGTGAATTCTTCCAAGGAACTGTTCAAAAAAGGTCTAGGTAACAATATCAGAGAAAAAAATTTTTGAGTCACAGAAGTGGTAATTTAAGATCTTTAAGATTCCTTTCAACTTGAAAAACCAAGTGCTGAAGAAATACACACACAAATCTATGATAATAAGTAAATATAATTAAGTACTTAATATGTGCCAGAAACTATGCTAGCCCTTTAAATTAATTAACACCATATTCATAACAGCCTTATGTTCTTATACCCATTTTAAAGATGTGGAAAGTAAGTTCAGGTAAATTTCCCAAAGACACCTAGTAGGTAAGTATCAGAGCTGAGATTCAAGCCAAAGCATCTGACTCTAGAGCCTGCATTGTAACCCACTACACTCACTCCCTTTTCCTATGAAAGAAAATAATGAGTTCTTACCATCAGCGAAGCTCTTCCTTTTAAGTTACAATACTCCAAAGGCTTCTCTGAGCTTGGATGTTTTAGCTGAGACCTGGAGAGTAGAAGATAGTTTTAGAATAAGGGTAAAAGTCTTCTAAGAAGAGGGAACATCACTTGACACTGAATGTTTCCAAAGAACCAGAAGGAGACAACAACTGTCAAGGGGGCAAACTGAGGAAGAAGGAAAGGGATTCATAATAAGGTAAGAGTTCTAGGCTGTGGTCAGGTCACACAGGCTATACTTAAGGGCTTTGGATTATAACCTAATACAGTGGAAAGGTCTATGACAAGGGAAGGATGGATAGCACTAACCTGTTTTACAGATGAGGGAGAAATCCCAGTAAAGGGAATACATTTCCTAGGGTTCTTAGCAGGCTGATGTGAGAGTCAAAACAAGATTGAGAAGATAACCATTATTGTTGTAAGGCACTGTGATGGGGGGGAAATGTTTGTTACTGTGGCATAACCAAGCAAAAGCTGAGTCATACTCTACGGGTTACAGAAGGGCTGTGAGGATGGGTGAAAAAGAGTGATGTAGGCTAAAAAGGAACAGCATTTGCAAAGACTCTGAGGAGGTAAATGGTATGATATATTGTGGATCCCAAATGGCAGAAGTTTTCTAGTCAGTCAAAGGAGAGATTGGCACAAGAGGAAATTGAAGAATTAGGCTGGGTCCAGATTCCACAGGGCCTTGTAGGTATTTTAAGAATTTTACATTTAATCCTAAGGGCTTTAGGAAGCCAATATTCAACAAGATAATCAATAGATTTACTTTGTAAGCCATAAAGCACTAACAGATATATTTTACATTAAAAATAAATGAAACTTTTTTACATTGAAAGTTGCAGTCATCATCATAACTCTTTACTCCTAAGCTGTCTAGCATAAGTAAAAACGAAAGATCTTCTCCTAAGTAAGCACAATATTGTTACCATATTTAAGCAAATTAACAATACTGAAATAAATAATGTTTGAAAATTTTTATAATATTTTTGGGGAATAAATAAAAGGCTGAGCCTCACAGAAAAGAAAGCCCCAAATATAACAAAGATTTTTTTGCACTAATCATTTGATAAGAAACACATTCATATAACCCAAGCATAGACCTCTGACTCTAAGGGTTCACAGAAATCATGTAATTTTAAATATGTCACAAGCTATTGACTTACCATTTACAGAGACGGGCCTAGAAATGATGTTTCTGACTGCTAGCTCAGTTCAACACCAACATCTCTGTGGGACAGCTTGGGGAATCTCCCTTGTTTTCAAGGGTAACAAGGGAATCAACATAGGCCAAGTTCTACCAGAAATCACTACCCCTCCAGCTGATCCATTTTTAATATAACAGTCTGAAGTGTAGCACTCCATCAACATGTTTCATCTCTGTCAACTTTCTGGAGGGCTTCAGATGGCATGGTTAATTCCCAGGCATCCCTCTTACCTCTGTAACAAGTGGTTAAACCTAGACATAATTTAGGGTCCTGGACCTAGTCATGAGGCACTGTTTAAAGCCAGTATTTTATCCATGGGTCCGATGGGAATATTGCTTATAACAGTTTAATACAGTATCATAGCAGTTTATTTTCAGATTCCTGTACCAGTGCCCTCCCTCTCTTTCACTTCCCTAAATGCCACAATAAGATATGTTTCCTTGAGCCCTAAGAAAGGCCCAAGGTACAAGGTAAAGAAGACAATCAACCATTGCTATACTACCTACAAGTTTCAGCAGCTGTCAGTTTAACATCATAATAAATCAATAAATGCATATGCATTTCAAACTATACATTGGCTTAGAGCTTTCCTGTCTTTCAGTAGCCCAGAGAATATATTCAAAACAATTTAATAAGGAATTTTAGACCCTCCATTATGTCTCCTTATGTTCTCTCTGTGTTCATGCATTTCTTTTGAACTTCAGACTTATATTTCTTACTCTTTATGGGCCAAAAGCTTGCACCTGTGCTGGAAGATTGTTAATTGGACATCTCCTCCATTGAAGTAGCATGAAATCCAATATGCCACTGTTTGGTTTCGAGTTCAATAACTGATGGTCCCACACCACATCAAGTTCAGGACCAGTGGAGAAAAAACACAGGAACAAGACCAGGCCCCAAATATTAGCAGATTCCTGGTAAAGTTGGATAGGAGAAGGAGCCCTGGTTCTGGTTCCAAAATGCCATTGCTAACCCCCCCTCATACATCTCAAATTATATTTAACTACCCAGTCATATGCCAAGTAGCAAAAACACTGTGGGTGCTTCAACAGCTCTAATGTGCTTGGGTTGAAGCCTGAGCCTACCACATGTGCAGGGGGTGCACATGTGCATGTATGCACACATGCAGATCTCAAGACAACAAATCGAGGAGAGCCAAGCACTTTCCAAATTTCTTTTCCCTATCTATCTACCTCAATAAGATGGTGGAGTAGGAGGATCCTGAGCTTACCAACCCCCACTGCCTGCCATGAACACATCAAAACCACGACTACTTATAGAGCAACTTTCTCTGAGAACAACCTGATGGCTAGCAGAACAGCTCTTCTACAACCAAGGTTATAAAGGAAGAACCATATAGAATATGGTAGGAGGAGAGCAGAAGTGATCTAGGAGAAGTATCCCTGGTGGGAGGAGACCTAGAAGAGGAGGGAGTTATCACAGGCTCCATTATCCTCCCTAAAAGGTGAGAGGTTCAAGCTCCATATTGGGCATCCCAGCCCTGGGAATGAGCCTCCTTGGGGCTTACCAAAGGGATGTAAGAAACCGAGACTCTGCTCTTAAAAGAGTGCACACACACACACACACACACACACACTTGTTTGCTCCCAGTCCTGGTACAAATGAAGGCAGCAGATTGAAAACTGCCTGATTGCTCTGGTTGGTCTGACAAGACCTCCCCTGCATGCTTCACAGTCTGCACTAGGCTTGCTCCTGCTTCAACCCCTCCTGCTCTGGCACTTCTCCTGGCCAAGGTGGAGACTGCCATCACACACACCGGGAAGAAGCATAAGTTGCTCAGAACTGTGGTTTCAGCATGTTGGGCCCCAATCCCACCCCCAATCAACGCAGAGACTGACATTACCACATAGGGGAGAAGCAGAGCTGGCTCATAACTGTAGCTCCAGCCCCACCCTCAATCAAGGCTGAGACCCCCATCACACTATGGAGAAGCCCAACTCTCTCAGGGCTGCTGTTCCAGCCCCTCAGGCCCTGATCCAGTCCCCAACAAGGCAGTGGCCACCATCAAGAAACCCCAGCTTACACCAGGCTTCTGTGCTAGCCCCTCTGACCCCAGTCCTATCTGCCCCCCACCAAGGTGGCAGTCATCAACACACCCCAGGAAAAGAAATATACCCCATGTTCACTTCAGATGCAGCTCTCTCACCAAACCACTAGGTTCACAGAGATTACATAGGGACACTCCCGTACAAGGACACACCTTCAAGATCAGGATAGGTAGCTGTTTTACCTAATATCATATAGACAAACAGAGGAAGTCCAACAAGAAAACAGAGGAATATGTTTCAAATGAAAAACAAGATAAATTGAGAGGAAAAAAAACCCTAATGAATTAGAGACAAAATAATTTACCTGATATAGAGTTCAGTATTTATAAAAATGCACATTGAACTCAGGAAATGAATAGAGGAACACAGTGAGAACTTAAAGAACTAGAAAAAATAACCAATCAGAGCAGAATAAAGTAATTACAATGAAAAATACACTAGAAGGAATTAACAGCAGATTAGGTGATATAGAAGAATGCATAAGCAACCTGGAAAACAAAATAGTTAAAATCACTCAGACAGAAGAGAGGGGGAAAAAAGGAGTTTAAGGGACCTCTGGGACAACACCAAACATACTAGCATTTGTATTTATACAGTTCACAGGAGAAGAGAAAGGGGCAGAAAATGTATTTGATGAAATTATGAGTGTAAACTTCCCTAGTCTGAAGAAGGAAACAGATATCCAGGTCCAGGAAGCACAGAGAGTCCCAAACAAGGTTAACCTAAAGAGCTCCACACTAAAACATAGCATAATTTAAAAGGGCAAAAGTTAAAGAAAGAAAGAATTTTAAAGGTGGCAAGAGAAAGCAAAGAGTCACATACAAGGGAACCCACCTAAGACTATCAGCTAATTTTTCAGCAGAAAATTTGTAGGCCAGATGGGAGTGGCATGATATACTTAAAGTGGTGAAAGGAAAAAAATAAGCAACCACGATATTCTATCCAGCATGGTTTTTAATCAGAATTGAAAGAGAGAGAAAGAGTTTACCAGACAAGTAAAAGAGTTCATCACCACTAAACTGGTCTTATAGGAAATGGTAAAGGGTCTTCTTTAAGCAAAAAAGAAAAAGGCTACAACAAGCTGTAAGAAAATATATGAAGGGAAAAATCTTACTGGTAAAGGTAAGTATATAGTAAAGGAAGTCAATCAACCACTTAAATAAGCTATTATAAAGGTTAAGAGACAAAAATTGTAAAATCAAATATAACTACAATAAACATTAAATGATAGCACTAAAGATGTAAAATATGACACCAAAACATAAAACATGGTGGGGGAGGTAAAAAATATAATGCTTTTAGAGCGTGTTTGAACTTAAATGACTATCAGTTTAAAACAAGCAGATACAGTTATAGGTTGATATATACGAACCTTTCGGTAACCACAATTCAAAAGCCTACAATAGATGCACAAAAAAACAAAGAGAAAGGAATCCAAACATAACTCTAAAGAAAATCATCAATCCATAGGGAAAAGACTAAAAGAAGATGAAAAGAACAGAGAAGAACCCCAAAAAACAATGAGAAAAGTAACAAAATGGCAAAAGTACATGTCTATGAATAATCACTTTAAATGTCAATGGAATAAATACTCCAATCAGAAGACACAGGGTGGCTGAATGGATAAAAAAACAACACCTAAATATATTTGTCTACAAGAGACTCACTTCATAGTTAAAGACACACAGAGACTGAAGGTGAAGGGAGGTAAAAAGATATTCCAAGCAAATGGAAACAAGAGGAAACCTGGGGTAGCAATATTCATATCAGACAAAAGAGACTTTAAAACAAAGCCTATAACAAAAGACAAAGAAGGGCATTATATAATGTTAAAGGAGTCAATCCAAGAAGAGGATATTATTTTTGTGAACAGATATACACCTAATATAGGAACACCTAAATATATAAGCAAGTATTAACTTACATAAAAGGAGAAATTGACTGTAACACATTAATAGTATGGGACTTTTACATCAATGGATAGAACATCCAGACAGAAAATCAATAAGGAAACAATAGCCTTCAAAAACATATGAAACCAAATAGACTTAATAGACATCTATACAATACATCCAAAAGCAGCAGAATATACATTCTTTTCAAGTGCACATGGAATTTTCTCCATGATAGAGCACAGGCTAGCCAGAAAACAAGTCTCAATAAATTTAAGAAGACTGAAATTATATTAAACATCTTTGTCAACCACAGTGGTATGAAAGTAGAAATCAATTACAGGAAGAAAAATGGGGGGAAAATAACTACACACATGTGGAGACTAAACAACATGCTACTAAAAGACCAATGAGTTCAATGAAGAAATCAAAGAAGAAATCAGATACCCTGACAAATGAAAACGAAACAAAACTTCCCCAAATCTATGGAACTCAGGAAAAGTAGATCTAAGAAGGAAGTTTATAGTGATATAGAGCTACCTCAAGAAACAAGAAAAATCTCAGATAAATAAGCTAACTTTCCATCTATAGAAATTAGAAAAAGGAGACCAAACAAAGCCCAAAGTCAGCAGAAGGAAGGAAATAATAAAGATCACAGAGGAAATAAATAATATATAACCCCCCCCCCCCAAAAAAAAAAACAGTAGAAAAGGTCAATGGAAGTAACAGCTGGTCTTTGGAAAATATTAACAAAATTGTCAGACCTTTAACTAGACTCATTAAGAAAAAAGAGAGAAGGGCACAAATAAACAAAAATAGAAATTATAGAGAAAAATTTATATCCAATATAACAAAAAAATAAATACTCATAAAAAATACTATGAGCAGTTACATGCCAACAAGTTGGACAAACTAGAAGAAATGGATAAGTTCCTATAAACATATAATCTTCTAAGGCAGAATCAGAAAGAAATAGAAAAATTTCAACAGACTGATTACTAGTATTGAAATTGAAGGAACCTCTCTAGGCAGGGGAAATGGGAAAAGCAAACTAAAAACTACAATAGATACACCACAAAAAAGAAAAAGCAACCCAAACACAATACTAAAGATGGTCATCAAACCACAAGAGAAGAGAACAAAAGAGGAAGGGAAGAAAAATGACCTACAAAAACAAACCAAAAGCAATTAAGAAAATGGCAATAGGAACATACATATTGATAATTACCTTAAATGTAAATGGATTAAATGCTCCAACCAAAAGACATAGACTGGCTGAATGGATACAAAAACAAGACCCATCTATATGCTGCCTACAAGAGACCCACTTGAGAACTAGGGACACATACCGACTGAAAGTGAGGGGATGGAAAAAGCTATTCCATGCAAAAGGAAATCAAAAGAAAGCTGGAGTAGCAATACTCATAACAGACGAAACAGACTTTAAAATAAAGACTGTTACAAGAGACAGGGAAGGACACTAGGTAATGATCAAGAGATCAATCCAAGAAGATGTAACAATTGTAAATATACATGCATCCAACATAGGAGCACCTCAATATATAAGGCAAATGCTAACAGCCACAAAAGGAGAAATCAACAGTAACACAAAACTAATGCGGAAATTTAACACCCCAATTACACCAATGGACAGATCATCCAGACAGAAAATTAATAAGGAAACACAAGCCTTAAATGACCCATTAGACCAGGTAGACTTAATATTTATAGGACATCCCATCTGAAAGCAGCAGAATACACTTTCTTCTCAAGTGCACATGGAACACTCTTCAGGATAGGTCACATCTTGGGTAACAAACCAAGCCTTGGTAATTTTAAGATAACTAAAATCATATCAAGCATCTTTTTTGACCAAAAGGCTATGAGATTAGAAATCAATTACAGGAAATAAAAACTGTAAAAAACCCCACAAACACATGGAGGCTAAACAATCTGTTACTAAATAACCAATGGATCACTGAAGAAATCAAAGAATAAATTTTAAAAATACCTAGAGAAAAATGACAATGAAAACATGATGATCCAAAACTTATGGGATGCAGCAACAACAGTTCTCAGAGGGCAGTTTATTGCAATACCATTTTACCTCACAAAACAAGAAAAATCTCAAATACACAACCTAACCTTATACCTAAAGGAACTAGAGAAAGAAGAACAAACCAAACCCAAAGTTAGTAGAAGGAAAGAAATCATAAAGATCAGAGCAGAAATAGAGATGAAGAAAACAATACGAAAGATCAATGAAACTAAAAGCTCATTCTTTGAGAAGATAAACAAAATTGATAAACCTTTAGCCAGACTCATCAAGAAAAAGAGGGAGCAGTTTCAAATCAGTAAAATTAGAAATGAAAAAGGAGAAGTTACAATGGACACCATATTAATACAAAGGATCATAAGAGACTACTACAAGCAACTATATGCCAATAAAATGGACAACTTGGAAGAAATGGACAAATTCTTAGAATCTCCCAAGACTGAACCAGGAAGAAATAGAAAATATGAACAGACCAATCACAAGTACTAAAATTGAAACTGTGATTAAAAATCTTCCAACAAACAAAAGTCCAGGACCAGGTGGCTTCACAGGTGAATTCTATCAAACACTTAGAAAAGACTTAACACCTATCCTTCTGAAACTATTCCAAAAATTGCAGAGGAAGGAACACTCTCAAACTCATGCTATGAGGCCACCATCACCCTGATACGAAAACCAAAGATACCACAAAAAAAGAAAATTACAGGCCAATATCACTGATGAACAAAGATGCAAAAATCTTCAACAAAATACTAGCAAACAGAATCCAACAGCACATTAAAAGGATCATACACCATGAGCAAGTGGGCTTTATCCCAGGGATGCAGGGATTTTTCAATATCTGCAAATCAGCGTGATACATCACATCAAAAAACTGAAGAATAAAAACCATATGATCATCTCAATAGGTGCAGAAAAAGCTTTTGAAAAATTCAACACCCACATATGCTAAAAACTGTCCAGGAAGTGGGCTTAGAGGGAACCTACATCAACATAATAAAGGCCATATATGAAAAACCCACAGCAAACATCATTCTCAATGGTGAAATACCAAAAACATTTTCTCCAAGATCAGAAACAAGACAAGGATGTCCACTCTTGCCACTTTTATTCAACATAGTATTGGAAGTCCTAGCCACAGCAATCAGAGAAGACAAAGAAATAAAAGGAATCCAAACTGGAAAAGAAGTAGTAAAACTACGTTTGCAGATGACATGATATTATACATAGAAAATCCTAAAGAAGCTACCAGATAACCACTAGATCTCATCAATGAATTCAGTAAAGTTGCAGGATACAAAATTCATACACAGAAATCTCTCACATTTCTATATACTAACAATGAAAGTTCAGAAGGAGGAATTAAGGAAACAATCCCATCTACCATCACATCAAAAAAGAATAAAATACCTAAGAATACACACCTACCTAAAGAGGCAAAAACCTGTACGCAGAAAACTATACAATACTGATGAAAGAAGTCAAAGGTGACACAAACAGAAGAGAGATATACCATGTTCTTGGATTGGAAGAATCAATATTGTGAAAATGACTATACTACCCAAAGCAATCTACAGATTCCATGCAATCCCTATCAAATTACCAATGGCATTTTTCACAGAATTAGAACAAAAAATGTTACAATTTGTATGGAAACACAAAAGACCCCGAATAGCCAAAGCAATCCTGAGAAAGAAAGAGTAGGAGGATCAGACTTCCTGACTTCAGACTATAATACAAAGTTACAGTAATTGGGCTTCCCTGGTGGCGCAGTGGTTGGGAGTCTGCCTGCCAGTGCAGGGGACGCGGGTTCGAGCCCTGGTCTGGGAGGATCCCACATGCCGCGGAGCGACTAGGCCCGTGAGCCACAATTACTGAGCCTGCGTGACTGGAGCCTGTGCTCCGCAAGAGAGGCCGTGATAAGGAGAGGCCCGCGCACCGCGATGAAGAGTGGCCCCCACTTGCCGCAACTAGAGAAAGCCCTCGCACAGAAACGAAGACCCAACACAGCCATAAATAAATAAATAAATTAATTAATTAAAAAAAAAAAAAAGTTACAGTAATTAAAAAAACTTATGGTACTGGCATAAAAACAGAAATATAGATAAATGGAACAGGAGAGAAAGCCCAGAGATAAACCCACACACATATGGTCACCTAATCTAGGAGGCAAGAATATACAATGGAGAAAAGACAGTCTCTTCAAGAAGTGATGCTGGGAAAACTGGACAGTTACATGTAAAAGAATGAGATTAGAACACTCCCTAACACCAGACACAAAAATAAACTCAAAATGAATTAAAGACCTAAAGGTAAGGTTAGATATTATAAAACTCGTAGAGGAAAACATGTAAAAGAATGAGATTAGAACACTCCCTAACACCAGACACAAAAATAAACTCAAAATGAATTAAAGACCTAAATGTAAGGTTAGATATTATAAAACTTGTAGAGGAAAACATAGGCAGAACACTCTCTGACATAAATTGCAGCAAGATCTTTTTCAATCCACCTCATAGAGCAATAAAAATAAAAACAAAAATAAACAATTGGGATCTAATGAAACTTAAAAGCTTTTGCACAGCAAAGGAAACCATGAACAAAATGAATAGACAACCTACAGCATGGGAAAAAATATTCACAAATGAAGCACCCAACGAGGGATTAATCTCCAAAATATAGAAACAGCTCATGAAGCTCAATATCAAAAAAACAAACAACCCAAAACAAACACGCCAATCTAAAAAATGGGCAGAAGATCTAAATAGACATTTCTCCAAAGAAGACATACAGATGGCCAAAAAGCACATGAAAAGATGTTCAACATCACTAATTATTAGAGACATGCACATCAAACTAAAATGAGGTATTACCTCACACTGGTCAGAATAGCCATCATCAAAAACAATAAATGCTGGAGAGGGTGTGGAAAAAAGGGAACCCTCCTACACTGTTGGTGGGAATGTAAATTGGTACAACCATTATGGAGCACAGTATGGAGGTTCCTTAAAAAACTAAAAATAGAGCTACCATATGATCCAGCAATCCCACTCCCGGAGAAAACCATAATTTGAAAAGATACATGCACCCCAATGTTCATTGCACCTCTATTTACAATAGCCAGGACATGGAAGCAACCTAAATGTCCATCGACAGAGGAATGGATAAAGAAGATGTGGTACATATATACAATGGAATATTACTCAGCCTTAAGAAAGAATGAAATAATGCCATTTGCAGCAACATGGATGGACCTAGAGAGATTATCATACTGAGTGAAGTAAGTCAGACAGAGAAAGACAAATATCATATGACATTGCTTATATGTAGAATCTAAAAAAAAATGAATTTATCTACAAAACAGAAATAGAGTTATACATGTAGAAAACAAACTTATGGTTACCAGGGGGTAAGGGGGAGGAGGGATAAATTGGAACATTGGGATTGACATATACACACTACTATGTATAAAATAGATTACTAATAAGGACCTACTGTATAGCACAGGGAAATCTACTCAATACTCTCTAATGACCTATATGGGGAAAAAATATGAAAAAGAGTGGATATATGTATATGTATAACTGATTTACTTTGCTGCACACCTGAAACTAACATAACATTGTAAATCAAATATACACCAATAAAAATTAAAAAAAAAAGAAATTGAATCAGTAATCAAAAAACTCACAACAAACAAAAGTTCAGGACCAGATGGCTTCACAATGGAATTCTATCAAACATTTAAAGAGTCAATACCTATCCTTCAAAAGCCATTCCAAAAAATTGAAGAGGAGGGAACACTTCCAAACTCATTCTATGAGGCCAGCATCACCTTAATATCAAAACCAGACAAAGACACTACAAACAAAGAAAATTATAGGCCAATATCTCTAGTGAACATAGATGCAAAACTCTTCAGCAAAATATTAGTGAACAGAATTCAACAATACATAAACGGGATCCTATATCATGATCAAGTGGGATTTATTCCAGGGCTGCAAGAATGGTTCAACATATGCAAATCAATCAATGTGATACACAACATTAACAAAAGGATAAAACTACATGATCATCTCAATATATGAAGAAAAAGCATTTGACAAAATTTAACATCAACTGATGATAAAAACTCTCACCAAAGTGGGTACAGAGGGAACATATCTCAACATAATAAAGGCCATTTATAGCAAACCTGCAGCTAACATCATACTCGATGGTGAAAAGCCTTTCCTCTAAATTCAGCAGCAAGACAAGGATGCCCATTACCACCATTTCTACTTAACGTAGTATTGTAAGTCCTATCCACAGCAATTAGGCAAAGTAAATAAATAAAAGGCATCCAAATTGGAAGGGAAGAAGTAAAACTGTCACTATTTGCAGATGACAAGATACTACATATAGAAAACCCTAAATCTCCACCAAAAAAAAATATAAGAACTAATAAATATATTTAGCAAAGCTGCAGGATACAATATAGAGAAATCTGTTGCTTTTCTCTACAGTAATAATTAATTACCAGAAAGAAAACAATTCCATTTATAAACAAATCAAAAAGAATGAAATACCTAGGAATACTCTGAAAACTATAAGACACTGATTAAAAAAAATTGAAGATGACACAAAGAAATGGAAATATATCCTGTTTTCATGGATTGGAAGAATTAATGTTGTTAAAATATCCTTACTACCTAAAGCAATCTATAGATTTAATGCAACCCCTATCAAAAAACCCATGACATTTTCACAGAACTAGAACAAATAATACTAAAATTTGTATGGAACCACGAAAGACCCCAAATAGTCAAAGCAATCTTGAGAAAAAAAGATCAAAGCAGGAGGGTATACATGCCCAGACTTCGGACTATACTACAAAGCTACAGTAATTAAACCAGTATGGTAGTGGTACAAAAACAAGACACATAACTCAATGGAACAGAATAAAGAACCCAGAAAGAATCCCACATTTGATCAATTAATCTACAACAAAGGGAGTATGAATATATAATAGGCAAAAGACAGTCTATTTAATAAATGGTGTTGGGAAAACTGGTCAGCTGCATGTAAAAGAGTGAAACTAGAACCTTTTCTCATTCCATATACAAAACTAAACTCAAAATGGATTAAAGACCTATATGTAAGACCAGAAATTATAAAACTCCTAGAAGTAAATATATGCAGTACATTCTTTGATATTTGTCTTAACAATATTTTTTTGGATATGTCTCCTCAGGCAAGGAAAACAAAAGCAAAAGTAAATAAATGGGATCTAATCAAACTTAAAAGCTTTTGCACAGCAAGGGAAATCAGCAACAAAACAAAAAGTCAACCACTGAATGTGAGGAGATGTTTGTAAACAATATAACCAATAAGGGGTTAATATCCAAAATATATAAAGAACACATACAACTCAATATCAATTAAAAACACAATTAAAAATAGAGGACTTGAATAGGTATTTTCCAAAGGAGATATACATATAGCCAACCAGCACGTGAAAAGATGCTCAACATCACTCATTATCAGGGAAATCCAAATCAAAACCACAATGAGATATGACCTCACACCTGTCAGAATGGCTATCATCAAAAAGTCTACAAATAACAAATGTTGGAAAGGATGTAGAGAAAAGGGAACTCTCATACACTGTTGGTGGGAATGTAAATTGGTGCAGCCACTATGGTAAACAGTATGAAATTTTCTTGCAAACTAAAAATAGAACTCCCATATGATCCAGCAATTCCACTCCTGGGTATATATCCAGCAAAAACTAAAACACTAATTCAAAAAGATACATGCATCCCAATATCCACAGCAGCATTATTTACAGTATCCAAGGTATGGAAGCAACCTAAATGTCCATCAACAGATGAATGGATAAAGATGTGATGCATGTGTTATGCATGTGTATATACGTGCATACATACATGTATACATACATTCACACCCTATGAAATATTAGTCATAAAAAAGAATGAAATTTTGTCATTTGCAACAACTTGAATGGACATGGAGGGTATTTTGCTTAGTGAAATAAGTCAGACAGAGAAAGACAAATACTGTATATTTTCACTTATATGTGGAATCTAAAAAATAAAACAAGTGAATAAATACAACAAAACAAAAACAGACTCACAGGTACTGAAAACAAACTAGGGGTTACCAGAGGGGAGAGGACTTGGGGGAGGAGCAAAATAGATGAAGGTGATTGAGAGGTACAAATTACTAGGTATAAAATATAAGTTACAAGGATGTAGTGTTCAGCACAGGCAATATAGTCAATATTTTATAATAATTTTATACGGATTACAATCTATAAGAAATGTCTACTCACTATGCTGTACACTTGAAACTAATATGGTATGTATACTTCAATAACATTATGTATAAATTGAAATTTATGAAAATATTTTTCTATAAACACAAGGCTCTGTATGTTATTTTTTCTTCTGAATTGAATTATAATTATAATTGTCACTATTACATAATTGTTTAAAAGAATATAAATGTATTTAATATTTTGATAAAAATTATTAAACAGAAAAATAAAACAATTGCAATTTCCAAAAACAATATTTTCTTTTTGAAAGGAGAAAAAACTGAGAGGACTGAAAGAAGGAGAGGAACTTTCTCCCTAACACATCCCTAAATTCCTAATTTAAAAGGCAGCAGGAATACAGGGAAAAAGAGAAAATGGTCCTCTCTTACAGCCCCAAACTGGCCTCAGTTCACATATTTCCTCTCCTGGTTAATATCATTACCCTTTACCCAGACCTTTATGCTAGAATCCTGTAAGTTCAACTCTTTCCTATCTTTCAGCCCACACATCCAGTGAATTACTGGGCCTCAGAGATTTTCACCTCTGAAAATTTCTTCTCTTACAACTCCATTGCTACAAAATCACTTGCCGCCATCATCCTCTCCCATCCATTCAAGTGAAACAAGTTCTAATCATAGTAGTTCAGAGCATGAACCATGAATCAGATTATACCATTTGGATCCTGGCTCCATCACTTATCAGCTGGGCGACCTGACCTTAGGAAGATTGTTTAACCTCTCTGAGTCCCAGTTTCCTTAGCTTTAAGTAGAGAAAATAATAGTACCACATGATTGTAGTGAGGAGTAAATGAAATACTGCTAATAAAATCCTTAAAATAGGGCCAGGCACATATAGTAACATTTTTTAAATGTCAGGTACTATTATCACTATTTATAATTACTAGTTTTTTTGAATTTGAAAAGCAAATGTGGGGCAATGCCTATAGTATTATCCTGTTTTTATACAATAAACTGTATGTGTACATGTGCACATGTTTTTCTATGTTTTGATTGCAGATAACAGTATAACATGATAAATACCAAACTGTTAACATTGGTTATCTAAGAGGTGCAGCTTGGGGTTAGGGGAGAATAGTGGATATTATACACTTTTCTTAACACATCAATGTCTTGTTTGATTTTTTACCATGAGCATGTATTTTTTGCCAATTAAAGAAAGTCTCCCAAAACAATCTAGCATCCACTTATTTTGTAATTTTTGTGTTTTTATAGTTATCAGATTCTGAGAATTAGAAGTGTTAATTGCCTACTCAAAATCTTAGAGAATGAAATGCGAATACATTAGTATGTTTATACAAAACTCTTTCTAACCAAGCAACTCAATTTACTCTTCTAATCGCTTCTATTACCACTCACTACTTACTACTTTCACATCTTCACCCACACTGTTTTCCCCCTCACAATGCAGGACATCTCTCACCTTAAGCATTCCATCATTCTTCATGCCATAGGATATGCCATTTCCTCTGCCATAAATGCCCTTCTCTAATTCTTGGCTGTGTCATTGTGTGATTCCTCCCCCACCTTTTTTTTTTTTTTTTTTTTTTTTACACTATGAGAAAATGTGATTTTCTGCCAGTAGGTTTCTTCCCGCTGCCTCTATTCCCAGTTACATTACCTCTTCTAAACCACAGCCATAAATGACACTGAGTGGTTTGAGAGCTGCTTTAAAAGTTAGATTCCAAGGCCTATAAGCCTCTACTACTATTCACTTTGCTTTCCCATTTAGCCTTGTTCCTGTCTGGAGTCCTGCAGATTAAGTCAGGATCCTGCCATCATGTCAGATTAATCACCTGGGTAAGTCTGAGCTAGTCCAGGAAATTCAAGATAGGGAAATTGTAATCCAATTATATTTCTAAATGTGAACATTCTTTTGCTTATAAAATATCACCAAACCACTTATCATCAACGACCAGTATGGTTGTTGTAGAAAATATTTTTTCTGGGCCATCAATCAGGAAGGAGAGAGGCTACAGGAATATGTATGGGGTGTGTGTGTGTTGTGATAGAAAATACACTACTGCCATCTTATTTTCAATGTCTGTTTTAAAGAGCAATTTTCTTTTTTATAAATAGAAATATAATTTTCAAAAACCTATAGCCAAATATTACTGAAGTCCAATTTATTGTTTTTTATTATGATTAGTACTGTTTTGTTCCTGTTTAAGAATTCTTTGCTACCTGCCTACCTCAAGGTCATGAAGATAGTCTCCTATATATTATTTTCTCAAAACTTGGTTGCTTTGTTTTTTATATTTAGGTCTGTGGTCTATCAAAACTTGATTTTTGTTTATGATTTAAGTCAGGGAAGAAGCTCTATTCTTTTAAGATAATTGTACTGGCACCATTTATTGACAAGACTATCTTTTTCCCACTAGACAGGAGTGGCAACTTTTTCATAAATTCAGTGATTGTATATGTATCTATTTGTTTCAAGATTCTATATTTTGTTCCACTGGTCTATTTATCTAGCCCATATCAATGTCTTTCTGTTTTAATTTCTATTGCTAGATAATTAGTCTTGATATCTGGCAGTGAAGTCTCTCTGACTGTGTTCTTCTTTAGAATCAGATTGCCAATTTCCATTAGAAAAAAATTCCTGCTATAATTTTTATTGGGATTATATTTACAGAGAAATGATATCTATAAAGTGTTCAGTTATTTAATTTGTAAACATTACCTTTTCATATTTAGGTATTCTTTACTTTCTGTCAGTAATGTTTCATAATTTTCTGGGTAGGGGTTTTATGCATCTTTTATTAGATTTATTCCTAGATAACTAATATTTTTAGAATTCTAATGTAAATGGTTTCAAAAATTCATTTCATAATTGTTGCTAGTAAATACAACTGATTTTTACATCCACCAACTTTGTTAGGCTCATTTATTCATTCTGATATCTTATCTGAAGATTTTAAAACTTACTTATCAATTTATATATAAATAAAAAATTCTCATAAATAAATAATCCATATACATAAGCATGTTATCTTAAAATTCTGTCAGTTTTGCTTCTTTTCCAGTTCTTATACTTGTTAATTCTTTTTCTTAATTACACTGGCTAGAAATTTCAGCACATGCTGCAAAGAAGTCATATTATCAGACATTTTTGTGTAGTTTTCAGACTTGGGGGGGTAGAGAAAGCTTTTCAATATGGGGCCACTACATATAATGTTTGCTGTAGGTTTTTAAAAATTATTATTATTGTGTAGATATTTTAGGCCAGATTAAGGAAGTTCACTGAATTTTAGAATTTGGAAAGAATTTTTATCTGAATGTATGTTATTTTTTTTTAATGATTTTTTGGTATCTATTAGGATGATTTCATACTTTTTCTCCTTTATCCTGCTAATGTGACAAAATACATTGACTTTGACTTTTAAAAGATAACCAAACTTGCATTCTTGGAATAAACTCATTTTGGTTATATTACCTATTTTATTTAACACTGGAATTAATTTTTAAATACTTTGTTTAAGAACATTAGGTCCATGTTCACCAGTAAGATTGGCCTATAATTTTCATTTCTTGCAATACCCTTGTCAAGTTCTAGTATGCAGACTGGATAAAACAACTTGGAAAATTTTTGCTCATTTTATATATTATGGAAGAGTTGATATAAGGTTAGCACTTTTGTTCCTTTCTTTAACTTTCTGGAATATTTTATTATAAAGTCTTATTTTAATTTTCAAAATGAAAAAAAATATCTATTCATTAAAAGACACAATTAAGAAAATGAAAATGCAAGCCACAGGATGGAAGGAGATAATTATAGCACAAATATCCCCTGAAGGACTTCGATCCAAAATTCCAACAGATGAATCAGAAAAAAATTAAAAATACAACCTATTTAGAAAATGGGCAAAATGACTTCAACAGAAAATTCACAAAGGAAAATATTCACAAGTCCAATAGATAGAGGAAAAGATGCTCGACACACTTTGAAAACAAAGAAGTGAAACTGTATTTTTTCAGAGAGGAATATGACCCTAAAATATCTGAAGGAATCTAAAAAAACACTGCTAGAACTAAAAAACTAGTTCAACAAGGTCACAAGATACAAAATCAATATATAAAAATCAACTATATTTGTATATGCTAATAAAATATGAAAGTAAGAAAATTCTATTCACAGTAGAATCCAAGAGAATAAAATACATAGGAATAAATTTAACAACAATAAAAAATTCAGTATACTGAAAACCACAGGGAAAGAGACAAGATGGTGGAGTAGAAGGATGTGTTTCTTCTTACAGAAACACAATCACAACTGACTGCTGAATAACCATTGACAAAACAATGCTGGAAGCTACCAAAAAAGATACCTACATCCAAAGACAAAGAAGAAGCCACAACAAGACAGTAGGAGTAGCTCAACTGCGATAAAATCAAATCTCATACATGCTGGGTGGGCAAACCATAAACTGGAAAATAATTATACCACAGAAGTTCTCCCACAGGAGTGAAAGTTTTGAGCCCCACAGCAGGCTCCCCAGTCTGGGGGTCTGGCAATGAGAGGAGGAGCCCCCAGAGAATCTGGCTTTGAAGGCCAGCAGAGTTTGATCGCAGGAATTCCACAGGACTGGGGGAAACAGAATCTCTACTCTTGGAGGGTGAATACAGGGCCTTGTGCACACCAGGACCCAGGGGAAAAAGCAGTGACCTCATAAGAGACTGGGCCAGACCTACCTGCTAGTATTTGAGGGTCTCCTGTGGAGGGGGGGAGGGGGAAGGCTGTGGCTCAATTCATGGACGAGGACACTGGCAGTGGTAGTTCTGGGGAGTACTCACTGGCGTGAGCCCTCTTGGGGGCTGCCATTTTCTCACCAAGACCTGGCCCCACCCCACAACCTGTAGACTCCAGTGCTGGGATGCCTCAGGCCAAACAACCAACAGGGCAGGAACACAGCCCCATCCATCAGCAGACAGGCTGCTTAAAGTCTTCCTGAACACACAGATGCCCAATAAACACACCCCCTGACATGGGCCTGTCCAACAGAGGGAAAAGACTCAGCTCCACCGACCAGTGGGCAGGTACCAGTCCTTCCCACCAGGAAGCCTGCACAAGCCTCTTAGCCTCATTCACCAGGGGGCAGACAGCAGAAGCAAGAAGAACTGAAACCCTGCAGCCTGTGGAACAGAAACCACAATCACAGAAAGTTAGACAAAATGAGACAGCAGAGGAATATGTCCCAGATGAAGGAACAAGCTAAAACCCAAAAGAACAACTAAGTGAAGTGGAGATAGGCAATCTGCCTCAAAGAGAATTCAACATAATAGTAAAAATGATCCAAGATCTCAGAAAAAGAATGGAGTCACAGATCAAGAAGATACAAGAAAGACTTAGAAGAACTAAAGAACAAACAGAGATAGACAATACAATAACTGAAATGAAAAATACACTAGAAGGAATCAGTAGCAGAAAAACTGAGACAGAAGAATGGATAAGTGAGCTGGAAGACAGAATGGTGGAAATCACTGCCATGGAACGAATAAAGAAAAATGAATGAAAAGAAATGAGGACAGTCTAAGAGACCTCTGGGACACATTAAATGCACAGACATTTGTATTATACGGGTCCCAGAAGGAGAAGAGAGTGAGAAAGGACCTGAGAAAATATTTGAAGAGCTAATAGCTGAAAACTTCCTTACCATGGGAAAGGAAACAGTCACCCAAGTCCAAGAAGTGCAGAGAGTCCCAGGCAGGATAAACCCAAGGAGGAACAAGCCAAGACAAATACTAATCAAATTGACAAAAAGAGAAATAAAAGATATTAAAAGCAACAAATGAAAAGAAACAAATAACATACAAGGGAATCCCATAAGATTATCAGAAACTCTGCAAGCCCTAAGGGAGTGGCATGATATATTTAAAGTGATGAAAGGGAAGAACCTACAACCAAGGATAGTCTACGCGGCAAGGCTTTCATTCAGATTTGACAGAGAAATCCAAAGCTTTACAGACAAGCAAAAGCTAACAGAATTCAACACCACAAGATCAGCTTTGCAACAACTGCTAAAGGAACTTCTCTAGGCAGAAAAGAAAAGGCCACAACTAGAAATAAGAAAATTACAAATGGAAAAATCTCACAGGTAAAGGCAAACATACAGTAAAGTTAGGAAATCATCTGCATGCAAATATGATATCAAAGCCAGCAATTATGAGAAGCGGAGAGCACAAATGCAGGATATTGAAAATGCACTTGAAATTAAAAGACCAGCAACTTAAAACAAACTTGTTAATATATAGACTGCTATATAAAAACCTCATGGTAACTGCAAACTGAGAATCTACAATAGATACACACACAAAAAAAAGAAAATAGAATCCAAACACACACTAAAGTTAGTCACCAAACTACAAGAGAACAAAAGAGGAAGGAAAGAAAGAACACCTACAAAAACAAATGCAAAACAAGTAACAAAACGGCAATAAGAACATACGTATTGATAATTACCTTAAACATAAAAGGACTAAATGTTCCAACCAAAAGACAGACACTGGCTGAATGGTTACAAAAATAGGACCTATATATATGCTGTCTACAAGAGACCCACCTCAGCCCTAGGGATACATACAGACTGAAAGTGAGGGGATGGAAAAATATATTCTATGCAAAAGGAAATCAAAAGAAAGCTGGAGTAGCAATCCTCATCTCAGACAAAATAGACTTTAAAATAAAGAATGTTACAAGAGACAAAGAAGGACACTACATAATGATCAAGGGATCAATCCAAGAAGAAGATATCACAATTATAAATATATATGCACCCAACATAGGAGCACCTCAGTACATAAGGCAACTGCTAACAGCCATAAAAGAGGAAATTGACAGTAACACAATAATAGTGGGGGACTTTAACACCTCACTTACATCAATGGACAGATCATCCACACAGAAAACCAATAAGGAAACAGGCCCTGAATGACACATTAGAATAGATGGACTGAATTGATATTTATAGAGCATTCCATCCAAAATTAACAGAATACACATTCTTTTCAAGTGCACATGGAACATTCTCCAGGATTGATCACATTCTGGGCAAACCACAGTAAATTTAAGAAAATTGAAATCACATCAAGCATCTTTTCCAACCACAACCCTATGAGATTAGAAATCAACTATGAGAAAAAAAAAAAAAACTGTGAAAAACACAAACACTTGGAGACTAAACAATATGCTACTAAACAACCAATGGATCACTGAAGAAATCAAAGAGGAAATCAAAAAATACCTAGAGAAAAATGACAATGAAAGCATGATGATCCAAAACCTATGGGACATGGAAAAGTAGTTCTAAGAGGGAAGTATATAGCAATACAATGTTATTTCAGGGAACAAGAAAAGTCTCAAATAAACAACCTAACCTTATACCTAAAGGAACTAGAGAAGGAAGAACAAACAAAACCCAAAGTTAGAGCAGAAATAAATGAAATAGAGACAAAGAAAAAAATAGAAAATATCAATGAAACTAAAAGGTGGTTCTTTGAGAAGATAAACAAAATTGATAAACCTTTTGCCAGACTCATTAAGAGAAACATAGAGAGGGCTCAAATCAATAAAATTAGAAATGAAAAAGGAGAAGTTACAATGGACACTACAGAAACACAAAGGGTCATAAGAGACTACTACAAGCAACTCTATGCCAATAAAATGGACAACCTAGAAGATATGGACAGATTCTTAGAAAGGTACACTCTCCCAAGACTGAACCAGGAAATAAAAGAAAATATGAAGAGACCAATCACAAGTAGTGATTGTGATTAAAAACTCCCAGCCAGATGGCTTCACAAGTGAATTCTATCAGATATTTAGAGAAGAGTTAACACCTATCCTTCTGAAAGTATTCCAAAAACTTGCAGAGGAAAGAACACTCCCAAACTCGTTCTATGAGGCCACCATCACCCTGATACCAAAACCAAAGATACCACAAAAAAAGAAAATTACAGGCCAATATCACTGATGAACATAGATGCAAAAATCCTCAACAAAATACTAGCAGACTGAATCCAACAATACATTAAAAGGATCATACACCATGATCAAGTGGGCTTTATCCCAGGGATGCAAGGATTTTTCAGTATCTGCAAATCAATCAGTGTGATACACCACATCAACAAATTGAAGAATAAAAATCATGTGATCACCTCAATGGATGCAGGAAAAGCTTTTGACAAAATTCAAGACCCATATATGCTAAAAACTCTCCAGAAAGTGGGCACAGAGGGAACACACCTCAACATAATAAAGACCATATATGACAAACAAACAGCTAACATCATACTCAATGATGAAAAGCTAAAAGCATTTCCTCTAAGATCAGGAATAAGACAAGGATGTCCACTCTCACCCCTATTATTCAATGTAGTTTGGGGAGCCCTAGCCACGGAAATCAGAGAAGAAAAAGAAATAAAATGAATCCAAATTGGAAAAGAAGAAGTAAAACTGTCACTGTTTGCAGATGACATGATACTATACATAGAAAATTCTAAAAATGCTACCAGAAAACTACTAGAGCTCATCAACGAATTCGGTAAAGTTGCAGGATACAAAATTAATGCACAGAAATCTCTTGCATTCCTATACACTAAACAATGAAAGATCGGAAAGAGAAATTAAGAAAACAATCCCAATTACCATCACATCAAAAAGAAAAAAATACCTAGGAATAAACCTACCTAAGGAGGCAAAAAAGACCCATACTCTGAAAATGATAAGATGCTGATGAAAGAAATTGAAGATGACACTAACAGATGGAAAGATATACTGCGTTCTTGGATTAGAAGAATCAATACTGTCAAAATGACCATACTACCCAAGGCAATCTACAGATTCAAAGCAATCCCTATCAAAATATTAATGGCATTTTTCATAGATCTAGAACAAAAAATTTTACAATTTGTATGGAGACACAAAAGACCCTGAATAAGCAAAGCAATCTTTTATTATTATTAATTTTTTATTGGAGTATAATTGCTTTACAATGTTGTGTTAGTTTCTGCTGTACAATGAAGTGAATCAGCTATAAGTATGCATATATCCCCTCCCTCTTGGACCTCCCTCCCACCCCCCCATCCCACCCATCTAGGTTGTCACAGAGCACCGAGCTGAGAAAAATGGAGCTGGAGGAATCAGACTCCCTGACTTCAGACTATACTACAAAGCTATAGTCATCAATACAGTACAGTACTGGCACAAAAACAGAAATGTAGATCAATGGAACAAGATAGAAAGCCCAGAAATAAATACATGCACCTACGGTCAGTTAATCTACAACAAAGGAGGCAAGAATATACAATGGAGAAAAGACAGTCTCTTCAATAAATGGTGCTGGGAAAACTGGACAGCTACATGTAAAAGAATGAAATTAGAACATTCTCTAACATCATACACAAAAATAAACTGAAAATGGATTAGAGACCTAAATGTAAGGCCAGGCACTATAAAACTCTTAGAGGAAAACATAGGTAGAACACTCTTTGACATAAATCACAGCAATATCTTTTTGGATCCACCTCCTAAAGTAATGGAGATGAAAACAAAAATAAACAAATGGGACCTAATTAAAATTAAAAGCTTTTGCACAGCAAAGGAAACCATAAACAAAATGAAAAGACAACCCACAAAATGGGAGAAAACATTTGCAAACGAAGTGACTGACAAGGGATAAATCTCCAAAATACAGAAACAGCTCATGAAGCTCAATATCAAAAAAAAAAAAAAAAAAAAAAAAAAATCCAAAAATGGTCAGAAGGTCTAAATAGACATGTCTCCAAAGAAGACATACAGATGGCCAAAAAGCTCAACACAAAAAGATGCTCAGCATCGCTAATTATTAGAGAAATGCAAATCAAAACTACAATGAGATATCACCTCACACTGATCAGAATGGCCATCATCAAAAAATCTACAAATGATAAATGCTGGAGAGGGTGTGGAGAAAAGGGAACCCTCTTGCACTGTTGGTTGGAATGTAAATTGGTATAGCCACTTTGGAGAACAGTATGGAGGTTCCTTTAAAAACTAAAAATAGAGCTACCATATGATCCAGCAATCCCAGTCCTGGGCATATATCCAGAGAAAACCATAATTCAAAAAGATACATGCATCTGAATGTTCACTGCAGCACTATTTACCATAGCCAGGACATGGAAGCAACCTAAATGTCCATCGATGGAGGAATGGATACAGAAGATGTGGTACGTATATACAGTGGAATATTACTCAGCCATAAAAAAGAATGAAATCATGCCATCTGCAGTGACATGGATGGACCTAGAGATTGTCATACTGAGTGAAGTAAGTCAGACACAGAAAGACAAATATCATATGATATCGCTTATATGTGAAATCTAAAATAATGGTACAAATGAACATATTTACAAAACAGAAATAGAGTCACAGATGTAGAAAACAAACTATGGTTTACCAAAGGGGAAAGTGGGGGACAAATTGAGAGATTGGGATTGACATATACACACTACTATACATAAAATAGATAACTAATAAGAACCTACTGTATAGCCCAGGGAACTCTACTTGGTACTCTGTAATGACCTATATTGGAATAGAATCTAAAAACGAGTGGATATATGTACATGTTTAACTGATTCTCTTTGCTGTACAGCAGAACCTAATGCAACATTTTAAATCAACTATGCTCCAATAAAAATGAATTTTAAAAAATGGCGTAGACCTATATAGACATTTCTCCAAAGAAGACATACAGATAGCCAAGAGACACATGAAAAGATGCTCAACATCGCTAATTATTAGAGACATGCAAATCAAAACTACAATGAGATATCACCTCACACCAGTCAGGATGGCCATCATCAAAAAGTCTACAAACAATAAATGATGGAGAGGGTGTGGGGAAAAGGAAACCCTCCTATTCTGTTGCTGGGAATGTAAATTGCTCCAGCCACTATGGAGAACAGTATAGAAAAAAACATGGTTCGAAAGGATACAAGTGCTCCAATGTTCATTGCAGCACTGTTTACGGTAGCCAAGTCATCGAAGCAACCTAAATGTCCAGGGACAGAGGAATGGATAGAGAAGATGTGGTAATATATACAATGGAATATTACTCAGCCATTAAAAAGAATGAAATAATGCCATTTGCAGCAACATGGATGGACCTAGAGATTATCATACTGAGTGAAGTAAGTCAGATAGAGAAAGAAAAATATCGTATGATATCTCTCATATGCAGAATCTAAAAAAATGATACAATTGAACTTTTTTACAAAACAGAAACAGACTAACAGACTTAGAGAACAAACTTATGGTTACTGGGGGTGGAGAGTGGGGGGAGGGGTAGATTGGGAGTTTGGGATTGACATGTACACACTGCTATATTCAAAATAGTTGACTAACAAGGACCTACTGTATAGCACAGGGAACTCGGCTCTATAATCCGTAATAACCTAAATAGGAAAATAATTTGAAAAAGAATAGATACATGTATATGTATAACTGAATCACTTTGTTATACTTTGTTAATCAACTGTATTCCAATATAAAATACAATTATTTTTAACAAAGAAAAAAACTACAAAAATTTGCCAACCATAGTTACAGAAGATCTCAGTAAATGGAGAAACATACAAAATTCATGTGTTGGAAAACTAAATATTGCCAAGATGGCTATTCTACCCAAATTGATTTAAAGGCTCACAGCAATTTCTGTTAAAATCCCAAGAGGCTTTTTTTTTTCTTTTGTATAAATTGACAAGTTGACCCTAATAGGTATACAGAAAGGCAGAGGACCTAGAATAGCCAAAAAAATTGTGAAAAAGGAGAACAAATTGAAGGGCTAACACTACCTGATTTCATAACTTACTGCAATGGACCCTTGAACAGTTCAGAAGTTAATCTAAGTATAATTTATAGTCAGCCCTCCATATCCACAGTTCCTCATCCACAGATTCAACCAACCCCTGACCAGGGAGTACTGTGGTATTCACTATAGGAAACTATCCACTTATAAGTTGATTGACACAGTTTGAATCCATGTTGTTCAAGGGTCAACTGTATTTGTTTTTCTGTCTGCAAATGATTATCTCCATTGTGATATACCTTTATGTTCAACTCTCAAGCTAGCAACTATATCTTTAAAATAGCTATTACCCTGAAAGAAAAAAACTGATGTCAATTAGTCCATTCTTCTACTTTAGGCAAATGATACTTGTGTATACTTTTCTGTCTGATTTTAGCCATCTCTTCTAACCTACTCTGCATATCTCGCCCTACCACCCCACCTTTAGGAAGTATAATAGTTCCACACCCTTTCACCAACTCATTCTGTCTCTTAAGTGGCCTTTGGAAGATCATTTGGATTCATGGTGCTCATCTCTAGAGGAAGTAATATGGGCGCCATTTCAGTCTCCTTCCTCTCTTACTCCTTCATTGAGAATGAGAAAAGGAGTTAGGAGTCACTCCTTCCTCCATTCCATCCCAACTCCGACTACTTGGGGCTTTCAGAACGGACAATAGAGACAGTGTCTTCTTTTATATATGCTTGGGTTATATGGGAAAACCATATAACCATGTGCCATGTGCCTTGCAACTCACCCACTAGGCTTTTACCCTTATAGTAAGGGTACAACTTTGAAAATTCTATTTTTTACTTTTGAAATTTCATGTTCATCTCTCTTCTAGGATGTATCACTGTCCAGATTTACTCATTCAACTTTTCCAGCTCCTACCCTCATTCTGTCCCTTTTAAAGTACCATATGGAAAAAAAATAACATATGTCCAATTTACAGAAATAACTCAATAGTCTGAAGGCTGTGCCGATGGTCTGTGACAATAACCCTATACAACTAAAAAGGATGAAACTGTGAGAATAAAACTGTGTGTGCTGGTGACACTTTCCCAGCTTCTGCATCTGCTTTGGCTTCATCGATTAAGGTTCTAATGAGCCTTTTCTCATATCTATCATCTGTGCTTCTCTCCTCAGCTGCCATCCTGGGAGAGGGAGTAAGAAAACATGATTGACTCATATAGCAATTCATATTATATTGGCTCATTTATAAGTTTTCCAATAATAATTGTGACTACCTTAGCCT
Organism: Balaenoptera ricei; assembly: GCF_028023285.1. Taxonomy (NCBI): domain Eukaryota; kingdom Metazoa; phylum Chordata; class Mammalia; order Artiodactyla; family Balaenopteridae; genus Balaenoptera; species Balaenoptera ricei. The sequence goes on from NC_082641.1 coordinate 129,770,171, forward strand.
TATGACAAATGCAACTTTCTCCTGGAAGTCATCCCTGATATTGTCACTTGGAATTATGTTTTTTATTTTCTCCTCTGAGTACTAATTGGCACATCATCTGAACTTCTCTTACAAGTATTTATAACTACAATAGAGAGCAGGATGTAATTTGTGGGTATCTATTATGTCTATAAGTTCCTTGAGGACAAGATTAATGTCTAAATGAGAGCTCTATCCACATGTAGGTTTGTATGGCACTTTGTACATTATAGTTAACAAGGAAATTTGTAGATGGATGCATGTACACGTGAAAGGAGAGGAAGAAAGAGCACAAATCGGTTCACAACAAAAGATTCTACAGTAAAGGAATAAGGGATGTAGGTACTGAGGATAGAGAGTCTGGGAAAAGAAAGCTCTTTAGTACTAAAGCCAAATGGTAGGGCCAGATCTTGGGTAGAGGCTGTGATGCTGATGAATTTACTGAAAACAGGATGAAGATAATAACTTGAAGCAGAGAAGCCAGGCACTTGGCCGGCCAGCCTTAGTTCTGACTCTGCATGTTACACAGCTAATAAGGTACAGACAAAAAGAGAAATACTTATCAACTATTTGCCAGATACCAGATACCATGATTAATGCTTGACCTTTCTCTCCCTCTCCCCCCGACCCCATTTTCTCACTCTCACCCTTATTCTCTCATTTGTTTCTGATAGAAAGGGAGTCTTGTTTCTATTCTAATAAATCAATATAGGCTATTCTTTCAGAATAGTTTTGCTCATCACCTGAACGCTTTGTAAATATGATGTAAAGAGTTACTAATGCAAGAGGTTTACTGGGGTAGTGGGATTACTACCTGTTAAGATAAAAGGAAGAAGACATAGGATTAGGCAGATCTGACAAATCTTGACCAGCCCAATGGGGAAAAGTAGAACAAAGGGGTGACCCACATTGAGCAGACATAGACAGACCCTAGTAGCCTCATCATATTCAGCCATTGGCTGGGGTTGCCAGTGAGGCATGTGGCCTCAGCTGGAAAAATTAGGCAGGTCCTGAAGGAACTGATGACTGGAGGTCATCAGCTATCTGCATTTTTTGTAGCTGAACGTCAAGTTCTTTCTTTTAGACTGATCCAAGTGACATACCTCCATGGTGTCATACCTCCATAGTGTCATACCTTCCACGAGATCTTAATTAGTCTAGATATGTTTATGGCATTGTGCTTGGCTGATCCTAGTGTACTGCCTCATAGATTCATAACTAGAAGTGACCCTGGAAACCACCCATGAGTCATTTCTAAAACATCTTTCTGGTTGCCCTGGGTTCTTCTTAAGGGTGCCTTGTGAATCTGTGGAAATCAGAAGGGAAGAAGGAGTGGCTTTGGATCTTCTCGACCTCCTTCCAAACACAGTAGCTTCACATTCTTGTGCAAGAGATAAAGGCTTTCATGTAATATTCCATTAAAAATAGCCTCTGCTATTAAGAAATTTTAAAAGTTTAAAGTCCATTGATATTTTCCAACAGCTCATATCTCGAGTGGTGAGGGAATATCAGGGATTTATAACTTTTCAGATATGAATAGTTTTACAGAACACACTAGGAACTACACATCAACTAAAGGCATTGTTATCTATGCCATAGCCCTACACCTGAGAATAGCCCCAGAAGAGTGACACCTAGAGACCACTGGGTTAGAGGCAGATGCAGAAAAGGGAAGGGATTTCTTCAAGGTCACATGATAACTAGGGGCAAGAATAGGATCAGTGCCTCGTCTTCTGACTCCTTAGGCTGCGTTCTTTTCACTCTGCCATGATGCTGCTATGATTGGGCTAGACCAGACAAAACACAGAAGGCACTAGTAGACGCTACTGAGAAAGAAGAACTATCAAAGATCATTGTTAGCATCAATATCAAAACATTTTCCTTTCTTTTACAGAAAACCTTGTTCAGAGCCCCAATACAGTGAACAAATAAAATTTGAGCTACGGTGACTACCACGGGGGCTGGGGGCTAGCTGGAGTCAGAGGCTTCCCACACTATTTGACCTTTCTCTTTCCTCTCTGACCAATGTACAGTGGTTACTGACTACCTCAGTAGGACTCTTGACCTCTAAGTGATATGATTTAAAAAGAGGGAGGGACACATATACACTATTGATGCTATGCATAAAATAGATAACCAATGAGAACCTACTGTATAGCACAGGGAACTCTGCTCAATGCACTGTGGTGACCTAAATGGGAAGGAAATCCCAAAAAAAGAGGGGATATATGTATATGTATGGCTGAATCATTTTGCCATACAATAGAAACTAACACAACAGTGTAAAGCAACTATGCTCCAATAAAAATTAATTAAAAAAAATAAAAAGAGGGATGTACCAAAACTCAGAATGGCACAGCCACTTTCAGTGTTATAAGTGGGTTCACTGTAAAATGAGTGGTCTCATCATTCCAGCCCAGGCTACAACACTGCCTCCGAAGGAAACTTTTATTCTTAAAGACCACAAAGTGTAGAAACAGAAAACTTTAGTCTTGGAAGGTAGTCTCTCTTGTGCTATAAATCTGAGTCTGACAGCAACTACTGACTTGAAAATATCCAAGGAGTTCAGGCCAAGCTTAGGAAATTTACTTTGACACACAATCTAATATGGAGGGAAACCTGCTATAACTCTGGAGCAGTTGATCCTGAAAATCGGTCAGCTGACAAAGCAATTTATATATGTCGACCCCCTTCCTTCTTCTTGGAGAAAATAATGGGCTCTCCACTCACTGAGGCAAGAAGCGCCAGGGTTTGGAGTGAATTAGATTACCTGCTGAAATGTATATTACATTTTGAATACCCTTACTGTGTAGAGAGGATTTAAATTCCACTCTCTCTATCTTACTAATTGGGTGGGTGGCTGACCATTCCCCCAAAATGAGTCCCTATTCAGAGATTAGTGTCACAGAGCCCAGGAAACTGTAAAAGCAGTCAGTGGGCCACCAAGAGGCCCTTGCTCCCTGAGTTCTTCATTGATTGCTCTCTCCTCTGCCCCACCTGACCACCCCCACCTGCTCTTGACATCAGGCTGACACCATCTCACCACTGGCCCATCAACTGCTCCAGAGAGATGCTCCAAAAAATTGTATTTGGAGCTGCTCAGTCTCACGAGTCAGAAAATCTGATTCCATTTCCATGCCTTCCAAATACACTCCTGCATGCAGTCGGCCAAGCAAATCACTGGGCACCTTTAATCAGTCATTTCACGGAGAAGTTCCTGGGGCCCTGGGGAGTGGCAACCTTCCAGAAAGGAGCCATAGGAAATGCTCACGAGAAGCAGCCAAGGCTGCGTGGGTCCAAGCTTAGATGTGTGGCTGAGAGCAAAGCAAGGACAATTTTAGAGTACTTCACAGTTTACAAGGCACATTCATGTGCATGATTTCATTTGAGGTTCTAAACAAATCAATGAGGTAAGACTAAAAGGAAATATTCTTCTAATACCCATTTTTTAGTTTTTCAAAATTGTGTTCACGTAGATAGTCACTCACCTGACTCCATGCAGTAATTGACAAGGCTGAGACTCGAAGCAGGGATTTTGTGACTCCAAACCCTGTGTTGTTTGCATCTCCCTGCATGATGCTAACACCCACCACCGTCACTGAAGGCAGCAGCTAACACTTAGTAAAGTACTATCTGCCAGGTGCTCTGCACAGTGCCGTTCCTGCATTATCATTACAGACACCCTGTGAGATGGGTACCGACTCGTCCCTATTTAGCACAGTGCAGCTCAGAGAGATTGTAACCTATTCCCTGTCTTCAGGTTACTGCAATTTTAAAACATGATGCTAACCTGTCCCTACCTATTTGGCTAAAACTGCCTTACCCTCAGGAAAATTAGCTTGATCCACACATGTGGTTTTTCGTTTCCATCCCTAAATGTTCCATAACTGTGGGAGGGTCTCACATACCACAGTCTCAGCAGCCCCTAAAAGGATAGCTCTTTAAGAGGCTGGAGAGATGGTAAGGGGTAACCATGGAAATATGGTTATAATTCCACTTCAGTTAACCATAAATAAATGTTAGTAAGAATACAGGATTCTTTCTACATTAAAGAAGAATGCTATTCTTATTATCTTATCCCTTCCTCCACACCGCCCCCCGCCCCAGTCCCCACTTAGGTGACAATGCCACCAACTTTGAAAGGCAGTTATAATCTTAGGAGGAAAGAGCACAAGGATTATTGTATTCGTGTGTCCCTTTGATTTGGGTGATGCACAGTGGAATCCTATTGTGTCTACTGCTTGAGAAGTCCTTTGGTTCTAACATGCTGGAGTGTAAAGTGGGAGAAGCCAAAGTAGGAAGAGAAAGAGAAGCAATTTGGGAAGATAAAGGGACAAATAAATGTTCAGGGCTCCTGGAGCTGTCTCGGTTGGTATTTTGTGGCGGAACGGAGTGGGAGGAAGGAACATCTTAACAATTGTGCTAGCGAACTGAGTAGGCCATGCAAACTGGCACCATCAGTCCAATTATGTTTCTTTTCATTCTGGAAAGTAAAGCAAGAAGGAAATTGAGGAAATGACTGTCATTATTTATAACTTTTTTTGTAATGAGACATTTCTTTAAAGTATACATCTGTGGATGAGGCTTCCCTGCCTTTGGATGCCCTTCCTTTCCCTTCCTCATCACCATTCCAAGTGTCCTGCCTCCTTCAAGGTCCTCTAATGTCAAGGAAGCCTTCCCTAATTCTTCTATCTGTTCAGAAAACATCAATAGCATTTAGCATCAGAACTCAACAAACAAATACTGGTTACACACGCTTCCATTATTCTCTATTTATTTAGTCTTATAATCTTACATAAACCTTATAATCCTTGAAGGCAATGATCACATTGTCATTCTCTTCCTGTTGTATCTAATGCCATCTGTAGCTTAATGGGGCCTGGACACATAGTAAGTGATAAATGAACCTTAATAAATGCCTGTTAGCTGTAATGTATGTGTAAAACTTCATCCCATAATGACACATCTCTCATATACCCAAGCACTCCGCCTCTGCACATAAGTTCAAATTTGGACTAATAACAACTGTTGATGAAGGAAGAGAATTTGCAAATTGACTGTTAATATAATGTTTAAACTTCAATTCCTAAAGCTAATGTTTTCAGAAATAATTTCTTTCTAAACTGAAGACTTCTGAATTTATATAACTTTCACTAATATTGGTGGATCACATTTTGTTTTCTATGCTTATCAGGGAGCCTGCCAGAGCAAATATTCTATCCTAGTCCAAATAGCTCCAATTAAAGCAGAAACCCTTAGTTAAACAAAGTGGAAAACAAGCTCAAAGTACATATCCTTGGGTGTCAAATCAACCAAAAATGATATATTGTGGGTTAATTTGCATCTACTGCTGGAGAAGGGTTATTGCTAGTTTTAACCAATATTTTAAATTTCTCAAATTCAGGGACCATTTAGGGAAATAGGATAAAACATAAAATATTGTGGCTTTTTTTATATATAGCACAAGAGAGAACATACCAAAACTAAATCTTAATGTGTTACTGTTACTTTGGAATAAAGTCTTGGTGCCATAGGCATGGATTTTCTGTAAGAAAGAGCTTGGAGGTAAGCTAGTCCAATCTCCCTGTGTCACAGGTGAGAAGACTGAAGCTTGAAAGTGTTAAATGACCCAAGCAGAGTCACAAAATGGCATGGGCAGGAGGCTTGGTTCCAGCCTCAATTTAACCTCCAACGAGATATAAGCACTTTAGGAACATGAAGATGATAGAAATTAATATAAGGTGGAATAGTCTAGGAACATTTACATAATTCTTTACTTGTTTTCATTTCTTCAAGATAGGTGAAAGGACTGTTTTTTTTAATTTTAGAAATTCTACTGCCTAGAATATTAAAACCCTATAGTAAATGGTCTGAGTGCTGAAAAGCCATAAAAGGCCTCATCCCTATTCATCAGATGTAAATGTAATGATCTGACTATAGTTATCATTAACTGGCTAATAACTATTTATGACCTTAGAATGCAGCTTCTACCCAGTTAATGGGCTACGTAGTAAAGCTATGATTTTATCTCCATTGTTCTGGCTCTTGGTCTCAGTTGCTTGCGTTAAGGGATGAACAGGTTCTGCTGATTATCTGCATAATAAGAGATCATATTCTAAGGGCCTTCAGAAAAACTCTCATCAAACAAAATTGGAGTTGTGCCGGAGAAGGAAGTCTTGCAGAATAATATGTTGATTGCCCCAAATAACCCTCACGAATCGCACTTACAGGAAATTGACCATAGGTTTTCTCAGCTGCATTTTCAAGCAATTGTGAATCCCTAAGTACTGGGATATTGTGTCTGCTGACACTTCTCAAACAACATTTTCCCGAGCTGCTTCCACTTAGCCTTAGAGATGACACCCATCTCTTGCAGGAACAGATTTATGGAACGTGCCGAGAGTCAGCTGTGTCTGAGCTGGGCTCAGAGTGCAGGGGCTACTTCTCAGTGGCTGGCTAGAAGGGCTCAAAGGAAGAAAAGGCTCGGCAGTGCCTACATCTGGTATCCTGACCATCCTTCAAGCCGACCTCCTCTTCCTCCTCCTTCCCTATTTTTACCCTTCAAGAAACTGTGTTCTTTTGAAGTGTATTTCTTTATTCAGCCTCTATTGAATGACCAGACCCAATGTGTCAGGACTAGAGAAGATGAGAAAGAAGTTTAAAATGTGTTCCCTGTTCACTCTGACCTTGCAATTTATTTTACAAGAGGAAATACACACAGAAGCAATTCTTCGAGACTCTGACTGCTCATTACCTGCACCTTATCACTCGTGCTAAAATGACCATTACCTTTGGCCTGGATTAGTGCAATATCAGTAGCCCTAACCAATGTCCCTTTGTCTCTTTTTGTTGAAACCTCATTTATATCCCATCAATTCTTTCCTAAAAATTCTCCAGTGGCTTCATCCTCACCTCACGAAAAGCCGAAGTCCACGGTGGCCCGTAAGGCCAGCTATGACCTGGCCCCATTCTTTGTCTGCCATTATATCCTACCTCCTGTCCTCTCCCTTCATTCTGACCTGACTCCACTGTCCCTTTGCTGCTCTTCAAGCACTTGAAGGCTTTTGCTCTTGCCATTTCCTGTGTCTGAACTGTTTTTTCCCTAGGCACGCACATGGTGTTCTCCTTCATTTCATTGAGGTTTCTTGTTGAATGTGAACTTATCAGTGAGGACATCCCTGACCGACCTACACACGCATCCCTGTCTTCCTCCCCTGCTTTATTTCTCTTCTTAGCATTTAAAACCACTCCAATCATTGATTTATCTGTCTCCCCAAACTACATTAGCTTGATGAGAATAGGAAATTTGCTTAGTTCCCTAATATGTCCATAAAACCTAGAACTGTGCCTGATGCACAATAGATGTTAATACATTGGCTGAACTGGAAAACCTAAATGCCTTAATGATTACAGAAGACAAATGCATGAATGAATGCATGCATGCATGAATGAATGAATAGAATGCTAAGATGAGCGCACCACTGTCTAGTAAGTGAAGTCCTGTCTCTTTATTCTGGCCTCCAAAGTCATTCTACTAGGGATACTTTCAGATTCAACTAACAACATACATAATCAGCAGTCATTTAAGTAATAAAGACACTCAATTAAGTTTTACAACAAGAAGCCTGAAGGTAAGCAGTCTTGACCCAATAGGTGCTAAAAGATGTATCACAGATATAATCTCTTTCTATCTTTATCCTCACTCCTCTTACCATGATGGTTTAGAGCTGCATGCATGTGTTAATATATATTCAAGGCAGGGAAGGTGGAAGTGGTGGTAGTAGTAACATCTACCCTATTTTTCAGGAAAATAAGAGCTTTCCCAGGTATCTTTTCCTGTGAGACTTTTTATTATAAATGTGCCATTTATTCATTTCTTAATGCAGGAAAGTTTTGTGTTGTTTTTTCTTCTTCCCCAGCCTTTAAGGTGAAAGTGGGCAACAAAGAAGTGGGTTGTGAATGGGTTTTGATATAGTCAACCTGTACTGTCACCTAATGTCTTCCATGATATGACCCCTGCCGGATTTCCCACTGCTGTACTGTACAGTCCCTGTTCTGGCCCAACTCAACTGTCTACTGCTCCCCTGACAATTCTGCCCCCTACCTTTTAAAAAACTATAGACTTATTTTTTAGAACAGTTTCAGATTTACAGAAAAAATGAGAAGATAGTATTGGGAGTTCTTATATATCCCACACACAATTTCCCTATTATTAACATCTTACTTTAGTTGGTACATTTGTTATAACTAATAAACCAATATTGATAGGTTATTATCAGTTAAAGTCCATACGTTATTCAGATTTCTGAATAAAGTTTTTACGTAATGTCACTTTTCTTTCGGGGAACTCATCCAGGAAGCACATTTAGGTGTCATGTTTCCTTAGGCTCCTCTTGGCTGTGACAGTTTCTCAGACTTTCCTTGCTTGTGATGTCCTTGACAGTTTTGAGGAGTATTGGTCAGGCTTTGTAGAATGTCCCTCTATTGTAATTCGACTGGTATTTTTTTCTAATAGTTAGATTGGAGTTATGAGATTTTTGTGAAGAAGATCAGGAGTCAAGTGCCACTTGCATCAAATCATATCAAAAATGTACTATCAACATGACGTGTATGTCAGGTTTCTCTGTTGTAAAATTACACATTTTCACCCTTTGCATACTGTGTTCTTTAGAAGGAAGTCATTATGCACAGCTGACATTTGAGTGAGGAGTTATGCTTCCCCTCCTTGAAGGTGGAGTATCTACATAAATTATTTGGAATTCTTGTGCACGGGGGATTTGTCTTTTCTCCCTGGCTTATTCATTCATTTATGTATATCAGCATAGATACATTGATATTTACTTTACACTGTGGGTTAAAAATCTAATACCTTATTTTTTTGGTCAAATTAATTCTGCTTTGTCCATTGGAGACTCTTTTAGTTGGCTTCTGTGTCCCTTTGACATACGCACATCAATATAGTTTTGTAGTCTTCGAGCATTTTCTTTTTGGCACTGCAAAGTGCTCCAGGCTCATCTTGCATATTTCCTGCCCTGGTCCATCTTATTGGAGAATGGTATTTGAAACCAAGATCTGGGTGGTAGCTGTGCTCACTGTTACTGGGGTGTCATTGCTTCTAGATCTTCTCAGATGACAGAGCAAGGAACTACATGTTTGTTTACTAACCTGTGAATATACATAGATGTAAAACTATTTCTATATGAAACCATATGTCTTTATGAAGTTAATTATTAGTGCAGATTGATGTCTCCAACTCTAGTCCATCACCAGGTGGATCATTCTAGCTTCCTCCCCTTGCTTATCTATAAACTCCTACTCCTATAGTGAGAGACCTGGCTCCCACCATTTGCCATCTACTTAATTATTTGGTTCTAGTTTACATGTATAATGCTATCATAATTCTTAACCTCTATCCCTATGAGATACAACTTTATCAACTAGAGTATAGTCATCATTTGTAGTTCCTTTTGTCTTTAGACTTACAGACTAATTTCCTAGGTTACTTAGGTCAGCACCTTTTTGCACCACCCTCTTCAGTAAGGTTGTTTCATATATCCATCATACAGTCAGATTTCTTGTCAAAGTCTACAACCTTCTGGGATCACTCCACCTCCTAGATGATTTATTTTAATTTACCTACATTACACTTCATAAACTTTTATGCTATAAAGTTTTATGGCTTTGACAAATTCATTATGTCATGTATCTACAATTATGGTATCATACAGAATATTTTCACTACCCTAAAAGAAAACCCTGTGTTTCATCTATTCAACTCTGTCCCATCCAGCGGACATCCTGGCAACCACTGATTTTTCATTATCTCTATAGTTTTACCTTTTCCAGAATGTCATATAATTTGAATCATGTAGTATGTAGCCTTTTCGTATGGTTTCTTTACTTAGCAATATGTATTTAAGGTCCTTCCTTGTCTTTTTGTGGCTTAATAGCTCATCTCTTTTTTATCACTAAATAATATTCCATTTTATGAATGTATCATGGTTTATCTATTCACTTACTGAAGGACATCTTGGTTGCTTCCATTTATTGCTCATTATTAACAAAGCTGCTTTAAACATCTAAAACCTAGGACTTTGACTATATTCAGCTTTGGGAGAAACTGACAAACTGTCTTTCCAAGTAGCTGTACCATTTTGTATTCATGCCATCAATAAATGAGAGTTCCTATGGTTCCACATCCTTGTCAGCATTTGCTATGGCCATTTCCTAAGCCACTTTAATAGATGTGTTAGTGGTATTTCATTGTTGATTTAATCTATGCACATGTTTATACCCTTCCTTATGATAGGAAAACTCTTTCCACTCAAAGCCAATTTCAATGCCACTTACTTCTTAAGGAACCTCTCAAAACATCCATCTTCTCTACCAAATGAACTTCTTGCTTTCTTAAATTTATAACATCCTTTCTCACTGAAATAAATCCTTAATATTTGAAAGAGACCATAATGTCTTCAAGAATACCACCATATCACTGTCCACATAAAAGTCAGACATTTGGAACTAAGATATTTTTCAACACTTTGGATGCTTAATAATAGTTGCTGTGTAGATGCCAGTGAAAAGAAAGCAACAAAGCCACACTGAGGTAGAGGTATTGGGAAAGAAGCTTAGTTCATTTACCAGTGATGTGGTTTATTCCCAAATACCAGTCTTACCCCACAAGGAAGTCAGTCATCTCAAATTCTATCATGCCATGGGCAATTGCAATGACTTTTAAATTGTCAAAATCATGAATATTAAATCTGTGAATGCAAATCATCTACAGAACCTCTTCCAGGGCATACTCTTTTTCCAAATCACAGTAATTTTTGCTGTCTTATTTTCCTTCTAGACTACATGGACTTGAGGATAGAATATATCTCTAATTTTATATTCAGTAAATAGTTATCAAATAAACAAATACAAACTGTGCTGTACAGTTTAAAAGGAAAAGATTATTCTTTCTTACAAAAGCATTATCTGCAGTTTAATTGCTTCCTTGAGATTTCAAAGGAGCCTGAAAGCCTGAACAAAACTCTAAAATAAACCAGAAATGTAGGCACCTTGGAGAGAAGGCAGCCCCTGCATTAATATCAAAGCCCTCAGGAGGGACATGTGCTCCCTTTGTCCATGAAAGGCTGTGGCTATGGAGTGGGTGACAGTGCCTAAGTGATCAGCTTGCTTGTTGCCATGGCGATTTAGCCACCCTTGCTGCAGTTGGCAGGTCTCCCAGGACTGCCCCTGCAGACTGGAACCGCCCACCTGTTCTTTCTCTGTGTTTTCTACCTAGCATACTGCCTTTTATTGAACACAAGGGGGACTGGGAAATTCTGTCTATGCTATGGACTAATAGACATGCCAGAATACAGGTAAGCATAAAAGGATGGTGTGGGGAGAAACGAGATTGATAATCTCAGAGGATTTGGGGAGGTTATCCCTGCCACATAGCTAGGGATCCCATCACCCCTTTCTTTGAAGGAGCAAGGCATTTGCAAGGAGGCGCTTTTCAAGAAAATTCTCCTCTGTCCCCAAAATGTGGTTCTCTCTTGTGATACCTATCCAGAAGACAAATCCAGAACACAAGCGATACTGCAGGCCTAAGACAGTGCTAAGCAGGAGCTTGGTGCTCAGGAAGGAGGGGTCTTGAGTCAATAAAGTCAGTGTTCCTGGGGGTCCCTGATGCTTTGCACATCCCGGGCTGGTCCTGGTGAAGGAAGCCAAAGTGAGCAAACCTCAGGAGGCAGTTGGGGGGTTAGTAAGTCATATACTAGCTATAAAAGAGCCAGCACTTCCTTTACTTATTTCAATAGTTCCTTTTGAGCATTTATTCCATGTCAGGCTCTGGGGACAGAACATAAATCAAGACAGATATGTCCTGTCTGTCATTAATTCAGTACATCTTTAAATTCCAATTGCTAGGTATCCCTTTGGGTTACATAATTTTACTTAGAAAGCATCTATTATAACTCACATATTTCCTAGAAATAATTAATAACACTGTCATCTACAAATCTAGTAACAAAATGTCTATATGTTTATATACGTTTATAGCACTTTATAGCTTACACAAAATTCACAATCCCCTAAAAGAACCCTGTGAAGTAGGTCAGGCTGGGGTTTTCAGCTCCATTTTGCAGTCGAGGAAACTGAAGCTCAGAAAGAATACCTAACTCATCTAAGTCAAAACATCAGTTTTCAAGGTGTGGTCTGAGGACCACTTGCATTAGAATTATTAGGAGAGGTGCTTTTGTAAATGGAATTGGGAGGGCCAACCCAAGATTTCCTGGATCACAATCTGTAGGGGTGGGTCCCAGAACTTTAATTTTTTGATAGTCCTAACTCTCCGTTAACTAACCACTGCCATATACCTTGGTTCATTCAGGATTTAAACTCAGGTATTTTGAGCCTTTTATGCCTTCTACCACATCGTGGTGGCAGCGTGATCTGGGAACACTGCTGCCTCTTAGTAACCTGAGGCAGGTTTGAGATTTTATGCATCGGTCAGTCCTTTCCTAGCTAAATGCTTCTGCGGAAACGGAAAGGAGGCCTTGGGAATGAAGATTCAGTTTCCTCATCAACTACCCTTTGCCCCCAAAAACTGACCCCTTAGAGCATAGAGCTCCAGTGAAGCATTTGGATCACCAGGAGGCTTTTTGCTGGTGGCAGCATTTTGTCCCTGGTGTTTTCTATTTTGACAGTTCATCAGCAGAGTCACTGGAAGGCGGCAGGAACCTCACTATTCAATTAAGGCTTAAGTGTCACCAGAGCATGCGGAGGAAGAGAGACCTGAGTGGAGACAGCTGAAATCAGTGAGCTTTAACAAGCAGATTAGCCACCCTTCAGAAGTCAGGGCCCTCCCAAGATGTCAAGCATGGTGCCTTGTGCGGTGGGATACACTGTCTAATTCTCAAAGCCTGTTTCCTGGTTTACCTGTATTGTTCTTCATAAATTACTGTGTTCTACAAAAGTAAGGAATTATCATCAATTTAACAAACATTTATCAAGCATCCACTCTGCTGTGGATCATGGCTGAACAACCCAGATGAGGTCCCTGCCCTGGCAGTATAGCATGCACATTAGCAGGGACTACAGACCTAAAATAAGTAAAGTGGGAATTTCATGGAGAAGGCAACAAAGGTATTCTGACATCATTTAGTAAGAGAAGTTAACATCATTCAGGGCTTCTCTAAGTGTGGTCTGAGAGCTGCCTGGTCAGAAACTGCTGGGGCTGTTTGTTAGTAAAAATGCAAAATGCCTGGATCAACCCCCAGATACTCTGGACATGGGCCTAGGGAAGCTACATTTAAAAAAAAAAACAAAAACCCGTATTTACTTATTTATTTATTTATGGCTGGGTTGGGTCTTCATTGCTGCACACGGGCTTTCTCTAGTTGTGGCGAGCAGGGGCTACTCTTCATTGTGGTGCACAGGCTTCTCATTGCAGTGGCTTCTCTTGTTGTGGAGCACGGGTTCTAGGCACACGCACTTCAGCAGTTGTGGCACGCAGGCTCAGTAGTTGTGGCTCACAGGCTCTCAAGTGCAAGCTCAGTAGTTGTGGCACACGGGCTGAGTTGCTCCGCGGCATGTGGGATCTTCCCGGACCAGGGCTCGAACCCGTGTCCCCTGCATTGGCAGGCGGATTCTTAACCACTGTGCCACCAGGGAAGTCCCTAAGCTACATTTTTAACAAACTCCTTAGGTCATTCTTTTGCACACTGAAGTTGAGAATCATTGTTGTGTGTGAGTGTGTGGTGATAGTGGGCAGAGAATTCAAAGAAGGCCTTTGTGAAGAAATGCTGTGTGGGCAAGATGAAGCTTAAAGTAAGGGGGCTTGGGCAAGAGCTTCCCAGGTAGAAGTAAGGGCATACGGAGGTCCCAAGTGAGTGGAAGAAGGCAAACAATCCTCTGTGGCTGGAGAATAAGGAGAGCGATGGAGAAAGGCAGGACTTCAGAGGCAGGGGCATGTCAGCATTGTTAAGGATTTTAGACGTGATCTTAAGCCACTGAAGAACTCTAGCCTAAGGAGGAGCATAGTTAAATATTTATGTAAAATATTTAAAACAGAATGAAGGAATTTGGGTCTCTCGAGAGGATGTTGGGCAATGAGGAGGTGACTGGCAATAATTTGGTAAGAAGTAATGCCACCTTGGGTTAGATCAGTGGCAATGAGAATGGAGAGAAATCGATGGATTCCAGAGATATTGAGGAGGTCAAATCGACAGGACTTAGTGACCCTGCAGACACTAAATGCCACCATGACCCTGATTAACTCCTGCTCCAGTTTTGAGGATATGAACTGAGTTGAGGTGTTGCTGCCTTGTTGAGAACATGTTCTTTGAGGAGACCTCCTGCCACAGGTTCCTCTGTGGACAAGGACATGCTTTTGTTTGGACAAGACCAAGGTGACTGGCGTAAAAGTCTCCAATTCAAGGGGTCAGAAGACATTCGGTTGGTTCCAGACTCTGCCAGTAAATCCCTTGGGCCCAGTCAGGGCCTCAGGTTTCCCACATTTAAGTCATGCCCTCTTGATATACTCGCATTGCATTCCGTACTTTTTCTCCATAGCACTTATAATGACTTAAAATTAAGTGAGAAATACCTCCAATTATTTATGAAATACCTGTCTCATCCATTAAACTGTAAGTTCTGCTGGCTGGCTCATTACTATCTACAGCTCTAAGAGAAACAGTTGCCAAGTATACATGAAACAACTGTAATTCCTGTACTCATAGGACTCACTCCTTTGAATATGGACAGAGGAATGTGATACTAAAGAGGTGAAAAGTGGCAGAATCCAGTGGCTGTTCAGATGACGAGAGTGAGGATGAGAAGGAAGGAAACGTCTAGGAGGGTCCCCATGTTTCCAGCTTGGGAACCTGGGTGGATGGAGTTACCACTGACTGAGGCAGAGAAAGCTATAGGAGCATCACAGGGCTTAAATTTAAGACGAGATCAATTTGGGGCACCTAAGCTATAATGCAAGACATGCAAATGGAAATGTCTGGTGGGCAGTAGACCATAGAATTTTGAGGCTTTGATAAAAGGTCCAAGTCCAAAGTTTTGCATGTACTTTGGGAAAGTAGCATAAGCTTTTTTTTTTTTTTTTTAATAAATAAAATGGCATAGGATTTAACAAAACCTAATTAATAACAGCTGTTATTTATAGCTAAGTGGCAGCCTCAATTTTGTGTGCTTTGACTTGTTTAATCCTCACATCAATTCTATGTGGTAGATATCCTTGTAATTCCCATTTCAAAGATGAGTAGACAGAGATAGAAAGCTTGAGCACCTTGCCCAAGGTTACACAGGCAGTAAGGAGTGAAGATAGCCTTGCAACCACAACAGTCAGAAGCTACTGCCTTTGCTCTCAGAATAATGTCCTTCCACCTGTCACACACTTGATCTCACTGCAGCCGGGCCATCCTCCATCAGATCTCGCATCCAAATAACTGTTAACTGTCTGCCTCACTTCAGAGCTTGTGAATATCTTGGCTAGAGATTCTCTTTATCGGTCTTCATTATTTTGCAGATGAAGAAACTGAAGCATAGAGTGATAACATAACTTCCATGTGGTCACATAGTTAGGGCCCTGGGTGGGGTATTTGAACTTAGCTTTATCTATTTCCAGGACTAATAAATTTTACTGCTACATAACCATAAAAATACATATTTTTGGATACAAACTTTTCCATTACTAGAGGGTGAAAAAGGAAGGGTGAGCATTGATCTACGAAGAGGCAAAGTAAAATCTAGTCTAGGGATTGCCATTAAATTTGTGATGTCACAGAAATGTCACCTGTCCCTTTTAATCTTGGATTGGAAGCATTTAAATTAGTTAGCCCCTCCAGCTCTAGACATAATTTTTAAATTATTGTAGAGGGAGGAAAAGAAAAGGTTGAATGTCTTTAGAAAGTACCAAAACCAACTTTAAAATACCAAATAATTTTTGTTGTTCAACAGAGAATGCTTTAAATGCAATATCCTACTTGACCCTCACAGTCTATGAAGTGGCATTGTCATTTATTATCTGTTGGTAGGAACAAGGCAACAGGCCCAAAATGGAGTCATTTATGCTAAACCCCACATCACCAAACTGAGATTTAACTTAATTACAGTTTCCACGCCTTCAGAAATGCAGTCTTAAACCAGTCAGTCAGCAATCACCCCCTCAGCATTAGTTAGATAATCTGCCTGATAGACCCTTGCAAACACCAAAAGGAGAGTAAGTTTGGAACAACCAATCTACTTTTTTTGCTTAGTATAACTTCCTTGCTTCTGCTCCCTTCTGCCTATAAGAGTCTTCCATTCTGTACTGCTCCTCACAGCTCCTTTCTATTATCTGCTAGATCGGATGCTGCCCAATTCATGAACTGTTGAATAGAGCCAATAACATCTTTAACATTTATTCAGTTGAATTTTTTTTTAACACCATCCTGCTTCCATTATTTTACAGAGGAGGGAATTGAACTTTAAGTAAATTAAATAAACATTTCAAGGACACAACTAGTAAAGGATAGTGCAATTTCAAATCCAGCTATGTCTCATGCTCAAGCTGAAGAGCTTAAAACTCTGTATTATTTCTCTTTGACTTATTGTAGAAATGATTCTGCTAAAACTGAGGTTTAGTCAAGAGACAACTGGAGCAGGTAAATTTACCCTAGAAAACTGTTTGTGAAAGATCAGTAACTCAGGTATGCACCGCGATGTCAGCACCTTTTTTCTTTGTCTAAGAGAGAACAGAGGTATTCACAACTCTTCAACCGCCCCATCCAAGTTTTTCAGTCTGCTTGTAAGGTTGCTGAAAAATACTAAATAAGTTCTACTATACTGACTGTGTCCAATGGAGAAATACAAATTGACCATTTCTAATGTCATTTGGACACTGGGATGAAAACAGGTGCTAGGAAATGGGTAACCCTGACTGATTGGGATAAATAAGTTTACTCAAATACATCTCTTAATAGGGACTCACAGTAAGGTCTTTTCCCCTACTCCCTCACTAGGTTTGTTTTCAACTTTGGCGTTTTGGATTCTTACATTTTAAAATGATCTCACATCTCTCCTGGATTTTAGCACATGGCTTGTAGAAGCTTTAGTTGAACAATAAACAAAATGAACAAATGAAAAAGAAAGGCTGGCAAAGATTACAAAAGACAGGACAGGCACTACAGGTGAAATAAGGGATGGCAAAGTCTTTTATTTCCTCTTTGAAAATGCAAATGCCCCTGAAGGGTCAAGAGATGGTCATTCATAGCTTAGTATGAGTTAGTTTATGCAGTTTGTTCCCTATGTTCTGGGCAAGTTCCTGAATTAGAAGAGTCTGAAAGATCACCTAATCCAATCTCTTACAACAGGACTAAGTCATTGAGGCTAGGAGACGGGAATGATTTGATCAGGAAGCCACAGCTAGTTTTATAATCAGGTTTGGAACTCAAGTAGGAGGACTCTCAGTACAGTTCTCTTCCTTTCAATACCGTGCTGCTCCAGATATTAAAATGCTGAAATGCTGCTATAGGCACAGCATAATGTATAGTGGAGTGGCATGTGGAGACAAATACACTTGGCTCCTCCTCCACTCACTAGCTCTGGGAACCTAGGAATGTTTCTTGTCTTCTCAAAGCCTCAATTTTTTCATATGTAAAATGGAGATAAATATTATTTATCTCATTATGATGTTATGAAAATTAAATAGAAACATGCACTTGATGTTCTTAGCAGAGTGTCTGGTGCCAGTAGCTAATTAATACATGCTAATTCTTTAAAATGTACTTGTTTAGACTTATTCAAATGGAAATGGTTTATTACAATACAGGTGGCTTAAGATCTTGGATAAAGATTTTGGTCAAAATGACTTTTTTTTTTTTATGGGTCTAAATCAATTTTATTTTAGGTGTAGTTGGCAAATGCTACTATAAAATGCCAAGGATGTTTACAGTAAACAATACACATCTTTAGAAATTTCCCTTCCCAATATCTTCCTAAGCATGCCAGGCAGAACACATCTTGTACAACTGGTATTTCTTGAGATAGATGTTTGAGTTTATCATGGAAGGGCTGATCAATTTAATTAATCCCTATGAATTTCTAGTTTACACGAAGCAGCTTTGGTTCCACTAATTAAATCTCAAAATTCTCAGGTTTTTAAGGTCTTGAAGAAACTAGAGATCAGTGAGAATTTTTGAGATGGGAATTAATCTAAAATATCTTAAAATGTTGGAGGAACATTATGATCAGAGGAAAGGAGAACAGCAGCTGAAGAGACAATTTCTCCAGGAGATTTAGAACTCTGTTATTTGTCAAAATGCTGAACATGTGATAAGCAACAGATACAATTTTAGCAAGTTTTTTTAATACAACATTCAGTGAAGATTAAAATGAGATCAGTTGCTTTTAGAGGCCTCCAAATCAGACACATGTAAAATAAGAAAAGCTTCTAGTAGTTTCATCTGTGAAAACAGGACCCAATTGCTACAGAGAAACTTTAATCAGATATTATTAATTGTAATTAACGGATTGATGATGTTTCACATTAAGATTACGTTACTGAGGAAAAACCCTAAACATATGCTTAAGAAGTTAAAGTGAATTTCTGGCTTCCACTCAAGATGTCAAAAGCTAGAAAGTGTTGCTTTCACTTGAACATTAAGAAAAAGTGACATAATTTCTGAAAGCATAAATTTTCCTGAGCCCTTCAGAGAACTGAGGTCACAGGGCAACCAGCTAGTCTGAAATATAGGGAAAGACAGGCATCTGCAAGGAGCTGTAGGCACTACACCATTCAAATGGATGAGAATATTTTAGCCAAAATTTCTAGCTAATTGCTAATGCTAGATGGACTATCATTAGAATTTAGAAGCCCCTAGAATGCAGACACAAAGGGAATTTGCAGACACTCACATATTGTCCTTTATGGACTTTCACAGGGTACTTAGAGCAAGATTAGAGTCTGGGGAAGAGATTGAAGAAAGCCTCCCACAGGCTGCAGGCTTCAAGGAGGGGAGTGGCCATCTCCTCTCTGATAAAACCCTGGCTGGACCCTTCTGTCCTATGGGGGAAAAAGTCTTAAACCACTGGGAGAAGGATGGCAAAATACCAAAAGACCCATTGTGGCTGAAGCAAGAGAATAAAAATAATTCTCTACCTGAGGCAGGGCAGAAAAATTACCCAGGGCCCAGGCTCCTGCAGGGATAGGGGCAAGTTCACAGACAAAGGCACTCCCTCAACACCCAGGGACTTAGTGCATGGCTAAGGACAATAGAACCCCACCTCTGAATTCTGCCACCAGACCATAAAAAAGTCAGCTAACAAGTTATAACAGTATAATTCTGGGAGAGGGCCAAAAACCCTAGAAAGAGAGATTCTCTCTGAGGTATAAATTCACTGAGAAAATCTAAAATCGAGGTAAAGCAAGAATACTTAGAAGAATCTTATGACAACCCAACCACCACCTGACATACAAGACAAAGCTAGAGGAATATGAAATAGATATATTTGGGAGTAACTATAGCAACAACAAAACCCAAACCCAGTTCAACTCTTAACAAGAGTGATTGAACATTAAAAGTCCAGCAAAAAAAGAAGCATATGTGTTTGGGGCATAAATACTAGTTGCCTCAGTTTATTTGGTTCTACAGATGATGTCCAAGACACAAGAAAAAGAAAGAAAAAAGCCCACTGTCAAGAGACAAAACACACAATAAAACCAGGTTTAAACAAGAACCAAATGTTGGAACTATCAGGAAATATAACTATGATTAATAGGTTAAAGGCTGTAGTGGAAAAGTTGAACAACAAATATGAACACATTAAGAATTTCAGCAGAGATGGAAACCGTAAGAAAAAAAAAATGGGGGTTCTGGCACAAGATGACAATGTAGGAAGATCCTGAACTCACTTCCTCCTACAGATATACCAAATCTACATGTGGAAAAATTTCCTTTGAGGAAAAATCCTAAAAACTAGCTGGTGACTCCTACATGTTGGATATATAAGAAAAAAACCAGAGAGGGAGAGGTTGAGACAAAATCTTGCCATAAATACTACCCCCAGTGATGCAAACCACAATCGGGAAGGAACTCAAAACCCAGTTTTTGCTTCTCTCCCTGAGGAACAAAAATTTTGAACCCTATATTTGGCTCCCCTACTTTAAAGACCTTTACCTAAGAGTCAAGGTAAGAGACAAGGTTGCCCCCACGCCCCACAAACACCTGGTTTTGAAAACCAATGAGGCTTGCATCTACAAGACCTAAAGGGCTGTAGTAAACTGAGAAATGGTTCTTAAAGGGCCTGTATGCAGACTCACTTGCCTCAGGGGCCAGAAAAGAGGCAGCCAATTGAGAGGTGCCCAGACTTCATGCAAAAGAGGCTTATTTGCTTATCTTAAAGTGCTGGCCTGAGAGGCAGACATCTAATTTAACACACATCTGGGTACTGGCTGGGGTACTCTCTGGGGATGAAGGCTGGTGGGTGCCATCTTTGTGCTCTCCCTCTACTTCACTCCAGCTCCCCAGTATCTCCTAGAAAGGAGCTTGTACCCTCTTCTATCACCCTGATTTTTGTGTCTGCCTGCCCCCAGAGGACACCTCTATATTGCCTGGCTCTGGTGGCCAGTGGGGCTTATGCTTATGAATCCCACAGGGCAGTAACCAATGGAGAAAGAGTTCTTAAACAGCCACTACCCCCAGGGAAAAGCAAGAGGCAATAGTCCCAGTAGTACAGTCTTTCTGTGAAAGAGACCTATTAACTTATCTTCATAGCTGAAGCCTGAGGGGCAGGCTTCTAATTAAACACACATCTAGGGACTCATTATAATCTTTTCTAGAGTGTGGATGTTCTTTGCACTCTCCCTCTGCTGTACTCCAGAAGGCCAGTATCTTCTGGAGGGGAGCTTTTACACATATTTGGTGCCCCAATTTTTATATCTAGTGCCCGGTTTTTGTGGTTGCCACCTAGGGGACACCTCAAAATTTACTGGCTCTGGTGGCCAATGGGCTTTCATTACTGGGTCCCAAGGGATGGTAACAATAGGAGAGACAATTCTTCACCAGTTATCATCCCCAGGGCACTGCACAGAGAACAGACTGAAACACATCCCCAGTCTTTTTGTGAAAGACACCTATTTGCCTGCCCTAGAGCTTTAGCCTGAGGGTCAGGCTTCTGGTTTGTCACACATTTAGGGGCCTACTGAGATACACTCCAGGGATAGAGGATGGTTGTTTCCATATTTTCACTCTCCCTCTGCCTCACTCCAGTAACTGGTATTTCCTGGAAAGGAGCTTGTACACTCATCTGGCCCCCTTAGTTTTGCAACTGATGCCTAAATTGCCTGGCCCTGATGGCCAGCAGGATTTACACTTATGGTCACACAGGACTGTTTATATTTGCATATTTAAAGGCCATCACCTGAGGGTATGACTTCCTAAACAAGAAGGATCTCAGATAACCAACTTAACTTTACACCTCAAATAACTAGAAAAACAAGAACAAATGAAGCCCAAAGTTAGTAGATGAAAGGGAATAACATAAATCAGAGTGCAAATAAATGAAATAGAGACTAAAAGACAATTGAAAAGATCAATGAAACTAAGAGCCGGATCTTTAAAGAGATAAACAAAATTGGCAAACCTTGAGCTAGTGTCACCACAGGGGGGGAAAAAGAGAGAACTCACATAAAATCAGAAATGAAAGAGGAGACATTACAACTAATACCACAGAAATACAAAGGATAATAAGAGACTACTATGAACAATTAGATGCCAACAAACTGGACAATCTAGCAGAAATGGAGAAATTCCTAGAAACATAAAGCCTACCAAGACTGAGTCATGAAGAAACAGAAAATCTGAACAGACTGATTACTAGTAAGGATATTGAATCAGCAACCAAAAACCTCTCAAAAACAAAAGTCCAGGACAAAACAGCTTCACTGATGAATTATATCAAACATTCAAAGAAGAATTAATACCAGTCCTTTTTAAACTCCTCCAAAAAATAGAAGAGGAAGGAACACTTTCAAACTCATTTTATGAGGCCAGCATTACCCTGATCACAAAACCAGACAAGGATGCCACAAGGGAAGAAAATTACAGGCCAGTATCCCTGATGAACATAGACACAAAAATCATCAACAAAATGTTAGCAAACTGAATTAAATAATACATTAAAAGGATCATATACCATGATCAAGTAGGATTTATTCCAGGGATGTAAAGACGGTTTAACATCTCCAAATCAATGTGCTAATTCACCCTGATAAAAATATTATCATCTCAATAAACACAGAAAAATCATTTGATCAAATTCAACATTCATTTATGATAAAAACTCTCAAAAAAGTAGGTATAGAGGGAATGTACCGCAACATAATAAAGGTCATATATGACAAGCCCAGAGCTAACATCATTCTCAATGGTGGAAATCAGAAAGCTTTTCTTCTAAGATCAGGAAGAAGACAAGGATGCTCACTCTTGCCACTTTTATTCAACACAGTATTAGAAGTCCTAGCCACAACTGTTAAGCAAGAAAAAGAAACAAAAAATATATAAATTGGAAAGGAAGAGGTAAAACTATCACTATCTGTGGATGACATGATTTTTATGTATAGAAAAACCCAAAGACTACATCAAAAAGCATGTTAGAACTAATAAATGAATTCAGTAAATTTGCAAGGTACAAAAATCAATATACAAAAATCTGTTGCATTTGTATTCAGAAACAACAAAATATCAGAAAGAGAAATTAAGAAAACAATCCCATTTACAATTGCATCCAAAAGAATAAAATACC
Source organism: Balaenoptera ricei (assembly GCF_028023285.1). Lineage (NCBI taxonomy): Eukaryota > Metazoa > Chordata > Mammalia > Artiodactyla > Balaenopteridae > Balaenoptera > Balaenoptera ricei. Next base: position 129,792,974 of record NC_082641.1, read on the forward strand.
TAGAAATAAATTTAATCAAGGAGGTGAAAGAACTGTACACTAAAAATCATAAGATATTGATGAAAAAATTGAAAAAGACAAAAGTAAATACAAAGATATCCCATGCTCATGGATTGGAAGAATTAATGCTGTTAAAATGTTCATTATATCAAAAGCACTCTACAGATTCAATGCAATCCCTACCAAACTTCCAATGCCATTTTTCACAGAACTAGAACAACCCTAAAATTTGTATGCAACCACAAAAAATTCTGAATAGTAGAAGCAGTCTTGAAAAAGAAGAGGTAAAACTATAAAAAGTAAAAATAAGAACAAAGCTGAAGGCATCATGCACCCTGATTCCCAACTACTACAAAGCTATAGTAATTAAAGCAGCATAGTATTGGCATAAAAACAGACACATAGATTAATGGAACTGAACCAAGAGCCCAGAAACAAACCCATGCATAGATGGCCAATTAATCTACAACAAAAGAGGCAAGAATATACAATGGTCAATAACAGTCTCTTCAATAAATGGTGTTGAAAAAACTTGACAGCCATATGCAGAAAAATGAAACTGGATTAAAAACTTGAATGTAAGACCAGCAACTATAAAACTCTTATGCAAAAACATAGGTGAAAACCTCCTTGATATTGGTCTTAGAGAGATTTTTTTCTTTTGGATCTGACTCCAAAGGCAATGGCAACAAAAGCAAAAATAAACAAATGGGATTATACCAAACTAAAAAGCTTCTGTACAGGAAGGAAACCATCAACAAGATAAAAAGGCAGCCTACTGAATGGGAGAAGATATTTGCAAATCATATATCAGATAAAAGGATAATATCCAAACTAGATAAAGAACTCATACAACTCAATAAAAACTCAAACAATCCAATAAAAAAATGGGAAGAGGATCTAAATCTTCATGTTTCCAAAGAAGACATGCAGGTGGCCAAAAGACACTTGAATAGATGCTCAACATCACTAATCATCAGGTAAATGTAAATCAAAACCACAATAAGATGTCACCTCACACCTGTTAGAATGGCTATTATCAAAAAGACAGGTGATAACAAGTGTTGGTGAGACTGTAGATAAAAGGGAAACCTTGTGCACTTTTCGTAGGAATATAAATTCATGCAGCCACCATGGAAAACAGTATGGAGGATCATAATAAATTAAATAAGAACTAACATATGATCTAGCAATTCCACTTCTGGGTATTTATCTGAAGAAAACAAAAACACTACCTCAAAATTATATATGCACCCCTTTGTTTTCTGCAGCCTTATTTACAATGGACAAAATATGGAAAGAATCTAAGTGTCCATTGATGGATAAGTGGATTAGGAAAATGTGGTCTTGGGACGTCCCTGGTGGTCCAGTGTCTAAGACTGCATGCTTCCAATGCAGGGGGCCCGGGTTCGATCCCTGTTCAGGGAACTAGATCCCAAATGCCACAACTAAGAGTTTGCATACCATGACTAAAAATCACACATGCCCCAACTAAAGATCCTGCATGCCGCAATGAAGATCTCGCATGCCACAATGAAGATCCCGCATGCCGCAATGAAGATCCCGCATGCCTCAACTAAGATCCAGCACAGCCAAATAAATACATACATAAATAAATATTTTAAAAAGTGTGGTCTATATATTCAATGGAATATTATTCAGCCATAAAAATAAAGAAAATTTGCAACAATATGGATGGACCTTGAGGACATCGTGCTAAGTGAAGTAAATCAGACAAAGAAAGACATATTCTGTATGATCTCATATGTGAAATCTCAGAGAGAGAGAGAAACCTCACATACAGAGAACAGATTGGTGGTTGCCAGAGGGGGTATGCAAAATGGCTGAAGGTGGTCAAAGGGTACAAAGCTCCAGATATAAAATAACTAAATAATGGGAATGTAATGTACAGCATGGTGACTATAGTTAAAAATACTGTATTGTATGTATGAAAGTTGCTAAGAGAGTAGATCTTATAAGTTGTCATCATGTGCACACACAAAAAAACATCAGTTGTGATGGATTTGTAATGATGATGGATGATAACTACACATATTTTGGTGATCAATTCACAATATATACAAATATAGAATCTTTATGTTGTATACCTGATACTAATATAATGCTATATGTCAATTATACCTCAGTAAAAGAAAAAAGAATAACTGGAAATCCTAGGAATAATTAACCTGGTAACAGAGATAAAGAATGCCTCCATGCTCATCAGTTGACTCAACTTGGTTAAGAAAAGAATCAGTGACCTTCATGATAAATCAATAGATATTACTCAGACCAAAACACAATAAGAAATAAGAGTGGGGGGTAGTACAGAACATTCAATATCAGTAAAAAATATGAAATTGTCTAACTTATATGTAATTGGAATCCTAGAAGAGAGTGAGAATGCGGTAGAACAAATGTGTATATATATAATGCTCAAGAATTTTCAAAAACAATGAAAGGCATCAAACCACAGATTTAAGGGTTCAGAGAACCTAAACAGAATAAATACTGAAAGAACAACAAATAAAAGCACAAACATAAACCTAGACATCATATTCAAGTTGCTATAAACCACATATAAAGAGAAAATCTTAAAGGCAGACAGAAAAAAAAAAGACATTCCATACAAAGAAACAAAAAATCAGAACATACTCCTCATGAGAAGCTACGTAAGCCAGAAGACAAGAGAGTGCTGATATAAGGTAAAGTGAAATGGAGCACCATTTAGATAACCAATCTTCACTCATTAATGAATAGTAGACTGATATTTCTTAGTTCTAGCATTATTCCCTAGTTTTCAGTGTTTTTAGGGAGACACTGTTAATATCTAGGAAGTGAAATTGCAATGAAAAGTATTAATGATAATAGCCAACATTTTCTGAGCACCTATAATGCACTAGGTGCTGGGATAATGTTTATACATGTATTATCTCATATGATTAAATGCTAATAACCATATGATTGTTAGAATTTAGAGGAGTAGTTCTTCACTGGTGAAGAGAGAATTTAATAAAGTTCCCTGGAGATCATGAGCATAGAATCTGGCTTTTGTTTGGGGCTCTTCACCAGAAAGTAGAGAGCAGGTATAGAACCAAGGCAAAAATAACCTGCCTCACTCGCAGCAATGCTAAATTTTTAGTAATATGTACCATGTATAGACCCAGTAATTGGTATGGCTTCTCTCATTTCTTGTAGCCTCTGCTATTTCTTAACCCTGTCCAAATTGTTAAAAATTATGTTTCAAATCTCTTTATTTATGGGTTTTTAACCAAAGCCATGTGGTGAGACAATCACTATTTCTCATAACATTCGAGGCAATATGCCTCAGTGCACTTGAAACCTTCAACTTTCAGCTTCTAGGCTTATAGAAGAACCCTATTCCCCAGAGTGTCACTGCTTTCCTCTTGACAATAAAATCGAATTGTTATGTGGATAAAAAAATTATTCTTTCATTCTTCATTTAAACACTTACAAATATTCCAGGAACTGCACTAACAACTTTATATTTTCTCATCTAAATATCACATAATCCTAGAAAGTGGGTATTGACATTATCATTCTTATTTCAAGAATGAGCAAACTAAGCCTAAGCAGTTAAATGAATTTCTCAAAGGTATACAGAGAGTCCCTAGGATAGGGACTGTGAAAACCTGTGTCTGAAGCCCCTGCTCTTCTGTGCAACATTATATTGTCCTATCCTACACCCAATATTGAACCCTAGGCTCAATATTGAACCCTACAGCAGTGTGTAGGACAGCAGTACTAACCCTGTTTTCTTGAAATCGGGGGCTAAAACCAGAGTATGATGGTGCTCATAGGACTGTAGTCTAATTAAAACAACAATTTTATACTTGCATTAAAACTCATATTAAGAGGTATTAACCAAGTATATATTGATTATCAACTCTGTGCTTGACACTATTTAGTTTTATTGTCATAGTAATTATAAACACAACTCAAGAGTTTCTAGTCATATATGCTGGCAGGTTTTATTTCATCAGTGTTTTCAAATTGTGGCCCACGGAAGATGTGTGTCATAACTACCTGAGTGCTTAGTTAAAACTATGGATTCTGCAACCCAATCCAGACTTCCTGAATCAGACAGATTCACTAGCAAAGAGGTCCAGCAACCTACATGAAGTTCCCTGGGGTAAACTTTGCTTGCACTAAAGCTACAGAACCACTGTAATAAACTATACTCCTAAGATGATAAGCCATTTGGGGAAACTTTTGAGCTGTTTATTAAAAAAAAAAAAAAAAAGATGGGCAGAGAAATGGTTTAGAAGACTTGCATAAAATCTCAGTTTTTTTCACCCATCAAATGCTTCTCAGGACATCTTCTAAACTACTAAGGTTTTCATCCACATTATTATTAGGTAACTTTTTTTCTATTGAATACCATAAATTCCACATCTTGCCTCTGGTAGAACTCCTCTGTGAGTGACCTATTTTAGAATGAAATTAGAAATATTTATGTTTCTTTAAGAATTTCCAAGTTTCTACAGCTTGCTCCACAGGCCCATTCCACAGTGAAGTTGATCTTTCAGGTCCACGTGGCTCCACTTAAAGCAAAAGAATAAAAATGATCCCCTCCCCCAAATGAAATACATCTACCTTAACTTTTATGGCATACTTCCTTTCCAAGTATTAACTCAGGAAGATTTACTGATCCCAACTAGCTGTAGCTGACAATTTGGTTTCCTCTGTGAATGAGGAATTGCATCTCGGCAGGCAACTGGCTTGTGTTTTGCAAAAGAAAACATAAAATAATTAAGGAGATAGGAAACCGCATGTATTCATTATTTCTGTAATTAGCCACGTTCTGTGCTCTGAATTATGAATTTTTGAGAAGGCCACATTCCTATGCTCCAGTTAATACAGGCACACTGCAGAGCCTTCCAGAAAGAGACAAAAATAACCACTGAGGTAAATGGTTCAGAGCTTGTTGACCACGCCTATCAGTTTCTTTTACCTGTCAGAATCATAAAGCACCTTGGAATCCACCCAGTGCTTTCTATTTAGAGGTGGTCACTTCACCCTATAGCAAATTATAGCCATATGTGGATTCAGTTATTGATAATTTTGTAGAAGCTCATAATAATATTACAATAAATATGTTCTCTTAGTTTTAAAGACTAAAGCAGAGATGGACACAAAGAACTATATCTCACTTTATCTTCTCTACTTAGAATCATGTCTATCCTTAGGACTGGGAATGGACAAATCTCATAACACTAGGAAGTGTTTATTAATTATTTTTACATCAATGGATAAAATCAGAAAACCTTGCTCCAGCTTTTGCCACCTAGAGTAAGCACTTCTTCTCTTTCACACTTACTGAAACTTGAGTTCTTTTTATCCCCAGTGTAAACAACTCTGGCTTCTTACTTCCTGTACACTTTTTTCTCACCTATATTGTAAAACATTCAGCAAATATTTATGGAGTGACAAAGACTCTCTCATTGACCAAAGTCCAGGCAAGCTCCTCTGGGCCCTCATCTCAACTAGGCTTCAGCCTACATCTATAAGAACTGCAACCCTCAGCACAAATGATTTCACACACCCCCACGCTAAGAGTCAACAAACACGACCATCATTTCTATCAGCTCAAGGCCATGTTCCTAGGATGATTACCTCAGCGTCCTTTGATGCCTGCCTGAGAAAGCTCAAAAACAATTTGCTGTTTGTTCCAGCCAAAACCCTGACTACAGACCCCTTTTATTAGAGCATTTACTTTAGAAATTGTAAATCGTAAGTTCTTTTCTCTGTCTTTGAGATGTGTCACATCTTCTTTAACCCAGGAATGTCTTTCTCAAGAACCTGAGAGCCATCCCCTTGAAATGTTATCATCAGTACAGGTAGGAATCCTGTCTCCCAGTCTCTGTAGGAGAGTAGGAGCCTAACTTCAATAAGCACTGGTTAGCAGACAGAGTCTTTTCAAATTGAACAGTCCTACATCTGCGTTTTGCAATTTTCTAATTTCCTTTCTCTGCTAAAGCCTTGCTCATTCTCCTTCCATGTGACTTCACTTGTTCCTTTAAAATGCTGAGTCACCTCTACAAAGATTGGAGTTGAGCTCAGTTCACCTGAAGACACTGTCTCCTACTGCAGTAGTACTGAATAAAATCTGTCTTGACATTTTCAAAAAGTGTCCCATGCAAATTTTTTCTTTAACAAGAGTACTGTAAACTGAGACAGGTACTAGTGTACTGTGTTAAATAAAATGGGTGTGGATTCTATCTTTAGGGGACTGTACTGTGAGTGTAAAATTATAAGTGTGATGATTGCTAGAAAGGAGAGATAGCTGGTACCACAACAGCATACATCATGGAGATCTGACCAAATCAGAGAAGTCACAGGTATCCTTGAGGAAGTGAAAAACTGTGCCAAAGTCTTAAGGATGGAGTAGGAGTTAGGAAGGCACAAAGGGGTAAGGAAGAGTGCTGCACACACAGGAAAGAGCACAGACAAGTCTTGGGCAGGAGAGGTGCTGAGAAAGGATGTAGAAGATAAACATGGATAGGGTGGCTCAAGCATGAGTACAAGGACCCAAGGAGAAGTGGGATGCACTATTGTAAGGCCAATCCACTCAAGGCTTCCTTTTCTATCTTTTTAATTCTTATGGTAAATTAAGACATATAAAAAAGTAGAGAAAATACTATAGTGAACTTCCATGTATCTATCACCTAGCTTCAACAATTATCAGCTTGAGTCCAATCTTGTTTTATCCAGTCCTCACCTACACTTGCTCCCTATCCACCTTATTTTGAAGCAAATCTAAGATATCATATTCTTTCCTCTAACTATTTCAGTTTTTATTTCTCAAATAATGACTCCTTTAGGATACTTAACAACAAAAAAATTTTCATACTTAAAAAATAAGCAGCATCGGGCTTCCCTGGTGGCACAGTGGTTGAGAATCTGCCTGCTAATGCAGGGGACACGGGTTCGAGCCCCGGTCTGGGAAGATCCCACATGCCGCAGAGCAACTAGGCCCGTGAGCCACAACTACTGAGCCTGCACGTCTGGAGCCTGTACTCCGCAACAAGAGAGGCCACGATAGTGAGAGGCCCGCGCACCGCGATGAAGAGTGGCCCCCACTTGCCACAACTAGAGAAAGCCCTTGCACAGAAATGAAGACCCAACACAGCCAAAAATAAATAAATAAATAAATAAGCAGCAACTTTCTTAAAAAAAAGAAAAAAAAAAATAAGCAGCATCTTAATATCATCAAACCTGGTCAGTTTTAAAATTTCTCCAAAATATATAAATATACATAAAAAATATATATGTATAAGTATATACATTAAATATATATATTATATGTATATGCATGTGTGTGGATAAAATCTGTACTAGGATCTAAATAAGGTCCATGCATTATAATAGGTTAATAGGTCTCTTAAGTCTTATCTCTGTGGTTTCCACCTATATCCTTTTTACATTCCTTAAACTTGATTTGTTGGTGAAACTATATATTTTTTCCTGAGAACTTCTTGTGACCTGAACTTCGCTGATTGAAAATCCATGGTGTTATTTAATATGTTCCTCTGTCTCCTGTATTATCTGTAAATCAGTAGTTAGATTATTAGTTAGATTATGGATTGATCTTTGTCAAGATCAATCCATAATCTTTGTCAAGAAGTCCTCATTAGTGACATCGTGTACTTCAGGAGATTGTCTCTATCTTTGTGGTGTTAGCAGCCATTGATGATCATGGCCTAGATCCACTAGTTCATCAGGAGTTACAAAATAATCGCCAAATTCAATCATTCTGTACTCACTTATTAGCTAAAATATTTCTATTAAAAAATATTCCTCCATTAACTATTTTTGTCCCTGGGGTACAGCTTATGAAAGGAGAGAGGATACATGACTGATATTTCCCTTTAATTTATAAATAATGATACTGTCAAAATAATGATAAATGAGTGCTTTTAAAATATCATTAAAAACTCAGATATAAACATATTTGTATTTCAACCTATTGAAGTTATCAACTGATTAATACTCAAATTTTTCCATTTTTGACAAGGGAGAGGGTCTCCAAGTAGTAATCTGTGGTAACTTCCTTTCTTTCAGGTATGAGAAGGTACTCCAGGTTCAGTATGTACATTTACTGCACTAGACTTGGAATTGAACTTCACCAAGAAATCCCAGCTCCTCTACAGGAAGTAATGTTTGGAGACCACAGTACAAGTAATAATGGTACTCACTGCCCCAGGGTTTGTCACTGTTTTTAGGACTTTTCAAAGACAGAGCTTTGTTTTAAAGATGTAATATATCTTGAGCTCATGCTTTAAATTCAAATTTAAGATCTCAGGATTTTTACTTAAACAATCTTTCATCTGTATCTCCTTTCTCTCATGACAATCCTGGTTTCCATGGCACTAACACACTCTGTTCTATTAGACAACACACATCTAAGTTTCTGAATAAAAGTACCAACATGACCACCGAAAAGATAATTGCTTAAAACTGTTTAAGTCTCTTTACAGCCCATTTTGTCCATAGGGTATATCTCACTGGAAATGTGTGGTCAAATCACTTTGTTTTTAATGTAATTTGGAATACTTCCCCTCCACTATTAATGCATCCACTGTGATACACAGGTTCACTTGTTTCATCTTGCTTTAGATTTTCCATATTGCTTTTTACTTACTTTTATTTTTATGTAATTATATGTATACAAAGTCAAATCTACAAACAACTTCCTCCACTGTATTCCCTCTCTTCTCCTACAGTTAATGATTTCTGTTTATATATTTTTTTAAATGGAAAATTATCAGCAAATATGCAGTTATATTTGTGTCTCCCTCTTCCCTTGGATAAGTGGTGAAGATCATGCTATGGTAGTATACAGAGACATGTCTTATCCTTCTTACAGTATTCCAAAAGACAAATGCATCACTGTTTATTCAACCAGTCCCCTACTGGTTTCCAGTCTTGCAATTGCAAAGTACTACAATTCATAGGCTGATGCATATATCTTTTCATATTCTTGACTTGAATAACTTGAGGACAGAATGCTAGAGGTGCATTGCTGGGTAAAAATGTACATGTATAAGAAATGTTCCTATTGCCAGTAAGCTCTCCATAGGGATTGTAGCAGTTTACCTTCCCACTAACAGTATATAAGAGTAACTTTCCTTTTTTCTTTTTCTGAAGAGAATGTTGTCAGACCTGTTGGATCTTTGCCAATCTGAAAGGTAAGTAATGCTATCTTGACAGTTGGGAGAGAGGTAAGAGGGCAAACGTTGGACCAATAGAAAAATATAGGTAAAGTCCACGTGATAACTGGAACAAAACAAGTCACAATATATTCAGGATGGAAAATGACAGGACTGGGTGTAGGATCAAATTCAGAGACAGAAGGAAGGGAACACCAGAATGACTTAAAAGAACTATAACAAAATAAGAGTTCTTTTTCCTATAGTTCTCCTCCCCCATTCCTGCCCAATAAAGAACATTTTTTTGTATGTTTCCCTCTCTCTACATGGAGCACTTTTAAAATTGTGAAACTCTTTTGAATGAAATTTTTAAAAAATATATTTACTAAGGCAAATTGCACTAAAGAGATTTGAATGGGTCAAGATAAACATCTGTCATTTGAAATGTGCTTAAGGTTTTGCTACATGAGGCATATTCCCATCCAGGAAGTCTTACCTTCTCTATTCCTAACTGAGCTAAACAGCAAACAAAAACATGCCCTTAAAGTCCAATAGACTGCTGGAGAGTTTCATTAACTAATACTGATTCTTTGAGTTGAATTAACTTGTAATCGTTTCTAACCTCATCTCTCCCCATCTTAACACTGGCAGTCCATTCTCAGTAGTTCAGTTTGCTCATCACCAGCTCCATATGCCCTGTTTGGTGGCACCTTCCCACATTAATATAGCATTTCTCTCTACACAACACTAATCCAAACCCTAACTGTACTTCAAAGATCATATTCTTAAGATTCACCTATATTCTTAGCAACTTCTCTATATAGTCTTAGCACCCACATGGGCCTTCCTTATTCTCAGTACAAGGCATACACAAAGCAGTAGAGAGGAGCTGGTTGAGTGAGGGAGGGAGACTGGAGTCCAGGGGACAAAAAAAAAAGGGTTTAATTATAAAAAGAACACCTGGGCATTTGGGGTTTTGTTTTTTCCCTTGAATCTGAAGCTTATTTAACTTTGTGAACCTGAGACAATCATGTAACTTTTCTGAGCTTCACTTTCCTCAGGTATAAAATATAAAAAATAATTCCTGCCCTGGTTCTTCATGGAGTAATTTTTAAAGAAAAACATATGGATAAGTAGTAAAATAGTACAAGTAGCAAATAATTGAGAAGAATTTTTAAACCACATTTTTACTTGCCTATCTTAAACTTGGTTTTTTTTTTGGATATACAGTTACATTCATACATTCATTTAAAGTCTATACTTTAAAACATAGAATGTGTTTTCCAGTGAATACTATTTTAGAAGGTACATTCTGATAAAAACCTGTTTAATCTGAACTGTATTAGAAATACCGTATATATATATATATACACACACACATAGTACATATACATACATATAAGTATAAATGTATATGTGCACGTGTATATATGTATAGTACAATATATTATCTATAAGGCAAAATTGTGGAAAACATTGTTATACCAGTAGGTACTAGAAGTGAAAGTTAATAAAAATGAAATTTAATCAGAATAATTTTTTGAAAAATACTGATTACTGGTACTTGAAGAAAAGTGAATTTAATTAGAGGAAGTGCAGGAAATAGATACCTTTTGCAGAGATTCTGAAGGAGATTTCTGAACACTTAAATGCATTTTAGAACTTTACAGCACACAGTCATAATTATGCATTATTTGATTTCAGAACTTTCTTGCTAATAATCAAGAAATAATCAACACTAGTCTTTTTCACGTTGTCTGGATGAAAGGTGGAGTAACAAAATGAGAAAGGGAGGTTGTTTCCTAACATATTAGCAAAAGAGAGAAAAAAAAAAGGTTTAAAAGAATAACTTAACAGCTACCAGTTATTAAGAGATTAATAAGAGTCAGGTAAGTGTTTTTTTTTTTTTTTTTTTTTAATACTAGATACTGGTATTTGTTTGCTTTTGTTTATGCTCAACTTATCAAAGGATAGTAAACATATTTTTGTAAATGCATGAATCATGAATGTTCATCTTGATACATTTTCATAATTTGAACACACCTAGTGTGTAACTAGCACCCAGATCAAAAAACAGAAAATTACTCAGAGACGCCTCCCTTGTTTGCCCGTGCCATGGGTAAGCACTGTCCTGACTTCTAAAACCATAGGGTAATTAGACTTGCTTTTGAATATTATATAAATGCAAGCACACAGTATGTACTCTTTTGTGTCTGGCTTCATTTCCACTTTGTGTGTGACAGTCATTCATGATTTTGTATGTAGCTGCCATATGTTCATTCTATTGCTGGACAAAGGCAGCCTCTTTGATGAAGTGTCTGCTGAGGTCTCTTTGATTATTTTTTTTAATTGGTATGTCTGTCTTTTACTTGTTGATTTATAGCATTTTTTTTGGTATAATCTGGGTATGAGTCCAGGCGATTATTTTTTTCTACTGCATGGCTTACATTTCACTTTGCTCCTGGTATATATTATCATTAAGAAAGTAGAACGCCTATTACATTTTTATTTTATGTAATACTTTATTACATTAAAAAGTAGAAGCATTTACTTTTATTATGTTATTATCTATGCCTTGTGTAGTTTTTTCCCGTTTAAGAAATTTTGTCTATACCAAGGTCATAAAGATGTTTTGCTATATTTCCTTTAAAGCTTTCTTACTTCCTTCTATATTTCTTTATTTCTTCATTTACCTACCTTTTCTCATTTAGGTACACAAATATCTGGAATTGATTTTTGTGTATGGTGTGATGTCAGGGGCTAGGGTTCATACTTCCCCATACTGGAACTTGTGTTACTTTTATATCGCTGCTTTAATACATTACCACAAACTTGATGGCTTAGAGCAACACAAATTTATTATCTTATAATTATCTAGGTCAGAAGTCTGACATGAGTCTCACCCAGCTAAAATCAAGTTGTTGCAGGGCTGTATTTCCCTCTGGACACTCTAGGGGAAAATCCATTTCCTTGCCTTTTCCATCTTTAGAGGTCATTTACATTCCTTGGCTCATACCCCCGCTTCCTCCAGCTTCAAATCCAGCAATAATAGATCAAATTCTTCTATACTTGCATCTTGTTCTGACTCTGACCTCCTCTTCCTCCTTCTTCTACTCTTAAGAACTGTTCCAATTACTTTGGGCCCATCCACAAAATTCAGGATAATCTCCCTATTTTAAGATCAGCTGATTAGCAAATTGATTTCATCTGCAACTTTAATTCCTCTTTGCCATGTAACATAACATATTCACAAATTCTGGAGATTAGGACATGAACATATTTGGGGAGGCATTATCCTGTCTATTACAGTATCCAATTTACAGTCTTTTTGCCACTGCAGTGAACTGCTCTCTTTGTTACAAGTTCACCACTTTTTACTATTCTTCTGTTCTGATAGTCTCTTTGTACATTTTTGTTAATACATTGGGTCAATTGCTGTGCTTTATAGTAAGTTTATTTAGTGGTTAGGTCCTCCAATTTCATTTTCCTTAAAGATTGTCTCAGCTCTTTGACTTTCCATATAAATTTTCAAATCAGTTTACTGATTTTGACAAATTGATACTGTTTCAGATTGCAGTGAAATGATAAATTCATTAAGGGAAAACTGACATTTTTGTTACCTCAGTTTTTCCATTGCATGTGCATGACATTGCCCAAATTTGGGAAGGAAGGTGTTTTCTTTAATTTCCCTCAGTACTGTTTTGTATTCTCTGTGTAAAGGCCATTAACAACTTTTGTTAAATTTATTCCTAGGTATTTGATTTTTTTTAAGCAACTGTAAATTGCATCCTTTTAAAAAAAATGATATTTTTATTTACCTTGTATCTTGAAATGTTGCTATATTGTTATTAGTTCTTATATTTTATCTATAGGTTCCTTTGGGTTTTGTATGTACACTATATTATGTTGTCTGAATAAATAGTTTTATTTCTTCCAGTTTGATACTTCTACTTTTTAATTTTTTATGTGCTGATTGGCCATTTTATGTATCTTTTCTAGAGAAGTGGCTTTTCAAATCCTTTGACCATTTTTTAACAAGGCTAGTTGTCTTTTTATTATTGACTTGCAAGAGTTCTTTATATATTTTAAATACAAGTCTCAGATTCATGATTTCCAAGTATTTTCTCCCATTCTGTGGATTGTACTTCTGTTTTCTTGGTAGTATCCTTTGATGCTCAAAAGTTTTTAATTTTGATGAAATTCCACATATCGATTTTATCTTTATTGCTTGTGCTTTTTGCTATTATAACTAAGAAACTGTTGCCTACTCTGCAGTAACATAGATTTATATCTATGTTTATTGCTAAGGAGTTTTTAGTTCTAGCTCTTAGATTTTTGATCCACTTTGATCTAATTTTTGTAATGGTGTGAGATAGGGGCCAAATTTCATTTTTTTTTTTTTTTTTTTTGCATTCTTTTGCAGTTGTCCCAGCACCATTTGTTGAAAAAACTATTCTTTCCCCATTGAATGGTCTGAGCACCCTTGTCAAAAGTCAGTTGACCATGGATGTATGGGGTTATTTCTGGTTTCTCAATTCTAATCCATTGGTCTATATGTCTGTCCTTATGCTAGTACCATACTGTCTGTCTTGATTACTGTAACTTTATTGTAAGTTTTGAAATAAGAAAGTGTAAATCCTCCAACTTTGTTCTTCTTTCTCAGTATTATTTTGGCTATTCAGGGCCCCTTGTATTTTCTTATGAGTTTTAATGATGAGCTTATTTATTTCTCTAAAAAAGGCAGTTGGGAATGTGACTGGGATCACATTGAATCTGAAGATCAATTTGGGGAAAATTGCTATCTAAACAATGTCAAGTCTTCCAATCCATGATCATGAAGCAATTTTCATTTATTAGATCTGCATCAATTTTTTTCAACAATGTATTATGGGCTTTAGTGTACAAGTATTGCACTTATTTTAAAAAGATATTTTCACGCATTTTATTCTAAATAGAATTGTTTCCTCAATTTCCTTTTCAGATTGTTCATTGTTAGTTCTTAAAAATATAACTATTTTTTGTCTATTGATCTGTATCTGCATCTTTTGAGTCATTTATTAGCACTAATAGTTTTTTTTTTTTTTTGTCGAGTCTTTGGGGTTCTCTCTATATAAAATCATGTTATTTGCAAATAGTGATTTTTACGTCTTTTCCAATCTGAATCACTTTTTTTTTTCTTCTTGCTAACTGACCTGATTAGAACCTCCAGTACAATGTTAAATAGAAGCAATGAGAATAAATATTTGTATCCCGTTCCTGATTTTAGAAGGAAACGTTTCAGACATTCACACTTAAGTCTGATGGTAGCCATAGTTTTTCATAGATGTCCATCATCAAGTTGAGGAAATTCCATTTTATTCCTAAATTGTTGAGTGTTTTTATCATGAAAGGGTGTTGACTTTTGTCAAATGGTTTTCTGCATCTATTGAGATGATCATGTAAAATTATTTTTTTCCTTTATTAATGTGGCATATTATATTGATGGATTTTCATATGTTGAACCAATCTTACATTCCAGGTATAAATCCCATTGGATCATTGTGTATGATCCTTTTTATATGTTGATCTGTCCTTTTCTAATTTATGGATTTAAGACTATGATTTTCCTGTTAAGAACTCTTTCAACTGCTTCCCACAAGATTTGACAAGTACTATCTTCTTGGAAGTTTCAGTTATTCAGATGTTCTGATTAATTTCTAAACATTTAAGGATTTTAAAGTTAACTTAGTTAACTTAATATTAGCTTTTTTTTTTTACTAATTTTTGTCTAATTCTGCCTAGTTAAAAAAACCTACTATGTGTGATTTAAAACTTGAAATTTGTTCACAATTGATTAAATGGCTTAGCAATTGGTCAATATTGATAAATTTTCCATGTAGACTTACACATTTTGCAGTTGTTGTTTACATATATATGTCTGTGTGTGATCTGTTTCGTTAGTTATGTTTTAAAAATCTTTGTATCATTATTGCCCTTTCTGTTCTATCAGTTACTGAGAGATACTAAAAATCTCTTGTAATGATTATTGATTTGACTATTTCTTTTCCTTATGCCAGGTTCTTTTTTTTTTTTACCTTTTGATTTTATATTGGAGTATAGTTGATTAACAATGTTGTGTTAGTTTCAGGTGTACAACAAAGTGATTCAGTTATACATATAAATGTATCTATTCTTTTTCAAATTCTTTTCCCAATTAGGTTGGTACAGAATATTGAGCAGAGTTCCCTATGCTATATACAGTAAGTCCTTGTTGGTTATCCATTTTAAACATATGCCAGGTTCTTTCACTTGTTTTATAGTTTGGAGTTATGTTTATTTTGTGAGTGTATGTGTGTGGATTAAGTATTTTACCATAATGATATGTTTCACTTAATCTCTAGTAATTCTTTTAAATTTTACACTTTTTGATATTACTATAATCATACTAGTTATCGCTTAGGGTTTACATAGTACACTTTCTTATGTACCTTTAATTTCAATTTTTTCTGTGTTCCTATTATTTAAATTGTGTCTCTTGTAAGCAATATAACATAATTTAGGTCCAGTCTGACAAACTTAATCTTTTAAGTGGAATATGTAGTCCATTAAGATTCAGTATGAACACTTAAATAGTGAGTAGAATGATATATTTAAGTCCAAATATTTAAGTCAGCTATCTCAAGTTACTTTCCTCATGTTACTTTGCCCTTTCTTGCTATCCAAAAATTAATCTATTATTGCTTTACTCACTGATTTTTCCTTTTCATTTTGTCACTTGTTACACATTTAAAATTATTTTAATCACTCGAGATATGCTACTATGCATTATTAACTTATTAGCATTTATCATAAATTCAGGCTTTTTTCCAATTTCCAAAGTACCTTAAAACATTTAGGTATCATTTAACCCCTTCATACCTTTAGCCCCTTCATACATTTTGTGCTGTTGTTATCATATATTTAAACTCCAGAATACATTATCATTGTTGTTTTAACTTATCAGTGTTCATATAGTTTTGTTTAAATATTTACACTTTCTTGTGTTCTTCATCTCTTCCTGTACTTCTGAGTTTATTTTTGTTTCACCTGAAGATATCCCTTTGTCTCATTGTGAACCTAGTAACTTTTTATTGAATGCCAGACATTTCATATTGAAAATTTCAGAGATTCAGGGTGGTGATGTCTTTTTCCAGACATGAATTAGTTCTCTTATTGGCAGGAAGTTAGACTAGAGGCACAAGCACCTGAATCCAACCAGGAATGGCAATTTTTCATGGCTGAGCTTTAGTCTTGTAAGCCCTGCTCTATTTTGGTTTGCTCACTCCTATGGCTTAGTTCTTCAGGGTCTTCAACTGAAAGTGAGAATATCTACACAGCCCCTCTTTTTGGGAGGCCTGAACACATGCACCTATGGTCAATTAATCTACAACAAAGGAGGCAAGAAGATACAATGGAGAAAAGACAGATAAACAGTGCTGGGAAAACTGAACAGCTACATGTAAAAGAATGAAATTAGAACACTTCTTAACACCATACACAAAAATAAACTCAAAATGGATTAAAGACCTAAATGTAAGGCCACACACTATAAAACTCTTAGAGAAAAACATAGGCAGAAGACTCTTTGACATAAATTGCAGCAATGTCTTTTTGATCCACCTCCTAGAGTAATGAAAATAAAAACAAAAATAAACAAATGGGACCTAATTAAACTTATAAGCTTCTGCACAGCAAAGGAACCCATAAACAAAATGAAAAGACAATCCACAGAATGGGAGAAAATATTTGCAAATAAAGTGACCGACAAGGGATTAATCTCCAAAATACACAAATAGCTAATGCAGCTCAGTATTAAAAAAAAAACCCAATCAAAAAATCGGCAGGGCTTCCCTCGTGGCGCAGTGGTTGAGAATCTGCCTGCTAACGCAGGGGACACGGTTTCAAGCCCTGGTCTGGGAAGATCCCACATGCCGCGGAGCAACTAGGCCCGTGAGCCACAATTACTGAGCCTGCGCGTCTGGAGCCTGTGCTCCGCAACAACAGAGGCCGCGATAGTGAGAGGCCCGCGCACCGCGATGAGGAGTGGCCCCCACTTGCCGCAACTAGAGAAAGCCCTTGCACAGAAACGAAGACCCAACACAGCCATAAATAAATAAATAAATAAATAAAAGATAGCATCATGTAATGACAATTCTATAAATCTGGGTTTTTAAAAAAAAAAAAAAAAAAAAATCGGTAGAAGATCTAAATAGACATTTCTCCAAAGAAGACATACAGATTGCCAAAAAGCACATGAAAAGATGCTTAACATCACTAATTATTAGAGAAATGCAAATCAAAACTACAACAAGGTATCACCTCACACCAGTCAGAAAGGCCATCATCAAAAAAATCTACAAACAATAAATGTTGGAGAAGGTATGGAGAAAACGGAACCCTCCTATGCTGTTGGTGGGAATGTAAATTGGTACAGCCACTATGGAGAACAGTATGGAGGTTTCTTATAAAACTAAATATAGAACGACCATATGATCCAGCAATCCCACTCCTGGGCATATAACTTGAAATGATACACACACCCTAACATTCATTGCAACACTGTTTATGATAGCCACAACATGGAAGCAACCTAAATGTCCATTGACAGACGAATGGATAAAGAAGATGTGGTACATATATACAATAGAATATTACTCAGCTGTAAAAAGAATGAAATAATGCCATTTGTAGCAACATGAATGGACCTAGAAATTATCATACCAAGTGATGTAAGTCAGATAAAGAAAGACAAATATCATATGATATCACTTATATGCAGAATCTAATAAAAAATGATACAAATGAACTTATTTACAAAACAGAAACAGACTCACAGATCTGTTGAAATCAAACTTATGATTACCAAAGGGGAAACGTGAGGGTAAGTGATAAATTAGGAGATGGGGATTAACATACCCACACTACTAAATATAAAATAGATAACCAATAAGGTCCTACTGTATAGTAGAGGGAACTCTACACAATATTCCGTAATAACCTACATGAGAAAAAGAATCTGAAAAAAATGGATATATGTTTATATTTATAACTGAGTCACTTTGCTGTATACCTGAAACTAACACAACATTAAAAATCAACTGTACTTCAAAAAAAAAAAAACTTCTAAAAAAGACACATTTCAAAGGAGAGCAACCAGTTGGGAGAATACATTTGCAATTTATCTAACAAATTAAGAACTTATGTTTAGAATACATCAGTAAGACCTGCAAATCAATAAAAATGGGCAAATGATCCATTAAAAAAAAATAGACAAAGGCTATGAATAACCAAATCACTAAAGACCAATGCAAATGTACACACTAAATAATTCTCAGCATGGACTTCCCAGGTGGTGTAGTGGTTAAGAATCTGCCTGTCAATGCAGGGAACACAGGTTTGAGCCCTGGTCCAGGAAGATCCCACATGCCATGGAACAACAAATCCCGTGCGCCACAACTACTGAGCCTGCACTCTAGATCCCGCAAGCCACAACTACTGAGCCCACATGCCACAACTACTGAAGCCCACGCACCTGCAACAAGACAAGCCACCACAATGAGAAGCCTGTGCACTGCAATGAACACCCAACACAACCAGAAATAAATAAATAAATAAATGTGATAGAAAATAAAATAAATAAATAATTCTCAGCATCATTGGGAACTAAAGACATACAGTTGCAGAACATTTCCCCCCCCCCCCCCCCAGTAAACTGACAATATGAAATACTTTCATAATATCAGTTAATTGTGATGGTCTGGAAAATGTCTATTTATGTAGGGCTCATGATGGTATAAAGTGTCCCTCTGGAGAACAACTGACACATACAATTGTGTATCTTAAAACAACTGTTTAGTATACATTTTATTATGCAAAGCAACTCAGGAATGTATAACTGGCAGAGGACCTTCAAGATGGTGGAGAAGTAAGATGTGGATATCACCTTCCTCTCCACAAATACATCAAAAATACATCTACATGTGGAACAGCTCCTACAGAACACCTACTGAACGCTGGCAAAAGACCTCAGACCTCCAAAAAGGCAAGAAACTCCCCACATACCAGGGTAGGGCAAAAGAAAAAAGAAAAAACAGAGACAAAACAATAGGGATGGGACCTGCACCTCTGGGAGGGAGCTGTGAAGGAGGAAAAGTTTTCACACACTAGGAAGCCCCTTCACTGACAGAGACAGGAGGGTGGGCAGGGGGGACGCTTTAGAGCCATGGAGGAGAGCACAGCAACAGGGGTGCAGAGGGAAAACCGGAGAGATTCCCACACAGAGGATCAGTGCTAACCAGCACTCACCAGCCTGAGAGGCTTGTCTGCTCACCCGCCAGGGTGGGTGGGGGCTGAGAGCTGAGGCTCTGGCATCAGAGTTCAGATCCCAGGGAGAGGACTGGGGTTGGCTGCATGAAAACAGCCTGAAGGGGGCTAGTGGGCCACAGCTAACCGGGAGGGAATACGTGAAAAGTCTGGAACTGCCTAACAGTCAAGAGACCATTGTTTCAGGGTGCACGAGGAGAGGGGATTCAGAGCACCCCCTAAATGAGCTTCAGAGACGGGCATGAGCTGCAGCTGTCAGCACAGACAGCAGAGACGGGCATGAAACTCTAATGTTGCTGCTGCAGCCACCAAGAATCCTGTGTGCAAGCACAGGTAACTATCCACACCTCTCCTTCCAGGAGCCTGTGCAGCCCGCCACTGCCAGGGTCCTGTGATCCAGGGACAACTTCCCCAGGAGAACACAAGGTACGCCTCAGGCTGTTGCAACATCATGGCAGTCTCTGCTGCTGCAGGCTCACCCTGCATTCTGTACTCCTCCCTCCCCCCAGCCTGAGTGAGCCAGAGCCCCCTAAACAGCCGTTGCTTTAACTCTGTCATGTCTGGGTGAAGAACAGATGCCAGAAGGCACCCTAAGGGTAGAGGCAGAGCCAAATACAAAGCTGAACCCCAGGAGCTGTGTGAAAAAAAAGAAGAGAAAGGGAAATTTCTCCATGCAGCCTCAGAAGCAGTGGATTAAATGTCCACAATCAAATTGATGTATCCTGCATCTGTGGAATACCTGAATAGACAATAAAGCATCTGAAAATTGACTTTAGGAGCAACTGTAGACTTGGGGTTTGCTGTATGCAACTGACTAGTTTCTGATTTATATGTTTATCTTAGATTAGTTTTTAGCACTTGTTATCATTAGTGGATTTTTTATTGGTTTCGTTGCTCTCTTTTTTTCTTTATTTTTAATAATTTTTAAAAATATTTGATGTTAATAACTTTATTTTAGTTTTCTCTTTATTTTTCTCATTTTTCTGCTGAGCTGTGTGGCTGACAGGGTCTTGGTGCTCTGGCAGGGTGTCAGGCTTGATCTGCTGAAGTTGGAGAGCTGAGATCAGGACATTGGACCAGCAGAGACCTCCTGGCCCAGCGTAATATCAATTGGCGAGAGCTCTCCCAGAGATGTCTGTCTCAATACTAACACCCAGCTCCAATCAATGACCAGCAAGTTCCAGTGCTGGACACCCCATGCAAAACAACTAGCAAGACAGAAACACAACCCCACCCATTGGCAAAGAGGCTGCCTAAAATCATACTAAGTTCACAGACACCCCAAAACACACCACTGGACATGGTCCTGCCCCCCAGAAAGACAAGAGCTAGCCTCATCCACCAGAACATAGGCACCAGTCCCCTCCACCAGGAAGCCTACACAAGCCACTGGAGCAACCTTACCCACTGGGGGCAGAATAAAAACAATGGGAACTACGAACCTGCAGCCTGCAAAAAGGAAACCCCAAACACAGTAAGTTAAGAAAATGAGAAGACAGAAGAACACACAGCAGATGAAGGAGCAAAGAAATAACCCACCAGACCAAACAAATGAAGAGGAAATAGGCAGGCTACCTGAAAAAGAATTCAGAGTAATGATAGTAAAGATGATCCAAAATCTTGGAAATAGAATGGAGAAAATACAAAAATACTTTTAACAAGGACCTAGAAGAACTGAAGAGCAAACAAACAATGATGAACAACACAGTAAATGAAATTTAAAATTCTCTAGAAGGAATCAATAGCAGAATAGCTGAGGCAGAAGGATTGATAAGTGACCTGAAAGATAAAAAAAATGGAAATAACTACCACAGAGCAGAGTAAAGAAAAAAGAATGAAAAGAATTGAAGACAGTCTCAGAGACCTCTTGGGACAATATTAAACGCACCAACATTCGAGTTATAAGGGTGCCAGAAGAAGAAGAGAAAAATAAAGGGACTCAGAAAATATTTGAAGAGATTATAGTTGAAAACTTCCCTAATATGAGAAAGGAAATAGTCGATCAAGTCCAGGAAGCACAGAGAGTCCTATACAGGATAAATCCAAGGAGAAACACACCAAGACCCATATTAATCAAACTATCAAAAATTAAAAAGAAAGAAAAAAATATTAAAAGCACAAGGGAAAAGCAACAAATAACATACAAGGGAATCCCCAAGAGGTTACCAGCTGATATTTCAGCAGAAACTCTGCAAGCCAGAAGGGAGTAGCAGGACATATTTAAAGTGATGAAAGGGAAAAACCTACAACCAAGATTACTCTACCCAGCAAAGATCTCATTCAGATTCAATGGAGACATTAAAACCTTTACAGACAAGCAAAAGGTAAGAAAATTCAGCAGCACCAAACCAGCTTTACAACAAATGGTAAAGGAACTTCTCTAGGCAGGAGACACAAGAGAAGAAAAAGACCTATGATAACAAACCCAAAATGATTAAGAAAATGGTCATATGAACAAAAATATTGATAATTACCTTAAATGTAAATGGATTAAATGCTCCAACCAAAAGACATAGACTGGCTGAATGGATACAAAAATAAGACCCATATATATGCTGTCTACAGGAGACCCACTTTAGACCTAGAGACACATACAGACTGAAAGTGAGGGGATGGGAAAAGATACTTCATGCAAATGGAAATCAAAAGAAAACTTGAGTAGCATTTCTCATATCAGACAAAATAGACTTTAAAATAAAGACTATTACAAGAGACAAAGAAGGACACCACATAATGATCAAGGGATCAATCCAAGAAGAAGATATAACAACTGTAAATATTTATGCACCCAATATCGGAGCACCTGAATACATAAGGCAAATGCTAACAACCATAAAAGGGGAAAGTGATGGTAACACAATCATAGTAAGGGACTGTAACACCCCACTTTCACGAATGAACAGATCATCCAAACAGAAAATAAATAAGGAAGCACAAGCTTTAAATGACACATTAGAAAAGATGGACTTAATTGGTATTTATAGGACATTCCATCCAAAACAACAGAATACACTTTCTTCTCAAGTGCTCATGGAACATTCTCCAGGATAGATCATATCTTGGGTCACAAATCAAGCACTGGTAAATTTAAGAAAATTGAAAGTGTATCAAGTATGTTTTCTGACCACAATGCTATGAGACTAGATATGAATTATAGGAAAAAAACTGTAAACAATACAAACACATGGAGACTAAACAATACAGTACTAAATAACAAGAGATCACTGAAGAAATCAAAGAGGAAATCAAAAGATACCTAGAAACAAACGACAATGAAAACACGATGACGCAAAGCCTACTGGATGCAGCAAAAGCAGTTCTAAGAGGGAAGTTTATAGCAATACAATCCTACCTCAAGAAACAAGAAACATCTCAAATAAACAACCAAACCTTACACCTAAAACAATTAGAGAAAGAAGAACAAAAAACCCCAAAATTAGCGGAAGGAAAGAAATCATAAAGATCAGATCAGAAATAAATGAAAAAGAAATGAAGGAAACAATAGTAAAGATCAATAAAACTAAAAGCTGGTTCTTTGAGAAGATAAACAAAATTGATAAGCCATTAGTCAGACTCTTCAGAAAAAAAGGAAGAAGACTGAAATCAATAGAATTAGAAATGAAAAAGGAGAAGTAACAACTGACACTGCAGAAATACAAGGATCATGAGAGATTACCACAAGCAACTATATGCCAATAAAATGGATAGCCTGGAAGAAATGGACAAATTCTTAGAAAAGCACAACATTACAAGATTGAACCAGGAAGAAATAGAAAATATAAGGAGACCAATCACAAGCACTGAAATTGAGACTCTGACTAAAAATCTTCCAAGAAACAAAAGCCCAGGACCAGATGGCTTCACAGGGCAATTCTATCAAACATTTAGAGAAGAGCTAACACCTATCCTTCTCAAACTCTTCCAAAATATAGCAGAGGGAGGAACACTCCCAAACTCATTCTATGAGGTCACCATCACCCTGATACCAAAACCATACAAAGATGTCACAAAAAAGAAAACAACAGGCCAATATCACTGATGAACATAGATGCAAAATTCCTCAACAAAATACCAGCAAACAGAATTCAGCAGGCCATTTAAAGGATTATACACCATGATCAAGTGGGGTTTATCACAGGAATGCAAGGATTCTTCAAAATATGCAAATCAATCAATGTGATACACCATATTAAACTGAAGGATAAAAACCATATGATAATCTCAATAGATGCAGAAAAATTCTGCATCTATTGAGATGCAGACAAAATTCAACACCCATTTATAATAAAAACTGTCCAGAAGTAGGCTTAGAGCAAACTTACCTCAACATAATAAGGGCCATATATGACAAACTCACAGCCAATATCACTCTCAATGGTGAAAAACTGAAACAATTTCCATGAAGGTCAGGAACAAGACAAGGTTGCCCACTCTCACGACTATTTTTCAACATAGTTTTGGAAGTTTTAGCCACAGCAATCAGAGAAGAAAAAGAAATAAAAGAATCCAAATTGGAAAAGAAGTAAAATTGTCACTGTTTGCAGATGACATGAAACTATACACAAAGAATCCTAAAGATGCAACCAGAAAACTACTGGACCTAATCAATGAATTTGGTAAAGTAGAAGGATACAAAATTAATGCACAGAAATCTCTTGTATTCCTATACAGTAATAATGAAAAATCTGAAAGAGAAATTAAGTAAACACTCCCATTTACCATTGCAATAAAAAGAATAAAATACCTAGAATAAACCTACCTAAGGAGACAAAAGACCTGTATGCAGAAAACTATAAGACACTGATGAAAGAAATGAAAGATGATACACACAGATGGAGAGGTATACCATGTTCTTGGATTGGAAGAATCCACATTGTGAAAATGACTATACTACCCAAAGCAATATACAGATTCCATGCAATCCCTATCAAACTACCAATGGCATTTTTCACAGAACTAGAACAAAAAATTCCACAATTTGTATGGAAACACAAAATTCCCCGAATAGCCAAAGCAATCTTGAGAAAGAAAATTGGAGCTGGAGGAATCAGGCTCCTGGATTTCAGACTACACTAGAAAGCTACAGTAATCAAGACAGTATGGTACTGGCACCAAAACAGAAATATAGATCAATGGAACAGGATAGAAAGCCCACAGATAAACCCACACAGATACGGTCGCCTTTTCTTTGATAAAGGAGGCAAGGATATACAATGGAGAAAAGACAGCCTCTTCAATAAGTGGTGCTGGGAAAACTGGACAGCTACATGTACAAGAATGAAATTAGAACACTCCCTAACATCATACACAAAAATAAACTCAAAATGGACTAAAGACCTAAAAGTAAGGTCAGACATTATAAATCTCTTAGAGGAAAACGTAGGCAGAACACTCTATGACATAAATCCCAGCAAGATCCTTTTTTGACCCACCTTCTAAAGAAATGGAAATAAAAAGATAAATAAATAAATGAGACCGAATGTAACTTAAAATCTTTTGCACAGCAAAGGAAACCATAAACAAGATGAAAAGACAACCCTCAGAATGGGAGAAAATATTTGCAAATGAAGCAACTGACAAAGGATTAATCTCCAAAATTTACAAGCAGCTCATGCAGTTCAATATCAAAAAAACAAACAGCCCAATCCAAAAATGGGCAGAAGACCTAAATAGACATTTCTCCAAAGAAGGTACATAGATTGCCAACAAACACATGAAAGGATGCTCAACATCACTAGTCATTAGAGAAATGCAAATTAAAATGACAATGAGGTACAACCTCACACCAGTCAGAATGGCCATCTTCAAAAAATCTACAAACAATAAATGCTGGAGAGGGTGTGGAGAAAAGGGAACCCACTTGCACTGTTGGTGGGATTGTAAATTGATACAGTCACTATGGAGAATAGTATGGAGGTTCCTTAGAAAACTAAAAATAGAACTACCCTACGGCCCAGCAATCCCACTACTGGGCATATACCCTGAGAAAACCATAATTCAAACAGAGTCATGTACCACAATGTTCATTGCAGCTCTGTTTACAATAGCCCGGACATGGAAGCAACCTAAGTGTCCACTGATAAATGAATCTATAAAGAAGATGTGGCATATATATACAATGGAATATTTCTCAGCCATAAAAAGAAACGAAATTGAGTTATTTGTAGTGAGGTGGATGGACCTAGAGTCTGTCATACAGAGTGTAGTAAGTCAGAAAGAGAAAAACAAATACCATATGCTAACACGTATATATGGAATCTTAAAAAAAAAAAAAAAAGGTTCTGAAGAACATAGGGGCAGGAAAGGAATAAAGACGCAGACGTAGAGAATGGACTTGAGGACACGGGGAGGGGGAAGGGTAAGTAGAGAATGGACTTGAGGACACGGGGAGGGGGAAGGGTAAGCTGGGACGAAGTGAGAGAGTGGCATGGTCTTATATGTACTACCAAATGTAAAATAGATAGCTAGTGGGAAGCAGCCGCATAGCACAGGGAGATCAGCTCTGTGCTTTTTGAGCACCTGGAGGGGTGGGATAGGTGGTTGATGGAAAAGGGAGGGGATATGGGGATATATGTATACGTATAGCTGATGCACTATGTTATACAGCAGAAACTAACAGAACAATGTAAAGCAATTTTATTCCAATAAAGATGGTAAAAAATAAAATAAAATAAATCCTCTTGCAAGTGAAAAATAAAAAAGAAGAATGTATAAGTATCTATCATCAAGTGAAAAGGAGCCTTACCTAAATATGAAAAAAAAAAAAAAAAACACATTATTTAAACTTCTAATATTAAGTTAGGTAAACAGAATTATTTCATTTTACTTAGCTATCTTTACCCTAAAAGAATCAAAACTTGCAGTGCATACTAATTCCGTTAACCTAGCCAGGCAGCAAATAACAGTAGGTAATACATTAAGAGATAACTGCAATGTTGAACTGGAGACAGGGAATTTGCTATAACATTTTCCAGACCTAAATGGAAGAATGGAGGGGAGCAGCAGTGTTTTGTTTTGTTTTAATGAAATTTCAATGATTTTCTTGTCGATCTAGGTGTAACTTTATTTCTCAAATTTCTTTCAGCCTATGCTTCTTGGGTATTTCCTGCTGACTGGTAAATTAACTTTGTTCTAAGAATTCTGTGAGGAATTTTTTACAACATGAAATAGACTCAGACAGTTGTTTTCAATCTGCCCATTATGCAATGGTTCACCCTATATTTGTCATTTAATGACTGACTCTCTTAATAACACTGCCCAATGATTTGCAAAGTAATGAATTGTTCTTTTGTTATTATAATTTTTAAAAATATTTAAAACATTTATTGTGGAAAGATCAAATGTTTACCAGAGTAGGGAGAGTAGTATAATGAGTTTCCTGCATCCATCACCCAACTTCAGTAACTCATACTTAACTCTGTTTAATCTACCCCACACTTGCCACCTCGCCAAAGCTAAAGAAGTTTTCAGACAGTATATAATTTCATATGTAAATATTTTTAATATATCTAGAAAAGATGGGACCTGTTATCTTTAAGATCATAATGAATCTGTGGCATGCCTAAAAAATAACAGCTCTTTCTTAATAGCATCACACAAAGCCAGTGTTCAAACTCCCTCACTTGTATTATCACTTTTCCTCATCATTTGTTTCCGCATTAGGGTCTAAATAGGTCCAGATATTGTAATAGGTTGATATGAATTTTGACTCTCTTTTAAACTATGTTTTTCTCTCTTCATCTCTTTTATTTCCTTGCAATTTTTTGTGAAAGTAACTAGGTCCCTGGTCCTGTAGAGTTTCCCATAGTCTGGACTTGGCTGAAATTATTTCCATGGCACTGTTTAATAGGTTTCTATAGCTTTTATATTTTCAACATAATGGAAATAAGATATAGAGACTTATTTCGATTCTAGCTCCATTTGCTTTTGCACAACAATTCCACAGGTGGCATAGTGCATTTCAGTTAGGAGGTCCATATTTGATTGTCTTTCCTTTTCTGATGTTAACAGCCATGGCCTATATCAGTACTACTTAATTTGTATTCTGTAGACCAGTGACATCAGTACCACCTGAGAGCTCATTAGAAATGCAGGCTAATAGGTTCTCCTGCAGACACATAAATCAGGGTCTCTGGAGGTGCGGCCAAGAAGTTTTTGTTTTAACAGATTTCCCACATGATTATTAGGTACACTACATTTTGAGAATGGTTAACTTAGGTCAATTAATTTATTATAGGTTGTAAGATTGTGATGATATAACTATCATTTCTCTTAAAATTCATAGCTATAATTCTACATTAACTCTTATGTTCTCACTTCTCTAGTTATTCTAGATGTCTGAGCCTGTTCTCCAATAGACTCTCATAAAGTTCTTACAGGAAAAGTATTCTGCATATTCTGGCATATTCGTGATTTCTTTTGGTCTTTATAATGAAGCTCAGACTGGTTGAAAAGAAAACCTGAGGGTCATGTTTTCTTTCCTTGAATATTTTATATACGTTACTCCATTAATTTTTTCCTCAACATGCTATCAAGTAAAAGTTCAGATAAACAGAAAAGTTGAATTTTATAATGAACCTCAGTATAGCTGCCACCTAGATTCTACTATTAACATTTTCTACACTTCTTTTTACCACATTTACCCTTATCCTCCTCTATCAAAGCAACATATTTTTGATGCATTTCAAGTTAAATTGAAGACAGAGACACCTGTCTCAATACTTAAGCATGCATTTCATTAATGTTCATTTTTTTGTTTATATAAATTAACATACAACTAAATGAACACATTTTAAGTGTATGTTTATTGAATTTCTACAAATGCATATATGTGTGTAACCCAAACAACTGTTAAGATGTAGAATATTATTATCACCCAGAATTTTTCCTTATATCTACTTTTAGTAAATCTTCACCAATCCTCCCTAGTGTTCACTATTCTGGAACATCATTTATATAGAATTAAACTGTATATATTTTATATAATATTCACTCGTGTTGTTTCATATAGTTGTATTATGCTCCTTTTCATTGCTGAATGGTATTACATTACATGAATATATCACAGTTTGTTTATCCATTCTTCTATTGATGGGCACCTGGGTTGTTTGCCCTTTTTGGTTATTATGAATGAAGGTACTATGAAAATTTATACATAAATCTTTTTGTTGACATTAGTTTTCTTTTTTTTAATGGGTAAATATCTGGGAATGGAATTGTGGGGTCTTAGTCTAAGTAAATCGTTAGTTGTATAGGAAAGAACCAGACATTTCTCAAAGTGGTTGTACTATTTTATACTCCCACTTGCTATATCTCCTTCTTCATATTTTTTGCCCTTTTTAAAAATTAGATTGTCTTATTAATTCGTAGGAGTTATTTATGTGTTCTGGATACTAGTCTTTTGTTAGATATATGTTTTGTGAATATTTTCTCAGAACCTGTGTTGTACCTACTCATTTTTTAATAATATCTTTTGATGAAAAATATTTTAAAGATGTCCATTGTATCAATTTTTACTTTTATGATATTTTCCTCTATGTTCCATCCAAGAAACTTTAGTATTTTTAAGTAAGAAAATATTTTCCTGTTTGAAAATATTTTTCTTTTTTTCCCCTAAAAAAAACATGCTATTTGACTCTTACATTTAGGTGATTTTGTGTTTGTTTGGTGTAAGATGGGGTCAAGGTTCATCTTGTTCATCTTTTTGCTTTATGGATATTTAGTTGTATCAGGAAAGTTTGTTGAAAAGACACTTCTTTCCTCATTGGAATTCTTTGGCATCTTTGTCAAAACGCAAATGGCCATATAAGACTGAGTTGATTTGATCTTGTTCTACTAATCCACTTGTCAATACTTATTCCACAACCACATCATCTTGATTACTATAGTTTTATAGAAAGTTTTGTAGTAAGGTAGTCCTTCTTTTTCAAGAGAGCTTTGGATTACAATTAAATAGCAAAAAAATGGGCAGAGGATGTGAATAGATATTTCTAAAGACACAGAGGTGGTCAACAGGTACATGAAAAGGTGCTTAGTATCACTAATCATCAAGGAAATACAAGTCATAACCACTGCAAGATATTACCCCACACCTATTAGAATGACTATTATCAAAAAAACAAGAAATGACAAATGTCAGAGAGGATGTAGAGAAAAGGGAACCCTTGTGCACTGTTGGTGGGAATGTAAGTTGGTGCCTCCACTATGGAAAACAGTATGGAGATGCCTCAAAAAATTAAGAACATAACTACCATACGATCCAGCAATTCTTCTTCTAGGTATCTATCTTAAGGAACAAAATCAGTAATGTTCATTGCAGCATTATTTACAATAGCCAAGATAATGGAAACAACCTAAGTGGTCATCAATGGAAGAAGGGATAAAGAAAATGTGATTTATATATATATATATTAGTTACACACACACTTGCTGAAATATTATTCAGCCATTAAAAAAAGAAAGAAATCTTGCTATCTGTGACAACATGGGTGGACCTCGAGGGCATTATGCTAAGTAAAATAAGTCAGACAGTGAAAGACAAATACTGTATTATCACATTTATATGTGGAATCAAAAAAAAGAGACAGAGAGGTCACGGACATAGAGAAATGATTGGTGGTTGTCAGAGGTGGAGATTGCGGTTAGGGGGCGGGCAAAATGGGTAAAGAGGGTCAAAAGGTACAAACTTCCAATTATAAAATAAATAAGTTATAGGGATGTAATATACAAAATGGTGACTGTAGTTAATAATACTGTATTGCATGTTTGAAAGTTGCTAAAAGAGTAGCTCTTAAAACTTCTCATCACAAGAAAAAAATTTTAACCATGTATGGTGATGGATGTTAACTAATCTTAATGTGGGGTTGGCAGGTAAGTGCTTTGGTAGTCTAGGGGCTTTGTTTATCCATATAAATTTTTTAATGTTGTTAATTTCTACAAACATTCTGCTGGTATTATGTTTGAAATTGCACTGACCTAGAGATAAGTGATTTTCAGCTGGGGTGATTTCACTCCCCAGGGGACATTTAACAATGTCTAAGGACAGTTTTTGTTGTCCTAACTGGGGGAAGTATCTGGTAAGCAGAGGCCAGGGATATTGCTAAATAGCGCACAATGCACAGGACACCAACCCACTCCCCTGACAACAAAAAATTATTTAGTCCAAAATGTCTAGAGTGCTGAGGTTAAGAAACCTGGCTACAAGTCATTTTGGGGAGAATTGATATTTTAATAACACTGAAATTTTCAATTCATGAATATTGTATAACTACCCATTAATTTAGAGCTTCCTTTATTTCACTCAACAGGGTTTTACAGTTTACACTACAGTAGTCTTGCATGTGTCTTGCTAAATGTATTCCTTGGTGTTTTTTTTAATTTTTGACAAAATTGTAAATTCAAATGCTGTCTTTTACTTTTATTGAGATATAAACTGTGACTATATGCTGACTTTGAGAATGTAATGTATACATTTTTATCACGTTAAAGAAACCAATTAACATCTTTTTAATAAGTAATTTATCAGGAATTGATGTTAGATTTTGTAAAAAGCTGTTTTTAGCATCTATGGAGATGATCATATAATTTTTTATCCTTATTTCTATTACAATGATGGATTAAATGGGCAGGGTTTCCTAACATCACACTATTACTGCATTCCTAAAATAAACCTTACCAGGTCATGATATATGATTTCTAATTAAATTTTGCTTAATAATATTTTTATTTAGGTTTTTTGCATTGTTATTTTAAGCACGAGGTTTGTAGTATCTATCTTGTGAACTTGAAAAACAACAAGCTTTACTATCACTGATAAACTTTGTTCATTTGTATTTCTTTATTATGGTCAGAAATAGTTTAGGCTTTAGTATTCTAAATGGTTATTAAAATTCTGTAAAATCCTTTGTGCTCAATGTTTTATGTTGTTTTGTTTTCTATAAGGATCTCATTGTTACTTCCCCCACCCCCCGCCATGGAAAATTATCTGCTAAACCTTTCTATCTTCACAAGGACCTGTTTGGGCAAGTTATGTTTCCTAGGAAATTAGACATTTCTTGTAGGTTTTCAAATGTGTTGTATTCACAATTTTATACAGATCTTCCTTAACTTATGATGGGGTTATGTCCTGATAAACTCAACACAAATTGAAAATACAAATCGAAAATGCACTTAATACACCACAGAACATCATGTCTTAGCCTCATCTCCCTTAAATGTGCTCAGAACACTTACGTTAGCCTTCTGTTGGGTAAAATCATCTAACAAGAATCCTATTTTACAATAAAGTTGTTGAATATCTCATGCAGTTTATTGACTACTGTACTAAAAGTGAAAAACAGAATGGTTGAGCACAGAATGGTTCCAACTGTTTCGGTTGTGATTGCATGGCTGACTGGGAGCTGTGGCTCACTGCTATTGCCCAGCATCATGAGAGAGGTTAGTACCTCATACTGCTAGCCCAGGAAAAGGTCAAAATTCAGAATTCGAAGTGCAGTTTCTACTGAAAGTATATCTCTTTTGCACCATCATAAACTCAAAAAATCTTAAGTCAAACCAGCAAAAGTCAGGGACCATCTGTAATAGTAATGTTCACTCTATGAGAGTGACAGACAACATTTTGTAATATTTTAAAATCTAGATATGTAAAAGAAAAGTAACATGCATGTATCTTGTCTTTCCTATATGAATTCTTTTATTAGTAACTAAATAGTGGATGAGGGGAAACATTCTGTTATAAAATTATTCTCCAAGTATATCACAAAACATAACATAATTAAGCTATTATATTTTACAACTGCAAGTGAATTAATGTATGCTGGTATTAAGCATCAATAGATGCTAACATAAAAAAGAACAAAAACTAGATATTAGGTATCTCCAAGTAAAAGAACTTAAAACCACAAATAATCATTCATAAGGGGTCAAACCTGAGTCTAATCAAGCTGATAATGTTCCACTGTCCTTTGTATATCCTGAAAACATATATATCTCTGGATCCACCTCCCAGTTTTCAGGTTATACAAAGGACAGTGGAACGTTATCAGCTTAAAATAGACTGTTATATTGACAAGATATTTCAAGTAAACCTCAAAGTAAGTACAAAACAAAAACCAATAGTTGACACACACAAAATAAAGAGAAGGGGAAGTTAGAGTATTATAGAAAATCATCTATTTACAAAGGCAGGCAGGAGGAAAGGAAGAAACCAAAAAAGGCACAACAAAACAGCCAAAAAATGATGAACAAGATGGCAATAGTAAGTCCTTACCTATAAGTAATTACTTTAAATATAAATGGATCAAATTCTCTAATTGAAAGTCACAGAGTGGATGATTGAATTTAAAAAGAGAGAGACAAGCCTCAACTATAGGCAGAAAATAAGAGACTCGCTGCAGTTTCAAGAGCACATATAGACTCAAAATGAAGAGAGAAAAAGATATTCCACACAAATGGAAAGCAAAAGAAAGCAGGAGTAGCTATACTTATATCAGACAAAATAGACTTTAAGTCAAAAACTGTAATAAGAGACAACAAGTTGTTATATAATGATAAAGGGATCAACTCAAGAGGATATAACAATTGTAAATATATACACACACAACACTGGAACATCTAAATATAGTAAGCAAATATTAACAGATTTGAAGGGAGTAGTAGACAACTTTCAATAAGAGTAGAAGACTTCAATACCCCATTTTCAACAATAGATATATCATCCAGACAGAAAATGAAAAAGAAAACCTTGGTCTTGAACTACACTTTAGACAATGGATCTAACAGAAATATACAGAACATTCCATCCGACAGCAGTAGAATGCAGTCTTCTCAAGTGCACGTGGAACATTCTTTAGAATAGATTATATGTTAGGTCATAAGACAGTCTAAATTTTTTTTTTAAATATTGTAATCAATATTTTACCAAATATTTCTGACCACAATGGTTTAAAACTAGAAATCAGTAACAGGAGGAAAACTGGAAAATTTACAAATTGTGGAAATTAAACTACATGCTTCTAAACATTCAGAGGGTCCATGATAAACCCAAAAGGGAAATAAAAATATTTTTGAAACAAACAAAAATGGAAATACAATATACCAAAAACATATGGGATACAGCAAAAGTAGTGCTAAGAGGGAAATTTACACTAATAAATGCCTATGTTAAAAAACAAAATCTCAGCTTAACTTTACACATCAAAGAACTATAAAAGTAGAAAAAAGTGAGTCCAAAGTTAGCAGAAGGAAGGAGATAACAAAGAGCAGGGCAGAAATAAATGAAATAGAGAATAGGAAAACAATATTGTTTGGTTTTGATACAACAGATCAATAAAACTAAGATATACTTTTTGAAATATTAAAGAAAACTCAAATACATGAAAATTATAAATGAAAAAGAAGACGTTACAACTGACATCACACAAATACAAAGGATCATAAGGGACAGCTATGAAAAATTATATGCCAACAAATTGGACAACATTAGAGAAATGGATAAATTCCTAGAAATATACAACCTAAGAGGTTTGAGTCATAAAGAAAAAGAAAATCTGAACAGACCAAGAAGAAGGAAATTAAAACAATAACCAAAAACCTCCCAACAAAGAAAAGCCTAGGACAATTTGATTTCACAGGTGAATTCTACCAAATATTTAATGCCAATTCTTTTAAACTGTTCTAAAAAATTGAAGAGGAGATAATGCTCCCAACCTCATTTTATAATGTCAGAATTACCCTGATATCAAGGCCAGACAAAAATACTATAAGAAAATATAACTACAGAGCAGTGTACCTTATAAATATAGATACAAAAATTCTCAAGAAAATACTAACGAACTGAATTCAATAGCACATTAAAGGATCATACACCATGATCAAGAGGGATTTATCCCTGGGATGTAAGAATGGTGCAACACATTCAATGTGAAAGGAGACATAAATAGAATTAAAAACAAAAATTTTATTATTATCTCAATAGATGAAGGAAAAGCATTTGACAAAATTCAAGTTCCATTCATGATAAAAAAAATACACACACTACTATAAATAAAATAGATAACTAATAAGGACCTAATGTATAGCACAGGGAACTCTACTCAATATTCTGTAATAACCTATATGGAGAAGAATCTAAAATAGAATGGATATATGTATATGTATAACTGACTCACTTTGATGTATACCTGAAGCTAACACAATATTGTAAATCAACTATACTCCATTAATTTTTTTTTTAAACTCAACAAATTGGATATAAAAGTAACATACCTCAATGTAATCAAGGTCATATATGACAAATCCACAGTTAACATTATACTCAAGAATGAAAGTTTAAAAGCTTTTCCTTTAGGATCAGGAACAAAACAAGTGTGTTGACTCCCATCACTTCTATTCAGCATAGTTCTGGAAATCCTAGCCAGAGTAATTAGGCAAGAAAAATAAATAAAAGGTGTCCACATTGGAAAGGAAGAAATAAAATTGTCTCTGTATGTTGATGGCATGATCTTTTATATAGAAAACCTTAAAGACTCTAGCAAAAAATTGTTAGAACAAATAAACTAAGTAAAGTTGCAGGGCACAAAATCAATATACAAAAATCATTTGTATTTCTATATGCTAATAATAGAATATCTGAAAAAATAAAGAAAATTCTATTTATAATAGCATCAAAAATAATAAAATACACAAGAATAAATTAAACCAAGGACGTGAAAGATCTATACACCAATATGAAATTAAAGAGGACACAAATAAATAGAAAAATATCTCAGGTTCATGGATCAGAAGAGTTAACATTGGTAAAATGTCCATACTACCCGAAGTCACCTATAGATTCAATGCAATCCCTATCATAATTCCAATGGCATTTTTCACAGACATAGAAAAAAACCAATCTTAAAATTTGTGAGGAACCATAGAAGACCCCAAATAGCCAAAGCAATTCTGAGGAAGAAGAAGAAGACTGGAGGCATCAAACTTCCTGATTTTAAACATACTACAAAGCTATAGTAATCAAAACAGTAAGGTGCTAGCATAAAAATAGACACATATACAAATGGAACAGAATCAAGATCCCAGAAATAAACTTACACATATACAGTCAACTAATATTTGAAAGTGGAGCCAAGAATATTCAATGGGGAAAGCATAGTCTCTTTAATAAATGGTGTTGGGAAAACTGGATAACCTCAAGCAGAAAAATAAAATTGGATCCCTATCTTACACCACTCACATAAATTAAAATAAATGAAAGACATATACATAAGACTTGAAACTGTAAAGCTCTTAGAAGAAAACATAGGGGAAAAGCTTTTTGACATGGGTGTTGGCAACAATTTTTTGGATGTGACACCGAAAGCATTAGCAATAAAAGCAAAAATAAATAAGTGGAATTACATCAAACTAAAAATCTTCTGCACAGCAAAAGAAATAATCAATGCAGAATGGGAGAAAATATTTGCATATCATATATCTGATAAGGGATCAATATCCAAAATATATAAGGAACTCATACAACTCAAAAGCATTAAAAAAGAAAAAAAGATGTGATTTAAAAATGGGCAAAGGACTTGAAAAGACATTTTTCCAAAGTCAACATACAAATGTACTAACAAGTACATTAAAAGGTGTTCAACATCGCTAATCATCAGGGAAATGCAAATCAAAACCACAGTGAGATAGCACCACATACCTGTTAGAATATGGTTATTATCAAAAAGACAAGAGATACCAAGTGTTTGTGAGGATATGGAGAAAAGGGAACACTGGTGCACTGTTAGTGGGAATGTCAATTGGTATGGCCACTAAAGAAAACAGTATGGAGTTTCCTCAAAAAGTTAAAAATAGAACTCCCATATTATCCTGCAATCCTACTTCCAAGTGCTGTCTGATCCCTTCTCTGAGTACTCTCGCCCCTGCTTAGCTGCTTCAGTCACCCCTACCTCAATGCTGTTGCTCACATGGTCCATGTGACTTGCTCACACACCATTTTTATGTTTTGTAAAGGCATCACCTTCTCAGTTACCACTCTGTTTAAGATGGCAATTTTAAACATGCCTTCCCTGCTTTGTTTTATAATATAATCTTTATCATCTGTCCAACATATTATATATATATATTACTTATTTGTTTCTATATCTATACAGGCAGGCATTTTAAAATTGTGTTTTGTGTACTTCTATACTTCCAGTACCTAGAACAGAGTGGTGACTCAACAAATGTTTGGTGACAAAATGACTGATAGACAACTTAAGCCTTTGTGGTTTTTAGTGATGTTTCCTGTGTTGCTTAGTTCACGTGAAGCAAAAATGAATCAT
Organism: Balaenoptera ricei; assembly: GCF_028023285.1. Classification (NCBI taxonomy): domain Eukaryota; kingdom Metazoa; phylum Chordata; class Mammalia; order Artiodactyla; family Balaenopteridae; genus Balaenoptera; species Balaenoptera ricei. The sequence continues at coordinate 129,829,800 of NC_082641.1, forward strand.
TTCAACATTAAATTTCTGGTGAGCAGCATATAGACCATTTTTACCTCATCTGCAGTGATAGGGGAGGAACCAAATATATCTGAGAGTGAGGCACACAACTACCATCCATGTAAGGCTCTTCGAGTAATGGGAACAGTCTTTAAGAGCTCTCAATCTGAGGTTTTCTCTATTCTCCACTGAAGCCAAAGGGTTTCGTTAACAGTCCTCCCACCTGAACTGAAGCAGACCACGTTAGTATGTGTTGCACACTGTAGTGTGCATTTATGGATCTGTGACAACAGTTTATTTTAATCCATTTGCTTAGAATAATAGAAATATATTAGACTGATACTTCTGATCTAGGTAATACAGTAATTTCATGCTTTGATTTGCTCACTCCACTCCAGATACACGGCAATGATATGTGAAATATAAATGAACAAATATATAACAAGAGAAGAATCAAAGCCACGAGCTGCTCTGGGCCCATCACAGACAGTGACTGTAGTTCAGCTCTTGAGTGAAAGTTAACAGGGGCTAAAATGTCTCTTTGCAAGAAGGAACACAGAAAATTAATCTTATGGGATGATCTGTAATAGACGTTAAAGTGTATACTGGTGTATATTTATGATATTCAAAATGTATATATGTCACCTTTACTTATATATTAAAATGAATCACAAACCATACAATGGAAGAAATCAAACAAGAAAAGGTAGGTATAAAAGAGAAGCAAGTGGAAATCTATGCAATGGTGAGTTGCTGATTACAATACTCCTTTGGCTCTGTGGACCAGATTCGGAATACACAAGACCAAGGCTGATGGCAAAAGTTCTCTGGGGCAGGCAGTGAAGCAGGCAGTGGGAACAGGGAGCTCAACTCCTTAATGTCAGTGGTCTAGAGAAAAGCTCATGGCTTCTAGCCAGAGCCTGAGATAAACCACCTCTAATCCTGGAGGGTAATCCCCCACCAATATTTCAATAAAGGCTGTCAGTTTTTAACTGGGAAAGCTATGGGCCCAGGGAAGCAGGGAATAAAGATGTAGACTCACTTCCAGGAGCTGGGACAAGCTGTGCACTAGTTTTGCTTGGATCTGACATAGCCCTGACATCATGGAACAGGCAATAATTCTGAACCACACTGGTGATCTCTTGCAAGATGGAAGCTAAGAGGGTCTCCAAGTCACTGCTTGGAAGGGAGATGCCTGACATGATTTTGCATGAAAAGAAATTTTTTAAAAATGTTTGTTTTGTTATGCCCCTGAAATTTTAGGATTTATTTTCTTTTTTGTCAAGTTATATTAATAACCTAATTAATATAACTATTTTTATTTGTTTAATAAAATAAAAAGGTGAAAGGGTTAGTTAAAATATGCCAAAAGTCCTTTCTTGGTTTGGAAAAGGATAGAAATCTTGAATAGCTATAGAATTTTTATATAATTAACTATTAACTTTTCTGTCAATGCAACAAAAGTCAGAGGAGAGAACAAGAAAGAAACACAGAAAAAAAATGGTAACCATATGACAGAATAAGTCCAAACACATCAATAATTATAATAAATATAATGAAATTGAACTCACTGTCTAAGAGACAAATATTATTATGTTACATAAAAATAGCAATATGTAGCTATGACCTATATAGAAGAAACACATCTAAAACACTCCTGAAATGAAGTTGAAATAAAAATGAGCTAAATAGCAATATTAAAAATGGAAATAACATATTACAAGACAAATCTCATTAACAGGAATAAAGAGGAACACTACATAGTAATATAAAGGATAATTCACTGAGAAGATATAAAACCTGTTAACTTTGGATGTTCACATCATCCTGGCATTAAAGAACGTGAAGTAAAACCTGACAGCATAAAAAGGAATTGACAAATCCACAATCATATTGGGATATTTTAAAACACCTCTATGAGAAAGTGATAGATGAAGTAGACAAGAAAAAATTAGCAAGACTGTAAGAATCTTAAATCAGTAAAAATAGGCACATATGTCTGTGAATCTACACATTTATCTCTATATCTGATAAAGTAATACTCTAAATTATTCTCTTAAGATTAGAAGAATTCAACTTTTAAAAGGAATTCATTGTAATGCCCTATTCCTACTGAGATGAATTTAAATTTTGAGTATCTTCTGAGCTGCAAAAAATGGGAGTTACCAATTATCTTTGCATTTGCTTTCCTGGTTTTTTAGTTAGCGGCAGTGATAATATAATGCATCATTTGCATTGCTTTCATTGTCTTTAGTAGATTTTATCAGTTTAAACTTTTTTGGATTAAAGTTCAATGACATAAACCATGAGTAGCATATGTATGCTTGGCTAGCAAAGCTCTAAGTGAGTAGTATTTAAAAGTTAAAAGAATGCTAAATGGAGTACTATGGAAGATAGACATTATGGAGTAATTTATTTGAAGACACTGTTATACAGCTTTTTGATAATTACATTTAACTCTTTAAGGATTGTGTTTGTTGAGACAGTATTAATGGTGGTTGTTTTGGGGAGGAGTGCCTCAGGGATGTTTTAAATTTCTTTTCATCAAAATAAATAGTAAGTACATACCTGTATTACAAAGACTGGAATTAAATATTTTATAAGGTAAGAAATGACTTTAAAGACTATACAGTCATTCAGGCATGCATGAACTGTGGGGCAAAGACACAAAGTTGGTTTCAGATTTCAAAAAAGTGCTATCATGTAATCTTCTTTGACCTTCATGCATTAGTTAGGAATCATTCATGAAAAGGAAGCCCTCTGTCTCAAAAAGCAAAGGAATATGTTTTAGACACCTGAAGTAAAACACTATATACATTACTAAATCTGCAGGATTGAGATAATGAGAATGCCAAATGAAAATTTGTGTCATGCAGCTAAAAAGTACTTACAAATCTATACCTTTAAATTTGTTACTAAACAAATGGAAAATAAATGCCTTTGAATCTCTAGAAGTTTTTTTTTTTTTTAAAAAGTAAAGACAACCTGAAGAACATAGAATAAAGATTACAGTAAAGACCGCTGAAATTTATAGTAGAGAAAAACAAAAGAGGGAATTGACAAAACTGGAAATTCATTCTTTTAAGATAGTCTGATAGAATATAAAAACCTCTAAAATGACTGATTTACAAATTGGTGGGGAGGGGGCAGAGAAAAGGCACAAGTAAATAAAATCAGAAAGGAAAAAAGGAAAAGTATAACTCACTGGTATGCAGGAGCTAGAAGATACTAGAGAGCTGATTATGGGTCAATTCCATGTTCACTGATGCCATGTTGATAGCTTGAAATCTACCATGCCAAAGTATTTATACCATGGAAATTGACAAATACTACAAATCAGTGTTATTTTGGGGGATACAATTTACCATCATGCTATTCCCTAGCTATAGGAGAATCTTTAAACACTATTAATGAATAACTTTATGTCAATAATTTTGAAAACAAAACAGGATTATTTTCTAGAAAACTATAAATGACCAAAACCAATATGAACCAATAAGCATTGAAAAATTGAATACATGTAAAAGTGTCCCTTCACAGGAGATTCAAAATCCATACAGTTATTCTGTCAAATTTTAAAAACATTTCAGAAAGTAGAAAAAGTAGGTAAGCTACTCAACTCATTGTATGAGGCACATATAATCTTAATTCCAAACAAGAAAAGGACAGTATAGAAAAGAATCACAAATCAATATCTTCTAGGAACACACATCAAAAAGACTAAAGAAAATAAATGACAATTTATCAGCATATTAAAATAAATAAATACACAAATATATAGATAGAGGTATAAGTAGGGTTTCTCATGATTGTAAGATTATTTAAAATGAGAAAGTCTATAAAAATATACCACTTTAACAGATATAGAGAGCAAAATGTGATCATTTCAATAGAGGCAGAATAAGCATTCAATAGAGTCCAACATTTTTTGTGAAGAAAATTATTATCATTTAAAAATAAAAGGTGATTTTCTTAACCTGACAAAGGATATCAATGAGAAGACTAGAGCAAATATATATAGTAACTACATTTTAGAAGCAATCTGGAAAATTAATAAAAAGATAAGGGTAGTCTCTATCTCTACTTCTTAACATGTACCAGAGGATTCAGCCACATGAAAAAAACAAACAAACAAAAAAACAGAAGTGATACAGGCATTGCATAGGAAGAGATCTTTGAACTTCAATTAATAAATAAACTTCATACAGTAGTCTACAAGGCACTATGTGACCTGACCTATGTACCTCTTCAAGTTCCTTTCATTACACTCTCCCCTCCTGCTTTGTCCTCTGGCTACATTTGCCTATTATTAGATTTTTATTTAGGGTCTTTATCTGTTTTCCCCCTTTTTCTAGAATGTTTTTTCCCAGGCTCTATTCATGACAGGCTCCCTGGAATTTAGTCCCAGCATTGATGTACTCACTATATGCCCGTTTATTTCCTTCTTTGCACTTGTCACAGTCTGTAATCTATGACTTAGTTGTACATTCATTATTGATTACCTTCCCTTTTGTCTGCTTGGTAAAGGTATAAAAATGTCTTTTTTGTTTACTGTCATGTCTTGAGAGCTCAGCACAGTGCATGGCACAATATATACTGCTCTGTCAGTATTTGTCAAAGGACTGATGAGCAAATCAATAAATATCTTAGCACACATACTAGAAACTCCTCATGGGATGCAGCGTCTTCTTTCCTGCATATTTTTGAGAGATGTTATCAAACTTTACTTCTCTGCTCTCCACTTTTACAGAAATACGGATTAATCTTGCTTGGGACAGCTCATTTATTTTTCAGACAGTATGGTGTCCTTATTTGGACATAATTTCTCTTCATTAAAATCATAAATACCATTATATCTCATTGAAAGTCTGAAGTTAAACCTAGGCCACCAGGGCTGGATCTGGGCTACTCAGAGAATTCAGAAGTATCTTTAGTGGGTGGCTTTCTGCTAGCTCCATGTACTTACAACATCTTGGTCAGAAGAGTAGAAAGGAAACATAAGTACCATATCTATGGATATGTATGTATACACACACATAAAATGATCTAAACCTACTTCCTGTATATTATATTATTTTATTTAAACTAGGATAACATCTTTCCACTTATCTACTACATACATAATACGTAGTATAGTATCTAGAAAAATAATATATAATATATAATATGTAATATAATTAATAAATAGGTATATTACCTACATTACCTATATATTGAATATATCAACCTCATTTCAAGCAAAAGAGTTTCCCTTGAAAAGCTATTATTAAAATGATGGTACCCTAGAATCAAGAAAATAAGGTAACCAAGCTGGAGTTAAATGCTCATTAAATAAACTGGCCACTGAGATCTGGAGAACTTAGATATCCTCCATGCGATGCCCTTCTCCAGTGACCCTGTGATAAAGTGTCAAATCATGAATACTTGTAAATCAATCATGCCACTTAGCACTAATGAATTAAGAACCACTTCGTAAAGACTGTCCAATTCCTGACTAATGAAGTGACAGCTGACTTGACCAGGCCTGCTGAGCAGGATGGCCTCTTCAAACAGAAACTGACTCTTCAGATTTTTCTCCTGACATCTTTAATAAGACCCACCATCAATGAATTTGGGGCATACATAAGGGAAATCTACATGACGACGTGCTTTGTTCCATTATGTTTATTTTGTCCACCACTTTCTGTGGAATTATAATTAGACAAAGGTCAAGGGCTTTCTTCTGTGTTCTCTGCTTTGAAGAAGCACAGCTATTGGGGGGCCACAGGGAATAAGCCGACTGGAAAGCTAAGAGATCAGATGCAACACGTTTGACATATCCAGACATGCACAGAGGTCGCTTGGCTACACATTTGGCTACTGAGGCCATAAGAAAAAGTGGTTATCAGTGGACTTTCCCTTCATCTTGCACACACTTAGGAGTGGATGTGGAAAATGTTGGGTCACTACTATATGTTTGAGAAATCTGGTCAGAGAGACAAATATGAGGAGAACAGGGAACAGAGGTGAGCTCTGTTTTCAAGTTAGACCCTAATTATGCATGCCATATTCCATTCATTTTGCTGTTATCACAGAAAAACCTACAGATTTGCCTCTTTAAGAAAGCCATAGCAAGACTGAAGAAATCATTTTAAATTATCGGCTATGGTCAGTTCATGGCTTAGCAAAATTACACTGAATATCTGAAAATATACTGAATATCTGGTCGTGAGTGTATGTTCCTTTATTCCTACATGCAATCTGAGTTTTCCCTATGCTTTGGCTATTGTGGCCTGATTGATAGTCTTACTGCATTGTACATCTCACACACATTCATGTACCTAGTCCCTTGTTTGGTTTAACAGTAATCAGTGGAATAACCTGAGCAAAGAGATAGCTGGTAGCAGGTACTAGAATAGGGCCATACCCTGGCCCTCTACTCTGTGCAAGAGCCACTGTAAAACCAGATACCCCTGATTTCCAAACTGGATTTTATTCACTCAGCAGCACAGAGATCCGACAGTAACATACCCTTTTCCCTCTGGGCAGACAATCCCCTTGTCTATGGGATGTCTGGGTCAAGTTGTGCCATGTACTACTTTTAACTTCCATAACTATGTGTTCTGAATCAGAGCAAAGCATCAGATTGAGATGGGGGTTTGTACTAAATAAGTGATAACATTTCTTGCAACCATGAGATTCTAGGATTCTATAAAATCTCCCGGAGCTTGTCATGTGGAGACAAGCTCCCTGGCCAGTGTGGTTATTATGGACCCCTCAACAAGTCACATGAATGATCAGGATCAATCTGCGCCTTAATCTCTAAAAAATACTTAAGTGGAAAAAGCTTATCTTTTTCTGAACTCAGCAAAAAGGGGGGGGGGGGAAACCTTAAGTTTGAGAACCAGTAGGAAGAAATAAAACACACTGATGCAGAATGACCCTGAACACGATAGAATATGGTGATTTGAATGTTTGGGTTCTGGATTCAGAACAGAACCACTTGGGATTAAGATCTCTGCTGCTGAGTCAGCTCTTGCAAGCCACTTTAATAAGTCTTAATTCTTGTTTTCCCTTTTGTAAATGGGGATAACAGACCTAGTTCATAGGATCATTGTAAAATTATGTAAGATAAAACATATAATCAGTATAGTGCCTCACATTTAGCAAGAACTCACTCAAGGTTACATTTATTATCATATAATCTATTCACTTCCAATTATTTACCTCTCCCATCTTTGTTTTTACTCAGGTTCTCTGGGTTTAGTAACCCAATATTGTTCAGGCTCTTCATCTCACATGAGCTAACAAAACAAGCTCTGATTCACTTCCCTTCCATGGAACACTGAGCCTTCACATCTTCCTACATTAAAGTAGCAAACGGGAAAGCAATTCCTAATTCTATGCATTACATGTGTAGAAAACCAGAGTAAGGGAAAATACTCTATCAGATAATCTTTATATTGAACATTCTGGGTTCCTGGATTTGGGTGTTTAATTCAGTTGGCAACTGACATTCCTGAAGCATATCCAAACAAATCCAAGGTATGACAGTATTTGCGTTTCCCCCATGTTATATTCATTCACTCAACAACTATTTGATTATATAGTAGACTCAGAGAATTTTGACACTAGAAAGGAGTTTAGAAATGATCTATTGTAATACCTCTTTTTCAAGAAATAGGTCCAAGGAGGTTAAGTGCCCTGTTTGTAATTCCAGAGTGAGTAGAAAATAAACAAAGCAGAACAAAGCATCTTGCAAGGCAGTGTGGGAAAGAAAATGACGATTAGGAGCTTCCATTTAGTCTCCAGGATCTTAAAGGCTAATGAGGAAATGAGACAGGTACATAGATACCTGTAATGCAAGATAGAAAGCTAACAACTGCTATGGGGATTTTAATAGGATAAGATGTAATTTCCAGCTAGAAGAAATGGTTGAAGTAGAATCTCACGTGTGTGCCATCTCAGCATCCATTCCCCTTTCTTCTGTTAGTAGAATTAATATTTTCCTTTCAGAACTCATCCTCCATCACCCTCCATTTCTACAGTATAGGTGGAACTAACCTCACCCCCAAGACCAGGGTCAGCATATGACCTTGTCAATAAGAGTACCACATTCCCCAGCCACGGCAGTTACCTTAGAGATGGGCACATGATTCAATGACAGCCGTGAGAAGCCTACCCAGAACTTTTGTTGAACATAGTAACAAATAGATTTTCTCACTTTTGTAGGGTTGGTATGGTAGTAGAACATATTCTTAAAGCTATTGGAAGCCATTTTTGCACCTCAAAAGGAGATCTTGATGAAAAATCTATTCAATACAAAAGAAATCAGAGCCAAGAGATAGAAACATACAGATTTCCTGATGATATCATTTTATCAGCTAGATCCAGGTTACCTTAAGTGAATGCAATGTCTGGTCTTTTCAATTTTATAGTGATATAAGTTAACCCAGTTTAATGTGGGATTTTAATTTACAAATGAGAGCAGTAATATATTAACTTCGCCTTGATGGATTGGAAAATATTAGATATGTGTGCACGAAAAAGAGTTAGAATGTGGAGCTGTAAATAGAAGGTAGAGATATGAAAAATATAGATTAATCTGGGAAATACAAAGCATACTGTTGGTTGAAACTATAACGAGTGAAGAGACACAGTGAGAGAATGAGTTTGGAAATGTGTGATAGGATTAGATTTTGGAAAGTCTTCAATCCTACACCAAAGGGTTGAGCTTGGAGAGGAAATAGGAGACACCAAAGACTTTAAAGAAGTTTTTGGCATAAGCAGAGCTGTGCTTTAGAAACAGTAAGCAGGACATTGTATCTAAGGTAGATTTATAGGGAAAGGATATTCTCTCTTGTTTAGAGAAGGCTGTGTGATAGACATGTTATTAATGTTCTTGTAAAGTCTCTCTTCTTTTTCAGAAGCAACACTATACTTCTATTTTCTTTTGACATAAATTCATGTTCTGTGAGTCTATTCGTTCCGCTGATATTTTCAATTGCTTAAATGTCACTCTTGGTTCCTGGGAAATTCTGGGGGTGCCATTTCACATTCAGACACCTACATTCACTTCCAGTGATTATTTATAACATTTAATCTCTCCTTCTTGAAACTGTCTTCAACTCAACATTCCTCAATCCCATCACCATTAACTTAGCATAATATGAGAAAAAATAATTATACCCATCACAAGCATGGCAACACTTGGGAATAAGTTTTCAATAATAATACCTTACATTCTTATGAATTCTTTTAAATTTTTTCATGCTGCCTTAACAACTATTCCCTCCTTAAGTAATCCAAATAACTTGTTAAATAACCAGGAAATTTTTGATCCTGTTTTAACCAATTAGATGACTACAGCCCAAAGATGCTAAGCTAGTTACTTACAAAGAAAAGATAATTAGGGGGCCAGGCTTTTAACGCCAAATTTCAGACCCTGACCCAGAAGTCTTTCCATGACTCCAACATAATATTTCTAAGGCATTATGGAGTTGAAAGAGGATCGCTCCATCTAGGTGAAGAATAAATTCACTTAGGGACATTTATATACTTTGGGATGAAATGTGATGATAAATTTTGTGACAGTAAAACTTTTGTTCTATAATTTCACCAGTGTTGCTTGAGGGTTAAGATTGACATAACCAAGAGTTTATATTAAATATAGAAAGTCAGCTTGTACTAGAGTCACTAGTTTGACAATGTCCTAGGAAAGAAGGTCTGATAACCCTTCTTGCAACAGGAAAATCTTGCCTCAGAGTACCAAAAACAGTTTTGCTCACGCTTCAGCAGATGTTGGAATTATACAGAGTGCTTATTAAAAATGCAGATTCCGTGGGGAGACCTTCAAGATAGTGGAAGAGTAAGACATGGAGATCACCTTCCTCCCCGCAAATACATCAGAAATACAACTACATGTGGAACAACTCCTACAGAACACGTACTGAACGCTGGCAGAAGACCTCAGACTTCCCACAAGGCAAGAAACTCCCCACGTACCTGGGTAGGGAAAAAGAAAAAAGAAAAAACAGAGACAAAAGAATAGGGATGGGACCTGCACCTTTGGGAGGGAACTGTGAAGGAGGAAATGTTTCCACACACTAGGAAGCACCTTCACTGGCAGAGACAGGGGTGGTGGTGGGGAAGCTTCAGAGCCATGGAGGAGAGCACAGCAATAGGGGTGCAGAGGGCAAAGCGGAGAGATTCCCGCACAGAGGATCAGTGCCGACCAGCACTCACCAGCCTGAGAGGCTTGTCTGCTCACCCGCCAGGGTGGGCGGGGGTTGGGAGCTGAGGCTTGGGCTTCGGTCGGATCGCAGGGAGAGGACTGGGGTTGGCGGCATGAACACAGCCTGAAGGGGTTAGTGCACCACAGCTAGCCGGGAGGGAGTCCGGGAAAAGGTCTGGAACTGCCTAAGAGGCAAGAGACCATTGTTTCAGGATGCACGAGGAGAGGGGATTCAGAGCACCACCTAAACGAGCTTCAGAGAGTGGCATGAGCCGCGGCTATCAGCGCACAACACAGAGACAGGCAAGAAATGCTAAGCCTGCCGCTGCAGCCACCAAGAATCCTGTGTGCAAGCACAGGTAACTATCCACACCTCCCCTCCCAGGAGCCTGTGCAGCCCGCAACTGCCAGGGTCCCGTGATCCAAGGACAACCTCCCCGGGAGAACACACGGTGCGCCTCACGCTGTTGCAACATCACGCTGGCCTCTGCCACCGCAGGCTCGCCCCGCATTCTGTACCCCTCCCTCCCCCCACCTCGGCCTGACTGAGCCAGAGCCCCCACATCAGCTGCTCCTTTAACCCCGTCCTGTCTGGGCGGGGAACACATGCCCTCAGGCGACCTATACACAGAGGCCAGGCCAAATCCGAAGCTGAACACCAGGAGCTGTGCGAAAAAAGAAGAGAAAGGGAAATCTCTCCCAGCAGCCTCAGGAACAGCAGATTAAATCTCCACAAACAACTTGATGTACCCTGCATCTGTGGAATACCTGAATAGACAACGAATCAACCCAAAATTCAGGTGGTGGACTTTGGGAGCAACAGTATATATATATTTTTCCTTTTTTGCTTTTTGTGAGTGTGTATCTGTATGATTCTTTGTGTGATGTTGCCTGTATAGCTTTGCTTTTACCATTAGTCCTAGGGTTCTTTCTGTCCCTTTTGATTTTTGTTTTTTCTATAGTTTTTAGCACTTGTTATCATTAATGGGTTTGGTTTCTTGGTTTGGTTGCTCTCTTCTTTCCTTCTTTTTTTCTTCTTTCTTTCTTTATTACTTTAGGATTTTCTTTATTTTTAATAATTATTTTTTATTTAATAGCTTTATTTTATTTTAATTTTATTCATTCAATCTTTCCTTTTTTCTTCCTTTTCTTCTGAGCCGTGTGGCTGACAGGGTCTTGGAGCTCCGGCCGGGTGACAGGCCTATGCCTCTGAGGTGGGAAAGCCGAGTCCAGGACACAGGTCCACCAGAGACCTCCCGGGTCCATGTAATTCAAAATGGCAAAAGCTCTCCCAGAGATCTCCATCTCAACACTAAAACCCAGCTCCACTCAACGACCAGCAAGCTACAGCGCTAGACACCCTATTGCAAACAACTAGCAAGACAGGAACACAACTCCACCAATAGCAGAGAGGCTGGCTAAAATCATAAGAAGGTCACAGACACCTGAAAACATGTCACTGGATACAGTACTGCCCACCAGAAAGACAAGATCCAGCCTCATCCACCAGAACACAGACACTAGTTCCCTCCATCAGGAAGCCTACACAACCCACTGAAGCTTAGCCACTGGGGGCAGACACCAAAAACAAAAGGAACTACGAACCTGCAGCCTGCTTAAACAAGGCCCCCAAAACAGTAAGTTAAGCCAAATGAGAAGACAGAGAAACACACAGCAGATGAAGGAGCAAGGTAAAAACCCACTAGCCCAAACAAATGAAGAGGAAATAAGAAGTCTACCTGAAAAAGAATTAAAAGTAATGATAGTAAAGTTGATCCAAAATCTTGGAAATATAATGGAGAAAATACAAGAAACGTTTAACAAGGACCTAGAAGAACTAAAGAGGAAACAAACAATGACGAACAACATAATAAATGAAATTAAAAATTCTCTAGAAGTAATCAATACAGAATAACTAAGGCAGAAGGATGGATAAGTGACCTGGAAGATAAAATAGTAGAAATAACTACTGCAGAGCCGAATAAAGAAAAAAGAATGAAAAGAAATGAGGACAGTCTCAGAGACCTCTGGAACAACATTAAATGCACCAACATTCGAATTATAGGTGTCCCAGAAGAAGAAGAGAAAATGAAAGGGACTCAGAAAATATTTGAGGAGATTAGAGTTGAAAACTTCCCTAATATGGGAAAGGAAATAGTCAATCAAGTCCAGGAAGCACAGAGAGTCCCATACAGGATAAATCCAAGGAGAAACACGCCAAGACACATATTAATCAAACTATCAAAAATGAAATACAAAGAAAAAATATTAAAAGCAGCCAGGAAAAAACAACAAATAACATACAAGGGAGTTCCCCATAAGGTTAAGAGCTGATCTTTCAGCAGAAGCTCTGCAAGCCAGAATGGAATGGCAGGACAAATTAAAGTGATGAAAGGGAAAAACGTACAACCAAGATTACTCTATCCAGCAAGGATCTCATTCAGATTCAATGGAGATATTAAAACCTTTACAGACAAGCAAAAGCTAAGAGAATTCAGCACCATCAAACCAGCTTTACAACAAATGCTAAAGGAACTTCTCTAGGCAGGAAACACAAGAGAAGGAAAAGACCTGCAATAACAAACACAAAACAATTAACAAAAGGGTAATAGGAACATACATATCAATAATTACCTTAAATGTAAATGGATTAAATGCTGCAACCAAGAGACATACACTGGCTTAACAGATACAAAAACAAGACCTGTATACATGCTGTCTACAAGAGACCCACTTCAGACCTAGGGACACATACAGACTGAAAATGAGGAGATGGAAAAAGACATTCCATGCAAATGGAAAACAAAAGAAAGCTGGAGTAACAATTCTCATATCAGTCAAAATAGACTTTAAAATAAAGACGATTACAAGAGACAAAGAAAGACACTACATAATGATCAAGGGATCAACCCAAGAAGAAGATATAACAATTGTAAGTATTTATGCACCCGACATACGAGCAGCTGAATACATAAGGCAAATGCTAACAGCCATAAAAGGGCAAACTGACAGTAGTACAATCATACTAGGGGACTTTAACACCTGACTTTCAACAATGGACAGATCATCCAAAATGAAAATAAATAAGGAAACAAAAGCTTTAAATGATACATTAAACAAAATGGACTTAATTTATATTTATAGGACATTCCATCCAAAAACAACAGAATACACTTTCTTCTCAAGTGCTCATGGAACATTCTCCAGGATAGATCATATCTAGGGTTACAAATCAAGCTTTGGTAAATTTAAGAAAACTGAAATTGTATCAAGTATCTTTTCTGACCACAGCACTATGAGACTAGATATCAATTACAGGAAAAAAATCTGTAAAAAATAAAACACATAGATGCTAAACAATACACTACTTAATAACCAAGACATAACTGAAGAAATCAAAGAGGAAATCAAAGAATACCTAGAAACAAATGACAATGAAAATGATGACCCAAAACCTATGGGATGCGGCAAAAGCAGTTCTAAGAGGGAAGTATATAACAATACAATCCTACGTCAAGAAACAAGGAACATCTCAAATAAACAACTTAACCTTACACCTAAAACAATTAGAGAAAGAAGAATAAAAAAAAACCCAAAATTAGCAGAAGGAAAGAAATCATAAAGACCAGATCAGAAATAAATGAAAAAGAAATGAAGGAAACAATAGTAAAGATCAATAAAACTAAAAGCTGGTTCTTTGAGAAGATAAACAAAATTGATATACCATTAGCCAGACTCTTCAGGAAAAAACGGAGAAGACTGAAATCAACAGAATTAGAAATGAAAAAGGAGAAGTAACAATTGACACTGCAGAAATGCAAAGGATCATGAGAGATTACTACAAGCAACTATATGCCAATAAAATAGACAACCTGGAAGAAATGGACAAATTCTTAGAAATGCACAACCTTCTGAGACTGAACCAGGAATACAAAATATAAACAGAAAAATCACAAGCACTGAAACTGAGACTGTGACTAAAAGTTTTCCAACAAACAAAAGCCCAGGACCAGATGGCTTCACAGGCGAATTCTATCAAACATTTAGAGAAGAGCTAACACCTATCCTTCTCAAATTCTTCCAAAATATACCAGAGGGAGGAACACTCCTATTCTAGGAGGCCACCATCACCCTGATACCAAAACCAGACAAAGATGTCACACACACAAAAAAAAAACGACAGGCCAATATCACTGATGAACATAGATGCAAAATTCCTCAACAAAATACTAGCAAACAGAATCCAGGAGCACACTAAAAGGATCATACACCATGATCAAGTGGGGTTTATCCCAGGAATGCAAGGATCTTCAAAATATGCAAATCATTCAATGTGATACACCATATTAACAAGTTGAAGGATAAAAACGATATGATCATCTCAATAGATGCAGAAAAAGGTTTTGACAAAATTCAACACCCATTTAGGATAAAAACCCTCCAGAAAGTAGGCATAGACTGAACTTACCTCAACATAATAAAGGCCACATATGACAAACCCACAGCCAACATCCTTCTCAATGGTGAAAAACTGAAACCATTTCCACTAAGATCAGGAACAATACAAGGTTGCCCACTCTCACCACTATTTTTCAACATAGTTTTGGAAGTTTTAGCCCCAGCAATCAGAGAAGAAAAAAAATAAAACGAATCTGAATTGGAAAGAAGAAGTAAAGCTTTCACTGTTTGCAGATGACATGATTCTATACATAGAGAAACCTAAAGATGCTACCAGAAAACTACTAGAGCTAATCAATGAATTTGGTAAAGTAGCAGGATACAAAATTAATGCACAGAAATCTCTTTCATTCCTATACACTAATGATGATAAATCTGAAAGTGAAACTAAGAAAACACTCCCATTTACCACTGCAACAAAAGGAAGAAAATACCTAGGAAGAAACCTACCTAAGGAGACAAAAGACCTGTATGCAGAAAAACTATAAAACACTGATGAAAGAAATTAAATATGATACAAATAGATGGAGAGATATACCGTATTCTTGGATTGGAAGACTCAACATTGTGAATATGACTATACTACCCAAAGCAATCTGAAGATTCAATGCAATCCCTATCAAACAACCAATGGCATTTTCCACAGAAGTAGAACAAAAAATTTCAAAATTTGTATGGAAACACAAAGGACCCCAAATAGCTGAAGCAATCTTGAAAAAGAAAAACGAAGCTGGAGGAATTAGGCTCCCTGACTTCAGACTATACTACAAAGTTACAATAATCAAGACAATATGGTACTGGCACAAAAACAGAAATATAGATCAATGGAACAGGATAGAAAGCCCAGAGATAAACCCACGCACCTATGGTAAACTAAACTATGACAAAGGAGGCAATGATATACAATGGAGAAAAGACAGCCTCTTCTATAATTGGTGCTGGGAAAACTCGACAGCTACATGTAAAAGAATGAAATTAGAACACTCCCTAACACCATACACAAAAATAAACTCAATATGGATTAAAGAGCTAAATGTAAGGCCAGACACCATCAAACTCTTAGAGGGAAATGTAGGCAGAACACTCTATGACATAAATCACAGCAAGATCCTTTTTGACCCACCTCCTAGAGAAATGGAAATAAAAACAAAAATAAACAAATGGGACCTAATGAAACTTAAAAGCTTTTGCACAGCAAAGGAAACCATAAAGAAGACAAAAAGACAACCCTCAGAGTGGGAGAAAATATTTGCAAATGAAACAACTGACAAAGGATTAATCTCCAAAATTTACAAGCAGCTCATGCAGCTCAATAACAAAAAAACAAACCACCCAATCCAAAAATGGGCAGAAGATCTAGATAAACATTTCTCCAAAGAAGATCTACAGATTGCTAACAAACACATGAAAGAATGCTCAACATCATTAATCATTAGAGAAATGCACATCAAAACTATACAATGAGGTATTGTCTCATACCAGTCAGAATGGCCATCATCAAAAAGTCTACAAACAATAAATGCTGGATAGGGTGTGGAGAGAAGGGAATCCACTTGCACTGTTGGTGGGAATGTAAATTGATACAGCCACTATGGAGAACAGTATGGAGGTTCCTTAAAAAACTAAAAATAGAACTACCATATGATGCAGCAATCCCATTACTGGGCATATACCCTGAGAAAACCATAATTCAAAAGGAGTCATGTACCACAATGTTCATTGCAGACTTATTTACAATAGCCAGGATCTGGAAGCAACCTAAGTGTCCACTGACAGATGGATGGATAAAGAAGATGTGGCACATATACACAATTGAATATTACTCAGCCATAAAAAGAAACGAAATGGAGTTATTTGTAGTGAGGTGGATGGACCTAGAGTCTGTCATACAGAGTGAAGTAAGTCAGAAAGAGAAAAACAAATACAGTATGCTAACACATATATAAGGAATCTAAAAAAAAAGAAAGGTTCTGAAGAGCCTAGGCGTAGGACAGGAATAATGACACAGACATAAAGAATGGACTTGAGGACAAGGGGTGGAGGGACAGGTAAGCTGGGACGAAGTGAGAGAGTGGCATGGACATATATACACTACCAAATGTAAATTAGATAACTAGTGGGAAGCAGCCACATAACACAGGGAGATCAGCTCGGTGCTTTGTGACCACCTAGAGGGGTGGGATAGGGAGGGTGGGAGGGAGACCAAAGAGTGACGAGATATGGGGATATATGTATATGTATAGCTAATTCACTTTGTTATAAAGCAGAAACTAACACACCATTGTAAAGCAATTGTACTCCAATAAAGATGTTAAAAAATAAATACAGATTCCTCAGGCCTACCTTCAGAAATACTGACTCGGTGGGTGTGGGTGGAGCCCTGTAATCTGTCTATAATGCCTAAATCACACCTTGAGAACACAAAGGACCCCTGACCATATTCTTCAGGCAATTCTGAAGTGATGTCACCACAGTGAGATTTGTATAGGAACAGTGTGAGTAGCTGTTCCAACCAAGATATAAATATCAATACTAATGCCTGCTCCCAGTTCAACAATGAAAACTGATTAGATTAGAGATATGGAAAGTCACCTTAAAGAGTCCTTACTGGCAACCAGATGTGATACAATAGCCAATTAATTTATTCATTTATTTATTTTGAATTTTATTTTATTTTTAATACCGCAGGTTCTTATTAGTTATCTATTTTGTACATATTAGTGTATATATGTCAATTCCAATCTCCCAATTCATCACACCCCCCCACCCCACCCCGCTTTCCCCCTTTTGGTGTCCATACATTTGTTCTCTACATCTGTGTCTCTATTTCTACCCTGCAAACTGGTTCATCTGTACCATTTTTCTAGATTCCACATATATGCATTAATATACGATATTTGTTTTTCTCTTTCTGACTTACTTCACTCTGTATGACAGTCTCTAGGTCCATCCGCGTCTCTACAAATGACCCAATTTCGTTCCTTTTTATCAGCCAATCAATTTAAAGAAGTAATGTGTTAACCAGAAGAGGTCAGCTACAAAAACATAAGA
This sequence comes from Balaenoptera ricei, assembly GCF_028023285.1. Taxonomy (NCBI): domain Eukaryota; kingdom Metazoa; phylum Chordata; class Mammalia; order Artiodactyla; family Balaenopteridae; genus Balaenoptera; species Balaenoptera ricei. The sequence goes on from NC_082641.1 coordinate 129,847,510, forward strand.
AAATGGTGCCCCAGTCGCAAAGAGTAGCAGCAACCATCCAGGGAAATTAGGTCTGACTCACTCTTGGGAGCTCCCAGTTCCCAGGGCAGGTTTATTCCTAATGAGGGAATTAGCTGTGAAAGCGTCTGCTAAACTATCCATCATGCACTTGAAATCAAATAAGTAAATTCCTTTTTCTGTTTCCTGCCATCCAAGAGAAATTTTGATTGTTTTTGGTTTCTCATGTAGCTTTCTGTATAGAAAGGTGGTGATGCTACACAAGTTCTACATAGATATCCTAGCTTATGTAACACTTTATCCATTTACAATGAGAAACCCTGTAGGCATTCCGGAGTCTTTACGAGTTTCTATGATCTTGATTAATGATGACAATACTCCTGAAAGCTGGGTCTACACTCTGTTACTAACAAAAATAAGGTTTCTAAACTTGCAATCCTGGACCTTCTTCTGATTGACCGACCAACCTTCCATTAGAGAACGATTTGTCAAACTTTTCTTCATCATTACTCCTTTAAGGAGTCTTTTAAACTAATTTTGAAGGTTTTAAAAAATTTTTTAAACTAATTGCTGCCCCACGAAATTTTAATGTCACAGATATATGGTATATGTATTTATATACTATATATCTGCAATTTATGCATAAGGAGTAAAATCTTTCGCTCCTCCTTCCAAGGATCAACTTTTGCCCCCTTGGAGTCAATAATGCCCCAAATGAGAATACATGGTCTTGGGATACTCTAAACTTGCTCTCTGTCTTGCAATGAAACCTCAATGTTATACAGCAGACTTTTCAAAAATTCCCATATGCTTTCATTTATCTGCACAATTATTTTGAGGGGTACTCTTAGATTACTGTGAGAACAATTATGAAATTATATTCATTTCCTTTGTGCAGAATGAACTATTTTCTATACTTACAAATGTGAACTTGAACTTGAATATACTGGTTTATTGTTTAGACAAATAATCTGATCTAAGCTTGTCTCTCTTGCTGAAAGTCATTGCCAAAATGAGAAGCACCTGTTATGTCCTGTTGCTAGTTCTCACAGTTACTGGAACTACACAGAAGTCTTTCTGGACTTTCTGACTTTACTTTGGCATCACTTATATTTATTAAACCTCTCCTTGTTCATTTTCCTGGGACAAGTGTCAATTGATTTCTTCTGTGTCCCCAGATACAATATGGCTATTCCATTCTCTCTATTTTTACATCTGCTCCTCTTCTTGCCTGGAATGTTATCCTCCTTTCTATCCATCCAAATTCAAGGCACATTTCTTTCAGTAAGTGTTTCCATCCCACAATGACGTCTTTCTTCTCTCTTCCAGCAGCATTTCCTATCTCTAGTACTCATTTGGTATGTATTTATCCACTCCTGATAGGCCTGGATTAGGACCCACAAACACATTGCACCAAACTGAGGATGGAGGCCCTCTCCACTACTTTACCCATGACAGACATCAATAGTCAGTCACCTCAATCCTACTGAACAATGAAGAAGCTCGAGAGACAGACTGTGCTCAGGAATAACTACTTCTTTGGTAAACGAATAGATGAATGCATCTACCTAATGTGGATGCCTCCATGAATGCCACGGCCCACATCCCAGAGCCCAGTGGAAACTTAAATTGAAAAGTCGAAAAAAATGTAGACCTAGGTGGGAGAGAAGTCTTAGTCATGCCTGGCTCACATCTGAGTTCTGAACATCTGTGGATTTCAATTTTTTCTTTTTTGTTGTTAATGTTGAGTAATTTATTCTAGGACTAAAGCCTCAAGTTTTCCTATATCTGAGTTCTTAGAATAATTGTTTCTTATAGGTCCCTTGGACATGGAAACATTTGCCAAGAGAACAGAAGACTCAGGTAGACCCCAGTTGCTGCTTTCGTATATGTGAAAAGATGATGGGCTTTCAGCTCCATGTAAAGTAAAGAAGACATTTCTTACAGTAAATGCTTATCAAGGTCAGAGCACACTTCCTTTGGAGATGTGTCCCATGTCACTAAAGGTGTTGAAGAATTCACTTGAAAGCTTGGAAAGGAATCATTAGAAAGTATTCAAACTTCAAAAGGCGGCAGTGGGGAGACCAGATCGCCATTAAGTTCTTCTCTGGTCCCATGAAACTATAATTCAGATGGTTCATCCCAGGGCTGCCTGGATAATTCACTGAAGAGTATCTTACTCGAAAGTATAGGCTATTCTCTGAAGTGCCTGATTTCTTTACCTTGATGAGGACACAAGCTATACTCTCAAACCTTGCCACTTCCTGTGCTCAGTGACAATCAAACAAAGGAGTCATCACATGGGAGAAAAATAGAAAACAAAACAAAAAGTGTTTTAACATTACTATTATTACTGCTGCTGCAAAGAAAAGCATTTGATTTCTACCCTTGTCTTACTCCAAAAAATTATTAAGATGCTCTTCCCAGGTGTGGGGTAGCTGTTTTGATTACAAGCTGTTTGAATATTACATTTCTTCCCAGACAGCTACTTTCTGCTGTAGGCAAATTGAGCTGTTTTCATATAAATACAGCCAATGCTTCGACAATGTTTTAATTACCAACTTTAATGGGTACTTGACTGGGTTTGGTTTTTTTTTCCCCCACATCAAAATCCTCTGAATGACCTCCCTAATTCAGATAGATCCAGAGGAAGATCAAAAGTTGAAAACCCAAAGTTGAAATGTTTCCTAAAATCTCCCTATTACAATACTTATCATCATATACATTTCACATTAACATCTTCTGCAAGTAACCTCATGTCTTTTCTTAGTGGAGAAAGTTTCATAAAAATAACTAATATCTGCTGAGCATGTACTGTGTGCTAGTTACACAGTGCTTTCTATTCATTATATACTTTTATCCTCACAACTGGTGAAATGGGGATTATTATTTCCATAATCTCATTAAATGAGAAGAGATCGAGGCTCTGAAAGATCAGATGATGGCCCAAGAAGGTATAGTTTATAGGTTGTGTAGCTAGGGTTCAAACCTATGCTCATCTGGTTCTGAAGCCTGAACTCTTCACAACAATATTATGCTTTATGCCAATGATCCTCTCCACACTAAGAAAAATTGTCCTTTTCCCCCGAAACTCTTGAATATCCTGACAGATTCTTAGGAAGTAAAAAACCAGTTTCTAATTCACTTGACCCTAGAACCTAACTCCATTTTACCTATGAAAAAAAATTGTATTTTTAGCATGGTTTTTAGAAATGAATTTTCTAGGAATGTAACTATAAAGTCAGTCAAGTCAAGGGAAGACTATATTTTATTTTGTTCAGAACTTTACCAGGAATCATTCATCACTTTGGTAAACCATGCAATCAACAGCATTGCTCTTCCTAGTATTTGGGTTGCTGCTACGACACACTTGGATCAGTTTGCATTTGTAGCTGTGACAGTCATTATGATTCTAAATGTGTGTGTCTGTGTGTGTGTAAGTCCCAATTTCAAAACAGTAGCTGTAAGAAAAGTGTTGATTATACTCATTTAGATATTGTCTTGCTTCCCTCAAATCCAAACACATTCATTACAAGTAGATATGCGTTCTAGTATAATTGTATCCAGGCACTGAATAATATTGATTTATTATAAACTGGTTTTCTCTCATTTCCCTTTCATATTTTATTTAGAGCATTACTTTGATTTTATAAAAGTATCCATCAAAGTTGGTTATATTATCTATAAACTTCATATGGGGATACGAAAGGAGAACATTACAAATATTTTTTTAAAAAGGGGGCTCTAGGTCTAGTACGGTTGAAATATGGATCAACAAAAGGTAATGTTTTAATGTTCATGTACTTTTTTCTGTCAGTCTTCATTTGATTATCAACAGGCCAGTGATCTGTTATATTCACCTTTGCAGCCCTGATGCCTAGGACAGAACATCTCAGCTCTAGTGGACCATCCACTCCCTCCACAAACATGTTCTAAGGGCTGCTCTGGGTCAGACACAACTGGGACTATGACCATGGACAAGACAAGCAACAAACAAGCAACCAACAGAATAAGATACACGCAGATGACAGTGAAGCACCAAGAGGAAAATGCAGGTGCCAGAAGATGAACCACAGTAGGGGTAATTTAGATAGCTCACTAAAGGGAGACTTCTCTGAGAAGTTAACTTTTTATTCTAAGGCTGAACTATGAGAAGGAGTCAGCCATGCAAGAGCCAGCAAGAGCATTCTAGGCAGAGGAAACTGCAAATACAAAGACCTGAGGCTTGGTAGGGCTTAGTGCTACCTCAGGACAGAACACCTGACATGTGGCTGGATGTTGGTGAAAGGAAGCAGAATTTGTCACCCCAAAATATACCTTTTTGGCATAAGAGGATTTTAGGTTGATTATTTTTAACAAACAGCAGACATAGGAGAAGCTCTGACAATCAAGCAGAAGTTACCCTTTTGTAAGAGAAATTTACATTTACAAGGAAAATCTCCATTTGTAAGGATGTCTCCCTCTATGTACCAGGAAGAAGGAAAAGACTAAACTCTAGAAACTCTTATCTCTTATCAACAGAGAAGACAGAGACTTAAATCTGCATCGCACCACACCCTTGTTCACTGTGCTTTGCCTGAAAGCCTCCCACAACTGCCTCCCCTTCTCCCAACATTTATTGTCTTTAGCTGGACATGGTATTTAAGGTGATGGCTTGGGCCACTTCAGTTTTTCTAGGTATCTTCCATGTATACATGAGGTATACAGGTTATAAAACTTGTTTTTCTCTTGTTAATGTCCTCTATAACAAGTGGAGTCTCAGCCAAGAACCTAAAATGGGAGAGAGGGAATTATTTTTCCTCCCCTACAGTGGTGATGGAGACGATGGGGGATGAGAATAGTACAAGACGAGTTGACAGAGGCAAGCAAGGACCAAATCCTACTTGGCCTCATAGGTCTTGGTAAAGCATTGGGATTTTATTCTAAGAGCAATGTGAGGCTACTGGAGTGCCTTTGGGAAGAAGAGAATTTTAAAAGATGATTCTGGCTGCAATAAGGAGAATGGACTACTGGCATTCAATAGATACTTGCTTAATAAGTAAGTGCCCAAATACACAGATCCACGCATGAATGAATGACTTGATGTACGAATTCAATGATGCAAAAAAAGCCAAGGGCTGCACGCATGTGCTGGGCTCACACCTCACCTCCTCCCTCTTCTCTTTTGCTGTGTGACCTCCCATTAGTCCCTTCCTGAGCCTCAAGATCCTCACAGAACACTATGCCTTGAAGATCCCCTCCATTTCTGAAATAATTCAGTAACTTCTGCCTGCCCCGCCCTACTGCCAAGGCTTTCATGCTTCAAGCAGCTGAAAAGAAAAGCTGCTGAATCCCTCTGCTCTGTTTATCATCCTCGGTTTGGCATTTTGTCTGCAGCTGGGGCTCTCTCTATAAGAACACTCAGCATCTATAAGCTGACTAATTTCCATGTTGATTGCAAAGCTGGAAATGTATACACTTGTCATTCTTATTCTTGGCCCAGATGCTTTGTGCCAACAGTAGCTCTGACGATGGGGCGCTGACACCACTTGCTAGTTATTGTCTGATGTGCAATTGACACGAGTGGGTTTAGAAGGAGGCACAATTTGATAATCTGACTCCATCTGCAAAGCAATCACGAGTCACATTATGAAGAAAATGCCAGTAAAACTGGGGATGTAACTGTCTTATTTTCGACTTCCCTTACCCTAGCAAAGACTGTGTAAAGACTTATTGATGTGTGAACGAACTTTTTATTTTTTTAATATAATGAGCATCTCTTAGAGCTTTGAATTTATATAAGTACAGCAAGTGACAGGCTATAAAACAAAATGCTTTCACATATATGATCTCATTTTGCAAATGCATTGTATTAGCGTTATTAAGTAATATGTGTTTGATGATAATATTCAAACCACACAGAAGCATATAATATTGAAAGAAAATATTTCTGAAGTACAGGCCCAGCTCACACCATATGATAATAGTGGCTGAGGTGAGACTCTATAAATTCAGACTACATGAATTCAGATCCTGTTTCCACCTCTTAGATAATTTTCTGTTCTAACTCCAGACATGGTATTTCAATTCTCTGTACCTCAGTTTTCTCATCTGTATAATGGAAATAATAGTAATATCTTTGTAACAGAGGTGTGATGGAGATTGCCTTATGAATGTACAATTTAGAATAGTGCCTGGTATGTATAAGAGCTCCATCAATATCATCTATTCTTTTTATCCATTTCATTACTCCTCCACTCCAAAGCCAACCACACCTGGTGTGTGTCCTACAGTTCTCAATCTAAACAGTTATCTACTCATGAACGTTTTATCTCTATTTTCTTTTATTAAAATGAGACTACAAGCTACAACAGATTTTTAAAATTTTTTTTTAAATTAAAAAATGCATCATGAAGATTCTTATCAATATATCTGCATCATTAATAATTGCAGTCTTTAACATGGATGGGCTAGCACATATTTAGTGATTCTTCAACTGATGGGCATTTGAGCTGCTTCGGACTTTTTCGCATTACTAATGGTGTTGCAGTAAACTTCCTTGTCATTTTATCTTTGCACATTCCTAAGAGTTTCTCTACAGGACAGATTATGAGAAGTACAAGATCCTCTCGGTTGTAGCTTTGCAAAAACTCTAAGGGGAAACAGGGTAAGTGGGTGCCATTATCCACAAAAGAGGTAAATTCCAGAAGTTTAGGAATTTCCCTAACTTTTCACAGATAGTACTTATAGCACATAGTGGAGATGAAGCAAATACTCAGGTCTTCTGATTCCAAACCCAGCACTCTGTCTTTTGGATGACATATAGTTGGGTAAAAATTGGGATGGTGTGTATGATAATCTCTGTAGCCTGCAGAGATTTTCATATTAAAAACCTTAATAGATTTATTAACTCCAGCTATAGATGGGCCTGATAGGCCTGACTATAAACTGACCACGCAAAGCCAGCCAACTCTGCTTTTTATCCATGCCCATAAAAAGATCCCCAATCCTTAAACATGGATTAAGGATAATATTTACTGAGAAGTTAATGTAGCAAAAGCATTGCACTGAGGATTAAAAGGCAACAAAGTTGAATCAGATACTGTGGAGAGATATTGCCCTGATTCAGCTCACAGTCTAGTGGGTAAAAGCGATGTGCCTAAATAATTAAAATACAGGATAGAGTAATTACTTGGAGAAATTGACAGATAACAGCCTTTGAGGGCTTAGTAAAGGAAAGATCAGCTATCATAAAGCACAGCCTACCTACTTTTACCTTCACTCCCTTAAGATCCCTGATACCATGTCACTAAAGTAAATTAGGTATGGCATTAATCCTATAGCCTCAGTCATCCTTTGAGACCCTAAATCCAACCACAGAATAATCATTTACTCATGAATGGACAGCAACCTTGAACTGAGCTGCAAAGTCCTAGCCTCTGTCAGCCATTTGTGAATGTAGGTTATAAGGTATAAAAATTGTTGAGATTAAGTGGGTAAATGAGATGGTCTATCTTTAAGGTTGGATTTTTTGGTCAACTTTATATCATATTCTGGGAATATTCATCCATGTGAATTGCATGAAATTTTTCTATTCAGTCATTGTTGTTTCGATATTTTCGAAAAAACAAAAGTAATTCTGGTGCCTGTCTCGCAGGTCATTGTCAAGCAGTAACAAAATCTTTTCACAGAATTTACCAGTCATTATTCTCAGGCTTTTATAACCTTGGTTTGAATCTACCACAATGAAATGAAATTCATTTTCTTTTTTGGTGTTCGTGGTCATTTAAAATCAACAAATGGACAGATGGAGTGCTCCTTACCACACTTACACCTCAGATGAACTGAATCTCTGTTTTTTCTATTGGCACAAAACTAAACAGTAAAAGCTTCAGCTATCTTTGCTATAAATCAGCGTTAGTTATTAGGGAGCTGAATGTGCTGGATATCTTACTCCTAGCAGTTTCAGATATGAACTTGATTGCTAGTGTTCTTTGAAATTCTTCTTTTCCAAAAGACTGATGTTGTTAACATTTATTCAATTTTCCAGATGCAGACAATCCAGCACAGAGGGCTGCTGCTTTATAATTCCACCTTCTGCTTGATCAGTAATTAAACTATAGAAAAGAAGGAGGTGGAGGAATCATCACCAGTATCTCAGTTAATAACAGCTAACTCTAGAACAACAAAATAAAATGTTTACTGAAAACCTTGCAAGCATCTATGAGTTGGGAAAGAAAGAAAGATTAATTTGATTGGTTCAATGTAAATGAATCAGAAACATATGTCTTGGCTTTCTCAACATGGCTGGCAAAATTCATGTAAGCTGTACAGAACCTATAGCACTTGAAAAGGGATTTGACAGACTGAAAATATATCTGTGCTGTCCTATAAGCAATGCAAATAACTCTTAAATTAGACACAGATTTTTTCCCCCCCAGTGGGCCAGGAAGCCTAAGTGCATAATAATAGCTTGCATTTCCATAGCTCTGTTCTTCCCCCAACCCTGTCAACAATCCTGAAATGCTATGAGCAGTGTATCCATTTTTCCCCTCAGTACTTATAGCAGGATGGTTCTGTGGGACAGAACACACACACACACACACACACACACACACACACACACACGATATATCCAGACACACAGGCACATATATATATGGAGAGAGAGAAAATACATACATAGTATTCAGTTAAGTCTAAATTTCAGATTAACAACAAACAACATTTTAGTATAACCCATGCAATATTTGGGATCACATTTATAGTAAAATAGTATTAAAAAATTTTTTTTTTTAGTATAAGCATGTGCCATGCAATATTTGGCATATGCTTACATTAAAAAGTATTTGTTGTTTATCTGTAATTCAAATTTAAAGTTTAACCAGTCATAAAATACATAAGTCATGGGGAGGTAACGTAAAGCATGGTGACTAATAATACTGTATTGCACAACTGAAAGCTGCTAAGAGAGTAGATCTTACAGATTCTCACCAAGAGAAAAAACATTTATAACTATGTACGGTGACAAATATTAACTAGAATTATTGTGGTGGTCATTTTGCAATGTATACAAATACTGAATCATTATGTTGTCCACCTAAAACTAATATAATGTTATATGTCAATTTAAAAAAAATTTAACTGGATATTCTATATTTTTCGCTAAATCTGGCAAGCCTAGTTTTATTGCCTCCCCAAACTAGATAAATGAGACAAGAACTATAGTTTGTGGGTTAGAGAATTTTGCCTTTCTTCAAAGGAAGAAAACATCTAGAATAAGAACCGTCTAGAGGTAGCAGAAACTTCATCAACATAGGTCTCAGAAAGGAAAGGCATACCACTACAATTATATAAGGAACACAATCGTGGCTTTTATAAACATGACTCTACTTGTGCTCTGCTAGAAGACCCTTCCTGTTTTCAGTACTATTATGGGACAACTAAGTATACTCAGAAGGAGTGTGAAGCATATATTTTATTTGGGGGACTTAATAGGAAGGCAGAGAACATGAGGTTACTGCCCACCTGAATGCGAGAAGAAAAGGGCAGCCTGATACGTGTATGGGTACTAAAGGGAGCATAGTGTCCTAGAGAGGGTTGCAGACTAAGGATCAATAGTCTTTGCGAGCCTCATTCTATATTTTGTTTACTATTATATTCTCAATTCTAAGCATTGTGCTTGATGCTGTGGGTACTCAGTAAATATTTGTGGAAAAAATGAATGAATGGACTTTCCCATTGCTAAAATCAAAGAATGAAACCAAGTCACCTAAAACTCTAATGTTTCAAACCATGCCTAAATTTCTCAAGACGTATCTCTGGGGTTATCTTAATAGAAGAAGTAGGTGTCAGAGGCAGGCACACCTCTCCTCCTTCAGCCAGAGCACTTCCTTACCTACTTCTTTCCTGCACTGAGGTTCAAATGAGATTTCATTTTAAAATGATTCACTGGAAAAAATTAAATAGTTATAAAAATGCATTTAAGATTTAGAAGACATACCTCAGTCCGAAGTTCTTTGACTCCACCCACAGCCTTTCTCCAAAACAAAATGTCCACACATTTGCTCCAAGCCAGCAGGAGGTAACTGAGAACACACAGTCCTAAAGGACAGGAGAGTAAAAGCAAACTTGAAAAAAAAAGTTTCTTACTCTCAGTAACAGTAAGTCTTGCCTGGAGTGATAATTATTGTTGAATTACAATACAAAAATGAGGAAGAAAAAAATCACGTGCAATCTCTCCAGCAGTTTGTCATATTGAAAATATGGCATAATTGATTCAACAAAGGCACCAAGGGAATACAAAACTGTGATCAGTTTTTCTGTACTGTTTATATCTATCCTGACAGAAGCCTAATTGCATAATTTATCATTATGAAATAAACTGTAGAGATTACAGATATATGTGGTAATCAGCAGGATGGTGTTACTAGCTTTTGTGTAAATCACAGTTGGCATTTTGTGTTCAATACACAAACCAGTCTCCCTTTTGACCATGTACAACTATATTCCAATTGCCATGCTAAATGTTTCAATGACCTACGTAATCCATTAAGTGTGATATTTCTGTCCCCACCTCCACCTCCAGGAAATCTCTACCTGTCTCTAGTTCATGAGCTCAAATGAGGATGTTACTGGCAGGGAGGGGGTGGGGCGTTACTTTGAAAGTGACCTTGAGCTTTGCTCTGCTCTGAGAAATAGGCTTCCATGACTTCCCATGGAAAAGAAATCCAAATTCTTCAAGGTCCTTGTCTCCAGCCACTCTCCTTTGGCCTTAACATGCACCCATTACATCACAGCTACATTTGATTACTTGCCAGTCACTGAAAACATGATCACCTTTTTCTTCTCTGATCCTTTGTTTATTTCTCTGAATCCTCCTGTTTTACATACATATTAAAATGTCTATATTTGTAAACCATTTCACATTAGGCATGCTTCTAAGAACATACCTGTCATTAAAAGGACAGCAGACTTCTGATGGTGGGAGGACAGAATAGATACACTTTCCCCTATTTCTCCTGCTAACTACAAAGGAAACTTCTTATATTGTTTATAAAACAAACATAAGAAACTCGGAAAGGTTAAGAGGAGGTGGCAGCCTAGATAGGGAACTGTGCCCTGAACAATGAGTTACCTTGGTTTTCTTTTTGCCTCATATATCCCAGACTGGGTGCTGCAGAAGCTAGTAACAGGGAAGTGCTGATGGGCACAAAAACAACAGCAAAAGACACAACAAAGCCTACCAAAGGAAAACAAAAGGGGAGCACCTCTCCTTCCCTCTGAGGGGTATAACAGGAGGCCTAATGCAGAATCAGGTCTTCACACACCACTACTCCACCTTAGTGTTGGTGGGGGCCACAGAGGAGAAGTAAGGAAGGATCTTACTGACACTTCCAGGGTGATCTCAGTGTAAGCCTAATGGCAAAGAGTAAGTCCCAACAATGCCCAGTAATGAGGAACTCCTCACCCTAAAGTGTAAATGGAGGCCAAGGGGGAAACGTAATGAGGTAGAACCCTCCCAGACTTCCACTGCCAGATGATGTCAGAAAATGCCAGTTAAAACATAAGACATAAATAAGATCCACAAGGACACAACACAATATCCCAAATGTCTAGGTTTCAATTAAAAATCACTCAATATACGAAGAACCAGGAAGACCTCAAACTGAAAGAAACAGTTAATAGATGCCAACATTGAGATGAAAGAGAGGCTAGGCTTTTCTGACAAAGGTTTTATAGCAACCATCATAAAAATGCATCACCAAGTAATTAAGAATTTGTTTGAAACAAATAAAAAATAAAGTCTCAACAAAGAAATAGGTGTAAAGAAGAGCCAAACAGGAAGTGTAAAACTTCAAATATAGTGACCAAAAGAAAAAAGTCAATGAATAGGCTCAAAAGAAAATGTAGGGGAAAGTAGGAAGAACCAGTGAGTTGGAAAAAAAAATAGAAATTACCCAATATGAACAGAGAACAATGTGAACAGAGAGAAAATAGACAAAAAATAAAAAGAGCCTTAGGGACTTCTATGCCTATTAAAAAAAAGATTTAATATTCTTGTCATTCGAGTATCAGGAAGAATTGAAATTACAGTGTTTTCTCTGACTACAATGGAATCAAACCGTAAATCAATAACAAAAAGATAACAGAGGCATCTCCAAACGTGGAAACTAAACAACATAATTCCAAATAATCCACAGGTCAAAGGGGAAGTCTCAAAAGAAATTAAAAATATATTGAAATGAGTGAAAATTAAAATATGACATATCAAAGAAGATACACAGATGACAAATAAGTATATGAAGAGATACTCCACACCATATGTATGTCATCAGGAAAATGCAAATTACAACAACAATTATTAGAATGGTCAAAATCCAAAACACTGAATACATCAAATGCTGGTGAGGATGTGGAACAATAGGAACTCTCATTCATTGATGGAAGGAATGCAAAATGGTACAGCCACTTTGGAAGACAGTTTTGTGGTTTCTTACACTACTAAACATACTCTTACCTTACAATCCAGTAATCACACTCCTTGGTGTTTACCCAAAGGTGTTGAAAACTTGTGTCCACAAAAAAACCTATACACATATGTTTACAGCAGCTTTATAGTCATAACTGCCAGAACTTGAAAGCAGCCAAGATACCCTTCAGTACGTGAATAAATAAACTGTAGTACATACAGACAATGGGATACTATTTAGCACCAAAAGGAAATAAATTATTACAACTTGAAAAGACATGGAAGAATCTTAAATGCATATTACTGAGTGAAGGAAACCAATCTGAAAAGGCTACATACTATAAAATAATTTCAACTATATGACATACTGGAAAAAGGCAAACCATGGAGACAATAAAAGGATCAGTGACTGCCAGGGGGTAAGGGGGAGGGAAGGATGAATAGGTAAAGCACAGAGGATTTTTAGGGCAGCAAAAATGTTATATATGATACTATAATGGTGGATATATGTCATTATACATTTGTCAAAACCCATAGAATGTGCAACACCTAGAGTGAACTGTAATACAAACCATGGATTTTGGGTGATTATGGTATGTCAATGAAGGTTCATCAATTTGAATAAATTTACTACTCTGGTGGGGATGTTGATAATGACAAAGGCTATGCCTTTATGGCAGCAGGGAGTATGTGGGAAATCTCTACCTTCTCCTTAACTTTGCTGTGAATCTTAAACTACTTAAAAATAGTCATAAATAAATAAACAAACAAACATACAACATATCAAAATTCATGTGGCACAGCTAACACATTGCTGTGAGGAAAACTTACAGCACTAAACACATACATTAGAAAAGAATAAAACTCTCACATCAATAAATGTAAGGACCGAAATAGATAAAAATGGAAACAAAAATAGAGAAAACTCAATGAGATGAACAGGTGGCTCTTTGAAAAGATCAGTAAAATTGACAAGCCTCTAGCAAGATTGACAAGCACAAAAAGGGAGAAGACATAAATTATTATTATCAGTAATGACATGCACTATTATTACAAACCCTGCAGACATAAAAGAGATAATAAAGGAATATTATGAAAATTTCTACACACATAAATTTGAAAACAGATGAAATGGACCAATTCCTGGAAGCTACCATAATATACTTAATATGAAATATTATGAATAGCCTTATAACTATTAAGGAAATGAGATTTATAATTTTAAAACTCCCAATAAAGTAATCTCCAGGCCAGATGGTTTCACTGAAAAATTCTATCAAATTATTAAAAAGAAGTAACACCAATTCTATAAAATCTCTTCTAGAATACAGAAGAGGAGGAAACAGTTTCTATTCCTTTATGAAGCTAGTATCACCCTGTCACACAAAGATAGTACAAAGACAGAAAACTATAGACCACTATCTTTTATGAATATGATCACAAAAATCCTTAACAAAATATTAGCAAAATAATTCAACAATACATAATAATATATATATGTATACCATGACCAAGTAGAGTTTGTTCCAGAGATGCAAGGCTGGTTCAATATTCAAAGATCTCTTGGTGGTGGTGTAGGAAGATCCCGAACTCACTTCCTCCCATAAACATAACAAATCTACAACTAAATATGGAATAATTCCCTCAGAAAGGGACCCCAAAAGTGGATGAACAGAGCCTCCAAAAAAACAGGTAAAAGGACAGCATCAGCACAGATAGAAGAGAAAGAGATATGGGCTGGCCTAGGAAAAATCCACACCATAGCTGCAGCAATCCACAACTAAGAGGAATTACAAAAGTACAAACATTTGCCCTGAGAAATGAGTGATTTGTGCTCCGCTTCAATCACACTAACCCCTAGATCCTACAAAGTAGATTCAAGCCCCCCAAAACACCTGGCTTTGAAAATCAATGGGGAATATGCCCAGAAAAACTATATAACTGCAGTGAATGGAAATTTCACTCTTAAAGGGCTTGTGTACAGACTCACTTGACCTGAAAACCTGTGCAAAAACACCAGACTGAAAAGTGCATGGATCATAGGTGAAGGGGACTCACATACTAATCTTGAAGCATCTGCAGGATAGGCAGGAATCAGTTGGGACACTCCCTGGGGACTGAGTCACTGGCAGGAGTCACTTAGTGATCTCAGTTTAACTTGCTAATACCAATGCTTGTGGGTGCCATTTTGGAATTCTTTATCTAAACTGTTCATGCCAGTTGGCACACACACTGAGAGCCCTATCCACTGCTGTACCTCTGCCCAGACTCACAGCTGGTTGAGCATTAACACCATCCATCACCACTGTGACAGCTGTGGCCCCAACAAAACAGGATGGCTAACACAGCCCACACAGGGGACAATCAGTGAGTGCCTAAATCTGGTGGTCAGGTGTGATTGTGCTTCTGAGCCCCATAGGACATCTCTTAAATAAGGCCACTTCTTCAAGATCGGAAGGGAAAGCTGATATACATAATACATATAAATAAACACACAAAATGAGGCAAAATGAGGAGATAAAGGAATTTGTTCTAAATGAAAGAACAAGACAAAACCTCAGAAAAAGAACTAAACAAAACAGAGATAAGCCACCTACCTGACAAAGAGTTCAAAATAATGGTCATAAAGATGCTTGCTGAAATTTGAAGAAGAATGGGTGAACATATGAGAACTTCAACCACAAGACAGAAAATATAAGAAAGTACCAAACAGAAGGTATAAGAGCACTGAAAAATACAAGAGAGGTTCAACAGAACGCTGAATGAGGCATAAGAATGAATCAGTGAGCTATAAGACAAAACAACAGAATTCACCCAAACAGAACAGCAAAATGAAAAAATAAAGAGGGAAGATACCTTAAGGGATATTTGGGGCAACTTTAAACATACAAACATTCACATTATAGTGATCCCAGAAGGAGAAGAGAGAGAGAAATAGCCGGAAAAATTATTTGAAAAAATAGTAGCTGAAAACTTCCCTAATACGGGGAAGGAAACACACACTGAAGTCCAAGAAGTGCAGAGAATTCCAAATAAGACGAACTCAAAGAGATAAACAGTAAGACACATTATAATTAAATTGGTAATAATTAAGGATAAAGAGAGAATCCTAAAAGCAGCAAAAGAAAAATAACTTGTTACATACAAGGGAAACACTGTAAGATTATGAGCAGATTTTCCCCAGAAACTTTACAGGCCAGAAGGGAGTAGTATGACATATTCAAAGTGCTGAAAGGGGAAAAAAAAAAAAAAAGGAAAATAAAACAATTTCCAATAAAGATATCTCTACACAGCAAGGTTATCATTCAGAATTGACGGAGAAATCAAGAGTTTCCTAGATAAGCAAAAGGTAAAGGAGTTCATCACCACTAAACTGGCTCTACAGGATACATTAATGAGACTTCTTTAAGCTGAAAAGAAATGTCACTAATTAATAATAAGAGAACATACAAAAGTAAAAATCTCACTGGAAAAGGTAAATAAATAATAAAGGTAGTATATCAATCACTTATAAAACAAACATGAAGGTTAAAAGACAAAAGTATTAAAAATAACAAAAATTAAATAATTAGTCAAAGAATACATAAAATAAGATGTTAAATGTACCATGCAAAGTATAAAATGTCAGGAGAGGTAGATAAAATGTAAAGCTTTGGAATGTGTTCACACTTAAGTTGCTACCAACTCAAAATAGGATGTCATATGTATGTGAAAATCATGGTAACCATAATGGAAAAACTTATAGTAAATATACAAAAGAAAATGAGAATGGAATCTAAATATTACACTACAGAAAACCACCAAAATACATGGGAAGAGAGAAAGAGAGAGAGAAAAAAAAAAAAAAGGAACAGAGAGGAACTACAACAACAGCCAGAAAACAATTAACAAAGTGACAATAAGTACATACCTATCAGTAATTACTTTAAATGTGAATGGATTATAATCTCCAATTAAGAGACACAGAGTAGCTCAGAAAAACAAACAAGACCCATCTGTATGCTGCCTATAAGAGACTAACTTCAGAAGAAATTTCAAAACCACACAGACTGAAAGTGAAGGGATGGAAAAATATATGCCCTGCAAATGGAAGTGAAGAGAAATCTGGAGTAACTATACTCACATCAGACAAAATAGACTTTAAAACAAACACTGTAATAAAAGACAAAGAATGGAATTATATAATAATATGGAGGTTAATCCAGCAAAAATTACCAAATTTATAAAAGTTTATACACCCAGAGGATCACCAAGATATATAAAGCAAATATTAACGGGCATAAAGGGAGATACTGACATAACACAATAATAGCAGGGGACTTTAACACCCTGCTTATATCAGGCTAGCTCGTCCAGGCAGAAAATCAATAAGGAAACATTAGACTTCAATGATACATTATACTAGATGGACTATATATATATATATATATATATATATATATATATATATAGAACATTCCATCTGAAAGTAGCAGAATACATATTCTTCTTAAATGCACATGAAACATGCTGTAGGATAGATCACATCTTAGGTCACAAAACAAGTCTCAATAAATTTAAGAAGATTAAAATCCTATCAGGCATCTTCTCCAAGCACAATGGTAGGAAACTGAAGATCAATCACAAGGGAAAAAAAAAAAGGAAAAACCACAAAAACTTGGCAATTAAACAACATATTACTGAACAACCAATGGGTCACTGAAGAAATCAAAAAAAATCTAGAGACAAACGAAAACAGAAATATAATACACTAATATAAATGGGATTCAGCAAAAGTGGTTTTAAGAAAGTTCAGAGCAGTACAGGCCTACCTCAGGAAACAAGAAAAATCTTAAATAACCAATCTAACTTTGTCTCTAAAGGAACTAGAAAAAAAGTACAAAGCCCAAAATTAATAGAAGGAAATCATAAAGATCAGAACAGAAATAATGCAATAGAGACTAAAAAAATAGAAAAGATCAATGAAACAAACAACTGGTTCTTTGAAAAGATAAAATTGACAAGCCTGTAGCTAGACTAAGCAAGAAAAAAAGAGAGAGGATCCAAATAAATAAAATCAGAAATAAAAGAGGAGAAGTTACAACTGATACCACAGAAATACAACAGATCATAATAGACTACTCTGAACAATTATATGCCAACAAATTTGGACAGCCTAGAAGAAATAAATAAGTTCTTAGAAACACACAATCTTCCAAGACTCAATCATGAAAAAATAGAAAACTTGAATAGATTGATTACTATTAAGAAGACTGAAACAGTGATCAAAAATCTCCCAACAAACAAAAGCCCAGTACCAGATGGCTTCACTAGTGAATTCTACAAAACATTTAAAGGGAGATTTAATACCTATCCTTCTTAAGCTCTTCCAAAAAATGAAGAGGTGGGAAAACTTTCAAACACATTTTACGACTCAGCATTACGCTCATAACAAAACCAGACAAGGACACTACGCTACGCACACACTCTTACAGGCTAATATCTTTCATGAACATAGGTGAAAAAATACTTAGTAGAATATTAGCAAACTGAATCCAACAGTGCATTAAAATAACTATACACCTTGATCAAGCGGGAATTATTCCAGGGATGTAAGAATGATTCAACATCCACCAATCAATCAATGTGATACATCACATTAACAAAATGAAGGATTAAAATCATATAATCATCTTAGTAGTTGCAGAAAAAGATTTGAAAAAATTCAACTTCCATTTATAATAAAAACTCTCGATAAAGTGAGTACAGAGAGAAGGTACCTCAATAAAGACAGTAATGACAAACCCACTGCTAACATAATATTCACTGGCAAAAAACTAAATGCTTTTCCTCTAAGGTCAGAACAAGACAAGGATGCCCACTCTAGCCACTTTTATTCAACATAGTATTGAAAGTCCTAGCCACATCAATTAGGCAATAAAAAGAAATAAAAGACATTCAAATTAGAAAGAAGGAAAACTGTCACTATTTGCTAATAATATGATACTATATGTAAAAACCCATAAAGATTCCACCAAAAAATTGTTAGAACTAATAAATTAATTCAGTAAAGTCAGAGAATACAAAATCAATATGTGGATATCTGTGGTATTTCTATACACTGATAATGAACTATCAGAAGAGAAATTAAGAAAACTATCTCATTTACAATTTTATCAAAAAGAATACCTGGAAATAAATTCAATCAAGGAGGCCAAAGACATGTACACTGAAAACTGTAAGACACAGATGAACAAAACTGAGTAAGACACAAATAAATTTTAAGATATTCTGTTTTCATAAATTGGAAAAATATTGTTAAAATATGTTCATACTACACAGAGAAATCTACAGATTTAATGCAATCCCTCTCGAAATTTCAAAGACAGATCACAGAACTAGAACAGATAATTCTAAAATTTAAATAGATTCACAAAGGATCCTAAATAGCCAAAATAATCTTGAAAAAGAAGAAAAACTATGGAGGTACTGTACTCCCTGGTTTCAAACTATGCTACAAAGCTATAGTAATCAAAATAGTATGGTAGTGGCACAAAAATAGACACACAGAACAATGAAACAAAATTCAGAACTCAGAAATAAACCCACATATATATGGACAATCAATTTATGACAAAGCAGCAAGGATCATAAAATGGAGGCAGTATAGTCTCTTCAATAAACAGTGTTGGGAAAACTGCTCAGGCACATGGAAAAGAATTAAACTAGAACACTACATTATACCATACATACAAATTAACTCAAAATGTACTAAATAATTGAATGTAAGACTGAAACCATAAAACTACTAGAAGTAAACAAAGGTGGTAATCTCATTGACATTGGTCTTAGCAATGTTTTTGTAGATCTGACTCCAAAGGCAAAGGAAGCAAAAGCAAAAATAAACAAATGGAACTACATCAGTAAAAAGCCTCTGCACAAGTGAAGGAAACCATCATCAAAATGAAAAGGCAACCTATTGAATGGAAGAAGATATTTGCAAATTATGTATCCAATAAAGAGTTAATACCCAAAATATATTAAAAATCCATACAACTTAACAATAAAAAAACCAAATGACCCAATTAAAAAATGGGCAGAGGAGCTGAAGAGACATTTCCCCAAAGAAGACATACAGATGGCTGACAGGAACATGAAAAGATGTTCAATATCACTAATTATTAGGGAAATGCAAATCAAAACTACAAGGAAACCACATCTGTTAGAATGGCTTTTATCAAAAAGGTAAGAAATAACCAATGTTGGAGAGGATGTGGATTAAAGCAAACCCTTGTACACAGTTGGTAAGACTCTAAATTGGTGCAGTCACCATGGAAAACAGTATGGAGATTCCTCAAAAAATTAAGAATAGAACTATCATATAACCCAGGTATTCTACTTATAGGTATTTATCCAAAAAAACACTAATTTGTAAAGACATGTGCACCCTTATATTCATTGCAGCATCATTTACAATAGCTAAGATATTGTAACAACCTAAGTATCCAGTGATGGATGAATGGATAAAGAATACATATATAGTGTGTGTGTGTGTGTGTGTGTGTGTGTGTGTGTATACAATACAATACTATTCAGCCCTAAAAAATAATTGAAGTCTTCCCATTTTCGACACCATGTATGGAGACTAAAGGTATTATTCTAAGAAAAATAAGTGAGACAGAAAAAAAAAAAATTTCACTCATATGTGGCATCTAATTTAAATAAATAAATAAATAAATAAATAAATAAAGACAAAAACAAACTCACAGATACAGAGAACACATTAGTGGTTACCAGAGGAGAAGGGAGGTGGGTAAAATGGGTGAAGGGGCTCAACTATATGGTGATGAATGGCAACTAGACTTGAGTTGGTGATCTCTTTGTAATATATACAGATGTTGAATTATAATGCTGTACATCTGAAACATAATGCTAAAAATCTTTCAGTATATTCCACCATATTAACAGATTAGAGAAAAAAATACATGATCATATTCACAAATACAGGAAAAGCATTTGACAAAATTCACTATCAATTCAAGATTAAAAAATAGCTCTCATAATCATAGGAATAAAGGGGAATTTCTTCAACCAGATAAAGTACATCTATATATATATTTAAAAAAATAAAACCCTACAGCTAACAGAGTTCTTAGTGATAAAAGACTGAATGCTTTCCCCTAAGATCAGAAATAAGCAAGGGTAATTTGTTCTCCCCACTTTAATTCAACATAGTGCTGGAAGTTCTAACCACTATACCAGGTAAGAAAAGGAAACCAAGGGCATACAGGTCAGAAAGGAAGAAATAAAACTATACATATTTGCAAATGACATGACTGCCTAAAAAGAAAATCCCAGAGAATCAACCCCCTAAAAATTAAAAAAAAACACATAAGTGGGTTCAGTAAGTTCAAAAGATATAAACATACTAAAATCATCAGTTCCATCTCTATATAATACCAATAAGCATGTGGACATAAAAATTAAAAATAGAATGATTTATAATGATGCAAAACAAATACTTAAATGTATATCTAACAAAATGTTTACAAGACTTGCATGCTGAAAACTAAAAACTGCTTATGAAAGAAATCAGATTATACCTGAATAGACATACTGCGTTCATGGATTAGAAAACTCAATATGGTAAAGAAATCAATTCTCCTCAAATTGACAAATAGGTTTAGTACAATTACTATCAAAATTACGGCAAGACTTTTTTTTTATAAATATAGGCAAATTTTTCTAAAATATGTATATGGAAATACAAAGGATCCTGAATAGGTACTACTACCATTTTGAAAAGAAGAATAATGTGGGAAAAATCAGTCTACTTGATTTCAAGCTTTAATATATAACCTTAGTAAGCAAGACTGAAGTACTGGCAGAGGTGTAGACATAGAGATCAATGGAACAGGATAGAGAACTCCAAAATAGATGCACACAGGGGCTTCCCTGGTGGCACAGTGGTTGAGAGTCTGCCTGCCAATGCAGGGGACATGGGTTCGAGCCCTGGTCTGGGAAGATCCCACGTGCCGCGGAGCAACTGGGCCCGTGAGCCACGACTGCTGAGCCTGCGCGTCTGGAGCCTGTGCTCCGCAGCAAGAGAGGCCGCCATGGTGAGAGGCCCGCGCACCGCGATGAAGAGTGGCCCCCGCTTGCCGCAGCTGGGGAGAGCCCTCGCACAGAGGCGAGGACCCAACACAGCCAAAAATAAATAAATAAATAAAATTATATATATATATATATATATATATATATATATATAAATATAAAAAAAAAAAAAATAGATGCACACAAATGTGCCCAACTCATTTTGCATAAAGGTACAAAAGCGATTTAACGGAGGTAAGAGACCCTTTTAATAAATGGTGCTGGAACCACTGGACATCAATAGGCAAAACAGACAACAAAAAAACCCTAAATCTCACACCTTGTAAAAATTAACTCAAAACAAATCATAGATTTAAACATGAAATGAAAATCTATAAACATTTTAGGAAAAATAAGATAAAATCTTTAGAATTTTGTTCTAGGCAAAGAGTCTTTAGTCTTGACATCAAAAGCATAATCCATAAAAGAAAAAATTGAGAAACTGGATTTCATCAACATTAAAAATTTTACCCTATGAAAGACTGTTGAGAGATGAAAAGATAAGTTATAGAGTGGGAGAATATATTTATAAAACATATTTGACAGATGACTAGTATCTATAAAATATGACTGTCAAAATGTAACACTAAAAGTCAAACATTCAAATTAGAAAATGGGCAAAAGATATGAATAAATATTTCACAAAAGAGGATATACTGATCACAAGCACATGAAAAAATGGTTCAGTATCATCAGCCATTTGGGAAGCACAGGTTAAAACCACAATGAAATATCACTATGCTCCTAGCAGAATAGCTAAAATTTAAAAAAAAATTAAAACCATCAAAGATTTGTGAGGATACAGAAAAATTTGATCACTTGATCACATTACTGGTGGAATTGTAAAATGATATAGCCACTCAGGAAAACAGTTTGGCAGTGTCTTAAAAAATGGAAAGTATGACTACCATGCAACCCAAAAATTACAATCCTGGGCTTTGTCCCAGAGAAATGAAAATTTATGTTCATACAAAGACCTGTACACAAATGTTTATAGCAGCTTTATAATTGCCCCAAACTGAAAACAACCTAGATACCCTTCAACATGTGAATTATAAAAAAAAAAATACCCAAAACGGTACATTCCTACCTTAGAATGCTACTCAGCAAAAAAAAAAAAATAAATAAAGTAAAAGGAACTATTGGTCCATATGACAATCTAGTTGAATCTTTAGAGGTTTATCCTGGGTGAAAAAAGCCAGTCCCAATACATTATATACTGTGAAATTTCATTTATTTAACATTATCCTAATGACATAACAGAAATGAACAATAAATTAGTGGGTCCATGATTGAAGGGTGGGCTGAGGATGGGAATCAATTGCAAGGAGGGCTACAAAAGAGCAGCACAATTTTTGAGGCAGTAGAAATGTTCTGTATCTTGACTGTATCAGTGTCACCATCCAGGTTGTGATACTGTACTATAGTTAAACAGGATGTTACCATTAGGGTCAACTGAGTAAATAGTAAGTAGAATCTTTCTGTATTATTTCTTGAATCTGCTTATCAAGCTATGATTATCTCAGAATAAAAAGTTTAATTAAAAATTTAGTAGTATGGAGGAGAGAGAGTTGTATACTTTTAGAGAAAAGTAAATGAGCTCTACAACAATAGACTGTTAGTATATTTGAAGCAATCTACAACACAGCTCCTGTCTTACTAATCGTAAGATGCTAGTACGTTATCTGGCACCTCAGGCTAGCATCGGGCTGTACCATTTGAGTCTTTTACTGTATTTCTCTGATCCTTTTTGTTGCTCCTCTCTCTTTTCAATCACCTATCTTCCCTGTATCCCTTAGGCCTTCAATATTCCTTTCCTTATCAAAAGATACTGCAAAGAATTGATCTAGCTAATCTAATCAACTTCAGAAACACATCAAAAATAAATGTCTATATCATTTTATGTAGAAGGAAAAATCACTAGAAACAGAAGATCTGGGGTGTAATTTCAACTTGATACTTCTTTGGAGAGTGCTCATGGGTGAATGATTTGACAGGAGTAAGCCTCAGTTTCCATTTCTTTAACATGATTAGACTTCTTGTCTTTTCTACCTCATAATGCAATGATTGTAAGAATAAAGGAATAGACCCACCACCAGAGCCTCCCATCAGAGCCTCAACCACCAGAGGACAGACAGCAGAAGCAAGAAAAACTACAATCCTGCAGCCTGTGGACCAAAACCCACAGTTACAGAAAGATAGACAAGATGAAAAGGCAGAGAGCTATGTACCAGATGAAGGAACAAGAAAAAACCCCAGAAAAACAACTAAATGAAGTGGAGATAGGCAACCTACCAGAAAAAGAATTCAGAATAATGATAGTGAAGATGATCCAGGACCTTGGAATAAGAATGGAGGCAAAGATTGAGAAGATGCAAGAAATGATTAACAAAGACCTAGAAGAATTAAAGAACAAACGAACAGAGATGACCAATACAATAACTGAAATGAAAACTACACTAGAAGGAATCAATAGCAGAATAACTGAGGCAGAAGAACGGATAAGTGACCTGGAAGACAGAATGGTGGAATTCACTGCTGCAGAACAGACTAAAGAAAAAAGAATGAAAAGAAATGAAGATAGCCTAAGAGACCTCTGGGACAACATTAAACGCAACAACATTCGTATTATAGGGGTCCCAGAAGGAGAAGAGAGAGAGAAAGGGCCAGAGAAAATATTTGAAGACATTATAATCGAAAACCTCCCTAACATGGGAAAGGAAATAGCCACCCAAGTCCAGGAAGTGCAGAGAGTCCCATACAGGATAAACCCAAGGAGAAACACGCGGAGACACATAGTAATCAAAGTGGCAAAAATTAAAGACAAAGAAAAATTATTGAAAGCAGCAAGGGAAAAACGACAAATAACATACAAGGGAACTCCCATAAGGTTAACAGCTGATTTCTCAGCAGAAACTCTGCAAGCCAGAAGGGAGTGGCATGATATACTTAAAGTGATGAAAGGGAAGAACCTACAACCAAGATTACTCTACCCGGCAAGGATCTCATTTAGATTTGATGGAGAAATCAAAAGCTTTACAGACAAGCAAAAGCTAAGAGAATTCAGCACCACCAAACCAGCTCTACAACAAATGCTAAAGGAACTTCTCTAAGTGGGAAACACAAGAGAAGAAAAGGACCTACAAAAACAAACCAAAAACAATTAAGAAAATGGTCATAGGAACATACATATCGATAATTACCTTAAACGTGAATGGATTAAATGCTCCAACCAAAAGACACAGGCTTGCTGAATGGATACAAAAACAAGACCCATCTATATGCTGTCTACAAGAGACCCACTTTAGACCTAGGGACACATACAGACTGAAAGTGAGGGGATGGAAAAAGATATTCCATGCAAATGGAAATCAAAAGAAAGCTGGAGTAGCTATACTCATATCAGATAAAATAGACTTTAAAGTAAAGAATGTTACAAGAGACAAAGAAGGACACTACATGATGATCAAGGGATCAATCCAAGAAGAAGATATAACAATTATAAATATATATGCACCCAACATAGGAGCACCTCAATACATAAGGCAACTGCTATCAGCCATAAAAGCGGAAATTGACAGTAACACAATAATAGTGGGGGACTTTAACACCTCACTTACACCAATGGACAGATCATCCAAAATGAAAATAAATAAGGAAACACAAGCTTTAAATGACACAATAGACCAGATAGATTTAACTGATATTTATAGGACATTCCATCCAAAAACAGCAGATTACACGTTCTTCTCAAGTGCGCATGGAACATTCTCCAGGATAGATCACATCTTGGGTCACAAATCAAGCCTCAGTAAATTTAAGAAACTTGAAATCATATCAAGCATCTTTTCTGACCACAATGCTATGAGATTAGAAATGAATTACAGGGAAAAAAACGTAAAAAAGACAAACACATGGAGGCTAAACAATACGTTACTAAATAACCAAGAGATCACTGAAGAAATCAAAGAGGAAATCAAAAAATACCTAGAGACAAATGACAATGAAAACACGACGACCCAAAACCTATGGGATGCAGCAAAAGCAGTTCTAAGAGGGAAGTTTATAGCTATACAAGCCTACTTAAAGAAACAAGAAAAATCTCAAGTAAACAATCTAACCTTACACCTAAAGAAACTAGAGAAAGAAGAACAAACAAAACCCAAAGTTAGCAGAAGGAAAGAAATCATAAAGATCAGAGCAGAAATAAATGAAATAGAAACAAAGAAAACAATAGCAAAGATCAATAAAACTAAAAGCTGGTTCTTTGAGAAGATAAACAAAATTGATAAGCCATTAGCCAGACTCATCAAGAAAAAGAGGGAGAGGACTCAAATCAATAAAATCAGAAATGAAAAAGGAGAAGTTACAACAGACACCACAGAAATACAAAGCATCCTAAGAGACTACTACAAGCAACTTTATGCCAATAAAATGGACAACCTGGAAGAAATGGACAAATTCTTAGCAAGGTATAACCTTCCAAGGCAGAACCAGGAAGAAACAGAAAATATGAACAGACCAATCACAAGCAATGAAATTGAAACTGTGATTAAAAATCTTCAAACAAACAAAAGTCCAGGACCAGATGGCTTCACAGGTGAATTCTATCAAACATTTAGAGAAGAGCTAACACCTATCCTTCTCAAACTCTTCCCAAAAATTGGAGAGGAAGGAACACTCCCAAACTCATTCTATGAGGCCACCATCACCCTGATACCAAAACCGGACAAAGACACTACAAAGAAAGAAAATTACAGACCGATATCACTGATGAATATAGATGATGCAAAAATCCTCAACAAAATACTAGCAAACAGAATCCAACAACACATTAAAGGATCATACACCACGATCAAGTGGGATTTATCCCAGGGATGCAAGGATTCTTCAATATATGCAAATCAATCAATGTGATACACCATATTAACAAACTGAAGAAGAAAAACCATATGATCATCTCAATAGATGCAGAAAAAGCTTTTGACAAAATTCAACACCCATTTCTGATAAAAACTCTCCAGAAAGTGGGCATAGAGGGAACCTACCTCAACATAATAAAGGCCATATATGACAAACCCACAGCAAACATCATTCTCAATGGTGTAAAACTGAAAGCATTTCCTCTAAGATCAGGAATGAGATAAGGATGTCCACTCTCACCACTATTATTCAACATAGTTCTGGAAGTCCTAGCCACGGCAATCAGAGAAGAAAAAGAAATAAAAGGAATACAAATTGGAAAAGAAGAAGTAAAACTGTCACTGTTTGCGGATGACATGATATTATACATAGAGAATCCTAAAACTGCCACCAGAAAACTGCTAGAGCTAATTAATGAATCTGGTAAAGTTGCAGGATACAAAGTTAATGCACAGAAATCTCTTGCATTCCTATACACTAATGATGAAAAATCTGAAAGAGAAATTATGGAAACACTCCCATTTACCATTGCAACAAAAAGAATATAATACCTAGGAATAAACCTACCTAGGGAGACAAAAGACATGTATGCAGAAAACTATAAGACACTGATGAAAGAAATTAAAGATGATACCAACAGATGGAGAGATATACCATGTTCTTGGATTGGAAGAATCAACATTGTGAAAATGACTATACTACCCAAAGCAATCTACAGATTCAGTGCCATCCCTATCAAATTACCAATGGCATTTTTTTACAGAACTAGAACAAATCATCTTAAAATTTGTATGGAGACACAAAAGACCCCGAATAGCCAAAGCAGTCTTGAGGGAAAAAAACGGAGCTGGAGGAATTAGACTCCCTGACTTCAGACTATACTACAAAGCTACAGGAATCAAGAAAATATGGTACTGGCACAAAAACAGAAACATAGATCAATGGAACAAGATAGAAAGCCCAGAGATAAACCCACGCACCTTTGGTCAACTAATCTATGACAAAGGAGGCAAAGATATACAATGGAGAAAAGACAGTCTCTTCAATAAGTGGTGCTGGGAAAACTGGACAGCTACATGTAAAAGAATGAAATTAGAATACTCCCTAACACCATACACAAAAATAAACTCAAAATGGATTAGAGACCTAAATGTAAGACCGGACACTATAAAACTCTTAGAGGAAAACATAGGAAGAACACTCTTTGACATAAATCACAGCAAGATCTTTTTTGATCCACCTCCTAGAGTAATGGACATAAAAACAAAAATAAACAAGTGGGACCTAATGAAACTTCAAAGCTTTTGCACAGCAAAGGAAACCATAAACAAGACAAAAAGACAACCCTCAGAATGGGAGAAAATATTTGCAAACGAATCAACGGACAAAGGATTAGTCTCCAAAATATATAAACAGCTCATTCAGCTCAATATTAAAGAAACAAACACCCCAATCCAAAAATGGGCAGAAGACCTAAATAGACATTTCTCCAAAGAAGACACACAGACGGCCACGAAGCACATGAAAAGATGCTCAACATCACTAATTATTAGAGAAATGCAAATCAAAACTACAATGAGGTATCACCTCACACCAGTTAGAATGGGCATCATCAGAAAATTTACAAACAACAAATGCTGGAGAGGGTGTGGAGAAAAGGGAACCCTCTTGCACTGTTGGTGGGGATGTAAACTGATACAGCCACTATGGAGAACAATATGGAGGTTCCTTAAAAAACTAAAAATAGAATTACCATATGACCCAGCAATCCCACTACTGGGCATATACCCAGAGAAAACCGTAATTCAAAAAGACACATGCACCCGAATGTTCATTGCAGCACTATTTACAATAGCCAGGTCATGGAGGCAACCTAAATGCCCATCAACAGACGAATGGATAAAGAAGTTGGGGTACATATATACAATGGAATATTACTCAGCCATAAAAAGGAACGAAATTGAGTCATTTGTTGAGACGTGGATGGATCTAGAGACTGTCATACAGAGTGAAGTAAGTCAGAAAGAGAAAAACAAATATCGTATATTAACGCATGTATGTGGAACCTAGAAAAATGGTACAGATGAGCCAGTTTGCAGGGCAGAGGTTGAGACACAGATGTAGAGAACGGACATATGGACACCAAGGGGGGAAAACTGCGGTCGGGTGGGGATGGTGTTGTGCTGAATTGGGCGATTGGGATTGACATGTATACACTGATGTGTATAAAATTGATGCCTAATAATAATCTGCAGTATAAAAAAACAAACAAACAAAACAACTAATACTAAGCTTTCACTGGGTTATTTGTATGGAAATATGTTAATATAAATGTTTCAGACATTACATGAAATTTCTAAAAATCTTATATGTTCTGGTATAATGTTATAAGTCATAATCCTAGTTATTACCTTAAAATGTATATCTCAGAAATAACTAATTTTCTTGTCAACTGCATTATTATGAACTTTCATCAAATTTTTAACTGTGGTCATTTTTAAGTCTTTTGTCATTTACAGACAGTTCTGTGTGTACTCTGATGCTTTTGCAAATATGTTCCTATAAAAGGGTTTCATCTTTAAGAAATTCATGGAAAAGTCTCTGACAAGTGCAGGCTTCTGGTAACTGACTGTACTGCTGAACTGAATGAATAAGCATTTTCAGAACTCTAATGAAAAACTGATGAACTCATAAAAGTGCTAACAAAAGATCAAGATGAAAAAAAAATTAATTACATGGGACTGAGTGAACTGATGAGGATGAGTATAATTTTTGTGACTTTCTGTCTGAATTAAAAAAAAAAAAAAATCCCACAAGGACTCAGAGGCAAAGAATATACAAATCAATTTTCACTGCAAAGTAAAGGAGCTATTACAGTGGAGGATTACTGGACTGAATGTCAATATTATGACATAGTATGAGTGTGTTTCATGTTTGGTAATTGCAATCATTGTTGCTTTTGTTGTGGTCATCCATGTACAATGCTTGGTGTCAGTCTATTTATCTCTTGTAAAAATAAAATACAGTGTGTGTGTGTAAAAAAAAAAAAAAAAAAAAAAAAAAAAGAATAAAGGAATAGTGTTAAGTGATGATGGTGGTTTCCAGGCAGCTTAAATGCCCCTGCCATTCTGGGACACCATCATTCAAGCAGGGTTTCTGGACATATGAGGAAAAAGTGGTCTGACAGCATCAGTGATACCAATTAATTACCATTCTTTGAACTAGAATTATTATTAGTCTCAGAATAAACACTGAATGTCTAATGTAATTTTATCTGTCTTCAGCAGAATTTTAATTTTCATGCTTTATGACACTAATATTTGTACAGTAGCCAGTAGATAGCTTTTAAAGTCAGTCTTTCCAATCTTTAAATGCAGTACGGGAAGAAATTAGCTTTTTTCCCCCTCCTTCCCCCTAAAATGTTTCTTTCCTCTGGGGATTGCTATGTATTTTTTCACATTCCCATTAATTAGCTTGCGTATTGATTTAATATTTGTTTAGATGACTATGAGAAGAGTCCATGGCAGAAACTATGGAGGAAGTGGCTCTCAGGAACCAGGCATGCTCACAGACTAAGCAATCTCTTTCCCTTTACGCTCTGGACAAGAATCAGCCTCTATTTTCAGTTCCCCAAGCACACGATGTTATTCCAGGTCTTCATGTGTTGGGCCTGTTACTCCCTTTGCCTAGGTTTCCTTCCTTTTTTATAGACATGGCCATCTTTAAGATTTGGTTTAAATTTCATTTTTTCTTTGAAGCCATGAATCTCTCTGGATTATTTTGATTGTAACTGACAGAAAACCCAATTCTAACAGGTTTATATTTTAAAAGGACATCTCTAGTTTTATGTAACTGAACAATCCTAAGGGAAATCTGGCTTCAAGAATAGCTAATTTCAAGACAGTATCACCAAGAGCCAGGTCTCTTTCTTTCGTATTTTTGTTCTTCTTCTACATAAACTCCAGACCCTATGATCCGTTGGTTTCACACCTTATGGGGAAAACAAGAGTACATTCCCATAAATCTCAGGGAAAGGGTTTGTTGTTTCTCTTTGGCCTGGATTGCATCTCATGACCATTCTTGAACCCATGAGTACTTTCAGGGGAATGTAGGGCTCTGATTAGGCATGCCTAATCACATGATAGTCTCGTTGACCTGTGGGTATTTGAGTACCTCTTCATTCCTACCACGTAGTCCCGCTTTCCTTTAGCTCCAGATGTATTTATAAAACTGTATCTTCTATACACTTGGAAATTTACTGTGGCAGATGAGATGGAGAAAGTGATAAAGGCATGGTGATAAGGATGACAGAATCTGTAAGAGACTTACTTGTAAATTTGTTTATATAAATATATATATACATATATATATACACACATATATATACACATATATGTATATATATATATATATATAGTTGGTGGCTTTCTCAGACCAAAGCATCACAAGGAACACATAAAATCATACTTTAAGAGAGGAGATATAGTCGACACCCAAGAAACTGGATGGTAGTGTTGTCAAACACAACTGTAATTAAAATATCATTAAAGCACCTTTATTATGTGGCGGATACTTTGCTGAGGACTTTACTAACATTTTGCACTTAAACTGCATGACAATATAACACTGTGCAGATAGAAGAAGAGAGACTTGAAGCTGTTTTCTCAGTCAGCAAGTATATGACTATATTAAAATATGAATCCAATATGCCAAGAGATTAGAATACAACTGCATACAAAGCCCCAAAATGCATTGCCCTTATAGAGAGATACAGCTTCAGTAGGATAGAAAGACATTATTCAAATAATCATTCACATAAGGATCACATTACATAGTGAATGTCTTACAGTGAAGAAGCACAGGGTGTCATGATAATCTATAGCAGGGCATCTCTGGGTCATCAAGAAAGGTTCTTCTGGAAAAGTTATGTTTGAATTAAGACTCTGGGGATGGATCTCAGGTTAAGAAGATGGAGAAAGGAGTAATATTCCATACAGAGAACACAGCATGGTCAAATGTTCTGAGGGGTAAGGAAACATTGTATATTTGAGGATCTGGAAGAAGGACAGAGTGGCTAGGATACTGAGAAACAGCCTGTTCTTTGATAGGCTGGCATGGAATCAAACTGTGGAGATAGTGGCCAAACTTATGGGGCTTTGTAGGCTATGGCATGTATTTTGATTTTAGAGTAACCAAAACACTTTTAGGATTTTGAGCGTAGGAGTGACTTGATTAGACTGCATTGCAGAGTAAGAAAGAAGCTAGTGGGGAGACCAGCTAGGAATGCTTGGTATAGTCCAAGCATATAGACAGTTTGCTGTGCTGTTAGCAATAGAGGTTGAGAAAATGACTTAGAGGTTGAGAAAATGACTTATTCAAGAGATTATCAGGGGGTAAAATCAGAGGTACTTAGTCCTGATAGGTGGTTTTGGATTTGATGTGGGAGGGTGGGGTGAGAGAGGGAAGTTCAAGCCCAAGTTTGTGCAGTTATCTCAAGACAAACCAAAGGTAAATAGGAAGACAGAAAAGTAGGGAAAATGCTTCAGTAGGAGAATTGGGGGATGCAAATAGGATTGGACACGAGGCAAGTGCATAATCAAAAGGAAAGGGGTAGGCCAATGGGGGGGTGGTTTTGGTGAGCAGAAAGTTGGCAGGAGCCACTTGGTGAGGATAAATAGTAGGAAACAAGGTAGGGAAACAGGCTGGAAACAAATTAATCAGCATCTCAGGAACCAGGCTAAGGTGCTTATACATAATCCAGTAGCAAGGGGGAGCCACACAAAGCTTCAGAGAAGAGGAACTGCATGACTAAGTAAGCATGTCCGGAAGATTCTCATGGCCGCTTATAAAAGAAGTATGGAGGGGCAGAGTGAAAGAGTAGAGGAGACTGAAGGCGGGGGAGCAATAAGGAGACAATGACACATATTCAGAGAAAGACAGAGAAAGTTGGAAACAGGATAGTGGAGATAAGACAGAAAAGCAGATCCATATTCTAAAGTGATGTGAATGTATCACCATGCTGGATACTATGAGATTCATGAAGAATTAATAGAGTGACCCTCTGCCTCAGGGTATTTATGACTTAGGTAGGAGTAAAATTTGGTTTCATTTCTATAAGCCCAAATAAGTAATATAAGATAGGAAAAGCTTCAGAATTTCATAAGACAGAGGGGTAGTTCTCTTCGAAGGGATCAAGGAAGACCTCAGAAGGAGACTGGAAGAATTTATTATAAAACACAGTTTTCTCTTTCTGACTTACTTCATTCTG
This sequence comes from Balaenoptera ricei, assembly GCF_028023285.1. Lineage (NCBI taxonomy): Eukaryota > Metazoa > Chordata > Mammalia > Artiodactyla > Balaenopteridae > Balaenoptera > Balaenoptera ricei. Next base: position 129,880,281 of record NC_082641.1, read on the forward strand.
TATGACAGTCTCTAGGTCCATCCACCTCACTACAAATAACTCAATTTCATTTCTTTTTATGGCTGAGTAATATTCCATTGTATATATGTGCCACATCTTCTTTATCCATTCATCTGTCGATGGACACTTAGGTTGCTTCCATGTCCTGGCTATTGTAAATAGAGCTGCAATGAACATTTTGGTACATGACTCTTTTTGAATTATGGTTTTCTCTGGGTATATGCCCAGTAGTGGGATTGCTGGGTCGTATGGTAGTTCTATTTTTAGTTTTTTAAGGAACCTCCATACTGTTCTCCATAGTGGCTGTATCAATTTACATTCCCACCAACAGTGCAAGAGGGTTCCCTTTTCTCCACACCCTCTCCAGCATTTATTGTTTGTAGATTTTTTGGTGATGGCCATTCTGACTGGTGTGAGGTGATACCTCACTCTATGCTGACACATATATATGGAATCTAAAAAAAAAAAAAATGGTTCTGAAGAACTTAGGGGCAGGACAGGAATAAAGATGCAGACGTAGAGAATGGACTTGAGGATGCAGGGAGGGGGAAGGGTAAGCTGGGACAAAGTGAGAGAGTGACATGGACTTATATATACTACGAAATGTAAAATAGATAGCTAGTGGGAAGCAGCCGCATAGCACAGGAAGATCAGCTCGGTGCTTTGTAACCACCTAGAGAGGTGGGATAGGGAGGGTGGGAGGGAGACGCAAGAGGGAGGAGATATGGGGATATTAGTATATGTATAGCTGATTCACTTTGTTATAAAGCAGAAACTAACACACCATTGTAAAGCAATTATATTCCAATAAAGATGTTAAAAAAACAAACAAACACAGTTTTAATTCAGTAGACAGAGTTGGGGAAAAGCATTTTCAGAGATCATGATCTCAAATGCCCACATCCCCAGAAGAATCTGATTTTGATGTGTGCCTAAAATTCCATTGTAACCTGTCTGATTTCTTGGTATGATTCTGCACCTCTTTGTTTTCAGCCTCTGCCAACTAAGCACCCTTTGCAAACTACTCTAAGGAGACATGCAGCCCCTTTCTGGAGTAGTTAATGAAGATGGTAATGAGATTTGGTTGAACTCTGATCCCAGAAACTCCCCCTAGACCTCCTTGAAGCCTGTGATGCCACCCATTGTCACACTTTGTCAGTTTTGTCTTTACATTCTTTGACAATTTTCAATCCTGATGACAGTGTTCTTAACGAAGCCAATTTACAATTAATCTTACAGGCAGGCTCTTATCAAACTCAATCACACAATTTCCTGAAATGTCAACATATAACACACAATGCATTTCTTTCATGTATTGTAATTATAATTCTATCAGAAAACCAGCCAAGGATTTCTAACATTTTTATCCTCATAACACTAAGTAGCATATCCACTTATATTCATAGCTATGGGGCTGATGGCTTTGTTAAGAAATGAAGTTGTAATTACCAGCAATTTTCCTGAAATAATAGGAACAAAATATATCACAGTAGGAAGGGAACTAAGAGGTCATCTGATAATAACTGTAATATTTGTTCAACAGTTTCACAGATATAACCAATCTTCTCATTTGCCCCATGAGACACACTGGGCAGGAATTACCATAACCATTCTGTTGCTGAAGGAACTGTGTTTTAGAAAAGTAACATGACTTTCTCAAGGTGACACAGCTAGAAAGTGACACGTGAGCCAGGAATGCAGGTCTTCTGATTCTTAGATCACTGCTCTTTGCACTTTAGTGTGTTGGTCTATAAAGTGTGAACACCCTCAGAGGTTGTCAAAGTCAACATCAGGGCATTGTAAAATAAAAATATTTGAAGCACTCAGGTATTGAAAGTTGGGAATAATGGAACTATAGCTGACAGGAAGAGTGCATGCCCAGTGTAAAGGCAGTAACAAAAACGTAATAAAAAACATTGTGCCAAACATACCACATGTACAGACAGCTTGGTATTTGGATTTCCAGGTTATGATCCTTACTTCAACATCTACAAAAAAATGATTACACAGTTCCAATTCCATCAACCTCTAGATTTTTAATATTTTGTGTATCTTTGTGAGAATGTTTGACATTTTCCTTCCCATAATTTTGTCAAGTGTTCAACTCCTCAGGTTTTTATATGTGCTTTTGAGAATCACATTTATATCAGGAAATTTATTAGGCAAATGGTTATGATAATTAAGATGGTATATTATATGTATAAAATAAGAGGTACAGTCAAAATTACCATATGAATTCAGAGAAGGAAAGTTTTCATGGGGACTGATAGGATTAGCAGAGGCCTCCTGGACATGATGATACTTCAGCTAAGTTTAAAGAATGGAGAGCCCTTAGTTGATGATGATGTTCAACCAGCAGTCCCCAAATTAAGGTACCCAAGACAACCCACTGGCAAACAATGAGAATATTATATTTTTAATTAAATTTATCTCTTCCTATTTAATTTTGGTTATGCTTAGCACGTACAGACCACATGTGTAGACTAATATCTGTATATAATCTATAAAAAATAAATATTTTATCTTTGAGTACTTCCTTAAAAATATTCTAAGAAAGATAAGATCAAAAGAGTTTGAAAACCATTGAATAGATAATGATGATAACAATTACTATTTTTGAATGATAATTATGAGGTAGGTACTTTGTTTTCCATTTCATTCATTTTTGCTCTTCTATTTATTATTTCCACTTTTCTGCTTGCTTTGCCTTTAATTTGCTGTTCTTCTTCTGGGTTTCTGAGGTAGGACCTTAGATTATTGATGTGAGAGTTTTCTTTGTTTCTAATGTATGTATTTGGTGCTTTAGCTGCTCCTCTCAGCTTTCCTTTAGCTACTATGTCTCACAAATTTTTATATACTGTATTTTCATTCATATCAATTTTTTTTTCTCTTGAAACTTCTTTTTTGAGTTATTTAGACATACTCTATTTGGTTTCCAAGTGTTTGAAGATGTTGCAGTTACCTTTCTGTTCATGATTTCTGGTTTGATTCTATTGTGGTTATTTCAATTCATTTAAATTTGTTGAGGTTTATTTCATGGCTCAGTATATGGTCTGTCTTGGTATATGTTCTATGGGTACTTGAAAAGAGTGTATATTTTACTTTTGTTGGGTGGAGCATTCTATAGATATTGAGTAGATTCTGTTGACTGATGGTGTTGGTGGATTCTTCTGTATCCTTCCTGATTTTCTGTCTAGTTGTTTTATCAATTGTTGACAGAGGCATGTTAAAGTTGTCAGCTGTAAGTGTGGATTTTTAAAAATTTTTATTGGAGCATAGTTGATTTACAATGTTGTGTTAGTTTCAGGTGTACAGCAAAGTGAATTAGTTATACATACATCCACTCTGTTTTAGATTCTTTTCCCATATAGGCCATTACAGTGTTGAGTAGAGTTCCCTGTGCTATACAGTAGGCCCTTATTATATATAGTAGTGTGTATATGTCAATTCCAATGTCCCAATTTATCCCTCTCCCTTACCCCTTGGTAACCATATCTTCTGTAAGTGTAGATTTGTCTATTTCTCCTTTCAGTTCTATCTGGTTTAGCTTTGTGTATTTTGTAGTTTTGTTATTTAGATTGCTATGTCTTCTTGGTGAATTGACACTTTTATAATATATAATATCCCATTCTATTCTTGGTAATTTTCTCTGTGGTGAAATCTACTTTATCAGGTATTGAAATAGGCACTTCTTTCTGATTACTATTTGAATGCTAGATCTTTTACTATCAATCTGCCTATATCATACTTGAAGTGACTTTCTTATAGACAGCATATTGATGAGATGTTTTCTAATCCAATGCGTCCATCTCTGTCTTTTAATTGGTAAGTTTAGACTATTTTCATTTAATGCAATTATTGATGTAATAAGGCTTAAGTCTGCCATTGTATTTTTTAATTTATGTTTGTTCTTCCTGTTTTTTTGTTTCTTTTTTTTTTTTCTGCCTTTCTGTAGATGACTTGAATATTTTTAGAATTCCAGTTTGATTTTTATCTCCAGTGCTTTGTAGTATATTTTTTTGTATAGCTTTTATAGTGGTTTCTCTGTATATGCATAACTTAATAGTCTACTTATGTCATCTCTTACTAGTTTAAGTGAAGGATATAAACCTTGCCTTATTTTATGTCCTTTTCCCTTCATCCATTTGTCACTTAGCTCAGGCTGTCATAACAAGATACCATAAACTTAAGACTTAGAAAACAGAAATTTATTTCTCATAGTTCTTGATGCTGTAAGTCCAAGATCACAGTGTCAACATGATCTGGTTCTGGTAAAGACTCTATTCCTGACTTGCAAAAGGCCACCTTCACACTGTGTTCTCTCATGGTGCAGGGAGGGAGTAGGAGAGGGGGACAGGGAGACAGGAAGAGAGCAAAAGCACACACTCTGGTATCTCTTCTTATAAGGGTACTAATTTCATCATGAGGGCACCACCTACCCTACCACATCTAAACCTAACTATCTCCCAAAAGCCCTATCTCCAAATAACATCACATTGGGGGAAGTCTTCAACATATGAATGGGGGAGGCACAGTTAAGCTCATAGCATTTTAAAAAATATAATTGTCTTAAATATTTTCTCAGATACATTTAGAACCACATTAAAGAGTATTATAAATTTTGCTTCTATTGTCAAACAATGAAGAAAGCTTGAGAAAGACACTTATTGTACTTATCCATATTTTTGGCTTACCTTGTTCTTCCTTTCTGATGTTCCAAGAGTCCTTCTTTGATCATGCCCTTTCTGTTTAGACAACTTTCTTTTGCCATTCTTTTAGAGGAAGTTTGCTGGCAATAAATTCTTTTATTTCATCTGAGAATAACTGGACTTTCCCTTTTTTCTTGGAGAAAGGATATTTTTGCTGGATATAGAATTTTGGGTTGACATTTCTTTCAGTACTTGAAAATGGGTGCTAATTCCTCCTGGCCTCCATAGTTTCTGGGGAGAAATCTACTATCATTTAGAGTGTATCTCCTTGACAGTTAAGCTGTCCTTCCTCTTGTTTGCTTTTTTCTCATGATTTTTCCTTTGTCTCTAGTTTTCACAAGTTTGCACATAGTGTGTCTTGATGTGTATTTCTTGAAGTTTACATTATTTGGGTTTGCTAAGATCCTTGAACCTGTATGTTTAATCTTTTGCCAAATTTTAGAAACTTTAATTACTTTATTAGCCATGCCCTTTTTATCCTCTCCTTCCAAGACTTCAGTGATAAGAATGTTAGATCTTTTATTCCCACATGTCCCTGAGGCTCTCTTCATTTTTTTTTCTAGTCTACTTTCTCTGTGTTTCAGACTGTATCATTTCTACTGTTCTAGTATCAAGTTTACTGATTCTTTCCTCTGTCTCCTGTATTTGCTATTGATTCATCCATTAGGTTTGGGTTTGCTTACTATATTTTTAAGGTTAAAAATTTCCGTTTGGTTCTACTTTATATTTTCTATTTTTTGCTGAGATTTTCTTTTTATTTATTCCAAGGATGTTCATAATTGTTTGTTTTTTCATTTTTCTAGATGGCTTCTTTAAAGTCTTTGTCAGATGATTCTAACATTTCTTTCACCTTGGTGGTGACATTCATTGTTATCTTTCATCATTCAGTTTTAGATCATCCCAGTTCTTGGTATAATGACTGATTTTCAATTGAAACTTGAATATTTTGAGTATCATATTATGAGACTACAGATTTGGGGTGACTGTTATGCCAGAAAAACCATCAGCATATCATAATAATAGGACAGAAACTGTGTTGTGGTCTCCTTCACATGTGTCAACAGCCCATCATTTGATGCGAAACTCAGTGATTTCTCTCTGGGAATGGACTTCTTACCGTACTCCATAATACCGATTGTTTTTTAAATTTAATTTCTTATTATGTCCATAGTCTCTGTTTTTATTGCATTTTGGCATTCACTGAAATTCTTCAACAGATTATAAAATTAAAACATGTCTGGGACAGATAAGAATATGAAATTATTAGAGGAACCTATTCTTCAAGAAAATGCATGGCAGAATCCATGACTGGCAACCATAGGTGGCCCAAATGTCATATTTCTCTGTTTTTTATTTTATTTTGACAAGTCTATCAGATATGGCTGCCATTAAACCTGCAATGACAGTAGGCAGTTGCCACCTCAGGAGAGTTGGTGTGATAGTCTACTTTCAAGAACTCCTAGTGGTCTCTGCTTGCTTAACTGACATAGTGTGCTGATTTCATACAAGCAGCTCATCTCATTGAATCCAGGGCCCATCACACAAGCAGGGGAAAGGACAAATATTTTACACAGAGAACTAGAACTTATCTTCATAGTTGTGTACTCCCTAGAGTTAACTATGTGAATTCCCTTGCACCCTCAGACTCTGTCTCACTAGCCTTGAATTATATTATTTTCAGTTTAATACACTGAAGTTTGAAAGGCTGTGAAATCCTTAAAGAATTAGTCTATGCCCCAACATAACTTACACGGAAATACAATCCAAAGAGTCAAAATTAATTTTCAAATACTACAATATTAGGACTTCCCTGGTGGTGCAGTGGTTAAGAATCCACCTACCAATGCAGGGGACATGGGTTTGAGCCCTGGTCCGGGAAGGTCCCACATGCCACGGAGCAACTAAGCCCAAGCACCACAACTACTGAGCTTGCACTCTAGAGCCCATGAGCCACAACTACTGAGCCTGCATGCCACAACTACTGAAGCCCATGTGCATAGAGCTCGTGCTCCACAACAAGGGAAGCTATCACAATGAGAAGCCCGTGCACCGCAACAAAGAGTAGCCCCAACGCGACACAACTAGAGAAAGCCCACGCGCAGCAATGAAGACCCAACGCAGCCAAAAATAATAAATAAACAAATAAATTTTAAGAAGAAGAAAAATCACTGTTTAAAGAGAAAAACTAAAGTTAAAAAAAATGTATTACAATATTTTGTATGTTTTTCAAGAGATAGTCACCATATGACTTATTCTCCTTTCCAAGCCTCTTGAATGCAATGTTGCACGCAATGCTTTTAGAATGTGTTTTTTTCTCTTTTTTCTTGTATGTCAGTGAACCTAACATATGTTATTAAATCTTTTCTCTCCGCTTTCTCCTTTTTGCTTTTATCTTTATGAGCCTATGCACTTACTTCTATCTTACAAAACTTTGAGAATAAGTCTAGAAAGGCAGGACATTCTTCCAGAGAGGGTCAGAATGAATTGGGGGAGAAACTATGAACATACTTTTGGATTCCATCATAGCTGCCAATGCTTTTATAGAGTTAGCTTTTTAAAGAATGATACCTAATGTAATAAAAAAAATCAACATTATTTTATCTGCCAGCAGCTCAGAGTTAATTAAACACTAGTTAAAATAATTTCTCAATGCCTCATTTCACCGTGAAGGCTAGGACAATGTAAGTGTTATTTTGTATGCAAGACGCAGAGGGTAGAAACAGCGAATTTAAAGTTGGGCAATATGTATCCAGCTCCAAATATTACTAAACAGTTGTATGAACTGGAAATGATCTCAGAAGATTATTAAGCCTTGTGTTTCTGAACCTGGAGTGTATGTATTTCAGTGGTGCACCAAAGGATATACAAATCCATAAAGAAACAGTGCACATCATTCTAGAAAAGCAATTGTATTCAATTGTGAGTAATTAAAACATAAGTTTTAGAGTAAAACAAGCATAGATATTTATTTTTTAATAAAATAAACAAATGCAGACTGCTCTAAGACATACTGTGACACTTCAAAGAAATTGAGATTTTGCATTGGACTATTGCTTCAGACTATTTCCCTACACTTGACTGGAGTATATATTCACTCCCTCTTTATTTAGGACAATTGTTTCCAAATCTGCATGCACACTACAATAACCTGGGGTGCTATTTAAATGATAGTGCTCTGGTGCACATGAATCCCAGCCCCCACCTCAAACATACTGGAGTCAGAATCTCTGGACAAAGAACCTAGGCGTGTGGGTTTTGTTTTTGTTGTTACTTATTTATTTATTTTTTAATTAAAGCTCCTTGGACACTCTGATGTGAAAGCAGCATTGGGAAGTGCTGATTTAGAAGGTACTTTAGTAGAACCATAAGAAAATTGCTGCCTAGTATATTCTTTTCCATTTATACCTAAGGCAGCTAAGGCTCAGAAATAGGAAGGAACTCACTCAGGTCACATAGCACACTACTGTCAGAGCTGAAACTAGAACGCAGATCTTCTGATGTCTATGCAGTGTTTTTCTAACTACGTTTATCATTGCAACATTTGTAATTGACTGGTGTCCGTTTTACAGACATTAGTTACAAGATGGCTATTTAGAAAAAGAACCTCAAGTCTAAATCATTGAAGGAAGTAATTTCTTAAATAAAAAAAAAAAAATCCACAGATTATTTACATGGAATACCCTGAGCTTAGAAGAGCTAGGATATTTTCCCATTTCCAATAAACATGCATTCAGGCATAGTTCAGTGCTGGGCATCCCAAGGAAAACAAAAAGAATCACAATTTCCCAGTGCCCTCAAGGAGCTTTCTGGTCCAGTGGAAATGCTAGGCATGTCTACAACTGCTATCAGTTGAGGCAAGGTAGAATGAGACCTATAATCAGATGCCAACAAAGATGCTGGAGGATCAAGAGAAGAGGAGTGATGCTGTAGGCTGGGGGAACTAACAATGTTTTATGGAAAAGGAGGTTTTGAGCTTGGCCTTGAAGACTGAGGAGCATTTGATTTTCGTGGAAGGAAAGTGTGTACTCCACCTACAGTAATCTGAGACAAGGTAGTGGGGTGGGAATGTATAGGACATACAGTGGAACTACATTTCACAGAAAGTTTAGATCTCAATCAGGAATAATGAGAAAAACACATAGAAAAAAATACTCTTAAAAATTCTTTATATAGAATACATATTGGCTTATGTAACCAACCTCACACAGTAATTGTCGTGTACAAGTGTAATGAAGGAACTCTGAACAAGTCTAAAGACCAAAAGAAGGAGCATCTATATGACTTCTGAGACATTCAAGTCAATCTATCAAGGTAACTATCAGACTGTTAGGGTGGTGAATTCCAAAAGGTTCTTGCTTGCCTGCAGGATTTATGATTTTATATGGTGCATATTATAGCTGTGTTTGCTGGGGTGAGGTCTGAGATAGAAGAGTTGCACTTTGCTCAAGAAAGTCCAATTTAAAGTTTTCCCATGAGGTAAACATCTAGATGCTGTGAATTCATGTAGAAGGTGAATAATGAGGGGCCAAATCCTAGGGTTTGTCAATCACCAGGGACCAGTCATTAATCATAGCCTCATAATCTATGCCAAGGAATAAGTATAGAATGTGCAGAAGCACAGAAGTCATGTTCATCTACAGGTGAATGAATAAAAAAAAAAAAAAAATATATATATATATATATAAAAATATCACAATTTTTACGTATGCACACGCACACAATGGAATATTGTTCTACTATTTTAAAAAAGAAGAAAATACTGCCTTGTGACAACATGGATGGACCTTGAGGGCATTATGCTAAGTGAAATAAGTCAGAGAAATACAAATACTGTATGGTATGACTTATATGTAGAATCTTAAAAAAATAAAATAAAAATAAAAACAAAAAAATTAAAAACCTCACAGAAAAAGAGATCATATTTATAGTTACCAGAAGTGGAGGATGGAGAGGGGGAAATTAGAGAAAGGTGGTCAAAGGTACAAACTTCTAGTTATAAGATAAATAAGTACTGCAGATATAATGTACAACATGGTGACTACAGTTAACACTGATAAATGATATATTTGAAAGTTGTGAGAGTATATCCTAAGAGTTCTCATCACAAGGAAAAAACCTTTTTTTTTTTTTTTTTTGCATCTACATGAGATAATGAATGTTAACTAAACTTACTGTGGTAATCATTTCACAACATGTGCAAGTCAAATTATGCTGTAAACCTTAAATATACACAGCACTGTATGTCAGTTCTATCTCAACAAAACTGGAAGAAAAATAAAGTGATAGTCCCTAGGCATGAACCATCTGAACCAGTTGAGAAGAAATAGTGATGATAAGTGGTAAGGAAAGTGCAGAGGAAAGAGAGATCACTAGCCTTGAATTAATCAGGGAAGCCTGCATTTTCCCGGACAACTTCCATGAAAATCCCCAAGAAAGAAAGCCATGATGTCAGGAGTGTACAAACTGCCTGGATACTTGGCCTTTAACACTGGAAAGTTCAGAAAACTGTGCCCACACAGCAGGGTTTGGGAAACATGGAGGGTTTTTTTTTTTTTTTTTTTTTTTGAGAAGACTCATTCCCACTGCCTCTGGCCAATTCCTTTAGGAACAAGGAGCAGGGAAAGAAGCGAAGGAGTGAGCACTTGGGGACTTGGGGTTTTTAAAGGAAGCATCATGGAGATTGTTGGAGGAAAGAATTGAAACAAGTACAAGTAGGGAAATCCATGGACACATAAGCCATTCTGGAGGAACAGGTCAAATGGGCTTCCTAACTTGCCACAGACTCCTCCCAACACGAGGGTTTGTGTTTCAAGTCTGCAATGGGAAGAGCTCCACCACCACCACAGAGCCTTTCCCTCCTAACACAGAGAATCTCCTGGGGGCAGGGACAATGCCTTGTCATTCTTTATGTCAGTGACTTGGTACCTAAAAGGTGAACTATAGATAATGGAAAGAAACAAAGGAGAGAAGGAGGAAGACTAGCTGACTAAACACCTGCTTCACTGGCTTGTTATAAAAATACTTGTAAAAATGTTTTGTACTGTGCTTTGTACACAGTTTGCCCATAATAAATGTTTGCTGAATTTGAAAGTGACCAATTCTCTAGAAATGTTAATCAGAAAGAAAATCGTGCTGTTTCTGAGCATTTTTTAAAATCCCTGGTAACTTAGAAACAATGCAGTCCAAGACAAGACACGTCTTCACATTGCTGAAGGGATCAAATGTGAAGGGTACATATGTTCCTGGGCTTCTGAACAAAGAAGGTAGATCCTGTGCCTGCTTTCTTGTACCTTCCTCATAAGCACAAGAATCAGGTTAGCTTGCAAAAGAGTGTTTTCCCACTCCATCTTCCAAAGTATTCTGCTACCTAACTGACTTGTATCCTTTGGATTTCATGAGTTATAACTATGTCCTGTTTTCTGTTTCAAAAGAAAAATTATGCAATTTCTAAAAGACAATATATTAAAAACTCAATTTAAAAAATGTGGTGCTAACACTTAATTTTGATAAACTGTACAATGCCTCATTTATCCTTTCTTACTTTCTATGCTCCATCTCTTCACTGGAGTTTGGCAGCTATATACATGTCCATTACACAGAATGCCATGGACTTGACTATGACATATGTAAATGAAAAGACTGCTAGTTTCTCAGTTTTTATAGCAAAACCCTAAAAATAATAATAAAAGCTACTGCTTTACAGACAGTGGGGGAGTGTGGATCATCAGAAAATCAGAGAGGGAAAAAAAGAGAATGGCTTGGGTAGCAAAGGAAGGTGGAGAGTGTGGACAAGTAATGAGTGACAATACGCAACTCAGACATTGTGCATCATAGGTTCATGACTGAGCATAGAACAGTGAGGTTTCAAAAGGAAAAGGAAAAAGTATCTCACATGCAAAATTGTTCTGAAATGTGGGAGCACAGGAAGCTCTCTTTTGGGATCATAAGAGATGTTGGCATCAGATTGTATATGGGCAACAAATTAGGGGACAGGGAAGAGAAAGGAACTCCCTGCACCATATTTTAGCAGAATACTAGCAACTTAGCCATATATTAACTGTAATTGCAGCCAGGATCAGTCAGGAGGCTATTGCAGAGATCCAAGTGGCTCACACCGGGGCACTAACAGCAGAGATAATGAGAACTGGTGTGACTTTGGATACGTTTTTATGACAGGAGATTTCCTGATGGGAGACATAGATTGCAAGAAAAAGAGACGGGGGAGAAAGGACTACTTTAAGGTTTTTGGCGTGAATACTCGGTAGGATGGATTGCTGTCAACTGAAGTGGTGGGAAAGCTATGACAAATTTTGGAGATCAGGAATTTTGCTTTGGACATGTTGGTTTTGAGATACTTATTTGTTCTTGTCAGACTGTCAAGGGTCAGATGGACATAAGAATCTGGAGTTTAAGAAATACACTTGTAGTGGAGGAAAAGTTTGGGGATCATCAACATGTAGAAGGTATTGAAAGCCACAGGATTGGATGTGATCTCTGACAAAGTTGAGTGTGAATAGACAACAGGACTGAGAACTGGACCCTAGGGCATCATAATATTGAATAGAGAAGGAGATCAAGAATTGAAGTCTAGGGCTTCCCTGGTGGTGCAATGGCTGGGAGTCTGCCTGCCAATGCAGGGGACACAGGTTCAAGCCCTGGTCTGAGAAGATCCCACATGCTGTGGAGCAACTAGGCCCATGCGCCACAACTACTGAGCCTGTGCTCTAGAGCCCATGAGCCATGACTACTGAGCCTGTGTGCTGCAGCTGCTGAATCCCGCGTGCCTAGAGCCCGTACTCTGCAACAAGAGAAGCCACCATAATGAGAAGCCCATGCACTGCAGCGAGGAGTGGCCCCCACTTGCCACAACTAGAGAGAGCCCATGCACAGCAACGAAGACCCAACGCAGCCAAAAAAATAGATCAATAAAATAAATAAATTTAAAAATAAATAATAAATTTTAAAAAGAACTGAAGTCTAGGGCATATGTTATTGAAATAGAGGGCTAAGAACCTCGGGCACCATCATCAGAGAGAAGAGAAAGAAGCAAGCAAAGGTAACTGTGAAGCAGGTAGAGGAAACTAATGAGATTGGAGGAAACTCAAGAAAGCCCAATGCCCTGAAAGCTAAATTTAAAAAGGCATCCAAAGAGAAGGATATGATCAGCTGTGTTCAATACCACTAATAGGTCAACTAAGATGAGGACTAAGAATTAACAATGGTTTTAGCAATGTGGAGGTGGTAACTGGTGAACTTAATAAGAATATTTTCGGTGGAGTAGTGAGAATGAAGCTTGCTCATGAGAGACTGGGAACAATATTTGCTGTTGAGCAACTACTTCACGAATTTGCGGGACCATCAGTTAAAACCTTGCTTGTAGCAACAAGTCATAACAGCATGAGTTTGGACTAGCTATTCCAAGAAGGACAGGAGGAAATGGTTAACGTAATAGGCTAAGAACACTTAGGATTAGAATAGGAATTATCATGGGTTGAACACTCACAGGTACCAGGCCCTGCCTAAGAATTTGGCATGCATTGCCTCCTTGAATGTTTACAGCACCCCTAGGAGGTAAGTCCTATGATTTCCCTCATTGTACTGAGGAGAACACAGGAGTTCTCAGAGTTTTCATTATTTGTCACGTGGCAGAACTCTAAAACCGTGCTCTTAACTACTATGACTTAGAGCTTCCCTTGAGACTTAATGAATTTCAGAAATAGTTGAGAAGAATTCAGTATAAGGGATGGAGGAAGATTTGGGAAAGATATATTTTGCCCTTGCTCACATGAAGTTAAAATAACATAATATTGATCTGAGAAATATAAGTGATTTTATTTTGTTCATGACTAACCTTAATAAAAGCATTCCTTTAAAAATTTACCAACTATACAAAAGCCAATCTCTACTCTGATTTTTTCCTGCCTGTTGACATCCAAATTGTTTTTCTTATTAATAAACTATTTTTTAGAACAGTTTTAAGTTCAGTGGAAAGTACAGTGAGTTCCCATATACCACCCATACGTGTAAAACCTTCCCCAATACTGACATCCACCACAGTGGTACACTTGTATATTCAATGAACCTACACTGACACATCATTATCAGCCAAAGTCCATTGTTTAGATGAGGGTTCATTTTTGGTATTGTACATTCTATGGGTTTTGACAAATGCATGACACACATCCACCACTGTAGTACCATATAAAATAATTTCACTGCCCTAAAAATCCTCTGTGCTCTGCCTATTTATCCCTCTCTCCTCCTTAACCCCTGGCAACCACTGATCTTTTTACTGTCTCCATGGTTTTGCCTTTTCAGTATGTCATATAATTGGAATTATTATGTAGTATGCAGCCTTTTCAAATTGGCTTCTTCCACTCAGCCCTATGCATTTAAGGTTCCTCCATGTCTTTTCATTGTTTTATAGCTCATTTCTTTTTAACACTGAATAATATTCTGTTGCCTGATATACCACAGTTTATTTATCCACTCATCTGCTTAAAGGCATCTTGGTTGCTTCAAAATTTTGGCCAATTATGAATAAAGCTACTATAAACATCTGTGTGCAGGTTTTGTGTGGATATGAGGTTTCAAACCACTTGGCTAAATATCAAAGGGGTGCAAATGATATATCATATGGTAAGAGTATGCTTAGTTTTGTAAGAAACTGCAAAACTGCCTTCCAAAGTATGTGTACCATTTCACACTCACACCAGCAATGAATGAGTGTTCTTGTTGCCACACATCCTCACCAGCATTGGTGTTGTCTGTTTTGCAGTTTGGCTATTCAAATAGGTATGTAATTGTATCTCATGTTTTAATTTGCAATTCCCTAATGGTATATGATGCTGAACATTTTTTTCATATGCTTATTTGCCAGCTATATATCTTTTTAATGAGGTGTCTGTTCAGATCTTTGCCCATTTTTAAATTAGGTTGTTTTCTTACTGTTGAGTTTAAGAGTTCTTTTTATGTTGTAGATAACAGTATTTTATTATATATGTCTTTTGTCAATATTTTCTCTCAGTCTGTGGCTTGTCTTTTCATTCTCTTTACATTGTCTTCCACAGAGCAGAAGTTTTTCATTTTAATGAGACCTACCTTCTCAATTATTTCTTTCATGGACTGTATCTTGATGTTGTATCTAAAAAGTCATCGTCTTACCCAAGGTCATCTAGGCTTTCTTTTACATGATCTTCAATGAGTTTTATAGTTTTATATTTAGCTTTGTGATTTATTTTGATTATTTTTTTGTGTGTGAAGAGTGTAAGGTCTGTTTCTAGAGTTTGTTTGTTTGTTTGTTTGTTTTGCATGTGGATATCCAGCACCATTTATGGAAAGGTCTATCTTTGCTCTATTGTACCGCTTTATTCCTTTGTCAAAGATCATTTGACTATATTTATGTGGGTCTATGTATGAGCTCTCTATTCTGTTCCACTGCTGTATCTGTCTGTTATTTTGCCTATACCATGCTGTCTTGATAACTGTACTTTTTAAGTAAATCTTAAAGTTGGGTAGTGTCAGTTCTCCAACTTGGTTCTTCTCCTTCAACATTGAGTTGTCCATTCTAGGTCTTTTGATTCTCCATGTAATCTTCAGAATTAGTTTGAAGATATCCACAAAACAACTTGCTAGGATTTTGATTGGGATTGTGTTGAATCTATAGAATAACCTGGGAAGAACAGACATCTTGACCATACTGAGTCTTCGTATCCATGAACATGGAATGTCTCTCCATTTATTAGGTTCTTCTTTGATAGCTTTTATCAGAGTTTTGCGGTTTTCCACCTAGACATCTTTTATATATTTTATTAGACTTATCAGTATTTCATTTTTTAGATGATAATTTATGTGGTAAGTGTTGTTAATTTCAAATTTCACTTGTCCATTGCTGGCATATGGGAAAGGAATTGACTTTTGTATATTAATCTTGTATCCTACTACTTAGCTATAATCACTTACTAGTTCCAGGGGTTCATTTATTTTTCTTGCCAATTCTTCAGATATTCTACATGGAGACTAACCATATCATCTGCAAACAAAGACAATTTTATTTCTTCCTTTCCAATCCATATACCTTTTATTTCCTTTTCTTGTCTTCTTGAATTAGCTAGGACTTCTGGTACAATGTAGAAAGCAGTGTTACAAGGTTTCTCACCATTAAATTTATCACCATGAAGTATGATGTCAGCTGTATGCTTTTTGCAGACCTTCTTTATCAAGTTGAGGGAAATCTCTCCTATTCCTAGAGTTGTTTTTTTTTTTTTAATCATGAATGATTGTTAGAATTTATCAAATGATTTTTATTCATCTATTGATATGATCATGTGATTTTTCTTCATTAGCCATTAATGTTAACATAAACTAGATTTATTAATTAATTTTCAAATATAGAACCAGGCTTGTATACCTGTGATAACTCCCACTTGGTCATAATACATAATTGTTTTTATACATTGTTGGATTTAATTTGGTAATATTCTGTTGAGGATTTTTATGTCTATGTTCATGAGAGATATTGGTCCATAGTGTTCTTGAAAATATCTTTGGTTTGGTATTAGGGTAATTCTAGCTTTATCAGATGAGTTAAGTAGTATTCCCTATGCTTCTATTGGGTTGGCCAAACTTTAGTTCGTTTTTTTCTGTAAGATGGCTCTTGTAGCACTTAGTTGTCTTTAACTTCATTCAAAACAATTTTTGTTACATTGTATGTGACAACTGTCATATCAGCGTGCATTTTAAAAAAGACATCAAAACTGGTGAATTTTTGTGTAGCCATTTTAATATTGAAGATGGAAGAAAAAAAGCAACATTTTCAGCATATTATGCTTTATTATTTCAAGAAAGGTAAAAATGCAACTGAAATGCAAAACAAGATTTGTGCAGTGTATGGAGAAGATGGTGTGACTGATCAAACGTGTCAAAAGTGGTTTGTGAAGTTTCTTGCTGGAGATTTCTCACTGGACAATGCTCCATGGTCGGGTAGACAAGTTGAAGTCAATAACAATCCAATCGAGACATTAAATGAGAACAATCAACATTATACCATGTGGGAGATAGCTGACATACTCAAAATATCCAAATCAATTGTTGAAAATCATTTGCACCAGGTTGGTTATGTTAATTGCTTTGATGTTTGGGTTCCCCATAAGTTAAGTGAAGACAACCTTTGTGACCATATTTCCACATACAATTCCCTACTGACATGTAATGAAAATGTCCATTTTTAAAACAAATTGTGATGGGCAATGAAAAGTGGATACTGTACAACAATGTGGAATGGAAGAGATCGTGGGACAAGTGAAATGAAACACCACTAACCACACCAAAGGCCAGTCTTCATCTGAAGAAGGTGATGGGATTGGAAGGGAGTCTTCTATTATGAGCTTCTTCTGGAAAACAAAATAATTAATTCCAAAAAGTACTGCTCCCAGTTAGACCAACTGAAAGCAGCACTCGACGAAAAGGGTCCAGAATTAGTCAACAGAAAACACATAATCTTCCATCAGGATAACACAAGACTGCATATTTCTTAGATGACCAGGAAAAAACTCTTACAGCTTGGCTGGGAAGTTCTGATTCATCTGCCGTATTCATCGGATTTGACATTGCACCTTCGGATTTCCATTTATTTAGGTCTTTACAAAACCCTCTTGATAGAAAACATTTCAATTCCCTGGAAGACTGTAAAAGGCACCTGGAACAGTTCTTTGCTCAGAAAGATAAAACGTTTTGGGAAGATGGAATTATAAAGTTGCCTGAAAAATGGCAGAAGGTAGTGGAACAAAAGGGTGAATATGCTGTTCAATAAAGTTCTTGGTGAAAATGAAAAATGTGTCTTTTGTTTTTACTTAAAAACCGAAGGCACTTTTTGGCCAACCCAATATATTCTGAAGAGATTGTAGAGAATTGGTACAATTTCTTCCTTAAATACTTGATAGAATTCACCAGTGTACCCATTTGGGTCGGATGCTCTCTCTTTTGGAAGGTTATTAATTACTGATTCAATTTCTCCTATTCAGTTTTTATATTTCTTCTTGTGTGAGTTTTGGCAGATTGTGTCTTCCAAGGAATTGGTCTATTTAATCTAGGTTATCAAATATGTGAGCACAAACTCATTCATAATTCTCCTTTATTATTCATTTACTGTCTATGGGATCTGCAGTGATATCCACTCATTTCTGTTATTAGTAATTATGTCTTCTCTCTTTTTTCTTAATTAGCCTGGCTAAAGATTAAGAAGTTTTATTTATCTTTTCATAAAACCAGCTTTTAGTTTGTTGATTTTTCTCTATTGATTTTCTGTTTCCAATTGTGTTGATTTTTACTTTAATTTTTATTATTTCTTTTCTCCTGCTTATTTTGGATTTTTTCCTTCTTTTTCTAGTTTCCTAAGGTGGAAACTTAGAAGACTGATTTTAGATCTTTCTCCTTTTCAAGTGTATGTATTTAATGCAATAAATTTCCCTCTAAGCACTGCTTTCACAGCTTCCCACAAATTTTGATAAGTTGTATTTTCATTTTCATTCAGTTTAAGATATTTTTAAATCTCTCTTGAGATTTCTTTTTTGACCTATGTGTTATTAAAAGTGTGCTTTTAATCACTAAGTATTTGGGGGCTTTCCAGTTTTCTTTTGTCATTGATTTGTAGTTTCATATCATTTTTACCCAAAAGCAGACATTGTATGATTTCTATTCTTCTCAGTTTCTTTAGACTGTGTTTTATGGTCCAGATTGTTGTCTCTCTTGGTGAATGCTCCATGTGAGCTTGAGAAGAATGCATATTCTGCTGTGGTTGGGTAAAGTAGTCTATAGATATCAATTATATCCAGTTAATTGATGGTGCTGTTGAGTTCAAATATGTCCTTACTGATTTTCTGCCTGTTATGTTGGTCCATTTCTGATAAAGAGGTGTTAAAGTCTCCAACTATAATGGTGGATTCATCTATTTCTCCTTGCAGTTCTATCAGTTTTTGCCTTGCATACTTTTATGTTCTGTTTTCATACAGTAGAGATTGTTATGTCTTCTTAGAGTACAGACCCCTTCATCATTTTGTAAATCCTCTCTCTATACCTGATAATTTACATTGCTCTGAAATTTGCTCTATCTGAAATTTATACACTTTGACTTTCTTTTGATTAGTGTTACCATGATATTTTTTTCTCCATCCATGTAGTATTATTCTATACATGTCTATGTATTCAAAGTGGGTTTCCTGTAGACAACATATAGCTGTGTCTTGTTTTTTGATCCACTCTCATAATCTCAATTTTTTAATTGGTGTACTTGATGTTTAAAGTGATAGTTAGATTAATATCTACCATATTTATTACTTTTTAAAAATTTATTAGCCTATTTGTTCCAATTTTTTTTTTATACCTTCCACACTTTTCCTGTTCTTCATGGTTTTAAGTACTTCATATGATTCCATTTTATCTCCTTTCTTAGAATATTAGTTATATTTCTTTTCTCTTCTATTGTTTTAACGTTTTTAAGCAGTTGGCCTAGAGTTTACAATATATATTTCCAACTAATCCAAATCCATTTTCAAATAACATTATACCACTTCCTGAATAGTGCAAGTTATAACAAAGCATTCCTAATTCCTCCTTCTTGTCCTCTGTATCATTAGTGTCATTCATTTCACTGATCCATAAGCATAAGAATACATTGTCGCTATTATTATTTTGAACAATTATCTGTTATATCAATTAAGAATAAGAAAATACATATCTTGCATTTTATTTTTACTTATTCATTCTTTGATGCCCTTTCTTTATGTAGATGTGTGTTTCTGACCTGTATCATTTTCCTTGTCTCTGAAGAACTTTTTAAACATTTCTTACAAGGCAGCTCTACTGGTGACAAATTTCCTCAGTTTTTATTTGTCTGAGAAAGTCTATTTCTTCTTCACTTTTGAAGGTTAATTTTGTAGGGTACAGGATTCTAGATTACTGTTTTTGTTTTTGTTGTTTTCTCTTAACACTAAATATTTTACTCCACTCTTTTCTTGCTTGTGTGGTTTCTGAGAAAAAGTTGGGTGTAATTCTTATCCTCGCTCCTCTGTGGGTATTTTATTTACATTTTGCTTCTTTTAAGATTTTTTTTTCAATTTTGGTTTTCTGAAGTTTCAATATGATATGCTTAGGTAGAGTTGTTTGTGTGTTTATTTATCTTGCTTGGTATTCTCTAAGCTTCCTGAATCTACAGTTTGGTATCAACATTAATTTGGGGAAATTCTCAGTCATTATGCTTCAAATATTGCCTCTGTTCCTTTCTTCCTTCTCCTTTTGGTATACCCATTACGTGTATGTTACACTTTTTACAGTTGTCCCACAGTTCCTGTTATTCTGTCTGGTTGTGGGTTTTTTATTTTTTTGGTCTTTTTCAACTTTTAAGTTTTGGAAGTTTCTATTGTCATAGCTTCAAGCTCAGAGATTTCCTCAGCTGTGTCTTGTCTGTTAATGAGCCAACCAAAGCATTCTTCCTTTCTGTTAGTGTTTTTTATCTCTAGCATTTCATTTTGAATCTTTCTTAGAGTTTTTATCTCTCTGCTTACATTATCCATTTGTTTTAGCTTATTGTCTATTTTGTCTATCAGAGTCCTTAGCATATTATTCATAGTTGCTCTAAATTCCTAGTCTGACAAGGCCAGAGGGAACTGAAGGTGGAGTTTTCTCTTCCTTTAGGTAGGTTAGGCTCTGGGAAAATAGTTTCTCCGGATGGCAGGACTTATTAAAAAGAACAGAACGCTCTGGTGTATTTAAAGATGGTTACTTTTCCCCTCTCCCTGTTGAAAACATGAAGAAATTTTTTTCAGATATTTACTGTGAGAACCTGGTAGAACTCCTAAAAATAAAAGTTTCAAAAGGGTGCCCCCACTCCTTCCCCTGTGACGGATCCCTCTGGAGTTTTTAACTCTCAGACTTGTTCATAATGAGTCTTCAGCAATTTACCAAATACAGTTTAAGTTTTCATACCCCAGCACTGGATCTCATGGAGGTTTCTGCTTGTGGGTCTCTGCTTTGCTAAGTTGTGATTCTCTGTATCCACCTGTCTCTTTCCTCAATTAAGGGGGTAGCAGTTTGCCTTGTGACCTCACTTCTTTGATGGACTGAAGAAGAGTTGTTGATTTTCCAGTTCATTCAGCTCTTCACTTGTTTTGTTAAGACAGAGTAGAGACTTCTAAGTTCCCTATATGCCAGACTGGTAACTCCCTGTCTGAGTTCCAGCTTAATGATATTGTCCTCTACTGCCAGCTGAAAGATAAGGACGTTTTCTAATGCCAAGGCATCTTCAGATACTATCCCTCTAATTACAGAAAAAATCAAATATTATGGCCTGGATCTTAATTTCCAAAATTAATAGAAACTTCAAGTTCTTCTTTATTAATTTATTTTAATTTAATATTTAAATAATGTATGGAATTTTCATTTGAAAGTAATGGAGATAAATAACCATTTACACATGTGTGAAAGAAAGAGAGTGTGGGGATGTGGGGGGGAGAGAGAGAGAGAGAGAAAATGAGTTTAGGGATATTTAAGTGAGTACCTTCTATACAAAATTTCAGTAACAGAAATATAACCTCAGTGGTAAATGAAAGAAAAGCCCATTATGAAGTAATGGTGAGTAGTCTCCATGAAATCTACACTTTCACACTACTCCACTGATTCATTTCAGTTTCTGTAACCTTGTGGTCCTGCCAGGAAACTTCATGATAAATTAAACCCTCTTAGGCTTTCCTGACTCATGAAATCTCATACTCAGCTCCTCTCATTCCAGAGAGAAATGGAAAATTAATTAATGAATTATTAATTCTACTAATAACATAAAATTAATACAACTTACTCCTCTTAGGCTAAGGAAAAGCTGCCATCTAATTAAAAGAGCAATTGCTGCTCCCATCTTAGGAGATGGAGTGGTCATTTATTAAGAGGAACATTACCTTTTAGTCAAGGCTGAAATGAGATCACTGGAAGTACAATGTCCTTTCAGAATTGTTTTTATCTTAATGAGATATGAACATCTACTTCCACTGAGTTTCACTTTCCCTAGAAAAGCCTAGTGTGGATATGATATTGATGTAGCAAGTAGTGATAAGACAACATGAAAAATGAAATAATGCCATTTGCTGCAACATGGATGGACCTACAGATTATCATACTAAGTGAAGTCAGAGAGAGAAAGACAAATACCATATGATTTCACTTATAAGTGGAATCTAAAATACGACACAAGTGAACATATCTATGAGACAGAAACAGACTCACAGACATAAAGAACAGACTTGTGGTTGCCAAAGGGGAGGGGGGTGGGGGAGGGAAGAATTGGAAGTTTGGGATTAGCAGATGCAAACTAGTATATATAAGATGGATAAACAACAAGGTCCTACTGTATAGCACAGGGAACTATGTTCAATATCCTGTGATAAACCGTAATGGAAAATAATATGACAAATAACCTATATATGTATAACTCAGTCACTGTGCTGTACAGCAGAAACACAACATTGTAAATCAAATATACTTCAATAAATTTTTTGTAAAAAAGAGAACAAGAAGAGGGTAATATTGTAACTTATATTTTCTCTATGTTATCCTCATCATCTAGTACAGAGGAAGTACTGAAGAAGGGTTCTCTGGTTTGAATTTTCTAAAAAACTTTATCACTGACCGTTGAGAAACCAAGATAATGGCATCAATTTTTACACCTTTTAAGTTGGTATTCTTGTGCTTCCAATTTATAGAAACTGACTTCAAAGATTTCAACCAATTAAGCGAAATACACTAGAGATACTGGGTGATTTCTTAGAAGCCAAGGATAGTGAAAGGTCTAGAACCAGAGACCAGAAAGCCATTCAGGACTATGGCTGTAATTTACTTCCATCTTTCTCTTATTCTTCTCTCCCATAGCACTTGTACACACATAGCTTCCCTAAGGCTCCAAGGTTTACATTTCCTCTATTCAAGCAAGCAGGACAGACTGAGACATATCTCAATCCAAGTGCCAAATACCTGACAAAGAAAATCCAACTGATCGAATGCAAGTCAGGTGTCTACCCTGGTCCATTCAGTTATGACCATGAGAGGGAGATAGGGTCACATCATATAAACATGGCTTCTAGAGCTTACCACTCTGAGTGGCTATGGCAGCTGTCAGAGGAACAGGATCATTATAGTCTGACTATATGTCCACCAGTCTACCTAGAGCTTTGTCCTGAGATGTATTTCTCTTTCTAGAAGTCTCTGCCCCTGTCAAGAGGCATCATAATACTACAGAGACACACTGGTAAGTGGTATGCCAATTAATCCAACAGATCTCCATGGAAACCTGTTTATCACCCACCCCCACATATCTATTATGATTCTTTGGTTTCTCTTTGGTTGTCTTTTCTTATTTTTTTCCCCTCAAAGAGCAGATGTGTCCTTTGAAAATTAGATTTGATATAGCATTGTCTTTGGTTTGTCTCCAGATGTGGCCAATTTAGCAGCTCAGTCACAGGATGGCAAACAAATGCTTTCTAGGGAGAAATCAAATAATGACATTTAAGTCTTAATTGCTGCTTAGAATAAAACCGTTTTTAATGTTTGATTCAAATATACTGACTCTCATGGTTCTCTAAGTTTAACTTAAAAGAGCTGTTGAGTTAAAAAAAATACAATTCACTTCTATAGCATTTCTTAAAACTAAAAGAAATGTAATTTTGTACAACTGTTTTTATATTCATGAAGCATGACTACTATGTATTTAGTTTTATCATAGTTTATACCTCATCTCCCACATACCTACTGATGTGCAAAATCTATTTCTTAATGTAACATGGAAATACTGCAAACATCTGTCATCTTATATCCCCCACAACTATATAACAATAGGATCTTTTATTTGTGAAGAAGCAAATTAGCATATTTTCTTTCTGACAGCCCTGGTGCCTAAAACTGTGCCCTCAAAATATAAATTATTTTATTTAAAGAATGTGCTTCTCGTAGTCTACTGTTAAAACTCAGATACTACTAGGAGAGGCAGTACATTCATTTATTAGCTGAGTGATACAATTTAGTTCAACATATGGTGAAACTTTGCAAGCCTATGCTAATAGACTTGTCCAAAGGAAAAACGGCATGTCTGAAGAGGTGATGAATTCCCTACTGTAGAAGGTTCTCAAGTAGAGGCCAAATAGCCACCTGGATGAAGTATCAAATATAAATATTTAGGCACTAAATGGAATATTAAACATAATGATTGCTCATATACATGAAATTCCATCAGTTTGCATCTTTCTCCATTCATTCAGGCATTCATCCATACGTCCATCCATTCATCCACTGTGTATTCAATGTCTGCTACTATTATAAACTCTGGCCAATCAGTTGTAAACAAGAAACAGAGACTGATGTTGAAGAGATTATAATCAAAGTCTGTATGATTAGCCATTTATATTACAGCATGAAGTGGCTTACGAAAAATTTAGGCATGTAACTGCTCAAGCAGTTACAGATAATTATATGGTGGGAAAATTGCTAAATCTGGTCCAGCAGATCCCTAAGATCATAGGGATAGGGTACCAATGATAGAAGAGGCCAGGAAAAAACTGGACATCAGTGAAAATGTACCTGGTTACCTATAGTATGATGCCAGAAAGGCACTTCTAGAATCATGTCATGAACATGCCCAACCCATGTCAAATTCTCTCCAAACCCTTTGTTTCATCCTTTTTAAAATCAATAATAACTACTTTGTTGTCTCCTCTTGAAGCAGGCAAACTTTCATTATATTCTAGACCTAACTACTAATAATGTTAACAAGAACACCAACCACAACTAGCAATTATTAAATATGTACTGTGTGTCGCACATTGTGTCATTTATCTGCATGTAAAATGTCATTTTAATCTGTGCAAATGCCCTATGAGGTAAAGTCTAACATCATCCCCACTTCACATATGAGATTACTGAGGCTCAGGGCAGTGAAGTAACGTGAACATGGTAACACAGGACGTGGCCACGCTGGAACTCAAACCTAGGCCAATCTAATATTCAAATTCTTTCTCTGATTTTTTGTATTGGGCTGACGTCAGTTTCTCTGGAGCTTCAAACCACTGGTTCTGATTCTACTGTCTGGACTTTCATAAAAGATATACTGCACATGACATTAAAGATGTTCCCCAGACTAAATATCTGATTAATTATCCCCATTTTCTTCATTCTGGCTTCATAGGATGTGGCTTCCAAACGCCACTTCTGCTTGGTCTCTTGTCTCCCTATTCATTAGAATTCAGCAACATTCTTCTTAAACTCCCTAGAAGTGGAATACAGAAGTGATCTGACAAGCCCTGAGGGGGGTAGGGTCAACAATGTCATCAATACCATTCATGACCATCATCCTCTGCCGTTATCACAAAAGCAATTAAAATTCCAATTCAAATTCAGAGTTTACAAGCTCAGGATTTAAATACACAAGAGCTCCTGATCTTTACAATTTCCTACTGGTTCTAGACACCAGTAATACAGCTAAAGCCCATTTAAGCTTTTTTTCTAGAAAATTCCTCCATGTCATGAGTTGAAGCCTATCTTCCTGTAGCTTTTAGGCTTTATTCTCAATTTTGCCAGTGGAAGTTCACAAAAACAGTGAGTGGAGGGGTGGGGATTCAACCCAGGTCTATATAACTCCAAGCCCATCCTCTTAGCCACTTTGCTTTAATTTGTTTAGTGTCATGTGCAAATGTAGTCAGCATGTGCTACCCAAAGTACTAACAGAATTGGTCAATAGAATTAGGCTGAGGAAATAACACTGTTAGTTAATCTTCATGTACTTTTTCCTTCACCGAGGATTGGGCTCTTTGTCCATCCTGGAACTCATGAGAACATTTGAAAAGTCAATTAGAACCTCGTCATACCACCTGGCAAATTACTTGTCCCTATTGCCAAGAAAGCTATAAAAATGGAGTCCTCTCATCTATTTCATATTACTCTGAGGAGCAGAATATTTTGATCATTGCTCGGGTAATAGCGGTTTCAGTACCAGAATCTTTGGACAAGACAAAAATACTGGATTTTAAATGATGCTTTTAACTCAGAGCCACATACTTAGTTGACAATTAATTATTATCCCTTTGGAGTTACGTTTAACTCCTTTAATA
Organism: Balaenoptera ricei; assembly: GCF_028023285.1. Lineage (NCBI taxonomy): Eukaryota > Metazoa > Chordata > Mammalia > Artiodactyla > Balaenopteridae > Balaenoptera > Balaenoptera ricei. Next base: position 129,906,130 of record NC_082641.1, read on the forward strand.
CTAATAACTGAAAGCTGAATCTAAAAACTATATTATTCCCATAATTTTTATATCTAGCACTCCCTTTTTTCTCATGACAGAATAGATGGGAGAGGGATTATTTACCCCCCAAATGGTTATGAAGCAATTTAGACACAGAATTAACATTTATAATCTGTAAAGAGTCTCATAATAGCAACAACAACAGGATTAGGGTGGCATAAAATAAGACAGATATTACTTGAAGTGAGAGGAACGTCAAAAGAATGAAATCTATATAATTAGGAAATGGAGAAGGGTATTATTGTATGAAAAAACTCAGACTAACAAGAGTTACTACTATTTTCTATGAAAATTAACTCCAGGCTTCTTGGCAGCCAAGAAGAAAAAAGGAAAACCTACAGACTCCATAGGGTCCATCATTTAGAAAAGGAGGGATACCAATCCACTGGGCAAGAGAAATGTGCATCACAGAAGTCACAGAACTGCTTACATGAAATATACCAAGGAAAGAGTTTAAATAAATATAGAACCACACTTCAAAAACTGGAAACAAATTCAGATCTCCTTGAGTGACCTAATTTCACAGACAGACTTGGGCACAGAGAAGAGAAATAAATTTCCTAAGATCACCCATGTCATAGAGTGACTAATGCTGGGATCAGGAGCTCAGAGTCCACCATGTTTCCCATATTGCTACATTACTTACCTTGAAATCCACATAGCTCCTTCCTGGGGAAGGAAAGAGGAACCACATGGGTCCTGATTCCCAGCTCTGTGCTGAGAACTCAAAATATAGAACCAAGCTAGTTCAGATTAAAGAAAGGCTCAAACATCTTTCCCCTTTTTCTCTTTTAAGAAGTCTAAGTTTAGAGAGCTATCTTTAGCTAAGTCTTGGTTGACAAGTAGAACTGAACGAAAAATTATAGGGCACAAAGTCTCTGCAGTTCTCAAGGAAGAATATGACAAAGGAAGGAGAACAAAAAAAAAATGGTTTGCACCAATTTTAATCAGAGAAACAGAAGCAACAGTATCTATAGCAAAAACCAACAGTAATTGGAATCTGAATGTGTGCCAGACACAGCACTAGGTACTTTACATGCATAATCTCATTTAGTCTTCACAAGATTCCTGTAAAGTAGGATCCTCATTTTATGGATAAGGAAACTGAGGCAAAGAGGTTTTATAAATTTTCTAGAGATAAACAACTTTTAAGGGATAAAGCCAGAATTTGAACAACGGTCTGTGTGAGTCAGAAAATCCTCCTTTCTCACTTTGCTATGGCATGAGAAGAACCTAATTCAAAAGTAAAGTAAATTCAAAAAGTGAAGGAAATTCAAAAATTTAATAAATGTATCTGTTTTGTTCAGGTTTTGTTTTGAGACTCTTTTTTAGATTTTTATTCTTTTCTTTTTTAACTTTTCCATAACATGGAAACTAAGTTTCTGTTTCCGATGATCAAAAGAATCTTGACCAATACAAGCAGTACCGTACCTCACCCTGTAGGTCAGAAGTCACAACTAATAAATCCAGAACAGCAAGACTGCTGGTCTGGAGCACAAAGGTGGCTCTGGATCCAGGACTTCTCACCCCATATATTCACTGCCCCACTGCATTCATTGCTCTTGGTCATATTTTAACCACCAAGAAAGGACAGTACTTCTTCCTTATTTGTGTCCTACTTATTTATGTGTCCTGTTCATGTTTTACATAATTAGAAAACAAGATAACTTTTTAAAATTTCCAGAATGAAGGGCAAAAAGGAGACGAATGAATTCAAGTACATATCAAATATGCATAACCACAGAGAGAAGAATTATTTCAAGTGATTTTTGAAGGACAGTAATTTAGAAGTATTGATATTTCCTTTTGGGGGGATATAGCCTAAAGACAGAGGTAACTGCAAAGAAGTTTTAGCAGCTTTTGGTTTTCATATTACTAGTGAAAATATTATTGACAATGTACTTCTGATATAATATAAATAAATTATAGGACAGAACAAAAAATCTAGTTTCATCATTAGAAAACAAGAATTTCAATGTAAGAGAAATGTGATATAAATATAAAATCAAAGAAGTTAAAGTCCTGTAATCATAAATTACAATTGGAAATAATAGTATATATTCAAGAAGTATGTTTTCTTTCTTCTTTCATTTTATTTTCACTGCTTATTTCCTAGCTCTGTCCACTGAGAAGAACTATAAATGATATATTAAGCTGGTAGCAGTGAAAACCCTGGGTATCCACCTTATGGTCTCCAAATGTAATTTCCTAATTTAAAGGGACCAGGGATTTTTGAGAGAGGCTGAGTTGAGTTTTGAGACAAGAAATGCACAAGAGGACCCTAGAATTTTGTCATATCAGGCATCAAAGGAGTTATCCCTTACTACTAGTGTCACATCAAAGAGACTCAAGAGCCAGTTTGAATAGGCACAACTAGGAGGTTACGGGGCTTTATTCATAAAAATAATAACTGCAATGGCTTAAAACATACCTAATAATTTTATAAACATATCTAATAAATGTATAATTCATAATAAAGACAAATAACAGCATGTGGGAAAATGTATTGGTCAACCTTAGCTTATGATAGAAAACAGAGTTTATCAGTTTGAAAGCTGGCAAGTAAAGGAAATGAATAATGTATTTATCCTGCCTTTCTTAAATGAACAGTAACTTGGGATAGTCCATGAATGGAAGTTTCCAGCCAACCACTTTCAGTTCAACCACTGATAAAATCAACAAATAAAATAGCTATTATGTGCCATCTGATGGATCTATACATTCCACTTATGAAGATTCTTGCGGAAAGAAAAACCACCGATATATTCCCAAATTACAGAAAATTTGGTGAGAGAAGAATATGAAATCAGAAGAATCAAGAATATAGGAGGGCTTCCCTGGTGGCGCAGTGGTTGAGAATCTGCCTGCCAATGCAGGGGACACGGGTTCGAGCCCTGGTCTGGGAAGATCCCACATGCCGCGGAGCAACTAGGCCCGTGAGCCACAACTACTGAGCCTGTGCGTCTGGAGCCTGTGCTCCCAACAAGAGAGGCCGCGATAGTGAGAGGCCTACGCACCTCAATGAAGAGTGGCCCCTGCTTGCCGCAACTAGAGAAAGCCCTCGCACAGAAACGAAGACCCAACACAGCCAAAAATAAATTAAATAATTAAGAAAAGAAAAAAGAATACAGGAAATTCTATAAAAAGTAAAATTGTTTCTTTAACAATACATTAGAAGAAAAAAGTAAGAGATGGAAGGAGAACTTAAAGATTAAGGAACTTAAAAGACATATCAATCAATTAAAATGTATAGACCTAAGTTTTATTTTTGGAACCATTTGTGAAAAACAGAAAAGAGAGAGACACAAGGACATAGAGCTTCTGAGACAATTGAGAAACTGTCAACTACTTTAATAATTATTGTTTGTATCTACTTAAATGTGATAATATTGTAGTAATTATGTATTTTTAAAAGAATATTTTTAGAGCTATATGCTGGTATATTTATGAATGAAATGACATGACAGGGTTTGATTAAAAATCACTCAATATGGGGTATACATATGAAACAAGATTGGCTATGAGCTGTCTCATAAAAAACAATTTGAGAATTGTTTTCTTTTTTTCATTATCCAAAATAAGCACCAAGATTCTGTGATCTTTCTATCTTTGTTAGAATTCCCCTGTGAATCATCTCGGTCTGATGATTTATTCGTGAGGCAAAGGAGTGATGTGGTTTTAAGTGTACACCTTTTGAGGCTAGACAGGAATTTGATTTGGTCCTGCTACTTCCAACTTAAACTTACCTAGCTTCAATTCAAGAGTAAAATGAAGATAATAATGCCTAGAACCCAGGCTCTAACTTCCCATCATCTAGAACATTTACACATGATGTTTCTTCTGTCTACATTTCTATTCCATCTCCTCTTGGCCTAGTTAATTCCTACTGATCCTTCCTATGTCAATGCCATCATCATTTCTTGAGGAAATCCATCCCTTTTCCTTCCTAGCCAGGTCAAATTCCTTTATTACCTGTTCCTGTAAATTATACACTTCTCCTTTGTAGTTCTGATTACAATTGCAAGTTCACATTCGTTAGTTGATATTTGTTTCACGTCTACGCTCCCCATTAGACTCTAAGCTCCATGACATCAAGGAAAAGTGCCTGTGTTCAGCATTGATTCTGCTTGACAGCTAACATGATATGTTTACACAAATATTACTTGAATAGCTAAATGAGTCAGCAAATCAATCAGGTGCTTAGCACCGTACCTGACTCAGAGCCGGAACTCAGTAACCACTGTTTGTTAATGTTACCTCCACTGTTATTGTTTTCTGGTATTAGATTCCTGTAGTAGCTGAGAAGAAAGGGACAGGGAGGTTAAGAAAAATATAGGGTGTTAAATGTAGGGTATCAAATATAGGGTGATAAGACTTAGAGCAGTTCTCCAAGCTTAGTAGAAAACAAGAAATTTATACGGTAGCTGAACAGAAACCAAACTGTACAACCTGTTCATTGTGGACCTGTGGTTTAGAGGGTCTCTTGCCCGAGACACATGCACTGAGTCTATGTTCTATGACATTCTCAAAATCCAAGCTTCCCTGGTCAGCAGTTTAGGCAGAATGGGGTTGGAAAAGGTAGAGGGTTCATTCTTCACCTTACTTTCCGAGTGCTGAGAAGTACAGTTTCCTCTAAGTTTTCAGTGTGTGTGTTGAGTTGATTCTCACTGTGTTGAGCTCAGTTGGTATAGAAGCAACGACATGTCATCAGAACAGGCTGATCACAAAAGAACAAAAGGTTAGGCTTCTGGTTTCAAAAGTCTTGTGATATGAAAGGATGTGAAAGGAATAGATTGATCCAGTTTTGTCATGATTATTCATTTGCTAAATTTCACCCCCTGCTTTTTTGAGACAGAGGGAATAAAAAATAATGAATGTCAGTTCTGTAGGCTGCTGAGAAATGGACTACAAAGTATCCTTATCCCATTTGCTAAAAGTTTGTTTTAATTCTGCAAGCTGGAGATGACATGTAAATGTTTTATAAAACATATAAGGCAGGAGCTTCCCTGGTGGCGCAGTGGTTAAGAATCCTCCTGCCAATGCAGGGGACACGGGTTCAAGCCCTGGTCCGGGAAGATCCCACATGCCCGGAGCAACTAAGCCCGTGCGCCACAACTACTGAGCCCACAAGCCACAACTACTGAAGCCCGCGCACCTAGAGCCCATGCTCTGCAACAAGAGAAGACACCACAATGAGAAGCCCACGCACCACGACAAAGAGTAGCCCCCGCTCACTGCAGCTAGAGAAAGCCGGCGCACAGCAACGAAGACCCAACACAGCCAAAAAAAAAAAAAAAAATATATATATATATATATATATATATATATATATAAGGCAGCATTCTTAAATTTTGCAGGTTATAGTTCTCTCTGAGATTCCAAAGATAAAAGCAGATCCTTCTCTGAAAAATTCTAATACAAACACCAAGTTTCCACAGTCTGCTTCAGGATGTTCATGGAGTTCTTGGAGCTTAAACAGAGAGCCTAGGGCAGGAACAACTTCTGTGGCGCTATGACCATGTTAGTGTGTACCATAGATTAAATCTAGCTTTTCACAATGTGATGGCTTCTCATATTTGCTAAATCTACCAATTAATGGTCAATGTTCATTGAAAAACAAACAAAAAAAACCACAGGAAAAAACACCTAAACATACTACTGAGTTAATAATTATACATTTGGTTTAAATTGATCATTTCAATTCCTTGCAACAGTAAAAACAAGCTGTATCTATATGTATCATTACAAGTTTCAAAATCATTCAGGTAAAAAAAAAACATGACTTATTGATACATATGGTTAATGTTATTTATATTAAATGCAAAATATATGTATATATATTTTGTGGATAAATTAATAGGTAGCAGAAAAATAATAAAATATTCATAGAAATTGTAAACACCCAAATTCATGATAATGTTTATTTCTGGGCAGAGTGGGAGGGAAATGAATATAGGTAGAATATAGGGGATTTTAACTGTAATGTTTTCTTCATAAAAAAGGGAGAGAGAACTGGAGCAGATACAATTTTAAAACTTGAAAAATATGAACTGGTGAGTACAAAGTGGTTCATTATGTTATTCTTCCTTATTGTCCATATAAGTATATCAAAATAAAGATTTGAAAAATGAAAGTAACACACTGCCTAGCTCACAGGGATGTCATTAAAAAGAAACAAACATTTAAGCGAAAGTGCTTTGGAAAACGCAAATGCCACGCAAAGGTCACACAGGTGTGTCCTCCACCTAAATTCAATTCATCTCATTAAAATTCAACCCAACAAATATTGACTAAGCACGGCTAAGATTTCATCAGACACAAGGACCAAGTTAATGTAATAGTTACAGACTCCAGATTCTGTGGGGTCTTGCTATTCATCTTGTTCAGCAGATTTCAAAGGGGGATATAAATAGGGGTAAAGGCAATGTTTAATTTGTAAGACCTTTGGGCACTCATCATGCTTCAACCAGAAGAACATTCTTTATGTTATATATATTTCGTGAAATAATTCATTGGTAATATTGATTCAATGCTAAAAATTTACTGAAAACTATTGATCTGATCTTATCACTTCTTTAGGACTCCAGTACTATGATGGAAACTTGTCACTTCTGCTACTGACATTTCATTTCTTCTTATGCCACCAGAGACTCGATTTTGTTTCATGTAATACCCTTCACACATCGGATACTGTCTGCTGAGATAGCAGTGAAGACACCTCTGGTCAGGAGTAGGAAATCTTATCCAGACCTTGATGAAGGTCAGGGGACTCACACTTCAACTCTGGGCCAGTGCTGAGACTTCAACATGAACACTTGACAGAGAGGGGTTCTTATTTTTGTTAAACTCAGAACTGATCCCATAGCATGTAAATCTGACTCTTCTAGAAGCCATTTTGTCAGTATGAGGGACCAGGACTTGCCTGGGATGATGGAGCTGACAGATGAAGACAAATGGATCTATCATAGAAGATAATAGAGTCAAGACATAGATAGACACTGGGTCCTAATGATACTGCTTGAGCCCCTGGATTCTGCTGGGACTATACTATTCAGTCACCTAAAACAGTATATTCTCTCTTTCCATTAAATAGACTGAAGAGTTTTGATATGTTGTTATTTTTCACTTGAAACTGAAAGATGTCCAAATCAAGTGGCTCTCAATGTTGCCATACCCCCAATTACTCCAAGTGATGGGGACCTTACTGCTATATGTGAGTTCCATCCTTGGGCTGACTTTAGAAAGTTCTTATGTTTAGCTAAAATTTGTTTCCTAGTCTATACCCATTTTTCCTATGCTTTCACTTGGAGTCAGATGGAGTATGTCTTGTTCTTCATGTAGGAAAGTAGATATCGGGATATAATACCGTCCCTTCTTCCTCACCCATCTACTCTTCTTCACCCATTCTCTACCCGCCCCCTGCCCAGAGTTTCTTATACACTGAGACTTCAAACCTAAACTTTAAGCTTTTCTAATCCATAAAATATTTTAATAAGGGAATCTCAAAGTCACTTTATTTGTTACTGTGAAGAATTGTTCAATTAAGATTAAATTATCTTTAGGTGTCTATGCACAAGCTGAACTTTTTTCTTCTTCTTTTTTTTAAACTTCTGAAGCTGCTTATAAAATGTAAACACTTGAATGGAGAATGATTAATACATTCCATTTATACAAAATAGTGGAAGGCCGCATATCCCAAAGCAACATGGAAACAGCTGCCAAACCTACTCACTTCACTTTTCATGGAATGGGAACAGCTGCTGAGTGTCTCATAAACCTCTAGGGCAACACATAAAGAAATTGCAAGGGAAACCCTTTCAAAACAGGAAGTATATGTTCCTAAATCCTTGAAAAATAATCTTAAACAGTGGTAAAATCGGCAAGATGTTAAAATTTACATATGGGTTCCAGAGAAGACAAGAGATTTTCCCAAAGTCAGAAAGAGATAGCAATGGATCTCAGGTCTTCAGACCTTTTCATTCTTTCTGTTTTGATGCCAATTTCACACAAGAGCATTTGATTAATTATCAAATAAATTGGTTAGATAGAAAGTGCCCTGGATTTGGAAGAAAGAGATAAGCATAACCAAGTGTTCCAAAAAAATTAGAAGTGGACTTGATAGGCAATTTGTGAGTTTGGCCAATGGCTGAGATTTAGCCAGGAATTTCATCTCCATTCTGCCTAAATTCCTAATCTAAATGTAATCTAATTTAAAAGAAATTCTATGAACCAAAGGAAATTTTATCAGAGTTAAGGTGCTCAAGTATTCATGCAGATATGTATTTACCAAACATTTTTGAGTACCATCGACAAGGCACTGTGCTGAATGCATTGTACATGTCATGGAGGCAGAAGGTGTGGCAGCGGGTGAGAAACAGATGACGCCTGCTCTCAAGACATTTACAAACTCTGAGGAAGTCCCTATGATATGTATTTTCCCGTGTTAACTAACAATAAATGTAGTGTTACTTTCACTTTGTCCTCTCTACCTCACAGGGAACTCTCTTTGTCTCTAGAACAGAGTAGACCACACTGACCTTAAGGGGTAAATAAACGTTTGGATGAAACGTTGAGAGTCTTAAATTGTGAGCTTAAGTGCCCTATCTCTCTCTCCTTTTATTTTTTCAAAGACTACCCACTTCAAAATCTATGCTAATTCTGTGCTCATCTCCAAACTTTCTTTGAAGTCTCCTGCACGGACATTAACCGTTCTATGAGCTCTTGTAACATATATTACTGGCATATTTTTTGGATGCTTAAGCATATGCTGCCTAATTTAGTTACTTTACTGCTTTCTATGTTAGGGCTTAGTTCCCCTGCTGGATTGAGCACCTGGACAATAAACGCTTTACATTTTCCACAGTTCCTAGAACAGCTCAATTAAAGTGTTCCCTGTGTTTCAAATGAATAAATGAGCTAATGCCACTTCCCTTTGATCCTCCATGGCCAACTAAGACTACTCTAGAAAACTTTTCCTGCCAGCTGTCTAAACCCAGTCATGCTTAAGTTATTAGAAACATGTATCTTCAGGACAAGCACTGATTTTTATTTTAATTGTACCACACTTTCCCTAAATGAGGAAAATTCCTTGGTTCACCTACTTCATCCACTAACTAGCCTGTGGGATGTCTGTGGAGGAATGGAATTTGGTGATAAGAAGTAATTAAAATCAAATTAGAATGGTATAAGATTATCATTGAAGCACAAAATAATCCAGAGAAATCTAAACTAATAGAAGTTCAGCCATTGAAAACTACAATCAACTTGTCAATGATCTTACTGGAAAATGCAAGAAATTCCAAAAATCTGGTGTGTGGAGGGAATGTGAGAGATTTTTCAATGTTGTCAATGAATGTGTGGAGTCCATTGTTTAAAAAATACAAATTTAGAGCTCAGTCAATTCTAGAAGTAACAGTCTAAGTAGCTGAGGAGGAAGAAGAGGACTAAACTTTAATGATCCTTAATGGGACCTTGGTAGGCTACTAGGAAGATCTATCTATCTATCTATCACCTCTCTATATAAAGATTTATATATATTAAGATTTATATATATCTCAAATATATTCATGTGTTTATATACATATACGTATATTTTCATGATATTGCATGACTTCCAACCATAAAAACAAAAGAAAGAGCTTCCATGTGTGATCATTTAGGTCCCTTGGAATACCCTCTCAGCAGGTGAGGAACCAATGTCGAGAATCTCCTCTTAGGCAGAGGCAATTTTTAAAGAAGACATCAGGCAAGATCAATGCTCATGATCTGCCCTCAAAGAAACCACCTTAAGGGAGAATTTTTATCTTTTTTGTTCTCCTTAGTCTCCAACAAAAGTAACATATGTTACCTGAAATAGAGAAAGAGAGAGAACAATACAATAGGCCCACTTAAACCCAGTTCAAAGCTGAAGCACATCCAGAGGAATGCCAATTCAATTATTAAACGGCAACATGTATTTGTTCTAAATGAGTGGCTGGAGCTTATGTAAGTGGCAGGTCTTTGCAGATTCTCACCTGCTAGAAAGAACATCCTTGGCTATAAGGCAGTGTGCATTTCAATTCATTAGGAAAAAGAGAGTCAAGATAATGTGGTTTATCTGAAAGCTTGTAGCAAGCAAAATCCTCACCAGCCTTCTTTTCAATTTACAAATATTCTACATTCCTTTCTGCCTCTTAGCCTTTGTACACACTGATCATTCAATCAAAACTACTTTCCCTGCAAGTTGGATTACTATAGAGATCATGCTTCAACCCAGAACAATTTTGATAGTGAAAGGTTATGCTAAAAATTACAACTCATATACTATTGAAATGATTATGGACCCTTAAATTGGTTTTACAATATTTATGGCCCTATTCCTAAACAAGTCTCAAAAATAAAATATAAAAGCAACATATCTTTGTATACAAACAAAATTTTAAAACTTTACATTGATTACTTAAATATTAAAAATAAAATGATCAGAATAAGCTTTAATCAAGTACTTTAATCAGTTTCCTGGCCATATTTGTCTTTAAAAACATGTCACATTTTTTTCCTGAGGAATGTATGTTTTCCCCAATATTATGGCTTTGCTATCATTATTACTTTCTTCCTAAAATTAGCTGTAAACTTCAACATTGCATTTTGTGTTCAATAAATTTGAAAAATTTGACAACTTCAGATGACTCTATAAAATTTTTTAAAATTATAGTAATACCATAAGGCCCATAAGGCCCATAAGGTAACTTTAATAAATACTCAAAATTTTCTGAAACCCAGCTGAATTTGGGTAGCAAAGAGAAAAAGTGAGTATTGTCACACAGAAGAAGGTTTTTTTACAAAAATACATTCAACCTCACTGTTGTTAAACAAATGTTGTGGTTTAATTATTCTAACTCTGCATGCATAAAAATGTTTGTAAATTTTGACAATTGCTGTGTCTATTTTGATTGGTAAAAAAACTGTATGTTGTTTAGAGGCAATTATATATGTGGATGTCTCACAAATAGCACCAAGGACATTTCAGCTTCATTGATTTAATTTAGTAAGAACACTTAATTTACTAAGAATATAATATTATATCTTAGCAAAATGTGCATTCCTTTTACCACCACAAAAATTATTTTCAATGATGAATTTTTAAATTGAATTTACATTAACAATCAAAATAAGTCATATTTCACAACTGACAGGTGAAGTTTTAAAAATTTTACATTGATTCCATAAATTGATGAGCACTGAATCATGATTGGAATGAACTGATTTTATATTAGAAGCATCTGATGATAACAATGGAAAACAGGCATCATTAGCAACTTGTGAAGTCCTTTTTCTGCTAAACTGAGGCCATATATTACCAGTTATTGTTTCATTTGCTGTGTATTCACAGAAAACTTAGAAACGAGAATGAAAAAAATTAAATGAAGAAGAGTATAAATTTGATTTTTGATTAGACATTTGTTAAATATGCAAATTCTTTGACCCTGATCCAGGCCTACTTGAAGCAGAAACTTTGGAGGTGGACCTCAGCAGTCTGTGTTTTAACAAGGCCCCCAGGATATTCAGATGCACATGCAAGTTTGAGAATGTTATCTCAATGAAAAGTCAGTTTCACAGAGTGCTCTGCAAATGTACCTTCTGCAGTTAGAAGTGTTAAATCCAAGTTTTGGAGAAAGTCTTCATAAAACAACTACTGAGTCCAGAAATGGACCCACACATATATTTTTAATTGATTTTTCAACAAAGGTGCCAAGGCAACTCAATAGAGAAAGGATAAGCTATCAATAAATGGTGCCATGTGCAAAACAAAACATAAACAAAGAAACCTCAATCCAAATCTCAGACCATATACAAAAACTAACTCAAAATTGATCATAGATCTAAAAATAAGTGCTAATACAATAACCCTTCTAGAATAAAAAAGAATAGGAGAAAATCTTTGTGACACACGGTGTGGAAAAGACTCTTAAACAAGACACAAACAGAACTATAAAAGAAATCAATAAATTAAATTTCATCAAAATTTAAAACTGTGCTCCTCATAAGACTGTGAGGAAAAAGAAGAGGCAATCCACAGCCAGGGAGAAAATTTTTTGCAAGACTCATCTCTTAAAATAATATAAAATAAATAAAATAAAACAAAACAACAAAAATCCTTTGCTTTGTTTTCTTTAATATTTTTGTTTTTATAAATATCTTCACCTAGAAATAAAATATTGGTCAAAATTTGAACAAACACTTCACCAAAGAAGATATAAAGATGGCAAATAACCATATGAAAAGATGCTTATCATCTTTGTCTTTAGGGAAATGCAAATTAAAAAAGCAGAATAGTACTGCACAACCATTAGAATGGCTACAATTTAAAAAACTGACTATATCAAATGTTGGCAAAGACAGGAATGGGAAGTCTCATACATTAGATTGTAAAATGGTACAATCTCTTTGGAATAGTTTGGGATTTTCTTAAACATATTCTACCATACAACACAATCACTCCACTACTACGTATTTACCCAAGAGAAACAAAAACACATATTTACCCAAAGACTTGTACCAAATGTTCATAACAGCTTTTTTGTTATAGCCAAAACCTGGAAACAACTCACATGTTCATCTACAAAGAATGGGTAAAAACATTGTAGTATATCCATACAAAAGAATACTACTTAGCAATAAAAAGGAACAAATGATTGACACATACAACATGAATGAATTTTGAATAGATACACTTAGTGAAAGAAGCCAGATCTCCCTACATACCCATAAGAGTGTATACTTGATGATCCTATTATACAATTCTCTTGAAAATGAAAATAGACCTATAGTGACAGAAAGTAGATCAATGGTTTTCTTGGGACAAAGTGAGAATGGGTGGTGGGTGAGGAAGGGCCAGGTTGCAAAAGTGCTGAAGAAAACTTCTGGGAAGATGAATATATTCATTATCTTGTTTGCGGTGATATTTTCACAAGTGTGTACATATATCAAAACTCATCATATTAAACACTTTAAATACATAGTTTATTGCATTATTGGGTCAATGGCAAAATATGAGTAGCAAGTGTATTAGCTTTACATCTATGTTAAATTTCCTGATTTCAAGAATTGTACTGTGGGGGCTTCCCTGGTGGTGCAGTGGTTGAGAATCTGCCTGCTAATGCAGGGGACACGGGTTTGAGCCCTGGTCTGGGAGGATCCCACATGCCACGGAGCAACTGGGCCCGTGAGCCACAGCTACTGAGCCTGCGCATCTGGAGACTGTGCTCCGCAACAAGAGAGGCTGCGATAGTGAGAGGCCCGCACACCGTGATGAAGAGTGGCCCCCGCTTGCCGCAAGTGGAGAAAGCCCTCGTACAGAAACGAAGACCCAACACAGCCAAAAATAAATAAATTTTAAAAAAAAACAGAATTGTACTGTGGTTATATGTAAGAGAATATTCTTGCTCTTAGCAATACACACTTAAGTGTGTGAAGTGCTAAAAGGGCAATATATAGGCAACTTATTTTCAAATGGTCCAAAAACAAAATTACAGGGAGACTGGGAGGGAGAGGGAGAGGTGGAAAGATCAGCAGAGCAAAATGGAAACAAGAGTACTTTGTAATATTCTGACAACCTTTCTGTGAGCTTGAAATTTTATCAAAATAAAAGTGACAAAAATCAGACAAATGAAAGAAAACAGAGGGTGCCCACCTCTGCACCCTCTGCTTTCCCAGATCCCCCTGTTCACACCTCCGTTCACAGTGTACTGAGCCCCCGCTGTGCCCTGAAGTCACTATGCTCTTTGTGGTTTATACACAACTACCCAGAATGTGTGGACCCCATTTCACTTGGGTAATTCCTACTCCTTCTTTCAAAATCATGGCAGGTATTCTGTCCTCTGTGGAACATTCCCTGGTGGTCCCCAGCCCACCTCCCTTGCCTTGAGTGCCCCTCCTATAGCACGTTCTGTGCATTCCTCTCTCATAGTTCTGGCCACACTATCCTACTGTCCATCTCCTCCACTGAACAGTGAGGGCTTTTTGTTATTGTCCTTCAAACCCCCAGTCTCTCACAAAAAAGGCAAACTGTCAAAAACTGATGAATTGATGGTTGAATAAATGCCTTCCTTTAAGAATCAGCATCCAACACTGTATATATTTTAGTAGATCTTTTAAGAATGGGAAAAGAAGATTGTTGAATTAACTTATTTCTATGATTTTTCTTTCAGTATATATTTATCAGAGCATATATTACATGCACTTCACTGTATAGATGATAATAGAACCCTTAAAAATTGCTATCTTCTGACACAAATAGTTATTTTTCCTCTTCCCGTTTCTAGGGAGACTAAGTCCTAACAACTGAGCAGCATTTGTTCAGTGAGCACACATCATCTTTCTGCAAACACCCTCATATTGAAGCATGTATTAATGATGGGTATGGCTGGGCTGTAGCAGACTTGGATTACTCTGCAAAAGAAAACAAGGATACAGGAGGAGAATCTGGGAGGACAGGGCTGATGGCAGCCCATGGGGAAGGGTGGGAGGGAAGTGAGAGACCCAGAGACACAGAAACTAAAAAGAGAATAATGGGGAAGAAGAGACATTCTGGTATATGGTAGGCTTTTAAGAAACATTTCCTTAATAAATCATGAAAGTGTGATGTATATTTGGGAAGTGAAATTCTGTGTACTATAAAATCCTTTTATCTTTGAACAAAACCTTCAGTAAGATAACTAGTTTCATTAATGTCTACCAGAGCAGATTGAGGGTAGGAAGATGGACAGACTTGTTGAGCAAGTGGGAGGCTGGCAGGAGAGAAAAGAGGATGCCCATGGGAGTCTGCCTCTTGCTCCATTTGAGGTACATGACACGGGCACTCAGTGAACAGCACAGAGTGCTGCTAGGATGAAAAATCTATTCCTCTTTTCTCAAAGTTCTAACTAATGAACAGTCAGAATTTCATACAAGCAGAATTCAATTAACATACTTAATACATTCATCAA
The DNA here is from genome assembly GCF_028023285.1 of Balaenoptera ricei. Lineage (NCBI taxonomy): Eukaryota > Metazoa > Chordata > Mammalia > Artiodactyla > Balaenopteridae > Balaenoptera > Balaenoptera ricei. The sequence goes on from NC_082641.1 coordinate 129,921,138, forward strand.
CTACTAATTTAATTAGAACATTCAGCAAATTGCCATCAATGTACCCAAAGCTGGTGGAGTGGCTTGGATACTTTGGGGAAGTCAGGATTGCAACACAGACATGTTTCGCATCTTTAGGGACCTACAGTTGAAAGGGAAAACAAAAACAAAAACAAAAACTGTTTCTCCCATCATTCTCACTCTCAAGCAATTTGGAAAAGTTGACCTCCTCCTAAGAAATTCAGACCCCCAACTGGTTTTTCCAGTGGCCAGAACAACTATTTCCATTTTCAAACATATATTTCATATTTCTCTAGAGCACACTTTACCCTTAATTCAGCAGAGAATCTATTAATCGTGAGCTTTTGTCTTAATAAAACCAGTCTTGGTTATGTTATGCTATGTTCAATTAGATTAAGTAAGGAACTAACATTAGTTGTTATTATATATAAAGGTTCAATCTGATAAATAACTAATACAAATACAAGTTCCACTCCTCGATATCTTGCCAACAGCAGACATGACTAATCAATTACTGCACTTTTCCCCTGCATATCTCCAAGACAGGTTAATTACCTGAGTCCATTCTTATCTTTCTTTTCTAGTCTCATTTGACACCCCAAGATTGACCACTTTTACCAAACAATATAGTTCCTCAAATCCCTCCCTTGATGCCATGTCTGGACTCTCCTACTCCTCTTTTATCACTCTCCACTAAACCTAGAAATCATTTGATTTTTGCTGATGCTTTACACAAACTTCACAAGCCTAGTTAGAAGAAAAACGATCAATATATTGTCAGAGCTCCAAATTAGCAGCATGTACTATAAACTCTTTTTCCTTACCATACACCCCCTCCTATCACACTCCCCCATTATCCTTCCCTCTAACTCTTTCTCCAGGGATGCTCTTCTCCTGAAAGCTTAAATGTGGGCAATTACTTTAACCAGAGCAAGCCAACACTGAAGAAATCACCTCTGTTGTTTTCCCTCACTCCTCAGGCTGCATGTTAATTATGGCTGTCAGAGGCTACTAGTAAAGGAATTGGGTAGGGAGCCCTGGGACTGGGCGATTGGGTTATTTGAGCTCTGCTCCTTCTTCCTACCACCCAGGATGAAAGGGGTGATGAATTTGATAGATTTTAAGGCAGGCCAACTATGCAGGGTGGTGATTCAGTAAAACAGGAGTAGAGGCTTTTTAGTCATATAAACCTGGGTTCCAATCTGACCTCTGCCACCCTCTAGTCCAAGGACATTGGCCAATTCTAGTCCAAGGACATTGGTCAATTCTGCCTTTTCTACACAAGGGTATTAGTAATTACTTCTCACTGCATTGGTGCCACATTAAATGGGATAATGAAAGTAGAGTTATCAGAACATTGTTTGGAACAAAGTAATCATATAATAAATTCTTATCAAATTCTATCAACATGCAACACCAGAAAAAGAGATGACAAGTTTCTCTTGGTAACCAAGAGTGTCAAAGACACTAGACACATTAGGAGAATCACAGTGGTTCCCAAATATTCTTATGTGATATAATAAAGGTAAGTGCTTAACACATAGCTCACACCCAGTAAATCACCTATTTTCTCAATTCTATAATACTAGTTTTTATAAATTTTTACTCTTTCTGAAATTAGGATGAGCCTTAAAATTGATGCATGCATTTAACGTGATACCCACAACTATTTTCTCTTGAAAACTTGTATTGAAATCAACAGGGTGTCTTATAATCAATAATGTTTTAATTACATAATTAAGTAAAATAGTATTATTAAAAATGCTTCATCTCCTTTAAGAAATGACCAGATCTATACTCTCAGAAGTCTGAAAGACCTAGCTGACTGTCTGAAATGTCACCAAACTTCCCCTTTGAAGTTTTACTATGTCCTTGAGTCTCTCACCTTGATTCTTTACTGCCATCCCTATCTTCTAACTACTATTTTCTGATTACTTGCTCTGTTCCAAGTACAGTGCAAAATGCCTTATAAATATTTTATTTTACTGCATGCAGCCCTAAGGTGAAATGAAACATGAGGATATTGAGGCTTTGATGAGAAAACTGAGGTGCAGACAAGTAAACACGGCTCTAGTTCACAGTAGCTGATATATGGGTCAAGTTCAGGTGTGACTCCAAAGCTGTGATTCTTAACCATGACTGGAGTGCTTTGATTACAAGGAAACGACTTCAACATGCAAAGCAATAATACAGTTCCCATAGGAATAACCTCAGAGTTAGAGCCTAGGGGAAAGCAGAGGAGGGGGTTATCCAAGTAGCACCAGGGAAATAAAATTATCAAAATCAAACTACCTATTGTGTGCCTTCACAGGTATTTTTATATCAGTTCATAGTATATATTTTGAAGATGTACTTTAAATACAATGGAAAATAATATGCAAGGGAAAACAAGAGTGATATTGTAAAGAATATATTTAATATGTTTATTCCCTATATTTTTGCATTTTAAAAATAATAATTTAATAAAGTCTAGAGTGGGAAATATTTTGTTGGGACTACAATTCAAAATGTGACAGTTTCATCTTTTAAACAATGTGGTTGCGAAAATTGCTGGGGTAAAAACTGTAAATAATAAAGGTGTTAGGACACAGAAAAAAGAAAAACAAACAAACAAACCTAACAAAGGTAGACTAAGGAAGCAATAATTGACTAGTGTTCCTATGTTATGCTAAGTTTAATCACTTATCTGTTGCATCCATAAAATATCCTCAACCACACATACTTTATTCAGTTAATGCCTAGAACAACCCTGAGTCTCCATTCGCCTAAGATGGCTCTGGTTTATGCTGATGTCCCAAAGCAATTGTCAATACCCTCAAAATTGTCCCAATTTACATGATAAATTATATGGTCACCCTAATAATACTCAAGAACCTTAACTTTTTATTCTAACCCTGCCTATTATAAATCATAAAATATTTTTTAATCATCAGATTCTTCTATAAGGCAATTTACCCATGTGAAATAGTAGAAATATTTATTATAGCTCACTCAAAAAAAAAAAAAAAAAAAAAAGGAGCACCACGGAGTTGCAGAAGCTTAGAAGCTAAGTATAAGTTGATGTCTACCTCTCTCTACCAGAGCTCCTCTTTCTGAGAGTTCCTGCTTTTTTGACCCACAAAAATATGTTACAACCATAACTTGCCACTGCACCAGGCTTCTTGGAAAGAGAATGGGGTGGGCTATAACTTATAAGGAGAGATGAGACCTACAAGTTGTTTATCAGCAAAATATCTCTCATCAGAAGCATGTCTGGCCAGCCACAATTTCTAAAATTTTTACAACTAAATAATTCCTTTGGACAAAGTCAATTTTTTCCTCTAGGTCCTGGTGTGGCCTAGTCAGAGTTTTCAACAGTTTTTATTAGGCACTCAACATTCCTTTCTCCTTTATTTATTCTTTATAGAACTCTACATATGTTCAGGTTGCTAAACTTTTCAAATATGACTCAAGGAAAGATGACCTTATCATCTAATCCAGGTACAGATTTTGATTGGTCCAAGCCAGCAGCCCATGGTCTTTTCTGGATGACTTACAGGGTTCAGAGGTGACCTCATTTGGTCTAAATGGAACATCTCGGTCTATGCTTGGTTGACTGGCTTCAATCTCAGTCTGTGTGTGTGTGTGTGTGTGTGTCTGTCTCTTTTCTACAGAAAGTAAACAACAAACCACATAAGTCACAAATATGAGTAGAAGTCACATTGTCACCACAAAGTAATCAGCATTACAATAAAATGAATACTGAGGAAGGCAGAATGGAGACATGGAAAAAACTGGATCCATGGTAACATTATTAAGCCTAACCCACCTCTGAACTTTCAGTTATAGACATAATAAACATACTATATTTTCAGCAGCTTTGAATCAGAGATTTTGTTACTTGCATCCAAAAGCATGCACGTGGATCCAGTGCTTGGGGAGGCATAAACAATCGATCAGAGCTAACATGGAAAAGGAAACTGTCTTAGTAAATGGCAGCAACATCAACCCAAATGGTCAAGCCCAAAATCTAGAAGTTATCTTTGGCTTTTTAAAAATTATTTTTTACTTCAAATCTGTTAGAAACTTGTGTCTATTTGCCTCCAACATACTCTGCATTCTATCTACTTTCCTTGAACTCCATTCCAGCACAAGTATCCTGCAATTTGTTCCTGGCACATTACCATATGCACATAAATGGTCTCCCACTACCAATAATTACACACTCCAATTATTCTCATCTATGCCACTAAGATAATTTCAAAACCTTTTCATGGCTTACCATCACACTTGGAACAAAAGCTGTATTTTTTTGAAAATCAGGACACACAGATTCTTGCATGACCTGCCACCCACCTCTGCAACCTCTTCTCTTTTCCCAACATTTGTTCCATCTCAGCCATCTGGTCTCTTCACTGGTTTGCTTACATTTTTTCCTGCCCTAGGACCTGTACACTTTCTTCTCTACCTCAAATGATTTTTCCATGGCTTTACATAGCTAAATCCTTCTCATCCTCCAAGTTTCAGCTTAAATATTATCTCTATCAAGAAACATTTATTGACCCCTTCATGTTTCAGCCCATGATTCTACCCCACTGTATTAAACACTGATCACATCGTCCCATGTATTTCCTTTATTGCACTTGTCAAAACCTAGTTATATTTTGTTGTTTGTTTATATGCTTTTGTTTGCTTGTTTCTGTCTGTCTCTCAAGGAGATCAGCTCCATGAGAGAGGAATCTTAGTGGTTACATCTGTCTACCTAAGACACTGACTTAGGAGGTAACTGGTTATGGCAGGTTTAGAACCTGGCTGTAAATTCTTTGATACTCTTTCCACTGAGAGGTGGGATCTATGCTACTTGTTCTTCAATCTGGGAAAGCTTTAATAAATATGATACAGTGGAAGTGATGCTTTTTGTCTTTCAAGAGTAAGTCATGAAAGTCCCATGCAGCTTCTGCCTTGTTTGCTGGGAATGCTCACACATGGATCCCTGAGCTGCTATATAAAAGTTCATTACTCATGGACTACCATGCTGGAGGGGCCACACATAGGTGCATTGGTAGCTGATCCCTTTCTTTAGCCATCCCAATTCAGGATCCAGGTATGTGAGTAAAGAATCTATTCTCATTCAAGCCATCCCAGGTGAAGCCCTGGAAATTATAAAATCATAGAGCAGAGAAGAGCTGTCCTGGTGGTGCCTGTTCTGATTTCTGATGTGTGTAATCAATAAGCATAAGAAAATGATTGTTTTATGCCAGTAACATTTTAGGATGTCTTCTAATGTAAGGATGTTTTCTAATGTAAAAATAGGTATCTTGAACAAAGGCCCTGCAAATCTTGAAAAATATTTGTTGAATGAGGTTGACCACCCACCTTGTGGGGACACTCATCCAGAGACCTGGGTTCTAGTCCAAGCTCCATCACTAATATATTATCTAACCTTAGGAAAATCCTTCCCATCTATAGTTCTCAAGTTCCTCCCATGTGCCTTGAGGTGATATGACTAGCTAAACTCTTAGGTCCTTTCCACTAAATTCTTAGTCTATAGACGAGAACTAAGGGTTTCAACAACAATTAAAAAAAGGTAAATAGCCAGGAATTAGGGGTTCTCTCTTCTTTGGGCATTACAATGAGCTTAAATGATGTGATCCTTAGAGTTCTCAGCTTGCTAGGGTGGAGGAAGGGATTTGACAAGGCAGTCATTTTCCTGAATCTTGGTATTCCCAAGGAAACCATGCCTTTGTCCCTAAAGCCAGATCATGTGGGTGGAAAGGCTCAGCAGACAGATGGGTTAACTGGGGGGGGGGGGGGGGGGGGGGGAAGGGAGGGAGGGGCTGCAAATAAATGGCTTCTAAAGCCTTCCATTTTCTAACTAAACCATTTTCCTTGCTTCTTTCCAAGATCTTGCAATGTCTCTACAGTACTGACTCCAGAACTCAGAGGATGGAACTATGGTAGCAGCAAAAATGTAGTAGAAAGACTGCTAGGTCTGCAGGCTAAACCTGAAAGCTGGGAAGCCTTGACCAGTCACCACTCTGACCTTCTGCTGTGTAAGATGAGGATAATAACTCCTCTCCACTCTTCTTCATTAGGAAATGGAGGCGCCTTTTCCCAGGGCACACAGAATATCAAATGAAAATAGGATAAGAACATGGGTCTCCCAATTTGCAATCCAGTGCCATGTTATTGCCCCAAGATCCCAACCCCTCCCTTCATACATCACTCAGCATAGGAATGAGGTTCTAAAGAAGAGGAAGCATGGACAGCCAGGTATGAGGGATGTGAGCACATTTTTTCCACCTTTGGAATTTCTGTGAGATTATTCACTGGGACTAGATCTTGGAGTATGATTAGGTGAGGATCTAGAGAATAAAAAAATAATTCCTGGGAAAGGCCATTCCCATGATGAGTAGGAGTAGGGAGGGTGGTGGTCTTAGCTTGTAGACTTATTAGTTGCTATGGTTCAGACCCACCTGAACATAGAAGAAGCACATTCTGGGAAGAAGAACTAAGAATATTTGTGGGGAGGGCGGTTGAGGGGGCTATCATTTCAAAATTCATTAAGCAAACAGCTCAGCTTATACTATGTCCCCTGTTGCTTTAGAGTTCCCTGACCTTCCTTCTGCTAAGTTCAGATGTAGCCTCAGAATCTTTCTAATCCCAGAACAACAATAGCCATAGCCAGTAGATTAGAGCTATTTTATGAGACCAAAAATATTTTCTATCTCTGCATTCAGACTTCCTCAGAGGGAGGAAGTGATTCTGAATATGGCCTGATGTTCAGGAATCAAATACTTTACAATTGCAGCCCCCTGTAAAAACATAAGGACAGATATGTGTACAATAAGAGGTATCCAAGGTGGAAATATTTTAATATAGTCGCACAATGTGACAAAAAACCCAGGTTGCCATTTCTGTGGTTCAATGCCCCTTGTATTACAGTGCAATGCTTTTAGGAATTCTATCTAATAAGGATGCAATGGCCTATAGTTAGAACAGGCTAGAATAGCTGTAAGAAACAAAATAAGTGGCAATAATTTTATATGATATGATTCTGTTTCATGTCACCTAATTGAATTTAAGAGAATTTTATAGAGGGACTTAGTATAGAACATGCAAAAATATTTTTCTACTTGGCTAGCTGATCTATATCATTCCTTTAAGCATAAAAATGAAAAAAAAGTGATCTATAAAATAAAGTACTATAAACATAAGTGATTATTACCATTAGTAGTCTCAGTGTACCTTTAATATTCTGATTTCCTTTCAAGGCAAATAAACTGGTAGAAGATGGATGTTTATCAGGCAACCAAACAAGTATTCCACATTATCACTTTAGCTAAAATAAATTTAACTCTAATCAATCTTCTGTTCGGAGAGAATGGGGTTAGAAATCAGAATGCAAGTGAAAGAAAGACACCACCATGTAAAGAAAAAAAAAATACTGCATCTGAAATGTAGTTTACTGCTTATATGAGGAGTAGCCCAGCCATAATGAGGCAAGGAGAAAAAGAGGACAGGGCAAATGTATGGTGGTAAACACTCAGGCCACCATCCCCTTCTCCCATACACAGTACAGACATTACAAAGTAATCACAGAGCTCTTTTCAGTTAAGAATTGGTGTGATCTCAGAATCCTTCTCCAAAAATAATCCAGACTGCTACAATGGCCAACTGGACTTGACATATAAGATCAATTTGCAGAAAGTTGGGTGCCAGTCAAAGACTGGGAATTAAGATCCCTGTGTTCTAGTCCCAGTTTAGCCACTGATCTACTCTGTACTAAGGACTAATTTCTTCCCTTTCTAGGTATCAACTGCCCCATTAGTAAACTGAGGTCAAAACTTTCAATATTGCCTATGCTAGAATCACCAAACTTCCCTCCCTGCCACCCCACTGGAAGGGATCTTACAGATTAGCTAGGCTTGCCAAGCCACTGCAGGAAAGGGTGTGGGTGGCAGGGAATGTTTCCCTGCTACTTTTGTAAAGATATTTTAAATTCACAGTCAAATAAAAGTGGAATAATGTCATCTCAAATTATTACCAATTGCTTTCTTTCCTCCTGTAGCTGGTTTAACTCTAGCCATTGCAGCACTGTTAGAGAGAACTCCTTGGGGGCATCTCAGAAGGATGCAGTGGGTCCTGAGCAAATCTGGAAGCCTGAGTTTTGCTCCTCACCAGTTGTGTAACTTTGCTAAAATAATTTCTTCTCTAGGATGCTACCTGTTCCAAACATATCTATCCCTGTGTTCCATACTCTCAGCTCCTGAAAAGGGCACTCGAGTGTCCCACAGAACAAATGAGCAACCATATTGTTTCTCTCTTGTGAATCTAAAATATGATTCACAGAAACCGGAAGCCAATCCGTGGAAGGCTTTTTGGTGAGAGGTTACAGAGACAGGATTTGGGCAGCAATGTTGCTTCATGTTCAAAATGAGTAGGCAGAGATAAATGTTCAAGGGAGCACAAAGCAGAGGTCATTTAAGAGGCTGAGCTATTTGCCTAGGTTCCAACTGTAGAGTTTGCTTTTTTTTTTTGTTTAATTAATTAATTTATTTATTTTTGGCTGCATTGGGTCATTGTTGCTGCGTGCGGGCTTTCTCTAGTTGCAGCGAGCATGGGCTACTCTTCGTTGTGTTGTGCAGGCTTCTCACTGCAGTGGTTTCTCTTGTTGCAGAGCACGGGGTCTAGGCGCACGGGCTTCAGTAGTTGTGGCACACGGGCTCAGTAGTTGTGGTGCCCGGGCTCAGTTGCTCCATGGCGTGTGGGATCTTCCCTTACCAGGGCTTGAACCCATGTCCCCTGCATTGGCAGGCAGATTCTTAACCACTGCGCCACCAGGGAAGTCCTTGTATAGTTTTTATTTCTAGTTCAATTGAGGCTCTGAGGGGGCTCATTACCCATCCCTGGATTTGCTGAATTCTCTGCAACCTTACCACAAAGTGTCCTTTGTTTTAGCCTGCTCTTTGCAGCCTAATCATGTTCTGTTTAATGAGGGAAGCAGGATGGAGTGGCTGGGACTAAGAGAACTCTGAAGTCATGTTCATGAATCTATACTCATTTATTTCTATATGATGAATCCTATCCCTACCCTGAAGCTAACTCAATGTCAACCAGCAAGTTTCCTGTGGGAACCTTCTCTGCCCACAGCCTCTTCCTTCTTGGCCATTCCTTTTTTTAGAGCATGTAATTGAGTGTTGTGTGAACCCTCACCTCAATGTCCATTATGAGGTTTCCTTTGGTCCCAGTTTTCCTAGCATCATCAGCTTCCTCTGTGCCTTCTTCTTTTATATCTCTGCTTCCCTATCCTAGACTCCTTTCCCCAATAAATTTATCAATGCAAACTTAGCCCTCAATGTATTCACAATGACCCCTGAAGACTGACACATTTCTAAGAATCCCTTCTAATGTACTTATCTCAAGTAGTTTTCAAAAATCATTAAGGACACTGGCTCTGTGTTGGAACCCTCACCTCCATCAATTACTGGATATGCAGCTGTGGAGACATTATTTAATCTTTCTGAACCTCAGTTCCTTCATATTAAAATAAAGTTCTATCAGATCATGCAAAAACTTACATAGCACAGTTCTTTGGATATAATAGTCAATAAACGTCATCATTGTTGCCATCGTTACCATCATGATCCTTGGCTCAGCATGCCTTTGCCTTGCTTCTAATGCCTACTCCAGGTTACAACACAGCTCCATCATTGCCTCCCCTATGGGGCCTTTCTTGACCTTTCCTACTTCCTCATTTATTAAAGTATTTGTAACATTTAACACACTGCAAAGTGATACTTTATACATATGTTTCTTGTATGTGTATTTCTCCCCACAAAAGTATTTGTGGGGAAAAACATACAAATAAAAATATGTGGACTTCCCTGGTGGTGCAGTGGTTAAGAATCCGCCTGCCAATGCAGGGGACATGGGTTCAAGTCCTGGTCCAGGAAGATCCCACATGCTGCGGAGCAACTAAGCCAGTGTGCCACAACTCCTGAGCCTGCACTCTAGAGCCCGCGAGCCACAACTACTGAGGACGCGTGCCACAACTACTGAAGCCCGTGATCCTAGAGCCCATGCTCCACAACAAGAGAAACCACTGCAATGAGATGCCCTCCCGCCACAACAAAGAGTAACCCCCGCTTGCCGCAACTTGAGAAAGCCCGCGTGCAGCAACGAAGACCCAACACAGCCAAACATAAATATAAATAAAATAAATAAATTTTAAAAATATGTATGTAAAATATCGTATACTTCATATGTATGAGTTTTGCTCCACAAATGTGAGATCTTTAAGAGCAAGAACTTGTTGTGCCTGGCACTTTTTTCTTTCTCATCCCCAAAATAATTCATCAATGTACTTTTGATTTTACCACCTAAATGTATCTCAAATCCAGCTCTCTGGGCTCTTGACCTCTATTGAGATGAATAATTATGATGTTAATTAATGGTTATACAAGGGCTCCCAAATAGGTGTTCATATCCATTTACACAAAAGAAGTTAGGAGGATGGAAAGAGGTAAACTGCCTTAGAATCAAGGGATCCTTAGCTCACGGTTTACCAGCTTCAAAGCCTTCCATAGGAAAGCTTGTTCTGTTCTGTTTAAATAAAAGCTTGTTTATCCATTTCCTAGATGGATAACTCTATTTAATATATAACCACACCCCTCTTCTTATTCAGCTAAAGTCCATCTTTCAACAACTTATATAATTGCTAGTTCAAATTCTTAAACCATTCTGGATAAGTCTCATCCTTTGTCCTTCTGATATTCCTCCAGACACTTGAAGTCAATGATCTTATCTCCATTTATTCTTCCTTCGAACATGAGCAATGCTGCCAGGTCTATCAGATTGCAGCAGAAATAATTAGAATGGCTGGGGAACTGTAACAGGGAAATATTCCAGGCAAGAACAAAGAGAGTCAGTCTCTTCAGCGGGGGAAATGGAGAGAGGTAAGTGTTACTTGATATGACAGAGGAATCTAAATGAAATGCCATAGGACATCTAATTGGGTGTTCCTTGCTACCTGGTCCTGTTGCCTACCAGGAAGGGGACACTAAATGAAATTAGCAGAGCCAAAATTTAGAGAAGACCAAAGGAAATCCTTCTCTACACAATGTGCAATTACCCACTACTGCAGAATATTATTGAGGCAAATTGAAGCAAAAAGAATTTGGAAAAGGATTAGGTGCTTATATGAATAAGAACAGCTTGTGCAGTTACTAGCAAGAATAATAATTACAGGGCCAATTAGTCCCCTGGTGTCAGGGTATGCACTGAGCTCAAGCTGGGGTCAGAGAATGAACTGCCTATAGAATAGTACAGTAGTATCCAATATCCTAGGTGCATTAGCAGATTTTCCTTTGACTAACTCTTCTGAAGAATCTAAGGGAAAACACTTCAGTTGGTAAAGTGTGAATTGCTTCAGGTTTGGGTTTTGCAATCTGGGTCAGAAATAGAAATGGCCTCTGAGAAATCTCCCTATGAAGATGTGGTACCAAAATCCTGAAACAACTTTTTAAAAATGGCAGAATGGGAAGGTGCAGGTCTTAGTTGTCTAAGGACCTGGGTTTCTGGTCCTGTTTCACATTAGCTGATTGGCTTGGCAAGATCGCCTACCTTTGTGAACTTCAGTTTCCTCATTTACAAAATGGCAGGCGCTATCCTAGCCCTGTCTATGTAAAATATAACCCTAGTTCCTCAGGCTTCATGCCTAGGTGGGTATCACCAAGAATAAACTGATTTTTAAATTTACATAGAATCAAGGGGCAAACCTACACAGAATACATAAAGGCAGTGAAAAGTTTGTGCTCCAGCTGCCCATGAGAAGAATGTCTGACTCTCACATACGTAACTTGGGGGCCCACGCGTCCTCATTGTTGACAATCACCTCCATCTTCATATGCCACGGAGCCACTGATGCTGACAACTCTCTCACGCAAAGGTCTTAGCTAGCTCTTTGCCCCCAAAGCTCCTACAACCAACCTTTCCTCAAGTCTCTACAACATGAAAGGCCCACCCTTAGATTCATATGTAACCTATGTGGGAAAACTTTTCTGTTTGATTCCCTTGGACAAGTTTCGTCAAGGTGAGGTCAAAGGGCAATGTGTATCTATGGGTAAAGTTCGGGAAGTGGGGACATGCTTTTAGCTTCATGCGCTTCCTTCTCTTCATTCTGCCTCCCCACTCAAATGACCAAAAGAATCTGACGAGGGGAGAAATCCAAACCAGAAATGGAAATGAGGAAAGGATTGCACGTGCTCCAAAAAATTGGAAATATTTTGAAAGAAAAAATACAGAGAACACCAAAATGAGAGATGGACAAACTGACCCATAAATGACCACAGGTGAAGGATGTATTGACTTAGGAAATTAATGAATCTCCTGTGAACACCCACTTATCTATATTCCCTAATTTATAAAGGGACTAGAGGAAAAGAATAATTAACAAATGGCATATTTTCATTCTAGTAATGTATCTGGGAAGTATCCATATGGCATATTGGTGTTTATTCTATGTTCTACCCAAAGAATATGGGCACAGTAGTAGAATCTCCCCCAAAACACCACTCCTCGGTTAGAGGCACGTTGTCCCAGCTAATATGGGGCTACTGCAAAGAACGTAAAGAAGGAACTTCTATGTCCAAGCTCTCTGGCTCAACCATTGCCCACCAAGCTCTTCTGCACACGTGGATGGATATTCCAACCATCAAGTAAAGCTACAATTTTTCCTTGTACAGTGTTTGTTGGTTTGGTTTATTTTTAAATCTGAATTTAGAAGATTCAAGTGCAGAAACACACAGAGTCTAATACTAAGTAGCTAAGCCTAAGATTCACCTTGGAAAGATGAGAGAAGAGAGAAAGATTTCTGAACAACTGGAAAGCTACAATGGTTCCAGTGAAAAACAAACCAGGGATAAAGAACAGCTGTCCCCTCCATTTCATAAATGTTGTTTCAGAGGTACAGACTTTTTAGATGACTCTAAAAATAAGGCGTCCAGACACTTAATAACATGTGAGATGTGGGGAGGGGATGAAACTGTGGACACAAGATGTGTTATCCCCTACACCCTGCTCAAAGGCTTTAGCAAGTAAGGGGTCTTCCTCCACCTACTCTCACCAGGCACCAGGCTAACATCATTCTGAAAATAAAACCTAACCAAGATATACATATATATATATATATATATATATATATATATAGACACACATATATATAGACACACATATATATAGACACACACACCTATATATATATGTATGTATTTTAAAAAACCCTCTCATAAAATGGAGAAATACTCGTTCAAAATAAATCTAACTTAATGCCATTTAAAAAGAATAACGTATCATAAACATACAGGGATTATTTAGGTGTGCAATGATGTACAATATTAGGGAAACTATTCGTGTAATTTATCAGTAAAGAGATCAAAATAGAAGTAGCATTCTCTCAAATGAGGCCAAAATTCAACTGACAAAATTCAACAGACATTAGAGATTAAAAAAAACACTTGGTAATTTATAAAAAGAGTACCACTATCTTAATATGGAAAAAAAGTGTACTTAAAATCACTGTCAACATCGTATTCAAGGTGAAACTATTATGGCATTCCAACTAAAACCTGAAAAAAAGAAAATAATGCTATCACCACTAGGTTATGGAAATTCTAGACATTAAGATTGGGTGAAATCATGTAAGATAAATGGAATACAAATATGAAAATTATTAGAAAAGTCAAGGACAAAATTTCATTAACTACTGAAGTACTGTGAATAAGATGATTTATATAATGAGCCTAAGGGAAAATGGAATAATTATTAAATCTTACTAGAGTTTGTTAAGATAACTTGTTACAAAAAAAAAAAGAGAAAAAAAATGCCTAGAATCCTGCAAAAACCAGTCAGAAATATGATTTTTAAAAATCATATTCATAGAGCAATCAAAATTAGAATATTCACTGTACTAAACTAAAAATGTGTAGGATACATTTGAAATTGACCTTTAATTAGAGACATAAAAGATGATTTGTAGAAGTGAAAATAATTGCTATTTTTTTAGTAGAAAAGTTCACAACTTTAAATATTTTAATTTTCCCCAAGTTTATTTTAAAATTCTGTATTATTCTTATTCTCAGTGAATCTCAATGGAAATTATGTTTTCTTCATAACTGAACAAAATGATTATAAAAGGGGTAAATGAGAAAGAAAAGTGAAGAAACCTTTCAAAGACAAACAATAGTGAGTAACTTACATTTCCGACCATTCAGAATATGTATAACAATTTAGTTAATAGAATTCTGGTAATGGCTACAGAATAAGCATTCAGATGAATAAAAGAGAAGTGAAATACATGAAGGGGGGTTTGTTTTCGTCAACTGTGACATCAGCTCCTGTCTGTTTAGCTGGTCTTTTCACAGTAATAGAACACAAGTAGCCAGGGGAACAGCAAATCGTGGATGTCAAAATTGGTTCCCACCCAAGTCCCTCATCACATACACACAAAGGTTGCCACTGCTAATCTTGAAAGACTGAAAGTCTTATTGCTAAGTAGATTTAAACATGACCTAACACAAAAACTTTCAAGACAGGGCATTAACAGAAAGAATGTCCATCTAAAAGAATCTGGCACGAGAGATGGTCGAAGGAAATAGCACTGAGGACCTAACAGTCGGGCGGTATTTTTTGTCAGCCAAGGCCAAAGGGAAACTGCAATGTGTTGTAGAGATTCATTTTCTGACAGTAGACATTACATAAATGCATATGCAGAGACCATTTTGTCTTTCATAGGGATTAAACTAAAGCAAGAATTTACCACATAAATCTAGGTATAAAGGACATTTAGTGACATAGTGCCTCTTTCCTCAAAGTGAAGCCCAGGGACCAGCAGCAATAGCATCACCTGGGGAGGGTTAGAAATGCAGAATACTGGGCCTCATTCCAGACCTCCTGAATCAGAGTCTTCATCGTAACCAGATCCCCAGGTGATTCATATGCATATTCAAACATTGATGTAGTGGACATAATGTCTTCAGCTCTGGTTTTACAGTAGGATGTAAATCCTGGTCCTCTATGGGCCAGAGGGATTCCTTAGTGGAGAAGATCAGTAAGGGTTAGTCTATAGTTCTGATACTACCCACTCAGGACCAGGGTCATTTCTTATGGGCAGCTGTTGAAGAACAGAACTAGAGAAAAGAATTGCGTGAGGGCAGAAGAGATCTTAGCAAATATTTGAACAGGCCTCTCACATGGAATAAGAAGAAATACAAGTTGGTTGTCATTAAGAAGGGTATGCCTAACACTGACTGCCGGAAACTGAAGATAAAACATTCCCTTGATGTAAGTAAGAATTATCTAACAAATCAGTACAAATGGAATAGCGTATCAGAGGGCTAATGTTACTTCTATTACCCCCACCACTATCTCAACCAGCAGGAATTAATTGCATCCTTATTCTGTTCAGCTGTTTTTGTTCTTAGGTATTTTACCTTTATATAACTAACCTTTTTAAATTGTTGTCAACTCACATGAAATTCAAAGATGTCAGATAATTTATCTAAGGTCAACCAGTTAGCAAGTGGTACAACTAGCATTCAAATCCAAGCCATACTTACTTCCACAATGATTCTGAAATTAGAGATACTGAAGAGGATCTTCATGCATCAGATAAACTAGGGACAACTTAATGCTTCCCAAACCCTACTTGCTAAGTACTGGAGCCATCCTAAGTACTTTTATAAAAATGTAGATTCTAGAGCCTCACTGCTGGAAAGTATGTTATAGTTAGGTTGGTGGGGGTGGGTGGGAGAGGGGTGGAAAACATGCATATTTTGAAAAGTTCCCTGATATTTGGGATAGAGTTTTATTCTGTGCTTCCTCTGATCTAATTTAACACAGGTGTGGGACAAGGGAATGTGATGTACTACACAGCTAATAATTCTTCCCATATCGGTCCCTGGTTGTTACAAATAGTCGAAAGCACCCAGAGCCAAACAATTTCTCTAGAAAAACACATTTTTAAGTGCATTAGGTGTCCAAAAAAAGACAGAGTTGCTTTCAATTTTCTTTATTCTCATAAAGCTCATTAGCCAGAAATTACGCAAAAAATATACTTGGAAAAATAGCTAGTCTTTGAATTCTGTCTGCTGAGATGTCTCAATATATGAATGAAGAAAAAAAGAAAATTCATATGAACTTAACAATCTAGTCAGTTTGAAGCCATAAGTGCACAAATCAGTTCAGTGTACTATGATGAAATACTTCCTGAATGGAGGAAGAACATGTTAATACCTAATATATGTTAGAAATGAACAGTGTTTAATATAATCATCACCAGGAGACCTTCAAGATGGCAGAGAAGTGAGGTGTGGAGATCGCCTTCCTCCCCACAAATACATCAGAAATACATATACATGTAGAATAACTCCTACAGAACACCTACTGAATGCTGGCAGAAGACCTCAGACTTCCCACAAGGCAAGAAACTCCCCATGTCCCTGGGTAGGGAAAAAGAGAAAAGAAAAAACAGAGACAAAAGAATAGGGATGGGACCTGCACCTCTGGGAGGGAGCTGTGAAGGAGGAAAAGTTTCCACACACTAGCAAGCCCCTTCACTGGCAAAGACAGGGGATGGGGGGTGGGGGGTGGGGGGTGGGGGGAAGCTTCGGAGCCAGGGAGGAGAGCGCAGTAACGGGTGCAGAGGGCAAAGCAGAGAGATTCCCTCACAGAGGACCGGTGCTGACCAGCACTCGCCAGCCTGAGAGGCTTGTCTGCTCACCTGCCGGGGCGGGCAGGGGTTGGGAGCTGAGGCTCAGGCTTCAGAAGTCAGATCCCAGGGAGAGGACTGGGGTTGGCTGCGTGAACACAGCCTGAAGGGGGCTAGTGCACCACAGCTAGCCGGGAGGGAGTCTGGGAAAAAGTCTGGACCTGCCTAAGAGGCAAGAGGCCATTGTTTAGGGGTGCATGAGGAGAGGGGATTCAGAGCACCGCCTAAATGAGTTCCAGAGATGGGCGTGAGCCGTGGCTATCAGCATGGACACCAGAGACGGGCATGAGATGCTAAGGCTGCTGCTGCAGCCACTAAGAAGCCTGTGTGCAAGCACAGGTCACTATCTACACCTCCCCTCCCGGGAGCCTGTACAGTCCGCCACTGCCAGGGTCCCGTGATCAAGGGACAACTTCCCCGGGAGAACACATGGCGCACCTCAGGCTGCTGCAACATTATGCTGGCCTCTGCTGCTGCAGGCTCGCCCCACATACCCTACACCTCCCTCCCACTGGCCTGAGTGAGCCAGAGCCCCCGAATCAGCTGCTCCTTTAACCACCTCCTGTCTGGGCAGGGAACAGACGCCCTCAGGTGAACTACACACAGAGGCAGGGCCAAATCCAAAGCTGAACCCCAGGAGCTATGCGAACAAAGAAGAGAAAGGGAAATTTCTCCCAACAGCCTCAGGAACAGCAGATTAAATTTTCACAATCAACTTGATGTACCCTGCATCTGTGGAATACCTGAATAGACAATGAATCATCCCAAAATTGAGGCGCTGGACTTTGGGAGCAAAGACATAAGTGTTTTTTTACTTTTTCTCTTTTTGTGAGTGTGTGTGTGTATGCTTCTTTGCGTGATTTTGTCTGTATAGCTTTGCTTTAACCATTTGTGCTAGGGTTCTGTGAATCCGTTTTTTTTGGTTTGTGGGTTTCTTGTTTTTTTGGTTTTTTGTTTTTTTAGTATACTTTTTAGCACTTGTTATTATTGGTGGATTTGTTTTTTGGTTTGGTTGCTCCTTCTTACCTTCTTCCTTTTTTTTTGCTTTTTTTAAAATTACTTTTTAATTTTTTTATTTTTAATAATTATATTTTATTTTAATAATTTTTTTCCCTTTCTCTCTTGCTTTCTTGCTTTCTTGCTTTCTTTTCTCCCTTTTCTTCTGAACCATGTGGCCGAAAGGGTCTTGGTGCTTCGGCTGGGTATCAGGCCTGTGCCTCAGATGTGGGAGAGATGAGTTCAGGACATTGGTCCACCAGAGACCTCCCAGCTCCACATAATATCAAATGGTGAAAGCTCTCCGAGAGATCTCCATCTCAACGCTAAGACCCAGCTCCACTCAACGACCAGCAAGCTACAGTGCTGGACACCCTATGTCAAACAACTAGCAAGACAGGAACACAAACCTACCCATTAGCAAAGAGGCTGGCTAAAATCATAACAAAGGTCACAGACACCCCAAAACACGACACTGGATGCAGTACTGACAGCCAGAAAGACAAGATCCAGCCTCATCCACCAGAACACAGGCATCAGTTCCCTTCACCAGGAACCCTACACAACCCACTGAACTAAACTTAGCCACTGGGGGCAGACACCAAAAACAACAGGAACTACGAAACTTCAGCCTGTGAAAGGAAACCCCAAACACAGTAAGTTAAGCAAAATGAGAAGACAGAGAAAAACAGCAGATGAAGGAGCAGGGTAAAAACCCACCAGACCAAACAAATGAAAAGGAAATAGGAAGTCTACCTGAAAAAGAATTCAGAGTAATGATAGGAAAGATGATCCAAAATCTTGGAAAAATAATGGAGAAAATACAAGAAACATTTAAATAGGACCTAAAAGAACTAAAGAGCAAACAAACAATGATGAAAAACACAATAAATGAAATAAAAAATTCTCTAGAAGGAATCAATACAAAATAACTGAAGCAAAAGAATGGATAAGTGACCTGGAAGATAAAACTGTGGAAATAACAACTGCAGAGCAGAATAAAGAAAAAAGAATGAAAAGAATTGAGGACAGTTCCAGACACCTCTGGGACAACATTAAATGCATCAACATTCGAATTATAGGGGTCAAAGAAGAAGAGAAAAAGAAAGGGACTGAGAAAATATTTGAAGAGATTATAGCTGAAAATTTCCCTAATATGGGAAAGGAAATAATAAATCAAATCCAGGAAGCACAGGGTGTCCCATATAGGATAAATCCAAGGAGAAACATGCCAAGACACATATTAATCAAACTATCAAAAATTAAACGCAATGAAAAATTATTAAAAGAAGCATAGCACAGGCCTCTTAGATAGCCTCATGCACCAGAGGGCAGAGAGCAAAAGCAAGAAGAACTACAATCCTGCAGCCTGTGGAACAAAAACCACATTCAAAGAAAGACAGAGAAGATGAAAAGGCAGAGGGCTATGTACCAGATGAAGGAACAAGATAAAACCCAAGAAAAACAACTAAATGAAATGGAGTTAAGCAATCTTCCAGAAAAAGAATTCAGAATAATGATAGTGAAGATGATCCAGGACCTTGGAAAAAGAATGGAGGCAAAGATCGAGATGATGTAAGAAATGTATAACAAAGATGTAGAAGAATTAAAGAACAAACAAACAGAGATGAACAATAAAATAACTGAAATGAAAAATACACTAGAAGGAATCAATAGCAGAATAACTGAGGCAGAAGAATGGATAAGTGACCGGGAAGACAAAATGGTGGAATTCACTGCTGCGGAAAAGAATAAAGAAAAAAGAATGAAAAGAAATGAAGAGAGCCAAAGAGACCTCTGGGACAACATTAAATGCAACAACATTCGCATTATAGGCGTCCCAGCAGGAGAAGAGAAAGAGAAAGGGCCCGAGAAAATATTTGAAGAGATTATCGTCTAAAACTTCCCTAACATGGGAAAGGAAATAGCCATGCAAGTCCAGGAAGTGCAGAGAGTCCCAAACAGGATAAACCCAAGGAGAAACATGCAGGAACAATACAAGGATGTCCTGATCTTGAGGGGGAAAAAACGGAACTGGAGGAATCAAACTTCCTGACTTCAGACTATACTACAAAGCTACAGGAATCAAGACAATATGGTACTGGCACAAAAACAGAAATATAGATCAATGGAACAGGATAGAAAGCCCAGAGATAAACCCACGCACCTATTGTCAACTAATTTATGACAAAGGAGGCAAGGATATACAATGGAGAAAAGACAATCTCTTCATTAAGTGGTGCTGGGAAAACTGGACAGCTACATGTAAAAGAATGAAATTAGAACACTTCCTAACACCATACACAAAAATAAACTCAAAATGGATTAGAGACCTAAATGTAAGACCGGACACCATAAAACTCTTAGAAGAAAAAATAGGAGGAACACTCTTTGACATAAATCACAGCAAGATCTTTTTTGATCCACCTCCTAGAGTAATGGAAATAAAAACAAAAATAAACAAATGGGACCTAATGAAACTTCAAAGCTTTTGCACAGCAAAGGAAACCATAAACAGGACAAAAAGACAACCCTCAGAATGTGAGAAAATATTTGCAAATGAATCAATGGACAAAGGATTAATCTCCAAAATATATAAACAGCACATGCAGCTCAATAATAAAAAAAACGAAAAACCCAATCCAAAACTGGGCAGAAGACCTAAACAGACATTTCTCCAAAGAAGACATACAGATGGCCAAAAAGCACATGAGAAGCTCCTCAACATCACTAATTATTAGAGAAGTGCAAATCAAAACTTCAATGAGGTATCACCTCACATCAGTTAGACTGGACATCATCAGAAAATCTACAAACAATAAATGCTGGAGAGGTTGGGGAGAAAAGGCAACCCTCTTGCACTGTTGGTGGGAATGTAAATTGATACAGCTACTATGGAGAACAGTAAGGAAGTTCTGTAAAAAACTAAAAATAGAATTACCATATGACCCAGCAATCCCACTACTGGGCATTTACCCAGAGAAAGCCATAATTCAAAAAGACACATGAACCCCAATGTTCAATGCAGCACTATTTACAATAGCTAGGTCATGGAAGCAACCTAAATGCCCACTGACAGACGAATGGATAAAGAAGAAGTGGTATATATATACAATGGAATATTACTCAGCCATAAAAAGGAATGAAATTGGGTCATTTGTAGAGACGTGGATGCATCTACAGACTATCATACAGAGTGAAGTAAGTGAGAAAGAGAAAAACAAATATCGTATATTAACGCATATATCTGGAACCCAGAAAAATTGTACAGATGAACAGGTTTGCAGAGCAGAAACTAAGACACAGATGTAGAGAACAAACCTATGGACACCAAGGGGGGCAAAGCGGCGGGGAGTGGGGCTGGTGGTGTGATGAATTGGGAGATTGGGATTGACATGTATACACTGATGTGTATAAAATGGATGACTAATAAGAAAATAAATAAATAAATAAACATTAAAGAAAAGAAAAAAAAAAGCAGCACAGGAAAAACAACAAATAACATACAAGGGAATCCCCATAACGTTAACAGCTGATCTCAAGCCAGAAGAGAGTGGCAGGACATATTTAAAGTGATGAAAGGGAAAAGCTTATAACCAAGATTTCTCCACCCAGCAAGGATCTCATTCAGATTCGAAGGAGATATTAAAACCGTTAAAGACAAGCAAAAGCTAAGAGAATTCATTACCACCAAACCAGCTTTACAACAATTGCTAAAGGAACTTCTCTAGGCAGGAAACACAGGAGGAGGAAAAGACCTACAATAACAAACCTAAAACAGTTAAGAAAACGGTAATAGGAACACACACATCAATAACTACCTTAAATGTAAATGGATTAAATGCTCCAACCAAAAGACATAGACAGGCTGAATGGATACAAAAACACGACCTGTATATATGCTGTCTACAAGAGACCCACTTCAGACCTAGGGACACATACAGACTGAAAGTGAGGGGATGGAAAAAGTTATTCCATGCAAATGGAAATCAAAAGAAAGTTGGAGTAGCAATTCTCATATCAGAAAAAAATAGACTTTAAAATAAAGACTATTACAAGAGACAAAGAAGGACACTACATGATCATCAAGAGATCAATCTAAGAAGAACATATAACAATTGCAATTATTTATGCACCCAACATAGTAGTGCCTCAATAAATAACACAAATGCTAACAGCCATAAAAGGCAAAATCGACAGTACCACAATAATAGTAGGGGACTTTAACACCCCACTTTTACCAATGGATAGATCAACCAAAATGAAAGTAAATAAGGAAACACAAGCTTTAAATGACACATTAAACAAGATGAAGTTAATTCATATTTATAGCACATTCCATCTAAAAGCAACAGAATACACTTTCTTCTCAAGTGCTCATGGAACATTCTCCAGGATAGATCACATCTTTGATCACAAATCAAGCCTTGGTAAATTTAAGAAAATTGAAATTGTATGAAGTAAATTTTCTGACCACAATGCTATGAGACTAGATATCAATTACATGAAAAAAAAATCTGTAAAATATACAAACACATGGAGGCTAATGAATACAGTACTAAATAACCAAAAGATCACTGAAGCAATCAAAGAGGAAATCAAAAAATTCCTAGAAACAAATGACAATGAAAACACGATGACCCATAACCTATGGGATACAGCAAAAGCAGTTCTAAGAGGGAATTTTATAGCAATCCAACCCTATCTCAAGAAACAAGAAACATTTCAAATAAACAACCTAACCTTACATCTAAAGCAATTAGAGAAAGAAGAACAAAAAACCCCCAAAGTTAGCAGAAGGAAAGAAATCATAAACCTCAGATGAGAAATAAATGAAAAAGAAATGCAGGAAACAAGAGCAAAGATCAATAAAACTAAAAGCTGGTTCTTTGAGAAGATTAAAAAAATTGATAAACCATTAGCCAGACTCATCAAGAAAAAAAGGGAGAAGACTCAAATCAATAGAATTAGAAATGACATAAGAGAAGTAACAACTGCCACTGCTGAAATACAAAGGATCATGAGCAATTACTACAAGCAACTATATGCCAATAAAATGGACAACCTGGAAGAAATGGACAAATTCTTAGAAAAGCACAACCTCTCAGACTGAACCAGTAAGAAACAGAAAACATAAACAGACAAATCACAAGGAGTGAAATTGAGACTGTGATTAAAAATCTTCCAACAAACAAAAGCCTAGGACTAGATGGCTTCACAGGTGAATTCTGCCAAACATTTAGAGAAAAGCTAACACCTATCCTTCTCAATTTCTCCCAAAATATAGCAGAGGGAGGAACACTCCCAAATTCATTCTATGAGGCCACCATCACCCTGATACCAAAACCAGACAAAGGTGTCACAAAGAAAGAAAACTACAGGCCAATATCACTGATGAATATAGATGCAAAACTCCACAACAAAATACTAGCAAACAGAATCCAACAGCACATTAAAAGGATCATACACCATGATCAAGTGGGGTTTATTCCAGGAATGCAAGGATTCTTCAATATACGCAAATCAATCAACGTGATACACCGTATTAACAAACTGAAGGAGAAAAAACCATATGATCATCTCAATAGATGCAGAGAAAGCTTTTGACAAAATCCAACACCCATTTATGATAAAAACCCTCCAAAAAGTAGGCAAAGAGGGAACTTACCTCAACATAATAAAGGCCATATATGACAAACCCACAGAAAACACTGTTCTCAGTGGTGAAACACTGAAACCATTTTCACTAAGATCAGGAACAAGACAAGGTTGCCCACTCTCACCACTATTATTCTACATAGTTTTGGAAGTTTTAGCCACAGCAATCAGAGAGAAAAAGAAATAAAAGGAATCCAAATTGGAAAAGAAGAAGTAAAGCTGTCACTGTTTGCAGATGACATGATACTCTACATAGAGAATCCTAAAGATGCTACCAGAAAGCTACTAGCACTAATCCATGAATTTGGTAAAGTAGCAGGATACAAAATTAATGCACAGAAATCTCTTGCATCCCTATACATTAATGATGAAAAATCTGAAAGAGAAATTAAGGAAACACTCACATTTAGCATTGCAACAAAAAGAACAAAATACCTAGGAATACCTAGTAATGAACTTACCTAAGGAGACAAAAGACCTGCATGCAGAAAACTATAAGACACTGATGAAAGATATTAAAGATGATACAAACAGATGGAGAGATTCACCATGTGCTTGGACTGGAAGAATCAACATTATGAAAATGAGTCTACTACCCAAAGCAATCTACAGATTCAGTGCAATCCCTATCAAACTACCAATGGCATTTTTCACAGAACTAGAACAAAAATATCACAATTTGTAGGGAAACATAAAAGACCCCGAACAGCCAAAGCAATCTTGAGAAAGAAAAACGGAGCTGGAGGAATCAAACTCCCTGACTTCAGACTATACTACAAAGCTACAGTAATCAAGACAGTATGGTACAGGCACAAAAACAGAAATATACATAAACGAAACAGGACAGAAAGCCCAGAGATAAACCCATGCACCTATGGTCACCTTATTTTTGATAAAAGAAACAAGAATATACAATGGAGAAAAGACAGTCTTTTCAATAAGTGGTGCTGGGAAAACTGGACAGCTCCATGTAAAAGAATGAAATTAGAACACTCCCTAACACCATACACAAAGTAAACTCAAAATGGACTAAAGACCTAAATGTAAGGCCAGACACTATAAAACTCTCAGAGGGAAACATAGGCAGAACACTCTATGACATAAATCACAGCAAGATCCTTTTTGATGCACCTCTTAGATAAATGGAAATAAAAACAAAAATAAACAGATGGGACCTAATGAAACTTAAAAGCTTTTGCACAGCAAAGGAAACCATAAACAAGATGAAAAGACAACCCTCAGAATGGGAGGCATTATTTGCAAATGAAGCAACTGACAAAGGATTAATCTCCAAAATTTACAAGCAACTCATGCAGCTCAATATCAAAAAAACAAACAACCCAATCCAAAAATGAGCAGAAGACCTAAATAGACAGTTTCTCTAAAGCAGATATACAGATAGCCAACAAACACGTGAAAGAATGCTCAACATCAGTAATCATTAGAGAAATGCACATCAAAACTAAAATGAGGTATCAGCTCACACTGGTCAGAATAGCTATCATCAAAAAATCTACAAACAATAAATGCTGGAGAGGGTGTGGAGAAAAGGGAACCCTCTTGCACTGTTGGTGGAAACGTAAGTTGATACAACCACTATAGAGAACAGTATGTAGGTTCCTTAAAAAACTACCATATGACCCAGCAATCCCACTACCAGGCATATACCCTGAGAAAACCATAATTCAAAAAGAGTCATGTACCACAATGTTCATTGCAGCTCTATGTACAATAGCTGGGACGTGGAAGCAACATAAGTGTCCTTCGACAGATGAATGGATAAAGAAGATGTGGCATATATATACAATGGAATTTTACTCAGCCATAAAAAGAAATGAAATTGAGTAATTTGTAATGAGGTGGATGGACCTAGAGTCTGTCACACAGAGTGTTGTAAGTCAGAGAAAAACACCGTATGCTAACACATATATATGGAATCTAAAAAAAAAAAAAAAAAAAAAATTGGTTATGAAGAACCTAGGGACAGGATAGCAATAAAGATGCAGATGTAGAGAATGGACTTGAGAACACAGTGTGGGGGGAAAGGTAAGCTGGGACAAAGTGAGAGAGTGGCATAGACTAATATATACTACGAAATGTAAAATAGATAGCTAGTGGGAAGCAGCCGCATAGCACAGGGAGATCAGCTCGGTGCTTTGTGACCACCTAGAGGGGTGGGATAGGGAGGGTGGGAGGGAGACACAAGAGGGAGGAGATATGGGGATATATGTGTATGTATAGCTGATTCACTCTGTTATAAAGCAGAAGCTAACACACCATTGTAAAGGAATTATACTCCAGTAAAGATGTAAAAAAAAAAGAAAAATCATCACCTACAACCAGTTTCATTTTCTACTCAAAGGAAGATTGTTTCTCTCTAGACAAATGTTATCTTTTCTTGTACATGATCAACAACATCATCACCCTGAATAACTTCTCATTGAAAATAGGTACAGTGGAAAAAATAGAAATCTTTTTAAAAGATAGACCTCTATTAAATTTCATTTCCATCACCTATTAACTATCTATATACTTGGACAATTTCCTTAATTTCTTTGGGAGGTTAGAATAATAGTTCTTCCTCAAATAAATGTTTTGACCTTCGTATGTAATTTATGTAAAATATTTTTATAGCACTTAGCACACTGTAACCATTCAGCAAGTGCCATTTTTCAAATTCCCCCTTTTGGCTAGAGTGGTGGAAAAATGGGAG
Organism: Balaenoptera ricei; assembly: GCF_028023285.1. Lineage (NCBI taxonomy): Eukaryota > Metazoa > Chordata > Mammalia > Artiodactyla > Balaenopteridae > Balaenoptera > Balaenoptera ricei. The sequence continues at coordinate 129,947,252 of NC_082641.1, forward strand.
GATGTCTCTCATGTATGGTACCCAGACCCTCCAAATAAACGCTGCTTTGTAAAGAGGCTTCCTGTCTTGAGCCAACAGAATGGTCCTCTAGTCCTTGAATTATGCATAAGACAGTTTGAATTCAGGTACGAATGTCATGTGAATCTAAGAATGGGCTTGGTTTTTAATGCTTGGGGAGAGGTGCAGGGTACTTGTACATATGAGGTCTATAGTGCCTGGCCTCTCTTAACAAGAGTCATGGGTGTACATTTAAGCCTCATAAAGGAAAGCTTTTTGGCCCTCTAACATCCTGATGGAGGAAGGTACATACACTTCAGTCTGTGCTAAAGCACCAAATAGAACTTGTGGACAAAACTGCCATCTTTGCTATGAGTGGACGAGGTGGCCCAGCATCCTGGGGGACCTGAGTTTTGTGGAACGACGCCTACTTCTTCCCATTGCACACATTACTCTCTTGGCGTGGTAAGAACATGACCCATATTCTCCCCTGAGTTCAAGGCCCTCCTTTTCCTTCCACTGGGTCTGTAATTGGCAGGAATTATCATTACGATTTATTTTTTAAAAATTCTTGTCTAGAGAATCTTGTATTCCATGTGAGAACCCACTCAGTTACAGGAAGAGAGTTAATTCTTAGTTTCAAACTTGGAACTACAAAATGTGTCTCTAACTCACCTGAAATATCACCAAAGCAAATGTATGTGGCTCTGTGAGCAAAAGCAAAAACATCAAACAATGTCTGCCCCAAAGCAGCCTTTGCCCCACACTCCCCAGTGTGTGCTTGGTCCTGCATGTTGGAAGAGAGCCCAGTCTCCAGCAAGCCTGGTTTGCTCCTTTAGCTCAGGAAATGGCCCATTTTCTCCCCATGATTTTACACTGAGGGGCTGAATCCCTTGTTTCTTGGGGCCCTTTCAGACCTGACTGTGCATGGGCCAATAATTCCATTAGTTTTTTTCCATTTGTTAACATTTTTGATGAACTTGGACTGTCATTTGGTAAAATCTCATCACCCTTTCTCCCACTTAATTTAGCCTTATAAATCAGTGAATCTCTAAATCCAGCTCTTATTCTTTTGTTCAATTCCAAGTTGGCTTGAACACTCCTAGGTAAGTAAGTTCAAGGACAGGGCTGCAGATAAGATGTCCCTGGGCATATGATAAGAAAGCATGCCCTTTTCCCATGACATATGGTTGGAGCTGAGCCCCTACCACTCCATCTCCTGGATATAGGTAGTGATAACTTGCACAAGATATGCTGGGGACCTGTCAAAGAGTATTAGAAACATAAATGTGGGCGAATCTCCTTAGAAGACCAACTTTACTGTCCTCAATTTGAGTAAGCCCTGAGCCATCAATACTACTTGGGAACTGCTCTTAAATATTTAAACTACCTAATGCAAGTGAGAAGAGCTCACTTTTTGTTTGTTTGTTTGTTAACCCTGCATGCTTCCTAATCAGCCTTAGAATTAAGGCTTACAACTAGAATCTGTTTCACTTACTCAGAAAATATATATTGAGTGCTGACTGATGCAAACACTGTGTAAGACATTTTACATTCATTAACCTGTTTAATATTCCTAAGCACTCTACTTTGTAGATAGTATTGTCATCTTTACAGATGAGGAAACAAAGATGTGGAGAGGTTAAAGAGCTTGTCCATGTTTGCTCAGCTAGTGGATGGCAGATCTGGAATATGAACTAAAAGCCTGTGGTTTTTCTAGAATACTAAATTGCTCTACTAGAAATTTCATTTTCAGTCTATAGGAGTTAGATGTATTAAAAGCCCCTTTTAAAAAATTTCAGGGACTTCCCTTGTTCTCCAGTGGGTAAGACTCTGCGCTCCCAATGCAGGGGGCCCAGGTTTGATCCTTGGTTGGGGAACTAGATCCTGCATGCATGCTGCAACTAAGAAACCTGTATGCCGCAACTAAGAAGCCCACATGCCACAACTAAAGATCCTGCATGCCACAACTAAGACCTGGCGCAGCCAAAATAAAAAAATATATATATATTCAAAGCTCATGGGTTCTTCCTTATTCATATGATATGTTTTTTAATTGAAGTATAGTTGATTTACAATATTATATTAGTTTCAGGTATACAACATAGTCATTCACTATTTTTATAGGTTATACTCCATTTAAAGTTATTACAAAATAATGGCTGATATTTCCCTGTGCTATACAATGTATCTTTGTTGCTTATCTATTTTATACATAGTAGTTTGTATCTTTTAATCCCCTATCCCGCTTTGCTCCTTCCCCCCTTTCCTCTCCCTTCTGGTAACTACTAGTTTGTTCTGTGTATCTGGCAATCTGTTTCTATTTTGTTACATACATTTGTTTTGTTTTATCTTTTTTAGATTCCACATATAAGTGATAAAAGAGAGTATTTGTCTTTCTCTGACTTATTTCATGAAGCCTAATACCATCTAAGTTCATCCACATTTTTGCAAATAGCAGAATTTCATTCTTTTTTTATGGCTGAGTAATATTCCACTATGTATATATACCACATCTTCTATGTCCATTCATCTGTTGATGGGTACTTGGGTCGTTTCCATATCCTGGCTATTGCAAATAATACTGCTATGAACATTGGGGTGCATGTATCTTTCCCAATTAGTGTGTTCATCTTTTTCAAATATATACCCAGCAGTGGGATTACTGGATCATGAGGTAGTTCTATATTTAGTTTTTTGAGGAACCTCCATATTGTTTTCCACAGTGGCTGCACCAATTTACATTCCCACTGACAGCGTACAAGGGTTCCCTTTTCACCACATCCTTGCCAGCATTCGTTATTTGTGGGCTTTTTCATTACAGTCATTCTGACATGTGTTAGATGATATCTCATTGTGGTTTTGATTTGCATTTCTCTGATGATTAGTGACGCTGAGGATCTTTTCACGTGCTTATTAACTATTTGCATGGTTTCTTTGGGAAAATGTGTATTCATGTCTTCTGCCCATTTTTTAATTGGGTTGTTTTTTGATATTGAGTTGTACATTGTTGCTTTATAATGGTGAGGGAATTTCTGAAAGAGGGAAGAACATGTAAAATAATCAAGGAAGGAAATATGAAAGATATGATCAGGTCACAGTGTGTAATTCAGGTTAATCAGCACATAGAATACGTGAGCAGAGGGCTTTTCCTTGCAGATGACTGAAACGTCCATAGTGAGAAGAGAGTGAGAAACCATCAGAGTAGCAGTGAGAAGGGGAAGCAGAAGAGTAAACAACCATTGTTTAGTGGAAGGCAGAAGGATGGTACAGGTCAAGCTGTCATTTTTTTCTGGCTACTTTTGACTTTTTTATCATTGCAATTTCACTATGACGTATCCAGAAATATATTTCTTTTCTTATTCCTTTTTAAGATTTGGCTTTAGATTCACTGGTATTCTTGAATCTGTGGTTTGATGTTTTTCATGGCATACAGAAATATTTTAAGCCATTAGCTTTTCAAATACTGCCCTTACCCCATTCCCTCCTCCCTTGAACTCCAAGTAAACTTCCATTAGACACCTCCTTCTGTGCTCCCTATCTCTTAACAATCTTTGATGTTTTCTATCATTTTCTTCTGTGTTCCCTATCTCTTAAGAATCTTTGATTTTTTTTATCATTTTGTCTCTCTCTGCTGCATTCTGGATAGTTTATTCTTATTCATCCATTAATTCTCTCTTCAGCTGCATCTAACGTTTTGTTAATCTCATCTACTTAATTTGGAATTTCAGGTGTAGGTTCTATTTTTAGCTTTTATTTAATTAAAAAGTCTGCAATAGTACTAGTTGCAATTTCTTCTCTTTAGATACTCTCAAGCTTGTATTTTTTAGATTAAATATACTAAGTTTAGCCATTTTATAATCTGTATTTGACAATTTTACTACCTGAAGTTATGGGGACTCAGTCTCTACAGCTACTGTTTCTGCTGGTTTCTACCCTTGGGCGGTTTATTGTTTCGGGTGTTTGCTTATCTGGGACTGCGGCTTGGTTATTGGCTTTGAAATTTTATTTTTTATTTTCAGGGATTTCTTAGGACCTAGAATGAGGAAACATTCCTCCAGAGAGAATTTTTGCCTCTTTTAGTCTGGAACCTGGAGACTGAAAATGGGTAAAGATTTTAAACTGAATACAAGGTTTGAGGGGTTTTGCAGTCATATTTATAATGTAAAGTTGGACTGAAATTTCACTAAAGAACTAGAATATAATGTCCTACCTGCCAGATATGTGCCATCTTCCTGTTTACATCAAACCTGAATCATTCATCCAAGGCAATGATCACTCTAGCCCCAGAAGGGTAGGTTGAGGAGAATGGTTTACTCTGGTTTGCCTTCACCTAGATTCATGTGCACGTAGTGCATATTAGACTACCCACCTTAGGCTAGTTTTGAGTTTCTACTTTATCACTCCCAAAGGTATCAAACACAAGCTCTTTTTCTTCAACTCTGCTATTTCTTCTGGATCGGCAAATGCCATCAATGTAAAATGAGCTTACAGGCTTTTCTTACTATTCTGAGATCCTGTAATTTCCTGGACCTTGACATGGTAATTCCCCATTATCTTTTAGCTTTATAGTGGATTTAAGGAGAATTTTAATATATATTTTGTCCAGTGTTATTAGTAGTTTTTTGGGCAATGTGGGCAATGTGGTTTGGAGAATCTAGCTCATTATTCCTAGAAGTAGATAATGGAAGGACAATGGAGCTACAAATAATTCAATGATTGTTCAGAGAAGATTTTTTTCATCCTATTCAAAAAACTCATTATTTGAGAAAAAGGCAATAATAAGAGTGACCACAGAAAGCATTTTTACTCCTATTAGCTCTGTTTTATGAATGAGGCCCTTTAGGCACAGAAGTTAAGCTAACTTCCTGAGATTACCCAGCTAGTGAACAGTAAAGCCAGGATAAAAATCCAGGCAGACTATCCACTGAGCCCACGTTCTTAACCATGACAAAAGCATGATACTATTTGGCTCCATCCAGGCAGTGATATGGAAATTGCTTTATTTCATAGAATGTCTTGATACATCACTCTATTACCTGGCCCTAACTTACTTGGTTTTATCTTTAGATATTTCCTTGACCAACTTTGTGTTTTTACTATTCTTCTCCTTTCAGTGTCATGGTTGCCTGAATTGGTGTATGCCTTAGTTTCTTCTACTTAGACTCCTTTTATACCTCACTCAATTTCACCTATCCAAATATTTTCATTCTTCAAGTACCAGTATAAATACCACCTCTCTAAGCCTCCCAGTGTATAAAACACCAGACACTTGGCTAATTTCATCCATCGTATCAGTGTTATTTTAAAGTGAAGAAACTGAGTCTCTGATGAGTTAAACAACTTTGTTATCCCCAAACTGGTATACAGTCAGGCAGGATTTGATTCCTTATTTCTTTGCCTCCAAAGCCTGTGTTCCTAACCATTATCCTATATATTTCTCCTGTCTCTGAGTATAAATGCCCTTGTATGAACTTTCTGAGGTTCTTTTCACTTTATACCTTGTAGGAGCATTCTTTCAGGACATGTCTTATCTTTTCCACTGTACAATAAACACCTTGGGACCCAGGATTATATCTCATACAGTAAGACTAGCATGATGTTTGTACATAATAAGTGCACAATCTGTCTCTTGATGGCTGGATAGACTGTTGAATATAAGGAGGAATATTTCCCCACTAACTTAAATTTGGCTTATTTTTTGAGAGTTTTCACCAATGTTTAATATCTCCTGTGCTTAACTACTTTATTCATATATTACTCTTGGTGAGATGTTCCATATTAGCTTGATGTGAATGGATTTCTGAAAAGACCATCATTGGTGTTTTAATTACTGATTGTGAGATAAGCCCTGATTAGCAAATAATGTTCTAAAAATTACAAAGACACTGTCATTGGTTGTTGGGCACTTGGAAGGAGCCCATGAAACTTATACAAAAATTGCTGGTGTTTAATGAATAGTGGGAAAACAATTTTAGGTCATCCTTTCAGATATCAATTGGTTATCAATTTAAAGTCTTTAAAAAAATGTTTGGTAACTGGCCAAATGCTGCAAGAAGCCACACAGCTTACAAGCAAATTGGGAATGAATGCAGGTAAGGACACAGACTAGGAGAAGTGCAGAAAAGAAGATCATTATCTCTTGCTTCACTTGTTCCATTGTATCCATCATTATGTTAATCCTGCCGGTAGTGCTCATCATAAACAGGTGAAACTAATTACCCAATAGGGAGCCATAGAGCACTGGCCTCTAAATTTATTTATAAAACCTTATGAGGTATCCTTTGAAACAGGAACTTGGTCTCATTAACACATGAGAGTGATGTGCTTATTAAATTGGAAATATAGCCATTTGGAGAGACATTCATTTTAACACACTACTTCTTACCTTGGATGCAAAGGTAACCCCCACCTTTAATGTTTAAAACCTCCAGTGAGACTCTGGAGGATTAAAGGGTTCATATACTCCCCACGGCTGCACCGCAGAGTCAAAGGCTCCCGGTGATGTGCCCCAAACAACTGGGCTGCACTGCTGACCCTGTGCAGATTGAGAGGTTTGGGGGTTTCTTCTCCATTCTGAGCCTTAGGTTCCTCATCTTGAAAAAGAAGAATTTGGGCCCAATAACCTCTAAGGTTCATTCCAGTTCTAAAATTTGTGACAACATGGTACATGGCACATTTTAATCAACAGGCAGTTCTTTTGCTGCTCTTCTATAATAAACTCTTGTCATAATAAACTTCAGACCCCTTTGTGACTAAGTAAATGACCTTCAGGCAGAGCTGAAAATGTCGAAAGACAAATGTATAGATGCAAACTCTTATATGACCAGGCAAACTTTTGAGGACTGTGATGGAATTAAGAGTGATAGACTTAGGGGTGCAAATGATGGTGACAATGAAGACGACTAACATTTGGTGAATTTTTACTATACTCCAGGCATGGCTCTTAGCATTTTGGAGATAGTATTTTTATTGATTTCCCAGACAGTCCTAAGACACTAGCACTATAACCACCCTCATAATACAGGTGAGGGAACTGAAGCACAGAGAAGTTAGATAATTATCTTAAATTCACACAGCCACAGAGGGCAGAATCTGGATTTGAATCCAGGGAGTCTAGCTTCAAACAGTGCTCTCTTCATCAGGCCAATTTTCTGCCTCTTTAAAGGTAAGTGTTGTTTGAAACAGTGTGAGACTTTTGATGGTATTAAGAGGCTATTATGATTGTGCCAATGTTTTCTTAGGTCAGTCTCCCAAGGCAATAGAAATAAAAACAAAAATAAACAAATATGACCTAATCAAACCTACAGGCTTTTGCACAGCAAAGGAAACCATAAACACACACACACACACAAAAACAAAAAACAAAAAAAACAAAAAACGAAAATACAACCTACGGAATGGGAGAAAATATTTGCAAATGATGTGACAGACAAGGGCTTAATCTCCGAAATATACAAACAGCTCATACAATTCAACAACAACAAAAAAACAAATAACCCAATCGAAAAATGGGCAGAAGACCTTAATAGACATTTCTCCAAAGAAGACATACAGATGGCCAGTAGGCACATGGAAAGATGCTCAACATCACTAATTATTAGAGAAATGCAAATCAAAACTGCAATAAGGTACCACCCCACACCAGTCAGAGTGGTCATCATTAAAAAGTCTACAAATAACAAATGCTGGAGAGGGTGTGGAGAAAAGGGAACCCTTCTACACTGTTGGTGGGAATGTAAGTTGGTACAGCCACATGGAAAACAGTACAGAAGTTCCTCAGAAAATGAAAAATAGAATTACCATATGATCCAGAAATCTGACTACTGGGAATATACCTGGACAAAACTATACTTCAGAAAGATGCATGCACCCCTATGTTCATAGCAGCACTATTTACAATAGCCAAAACATGGAAACAACCTAAATATCCACTGACAGATGAATGGATAAAGAAGATGTGGTACATATATACAGTGGAACACTACTCAGCCATAAAAAAGAACAAAATAATGCCATTTGCAGCAACATGGATACAACTAGAGATTGTCATACTAAGTGAAGTAAGTCAGAAAGAGAAAGAGAAATGCCATATGATATCACTTATATATGGAACCTAAAATATGGCACAAGTGAACCTATCTACAAAACAGAAACAAACTCATAGACATAGAGAACAGACCTGTGGTTGCCAAGGGGGAGAGGGGGAAGGAGAGGAGTGGATTGGGAGTTTGGGGTTGGTAGACGCAAACTATTATATTTACTATTACATGGATAAACAACAAGGTCCTACTGTATGGCACAGGGAACTATACTCAGTATCCTGTGATAAACCATAATGGAAAAGAATATAAAAAAAGAATGTCTCTATGTGTATAACTGAGTCACTTTGCTGCACAGCAGAGATTGCCACAACATTGTAAATCAACTATACTTCGATAAAAAAATTTTCTTTAATTGAAAAAATAAAAGAGGATATTATGGAACATAGCTATGACACCTACAGAGTCCCCAAGGGAGAGAGACACACAGGGACATCAGTAAACATAAAGCAAATACCCCTTTTCTGTTTAGTGAACTTGTAAACCTAACCATGATGCCAGGAAGCTCTGATGAATGCGGCTGGAACACACATTAAGATGAAGCTTTAAGAACCTCCCATTACTCCCAAACTGTACCCTGCATTCGTTACCACCTCAGATCCACAATCTCAGTGCATGAAAGGAACTGCTGAAGATAAAAGAGAAGAATTTCCTGGAAACTGGCTGGGTCATTTCCAGGAGGGCAGACACTAATTCCAATCACTCCTCTTGCTGTAAGAATAGACCACAGTGTAAAGAGAGAGGCACATCTCAACACATAGCTTTGGAATTAAGTGATTCTACTGTCAGCAAAAGTTTTCCAATAAATATCCTAGAACTTGGCCAATCAGATTTATGTTATTTTCCTGGGGATAGGGTGCAGGATGGAAGAATAGGTGGGAAGAAAAGCAAAGAATTTCCCTTTCTTCCTAGAGTCTTGTCATTTCTATTGCCTTGGGAAAATTTAGAAAGTCTTATTTGTAGAGACAAATTTTGAAGTGAGCCCAGGACTTGTGCAGGCTGAGAAGAGAGATTGGTATTCCAGACCGAAAAGGCAACGTGCAAAGACAGAGCAACTGTATGGCAAACGAGAAGACTAGAGTGTACATATAGGGTAGCAGGACAAGATAAGACAGAAGAAAAAAGAATGGGGAGAAGTGGTTGAGGAAATGACTACGTAAGATTTCTGTCTACAAATCCAATCGGAAGCTTGTTAAAAAGGAGAGCCTGAGATTTGGAGAACAACAGCATTGTCAGAATTTCCCTATTTCATTCTATTTTACCAGCTATTGTAAACAGTTATCAGAGAATCAACCTCACTGCTTCGAGGCAGCCCTTTGGCGGGTTCTAAATGCTGTGCTCTGGTCTCCCTGCGGTTACTTCCTCTTTCACTTTGCTCTTTGCTGTGGTGAGAGGACATTCCCAAGAGGTCAAGTCCGCCTCCCTTCTTTGCCTTCCCTGACATAAACTGCTTTATTAAAAAGCTGCAAGAGGGAAGAGATATGGGAACATATGTATATGTATAACTGATTCACTTTGTTATAAAGCAGAAACTAACACACCATTGTAAAGCAATTATACTCTAATAAAAATGTTAAAAAAAAATGTTAAAAAAAAAAAAAGCTATTCCCTGAGTGGTTGCCTCCTTTCCATACGTCTGAGTAAGCAATTGTTGCCTCGGGGTGGTTCAGAAAGCAGCCCTCAAAGCACCAAGCATTTATCATCTCCTTCCTCAGCAAGTAAGAGCCAGGAAAAACCCAACGACTTGTTATTCTCCACTTGAAGGAGCAGCAGGGACAGCCCAGTGTTTCCACAGGAGGGAGTAATTAAACAGAATGAGTGGCAAGATAACATTTCCAAAGTCAGATGGGAGACTTGGAGAGCCTCCACTCGCAGTCAGTAAGTAGACAGCAATTTAGGGAGGGACTGGGATTCCTAACTAAGGCAAAACAGTTAGTGTGGGCAAGGCACAGGGGTAGGAACTAGGAACAGTGAGAGTCATATCTTTTGGTCCTTTCAATCTGAGAGTTAAAGTGGTCAGTAAATGTGTGACGTTACAGCCAGGTATCATAGAAGGAGCCCGGGACTCAGAGACGGGTCTCTTGGGCTAGAATTCAGAATACACTACTTAGTGGAAGTTCAGGGTTCTTAAATTGACAACTTTTGGGTCAAATACAGCTTGAAGGTATAGGTTGCTTAGATCACACAATTTTTTTTTTTTTTTTAAGTTCTCATTGGGTGCTAACATTTAAACATTGGGAAATTTCACACATGTATCTAGTTTTCCAGCTTCTCTTGGCAGAAGTTGTGTGGATCTTACAATCTTCCAAGTCCTCTTTGTATGGTCCTGATTACTCCCTGCTGTTTTCCAACAATAAATAAGAGTTATCTGCATTTATCATGCTTGCAAGAGACTTTTTATCCTACATATTTGAGAAGTGTCCTCTATCCTCTTATTTTTAATACAGTGTTGGAAAATGAAAGACCAAAAGAGCTGCATTTTTTTATTCCTGACTCATTTACGTGATCTTCCTGGCCCCTATATGGGCACTAGAGCTTGTGTCCCCCTATGGCAATAGGTTACATTATTCAACACTCTGTATGTGCCAGGGATTCTTCTAGTCTCTACATATTAACTCATTCAACAAAGTACCAAGCTACTATACAGTACTCCTATTATCTCCACTTTGTAGTTGAAGTAACCAAGGCACTTAGATATTAGGTAACTTAACCAAGGTTACACAGCTATTGTGAAACAGGGCTCAAACCCAGATTTTCTGGCTCCAGAATCAAGTCAGAACCTCTCCAATACACTGCTTCTATCATAGCAACCCAATGGGAACAGAAAGAGAAACAACCACAGTGAACATTGGACGTATCCCTGCCATTAAAAAGCAGTATGGCTCATTCTCATGACAGGACATTTAGGTACCTCACATTATTAAAAGGTTTATGGGGAGCAAGGTGTCCTTAGCACAAACAGGCATGCAATAGGGGAAAGATACAAATAATAAAGTACATTTTTCCTGAGCTCCAAAGTTATAGCTCATTTATCTCTTATTATTTAGGCTCAATTTCCCAAATTTTGTTCAATGAACTTTTACTGTTATCATGAGAGAAAACAAGAAGTTACATTCAAAAAAATAGTGCTGCTGTAGCTCAGAAGAATAATTCCTCCATGCCTCTCCATCTTGAGTGTGCTGGAGACTAAGTAGCAAATGAGACGAAGGTACCTATCCACAGGCCATTATAAAAGTTGGCCAGATCCCAGGATTCTATCTTTCTTTTCCCTTTCATTAGCAAATGGTTTGGAGGAGGATGAACTATAGGTATGACCTGTATCAGTAATATAGAAGGCCAAGACTTGGAATTATGGCAATGACTGCCTGAAAAAAATCCATGTATCTCTGGTTATATAATTACCTCTGGCCTCTTTCTCCAGCACAAATAGTTGTGACCACCCAGTCTACGATTGACTAAAAGAACACCTTTCTTTGGGTATTTGGGACCCAGGATCTATTTACAGATCTCCTTCCTGGGAAATGGTCTATCCAGAAAATAGCCTTGTATGTCCCATTCTCAGAAGTTTCTTAAGCAACCCAGAAATGACCACACTGTTTGTCGCAATTCTATGCATTTTGCTCCAACCCTCTCCCCCCAACCAAACTATATGTTCCAAGCCTAACTCCTACTGCCAAGCCTGACATCTATTTAGTATACAATAAACATATGAAGGAGAAAAAGAGGAAAATGTTACTTGTGCTTTGCAAGAAAAAACCTTCCTTACATGTCTTTGTTTGTAATGAGGGCGACCATGTAATTTTGGAGAGGTAACTAGAAAAGAGGCTAGAAATTTCTGGGTTCTAATAAAGCTGCAATCTTAGACAATGTTTAATTATTGAAAGTGTTTTGGAATTGACATTTCTTTTTACTGCAAATAAAATCATGTTACCTGATGGGAGGTTATAAAAAAACATATAAACCAGAATGGTCACATGTCAGATATGGGCACACCTGATCCTGAATTGGGGCAAATTAAAAAAATATCAGAAAAAAAAATATCATCTAATATTAAAGGCAGTTCTAAAGAAAAGGAGAAAGAAAAGAAATGATTTAGAAGAAATCTGGATATATTTAGATTGGTAAAAATCTGGATAAATTTAGAAGAAAACAAAACACAGAGGGAAGAAGACCACACCTCCCACCCTTGGAGACCAGCAACATTTGACTTGAAACTTCCGCCATGAAGCCTTCCCAGACCACACTTGTAGATTTTTGTCTGTTTTCCACACTCTCACAGAGCTTCTGTAACTCTGCTATAGTACTTCTACTGTGCGCACATATCTCTACCATAAGCTTGTAAGCGCTATGATTCTACTGTGAAATGTCTATCTCCAAAAGTGACATATGCCACACACTGAGAGATTAAAGAAAGATTGAAGATCTGAGCTTGTGCTCTTGAAAACTGCTGGGCTGAAGGAAACAGCAAAATTATCTATTTAGTCCAGAGGTCCAAGCTGCTCTTAAATGCTTGCTTGGCAGGGTCGTGGACGAAGGGAACCACGAACAGAAAGAGGGTTGCTTTGGAGGACGCTGGTCTTCTGTGTACCTTCTCTGACAGTGACACCGTGCTCTGCTATGAGAATGCTTGTTTGCAGTAGGCTGCTGACTACCATCCCAAACTTGCAAACCTTACTTTCTTGCTCATGTATCTGGTTCCAGGAACCTGGCTTCATTCTGCTTCTCTAACGTTCTAAGGCTGTTTATATCTCAGCACCCTTCAACTTGGAGTTCCCTTTGCCTGGTAAGCACCTTCCCAGATCTTGGCACCTTAGGCTTCAATACTTACTCACGTTACAGCTGCAAAATATCACTTTCTCCAAGAGGATACAACTTACCACCCTACAAAAGTAGCACTCCCTCTAGCATACCCTGCTTTTTACATCACTGTTTTTATCTTTATAGCATTTATCACTACTAGGTATTATTTCGGTTGTTTTACTCGTTTATTTTGTTTCCCCACTTTGTTTTTTTACTCGTTTATTTTCTGTGTCTCCACTGAAAGCTTCAAGAGAGTCTGCCTGTTCTGTTCCTGTCCCGTGTCTCCACTAATGCCTGGAACACAGAAGGTACTGAGTGAATATCTATGGAGCAATGAGTGCAAAGGAGAAACATGCTTATTAAGCATCTACCATGTGACTGGCACTGTACTGAGTGCTTTCAAATACATTGTCTCATTTGATTCTCAGGTTGGAAGGAGGCAGTACTAATCCCCAATTTGCAAGTGAGGAAAAAGCCTCAGAGGAGTGAAGTAATCTGCCTAAGGTTACACAGCAAGTGCTCAGTAAATATTTATGGAAGGAAGAAAGGTAGGCCGGCAAGCAGGGAATTAGAGGGGGCAGCTCCACCCAGGTGATGTAGCTCCAAAGTCATGTGTGCTTCATTTCATCATACAGTTTTAATGTGCATCAACCTCTCTTTTGACAAGGTGAGCAGTGTATTTTGTGACTCCCAGGTCTGACCTTTTGAAAGTTATCTTGCCTACAGTTGGAATCAATACTTTTTGTGTCAAGCTGTCATTTTCACCACCGATCTGACACACTATTCCCATGTAACTCTGCCTCCTTTGATCCAGGCTGAAGACTGTCATCCTCCATTTGGAAAAGAACAGAATTCGAAGTGAAGATTGTTACCGTTAATTCCCTACCGCAGTCGGGAGAGGACTCATGTCTTCAGTGATCATTTTTAAAAATGCAAAAAGGAGCTCCCTCCCTTTGGGCAATCTGACATTTGCAATCTCCTTTTCACCATCTTTTCAGTCAGATGCTGTTCTCCTGTTGTGTTCTGGGCGGAATCTTAAATGGCTTCACATGGCCTGCAAGGTCCAGCCTGATCTGGTTGCTGTCTACTTCTTCATCTCCACCTCTTGCCCCTCCACTTTCTCACATCACGTCTCAGCGATTCACTTCTGATTTGTTTTCAGATAGCACTCCTAGCACCTCTAACATCTTCCTGCTTGGGCTTTCTGTCAAAATACCCTTCAGCTACTTCTTCATCTACCCTAATTCCTCTTTATTTTTAAGATTTTTTTTTTTTCTAAATGTGGCTTTCTCTATAAAGCTTTCCCTGTTCACCATAGTTTCTTGGCCAACTTTGATATCTCTTTATTGATATTGACAGTGTACCTTGTAATATCTCCATAATAATTACGTTGCATTTTCATGAATTGTATTTGGTTTTTCTTTCTACTAGATTACCAGCAATTTAAGGCCCAATATCTGTCTCATGATAGAAATAGTAGCAGAAAGAGTTCACATTTATGCAGTGCTTACAGGGTGTTAGGCGTTGTATCAGACACTTTATATGTATTAATTTTTTTAATTCAAGCAGTAATAGCATTACTGTAGATTGAGCATATCATTTGTTCCACTGAGTATATTATTTTGAAGGTATCACTCAGACATAACTTTGAGTTCTCATAAAACTATGTAATATGTATCATTATTCCCATTCCACAGATGAAAAACTAAAGTCCAGAGATGTTAAACCACTCACTCAAGGCAAAGAACTAGCAAATAACAGAGCCATGATTCAAACCCAAAAGGAACACTCATTCTGTATTAGGTTATGTACCTGTGGAAATATCTATGCTTCATTTCTATCAATATCTGTTGAATGAACGAGTTTATTTGTTTACTGAGTGTGGTATTTGATGCCAACCATCAGCCAGTGTTATCACCTATTCAATCTCATCTATCCAAAGACTCTCTAAGCAAGCCAAACTAACTGGCTTATATACTCCCCAGACTCATTCTGTTCACTCCTGACACATGTCTCCTTTGGCTCAATCTGAAAGGTTGGCATTCTTCCTCCTTGTCTATACAATACCCACCCAAATGCCAAGTTCATATTTCAGAACCTCAAATAGGAAACTATAGCAAACTTCTTCTAACTTTGATATCACTATCTGGTGGTGAATCTTGGTACATCTTTAGCATGCAATCAAGCAATAGATGATATAGGAAGAAATTAGCTGCCTAGAGTTCAGCTCCAGAGTTCAACAACCTTAGTTCAAGTACCAGGCCCTATGACTTTGGGCCAGTACTTAAGCTTCAGTTTCCTTTTCTATAAAATGAGGATAGCATTATTACCTGACCTCGTAGAGTAGCTTGTAAGAATTAAACCAGAGAATTCACTTCCATCATTAGCATAGCTGCTGCTTCATTCTAAGGGATCAAGAGATATATATTATCTCGTATTATTATCTCATTAGATAAGAGGTCATCAATACTGAAGGGGACTAAATCTTTGCATTTACAAATGAAGAAACAGGCCAAGAAAGGGAAAGCAACTGATTCAGTCACACTACTCAACTAAGAATCTCATCTAAGATGGTATGACTTCCAACCTCAAGCAATTGTTTATATAGCTGCTTCATTCTGAGAAATATGTGCAACTGTAAGGTAGGAACACTTACTTAATCTTCTATAATATTCTTCATTGCTCCTAAACAAGTGCATATTAAACGTTTTCCAAATAATGGATTCCAAAGTTTCTAGAAGAGCACTATTTAGCTGAGTCTTAACATTCAGCAGTATTTTTCTCTGCCATGGTATTGGCTTCCTTTGAGATTGAGAATAGAGCTAGAGAGTAGCAACAGTATATTCAGAAAGGAGGAGAAAGAAAGGAGGAAATGAGGAAAGAGAGGCCCATTATGAACAATTCTAGAAATAGAATCACGAGGCTTGCAAATTCCAAGCATCTGGGGAAGGAATCAGACTTGTTACAGGAAATGGCTATTTACTGAGAGATGAAGGGACTTTGTTTCCCTAATCCAGGGCTTGCTAAACCTTATGTTTCTCAGTTTCAAAGAAAATGCAAATTGAAGAGAGAACAAAATCATTTCTCTTTCTCAAAGTTTCTCTTATCTAACCCAAGACAAAGTTTCCCCAGACTTCTAGACCATCGTGAGCAGTTTCCTCTTTAAAGTCCAAAGACACAGGGTGTGATGAATCCCTCAGAGCTGTATAGTTTAAATGTATAACTCTTCTTTTATGGACTACCATTAACAAAGTTAGGAAGGAAATACAGTTTATCATTCCCTATCTATGAATCATCTCTGCTTTCCTCCCATCTCAGGCATTTATTCATCATCTCTAACCAGGTTCTCAGGCCACATACCACCCCCTGGATGGCCAAAGTCTTCACCAGAGGGTAACATCCCACCCAACTCAGGTTCCCAGAGCTCAACATTCACGATCTTCTCTCAACATTCTGATTCTCTTAATATAAGAATCATAACTCTACTGTAAGATGCTGGACAGTAGGGGCTTGTCTTATGAATATGTCTCTCCTAGAGTAGCAAAAAGAATATACATAGTGGAAAGTCAGTCCATATTTGGTAGGCCCGTAGATGGAATTCACTAAATGTAAGAACAGAAGAAGCTACACAAAATAACTTATGGCCAATATCATAGCTCTCCTATTGGTCCTTTCATTTTAGTAGGCTATTTTTTTTTTTTTCCAAAGGCAGTATTTCTATAGACGATATGTGGGACAAATGTCTTTCTTCATAACCTCCAACAACACCTGTAGACAGCAACATACTCTTCACATTTAGTAAGATCTGGATGTGTGATGTGTACGTATCTATCTTCTTCTAATAGGCAAAAGTGGGAATGGGTTTTAGACCCACTCTGATTTTGATAAGCTCAAACTATATTCCTGCCACTCCCAAAGGATATATTAACACAGAAAAAAAAAACAATAAATATAAGAATATAAAGCCAAATGTTAGGGATAGAGGTAAGAAGTTAGATAATATAAAGAGAACTTGAGTTTAAAATATCTAGTATAGAAGAGGCTATGTCCAGAGCCAATGGATGAAACTCATTTGAGGAGAAATTAGAGTTGAAAACTTTGTGGGGAAAAAGCGAAGATATACGTTCTTAAAAGGGCTATGGGGACTTCCCTAGTGGTGCAATGATTAAGAATCTGCCTGCTAATGCAGGGGACACAGGTTCGATCCCTGGCCCAGGAAGGTCCCACAGGCTGCAGGGCAACTAAACCCATGTGCCACAACTACTGAGCCCTTGTGCCCTAGAGCCCATGCTCTGCAACAAGAGAAGCCACTGCAATGAGAAGCCGGTTCACCACAACGAAGCCCCTGCTTGCAGCAACTAGAGAAAGCCCGCACAGCAACAAAGATCCAATGGAGCTTTGCACCATAAATGTGAAGACCTGAATTTGATTTCTACTTCAACACACACTTTCATTCTAGGGTCTAGGGCCATTTATTTCATTACTCTAAACCATGTATCTCATGTACAAAATGAGAAAGCCAACTGCAAAGTGCTGCAAGTGTTCATTTTAATGGGAGGGAGGCCATGTTCCCACTAAAGAAACATCATTACTGGAGAAAATCATCAGGACCCCGTGTGAGGAGCCATTGTCTTTCCTCTGCTCTCACAGAGAGAAGGACCAGGGGGCCAGATGAAGCTCCCTCCTCACAGCTCAGGCCAAGCTTTCATCAATTCTGTACTGCGTTTAGGATTTTGCAATACCCAAAGTTTTGAGGAGACCAGTGATTCACCCTCTTTCTTCAGCCAGCCGACAGATCACACAGTGGCCATAGCTCTGTGGTGACATGAGCAGTTGTTCAAAGTCAGTACTATTTCAATTTATCTCTTCCTTTTCAATATAAGCTTCTTTCCAAAGGGGCTATAAACTATTCTGGTTGAAGCCGTTCCTTTCATCAATGCTCCCTCAGATGAAAGACAAGGCAAACATCAGCCAGTATGACGATGGTATTTGGGGGCTTTGCTTTCTTTCTTGTTGCAAAAGAATGATGAAATTCTGACCTGAAGACCATGTGATAGGACACTCCAGGCAGGCCTCTATGGTCTTAATGTTTATACTGTAAAAAAAGTCTAAAGAGGGCTTCCCTGGTGGCGCAGTGGTTGAGAATCTGCCTGCTAATGCAGGGGACACGGGTTCGAGCCCTGGTCTGGGAGGATCCCACATGCCGCGGAGCAACTAGGCCCGTGAGCCACAACTACTGAGCCTGCGCGTCTGGAGCCTGTGCTTCGCAACAAGAGAGGTCGCGATAGTGAGAGGCCCGCGCACCACGATGAAGAGTGGCCCCCGCTTGCCACAACTAGAGAAAGCCCTAGCACAGAAACGAAGACCCAACACAGCCAAAAATAAATAAATTAATTAATTAAAAAAAAAAGAACCTCTGCTTTAAAAAAAAAGTCTAAAGAAGCATCGTTCAATAGAAATATTGATATTATCATACTAAGTGAAGTCAGACAGAGAAAGACAAATATATGATATCACTTATATGCACAATCTTTAAAAAATGATACAAATGAACTTATTTACAAAACGGAAACAGACTCACAGACTTAAAGAAAGAACTTATGGCTACCAGAGGGGAAGGGTTGGGAGGAGGGATAGGTTGGGAGTTTGGGATCGACATGTATACATTGCTATATTTAAAACAGATAAATAACAAGGACCTACTGTACAGCACAGGGAACTCTGCTAAATATTCTGTAATAACCTAAATGGGAAAAGAATTTGAAAAAGAATAGATACATGTACATGTATAATTGAATCACTTTGCTGTACACCTGAAACTAACACAACATTGTTAATCAACTATACTCCAAAATAAAATAAAAATTTTAAAAATTTAAAAATAAAATAAAAAATAGAGATAAAAAATGTGAATAACACATGTGAGCCACATTATTTAAAATTTTCTAGTAGCTACATTAAAAAAGTTAGAGATGGGTGAAATGAATAAGCCTATTATATTTAGTCCAACATATCTACAATATTATCAGTTCAAAATGCATTCAATATAGAATAATCTGTAGGATTTTTTTCCTAAGCCTACAAAATCAATGTGTATTTCATACTTACAGCATATGTCAATTCAGACTAGCCATTATTCAAATTCTCACTAGGTCCTCGTAACTATTGGCTGACTTATTGGACAGTGTAGCTCTAGACCTTGGCTGAACTTGTATGTATAACATATATTTCATTAGTAGGGTTTACAGAGGCTTTTTCTCCAGCAGGAATGAAAAATTAACACAGAGTAGGCTATCAATAAATGTTTGCTGCTTTGGAGATGAAAAAGCATATTAATAATTTATTTTTTAAATGTCAGGATTCCTCATATTTTGGGGGGGATGCAAGGCTGGAAGGTCACTGTTCTACAAAGAATTAAAGATGATAGAGCCATGACAGAGATGGCAGTTATAAATGGAAATAACATCTTAAGCCTTTACATTCCTACAGGGAAGGTAAGACAAATGTTTCCAAGATATTTAAACATCAATAAAATCAGTAAATATCTAAATCCCCAAATGAGAGAAACAACCAATACATTTTATAGAAACTGAAGGGACGAAATTCAACCTCTCAGATAGTTAAATACTGTAAAGTTTGCTAATGTTCATGGCTGAGGGAAGGGGGAAGGGGCCACACTTCCATTTGCTACTGGAAGTAAATGTGACAGTACTCATGAGGAAAATTTGTCAAATATCCTTAAAACTTGTATCTTTCAACACAACCATTTAAATTCTGTATCTTAAGGAAACTACTGGATGAGGACATATAAATGAGTATAAAGGATGTCTATTTCACTGACATGAGACTTTTGAACATTTGGAAACAAACGTAAATAGCCACTAAGAAGGCAATAACATACTGTAGCTATATTTGTGTAGATAAATACACAGATAGAGTATTATGCAGCTATTAAAATGCCAAAGCAATTTTATATTTATTGAAATATATATACATATTTATTATTAAATAAGAAACTTCAGGTTTTGGAACAATGTATAGAAGACACCATTTAAAACAAACGTACTGCAGTGGGGATATTTATATTTCTGTTTTGTATTTTTTTGAAATAACAGTATTTTAATAAGCATACAATCTTTAAATCAGAACACAAAATAAATCTCTACATTTTGAAAATGAACTATATCCTGGAAACTTTTAGAATAACAAAAATATATAAGTAAAGGATTATTGTGTGCTGCAGTGGTTAGGAAAATTTTCTTCAAAGAGAAGAGCATTGGGGCCCTGAACCAAGATGGAGGAGTAGAAGGACATGCTCTCACTCCCTCTTGTGAGAACACCAGAATCACAACGAGCTGCTGGACAATCATCGACAGTAAGGCATTGGAACTCACCAAAAAAGATACCCCACATCCAAAGACAAAGGAGAAGCCACAATGAGATGGTAGGAGGGGCGCAAGCACAGTAAAATCATATCCCATAACTGCTGGGTGGGTGACTCACAGACTGGAGAACACTTATACCACAGAAGTCCACCCACTGGAGTGAAGGTTCTGAGCCCCACGTCAGGCTTCCCAACCTGGGGGTCCAGCAACGGGAGGAGGAATTCCTAGAGAATCAGACTTTGAAGGCTAGTGGGATTTGATTGCAGGACTTTGACAGGACTGGGGGAAACAGAGACTCCATTTCTGGAGGGCACACACAAAGTAGTGTGTGCATCAGGACCCAGGGGAAGGAGCAGTGACCCCATAGGAGACTGAACCAGACCTACCTGCTAGTGTTGGAGGGTCTCCTGCAGAGGCAGGGGGTGGCTGGGTCTCACCGTGAGGAAAAGGACACTGGCAGCAGAAGTTCTGGGAAGTACTCCTTGGTGTGAGCCCTCCCAGAGTCTGCCATGAGCCCCACCAAAGACGCAGGTAGGCACCACTGTTGGGTCACCTCAGGCCAAACAACCAACAGGGAGGGAACCCAGACCCAAACATCAGCAGAAAAGAAGATTAAAGTTTTACTGAGCTCTGCTCACCACAGCAACACCCAGCTCTACCCACCACCTATCCCTCCCATCAGGAAACTTGCACAAGCCTTTTAGATAGCCTCATCCACCAGAGGGCAGACAGCAGAAGCAAGAAGAACTACAATCCTGCAGCCTGTGGAACAAAAACCACATTCAAAGAAAGACAGAGAAGATGAAAAGGCAGAGGGCTATGTAACAGATGAAGGAACAAGATAAAACCCAAGAAAAACAACTAAATGAAGTGGAGATAGGCAACCTTCCAGAAAAAGAATTCAAAATAATGATAGTGAAGATGATCCAGGACCTCAGAAAAAGAATGGAGGCAAAGATCGAGAAGATGCAAGAAATGTTTAACAAAGACCAAGAAGAATTAAAGAACAAACAAACAGAGATGAACAATAAAAAAACTGAAATGAAAAATACACTAGAAGGAACAAATAGCAGAATAAATGAGGCAGAAGAATGGATAAGTGACCAGGAAGACAGAATGGTGGAATTCACTGCTGTGGAACAGAAAAAAGAAAAACGAATGGAAAGAAATGAAGACAGCCTAAGAGAGCTCTGGGACAATGTTAAACGCAACAACATTTGCATTATAGGGGTCCCAGAAGGAGAAGAGAGAGAGAAAGGACCTGAGAAAATATTTGAAGAGATTATAGTCGAAAACTTCCCTAACATGGGAAAGGAAATAGCCACCCAAGTCCAGGAAGCTCAGAGAGTCCCATACAGGATAAACCCAAGGAGAAACATGCCGAGACACATAGTAATCAAATTGGCAAAAATTAAAGACAAAGAAAAATTATTAAAAGCAGCAAGGGAAAAACGACCAATAATATAAAAGGGAACTCCCATAAGGTTAACAGCTGATTTCTCAGCAGAAACTCTACAAGCCAGAAGGGAGTGGCATGATATACTTAAAGTGATGAAAGGGAAGAACCTACAACCAAGATTACTCTACCCCACAAGGATCTCATTCAGATTCGATGGAGAAATCAAAAGCTTTACAGACAAGCAAAAGCTAAGAGAATTCAGCACCACCAAACCAGCTCTACAACAAATGCTAAACAAACTTCTCTAAGTGGGAAACACAAGAGAAGAAAACGACATACAAAAACAAACCCAAAACAATTAAGAAAATGGTCATAGGAACATACATATCAATAATTACCTTAAACGTGAATGGATTAAATGCTCCAACCAAAACACACAGGCTCACTGAATGGTTACAAAAACAAGACCCATCTATATGCTGTCTACAAGAGACCCACTTCAGACCTAGGGACACATACAGACTGAAAGTGAGGGGATGGAAAAAGATATTCCATGCAAATGGAAATCAAAAGAAAGCTGGAGTAGCAATACTCAGATCAGATAAAATAGACTTTAAAGTAAAGAATGTTACAAGAGACAAGGAAGGAAAATACATAATGATCAGGGGATCAATCGAAGAAGACGATACAACAATTATACATATATATGCACCCAACACAGTGGTACCTCAATACATAAGGCAACTGCTAACAGTTATAAAAGAGGAAATTGAAAGTAACACAATAACAGTGGGGGGATTTAACACTTCACTTACACCAATGGACAGATCATCCAAACAGAAAATTAATAAGGAAGCACAAGCTTTAAATGACACACTAGACCAGAGAGATTTAATTGATATTTATAGGACACTGCATCCAAAACCAGCAGATTACACTTTCTTCTCAAGTGCGCATGGAACATTCTACAGGATAGATCACATCGTGGGTCACAAATCAAGCCTCAGTAAATTTAAGAAAATTGAAATCATAGCAAGCATCTTTTCTGACCACAGCACTATGAGATTAGAAATCAATTATAGGAAAAAAAAAGTAAAAAACACAAACACATGGAGGCTAAACAATACATTACTAAATAACCAAGAGATCACTGAAGAAATCAATGAGGACATCAAAAAATACCTAGAGACAAATGACAGTGAAAACAGGACGATCCAAAACCTATGGGATGCAGCAAAAGCAGTTCTAAGAGGGAAAGTTATAGCTATACAAGCCTACCTAAAGAAACAAGAAAAAATTCAAATAAACAATCTAACCTTACACCTAAAGGAACTAGAGAAAGAAGAACAAACAAAACACAAAATTAGCAGAAGGAAAGAAATCATAAAGATCAGAGCAGAAATAAATGAAATAGAAACAAAGAAAACAATAGCAAAGATCAATAAAACAAAAAGCTGGTTCTTTGAGAAGATAAACAAAATTGATAAACCATTAGCCAGACTCATCAAGGAAAAGAGGGAGAGGACTCACATCAATAAAATCAGAAATGAAAAAGGAGAAGTTACAACAGACATCACAGAAATACAAAGCATCCTAAGAGACTACTACAAGCAACTCTATGCCAATAAAATGGACAACCTGGAAGAAATGGACAAATTTTTAGAAAGGTGTAACCTTCCAAGACTGAACCAGGAAGAAAGAGAAAATATGAACAGACCATACACAAGTAATGAAATTGAAACTGTGATTAAAAATCTTCCAACAACAAAAAGTTCAGGACCATATGGCTTCACAGGTGAATTCTATCAAACATTTAGAGAAGAGCTAACACCCATCCTTCTCAAACTCTTCCCAAAAATTGCAGAGGAAGGAACTCTCCCAAACTCATTCTATGAGGCCACTATCACCCTGATACCAAAACCAGACAAAGATACTACCAAAAAAGAAAATTACAGACCAATATCACTGTTGAATATAGATGCAAAAATCCTCAACAAAATACTAGCAAACAGAATCCAACAACATATTAAAAGGATCATACACCATGAAAACTGGGATTTATCCCAGGGATGCAAGGATTCTTCAATATATCCAAACCAATCAATGTGATACACCATATTAACAAATTAAAGAATAAAAACCATATAATCATCTCAATAGATGCAGAAAAAGCTTTGGACAAAATTCAACACCCATTTATGATAAAAACTCTCCAGAAAGTGGGCATAGAGGGAA
Organism: Balaenoptera ricei; assembly: GCF_028023285.1. NCBI lineage: Eukaryota > Metazoa > Chordata > Mammalia > Artiodactyla > Balaenopteridae > Balaenoptera > Balaenoptera ricei. Next base: position 129,971,170 of record NC_082641.1, read on the forward strand.
CCTACCTCAACATAATAAAGGCCATATATGACAAACCCACAGCAAACATCATTCTCAATGGTGAAAAACTGAAAGCATTTCCTCTAAGCTCAGGAACAAGACAAAGATGTCCACTCTCACCACTATTATTCAACATAGTTTGGGAAGTCCTAGCCATGGCAATCAGAGAAGAAAAAGAAATAAAAGGAATACAAATTGGAAAAGAAGAAGTACAATTGTCACTGTTTGCAGATGACATGATACTATACATAGAGAATCCTAAAGATGCCACCAGAAAACTACTAGAGCTCATCAATGAATCTGGTAAAGTTGCAGGATACAAAATTAATGCACAGAAATCTCTTGCATTCCTATACACTAATGATGAAAAATCTGAAAGAGAAATTAAGGAAACACTCCCATTTACCACTGCAACAAAAAGAATAAAATACCTAGGAATAAACCTACCTAGGGAGAGAAAAGACCTATATGCAGAAAACTATAAGACACTGATGAAAGAAATTAAAGACAATACCAACAGATGGAGAGACATACCATGTTCTCGGATTGGAAGAATCAATATTGTGAAAATGACTATACTACCCAAAGCAATCTACAGATTCAATGCAATCCCTATCAAATTACCAACGGCATTTTTTACAGAACTAGAACAAAACATCTTAAAATTTGTATGGAGACACAAAAGACCCCGAATAGCCAAAGCAGTCTTGAGGGAAAACAACGGAGCTGGAGGAATCAGGTTCCCTGACTTCAGACTATACTACAAAGCTACAGTAATCAAGATAATATGGTACTGGCACAAAAACAGAAACATAGATCAGTGGAACAAGATAGAAAGCCCAGAGATAAACCCATGCACCTATGGTCAACTAATCTATGACAAAGGAGGCAAGGATATACATTGGAGAAAAGACAGCCTCTTCAATAAGTGGTGCTGGGAAAACTGGACAGCTACATGTAAAAGAATGAAATTAGAACACTCCTGAACACCATACACAAAAATAAACTCAAAATGGATTAGAGACCTAAATGTAAGACCGGACACTATAAAACTCTTAGAAGAAAACATAGGAGGAACACTCTTTGACATAAATCAAAGCAAGATCTTTTTTGATCCACCTCCTAGAGTAATGGAAATAAAAACAAAAATAAACAATGGGACCTAATGAAACTTCAAAGCTTTTGCACAGCAAAGGAAACCATAAACAAGACGAAAAGACAACCCTCAGAATGGGAGAAAATATTTGCAAATGAATCAATGGACAAAGGATTAATCTTCAAAATATATAAATAGCTCATGCAGCTCAATATTAAAAAAACAAACAACCCAATCCAAAAATGGGCAGAAGACCTAAATAGACATTTCTCCAAAGAAGACATACAGATGGCCAAGAAGCACATGAAAAGCTGCTCAACATCACTAATTATTAGAGAAATGCAAATCAAAACTACAATGAGATATCACCTCCCACCAGTTAGAATGGGCATAATAAGAAATCTACAAACAAGAAATGCTGGAGAGGGTGTGGAGAAAAGGCAACCCTCTTGCACTGTTGGTGGGAATGTAAATTGATACAGCTACTATGGAGAACCGTATGGAGGTTCCTTAAAAAATTAAAATTGAATTACCATATGATCCAGCAATCCCACTACTGGGCATATACCCACAGAAAACCATAATTCAAAAATACACATGCACCCCAATGTTCATTGCAGCACTATTTACAATAGCCAGGTCATGGAAGCAACCTAAATGCCCATCAACAGATGAATAGATAAAGAAGATGTGGTACATATATACAATGGAATATTACTCAGCCATAAATTGGAACGAAATTGGGTCATTTGAGACGTGGATGGATCTAGAGACTGTCATACAGAGTGAAGTAAGTCAGAAAGAGAAAAACAAATATCGTATATTAACGCATATATGTGGAACCTAGAAAAATGGTACAGATGAACTGGTTTGCAGGGCAGAAATTGAGACACAGATGTAGAGAACAAACATATGGACACCAAGGGAGGAAAGTGGCAGCGGGGAGGTGGTGTGATGAATTTGGCGATTGGGTTTGACATGTATACACTGATGTGTATAAAATTGATGACTAATAAGAACCTGCTGTATAAGAAAATAAATAAAATAAAATTCAAAAATTAAAAAAATAAAGAGAAGAGCATTGGCACAAGAAGAGAAAATAAAAGAATATTCGTCTTCAAAATTACTGCATTTTCCGATGACTCATTTATCTCCAAAGTAATTTAGTTGCAAGCCCTTGGTCTTCTCTAACTTGAAATGTAGGAGAAAAAAAAAAACACATCAAAATAGGACTGTAAGATGAGTCCCTATTTGGAAAATTTAAAGATTACAACCTTCACTTGGACGTGCATTCAAGTTTACCTGGGGAGGGAGGGAATGGAAGTGTTGAACTGGGAAATAAATAATAGCAAAGCAATTAAAACATATTATCAGCACAGAGAAAGGTCAACTGAGGATGTGTCCTACACAGGGAAAAACACAGGCAGGGCCATTTGATGAGGAAAAACAGAACACAGGGTTTCTCTTAGCTCTCTGAGAAAGATCCAATCTTACTCCATCTCCCTCTGCAGCTCGCACTGTGCCCCATCTACCACTCCCTTTCCCTCTCATTTCCCAGAGCCACGGTCAAGTCCACCTCATCCTTCCCCACCTGGACTACCCGATAGCCTCACACCAGCTCTCAAGCCTCTCCCTCTCAGTCCCTCCTGAGTGCTGTCCTTTCCAGATTCCTGTCAAATTCTCCCTGGTACGTTCTAGACAGCCCAGAGGCTACAAGCATGTCGTCAGCAGATTATGCCCTTAAATGTTTGGAGTTTTGTCATTGCTGTTATTTTGTTTCACACAGTGGTTAAAAAAGGTTTAGCTGGCCAGCCTTAGTATGTAGGATATTTCACATTAAGGCCTAGATCTGCCCCTCATCCTGAAAAATTACATGATGAGCAACATTGAGCTCCCATCCATGGGACACAAAATGTCCTTGAACTGAAAGCCAACTGCCCCTTATCAGTAGCAGCAGTGTCCTTGGTGACTTGCTTTCCTTCTTCCCTGCTTCCTCTTGCTCTCTCCTTCTCTCCTTCTTTCCCTCCCTCTGCTCTCTCCCTCTCAGTTTTCTTCACTTATATTCCCTACTTTATCATTGCAGATACAGAATCTACAAGCCTCCCATGGTGTAACTTGGAGTCCTTCCCAATATAACCTAACCTACTTTCCCAGACTTATTCATCTGATTTCTTCATTTACTGGTCTATTTTCTCTGTATTTCCATACCTCGTACGCTGCCTTCATATCTTGAAGACAGCCCTTAAGTTTCATGAATTATGTTTTTACTGTGTCCTCTGAGTTTTTCTGAACACCTGCAAAAGTCAACTCTTCTTCCTCTAGGTTTGGTCAGAACATATGTGTATGTATAACTGATTCACTTTGTCATAAAGCAGAAACTAACACACCATTGTAAAGCAATTATACTCCAATAAAGATGTTAAAAAAAAAAAAAAAGAAAGAAATTAGCATCCAGATCTTTCATTTGGTAACTATGAATTACCCTCTGCGTGTGTTCTGACACTCAGTAATGCTTTGCCCGATAATGTTGCGCTCCTTAGAGAACAGAGAATGATGCTTGACAAACTTCTGTGGATTGATCCATATACAAATTAGGCAATCTGTGTCTGCTTTTCTCATCTGGTCTTTTTTCAGCCACATGTCATCCATGAAGCAGAAAACAATCAAACCTAGAAAGCATGATCTTGGTGATGGATAGATTAGCTGGAAAGTTGCCAGAAAGTCACTCAAGTCACATCCAGTGAGCAGCTTCTTAGTAATGCAGGAAGGATTGCTTTGATAATTATCAAGGCCCTTTTCTAATGAATGAGTGCTATGATTATGAAAGAGCTTTTGCTTATTTCACTTTTCCATTGAACCTACAAAAAAGACCTTAGTTCCAGGGTCAATTTGTAAACTTACATTTTCTCTAGCTCCCTTGCTTACTGCAAAGCATTTCTTATGATTTGTACTTTCAACAGAGACAGGCTCTTTTCCTGAGAAAAAGATACATCAATTTTATCTCGTGCACATCGACTGTAAGTGAAGCCTTTAGTAGTTCTGATTCGTATCTCAGTGATCACACATTATTTGTTGGCTTTCACTGAACTATTTTTCTCTGCTTGCTCACCCCACAACTAGGGTTTAATTATCTCTTATCTTGATCATTCATTGAAGAGGTCCTCGTTAGTCTTTAAGTCCAAGGAAAGAAACTTAGGTTAAGATATAGGAGCAGAGAGAGGGTAAATGATTATCTTTGGTCATAGTTAGCAAAAGGCAGCTCTAGGGCTAAAATTCAGCCCTACCCTTATTTAGTACTATTTCTATTGTCTTCCCTTCACACCCTGTAAGTTATTAAGTCCCTCATGCCAACTTTAATCAGGAATTTTCTGAAATACTGGATGTTTGCATCAAATCCAGGATGGCCCTAGTTCAGGAATCAGCAAACTAGAGTATGTAGGCCAAATATGGCCTGCCACCTGCTTCTGTAAATAAAGTTTTATAAACAAAAGTCATGCTCATTTGTTTGTATATTGTCTACAGCTGCTTTGCATAGAAAAGTATTTGAATAACTACAACAGGGAGCATATGGCTGCACAGACTAAAATATTTACTATATGACTCTTTACAAAAAAAAAAAAAAAAAGTTGTAAATGCCTACCTTCTTGGTTAAACAGAATGAACTGCAAGTACTACCAAAGGCCGATCATCCCCCTTACAGAACACTAAGTCCCACCTGATAAACAGGCAGATGAATGAAAAAATAAGTCAATAAATGAACTTTTTGAGGATTAATTTAGAATACCCAGATCTGGAGCAGGTCAGACTGGTCTCACCAAGGTCACAGAGATGGAAATTGAATCCAGGAACTTGGATTTTCTTGGTGGGGGCTCCTAGTCTCTAAGCTCACCTTAGTTAGTTGCTGCTTTTGTGAGTAAATGTGACAGCTTTGATATCTTGACTATTTTATCCACTCATCTTTGGTTCTCTTCAAACCTTAATGATAAAGTGTTATTCCTACACTCCCAAGGTCTTGGTGCATCACAGGAATTCAATGCCTGTACAGAGACGCATCCACACACAGCTCACGTAAGACTACTTCCAGTGGTCCTCACCCATCCTGGGGGCTTTTGCTCTTCTCACTCTCATCGAACTGACAGTGAGGGAACAGTGAGAAAAGGCTGAAAGCTCTCTGACCTTTAGTTAATTGAACAACAGATTCTGCAGCTTCCAGAAACAGCATGAAAAGGAAATGGAAGTGATGTATCACACCAATAAATATTTTCTGATCTAACTATCAAGTAAGTTATATGTGTGATTATATAATATTTTCTTGGGGGAAGGGGAGATAAAAGGAAAAGATAGGTGCAACCTCCAATGAAAGCTGTTAAAAAAATTATGTTCAACCCAGTGAGGAAAAATATTGTCAAGGTTTTTATAACTGACAGGCAGCCATAATGTCTACTTTGCAAGACTTGCCATAATGTTGTGTAAATTTAAATTAGTGTAATACCTCATGCCAAGCCGGTATTTTATATCAACAACTAAAATGACAGTTTTAAAGACACTAAAAAGATGCAATCAACCTAAGCTACTACCACAGTGGTACTTGATGTCAGTTTTAGCCAGCATTAATTTTATTTTGCATGGGGTTGAGGGTGAGGGGACCTGAACACAGACATTTATAGAGGAAAGATTACATTCACTAATGGTATTCTCTAAAGCTCTAATGCTACTCACTCATGGGTACTGTTTAAAATTTCTTTCCTATGGGGCTTTGCTTTCCCTGTTGGAATTTCTCCGTGTTGGAATTTGGGGTAACAAATGTGTGAAGAGCCTATTATGGGCAGAGCACTATGTTATATTTAGGGTGGGACAGAGAAAGACCTGCACTCAAAGGGCTTAGAGTCCAGTGAAAGAGAGGAAAAGAGAAAAACAACAAAACCTTGAGGGAAGATGCTTCCACTTTGGTTTCATTTCTTAGCATTCGCATCAGTGAGGAGTTTGAAATGAATGGAAGCAGGGAGAGGGGGCAAAATGGTGAGGTGAGCTAGGCCAGTGGTCTAGCCATGAGTTCTCTTCAAATGATTCCTCTTGCTTTGGAATAACCTGTGATAACCATTTTTGAATGAGATTCCCCAGACCCACATTCAGGTCAGAGGGAAAACAGGATCTCTGATAGTACAGCCTGGGGATCTGCATTATAACAAATGCCCCAGTGGATCCTTGAGCACATTAGAGTTTGGGAACCAAACACACTCCTTTCCATCAAATCCTAAGTCAGAAACCATAGGTCATCCTCCATGTGTTCTCCACATCCCTGACATCAGTGGGTATCAAACGCTATGTTTTTCAGAGTCAGCTGGTGTGGGTGGGAGGCGAGCGGCTAAAATGCACTGGGCTCTGCTTCTGGGAGCCTCATTCTGTCTCTCTAGGGTAGGGCTTTTAATGCAAGTAGATTCCCAGTTACGCCGTGAGAAATAATACCATAAATCCAACTGGCCAGCAAATCCTTCTGCTTTTACTTCTTTAGCATTGTTAATTCTTCTTTAATCTTCTCTCCTTCCCCACAGTCATAGCATTAGGCTACTCTCATCTCTCACTAGAAATTTGGAAAGAGCCTGCTTATTACTCTTTCTGCCTTCCGTTTTACCCTCAAACCAGTTGTTTAAACTGTTATGAAGTATCTCAAATATACACAACTAAGCATGCTTCTTCTTGGCTTACGTTTCATCCATGGTTTCTCATCCCCTTAGGATAAAGTCCACATTTCTACTCCTGGGGTACAAAACCCTCTGTGATCTGGCCCCTACTTTCCTTTCTCATTCTACCCCATTCTACATACAGTCTTGGAAATCTCACTCGAAGTGTCTGTCCTCTCATTATACCACCATGCGGTATTATACTGTTATGTGATGACTTAATGAAGGCCAGTCTCCACACTACAGTTTAAGCTTCATGAGGGTAGAACCACATCTGTTTGATCCTAGTGTCTAATACATTACCTGGCCTTATATGAGAACTCATTAAAATTCTGTTATGTAAAGGAATAAAATATAAGGCAGTCTAAAACATGTTAATGCTCCATGTCTAAAAGTGTTAATTTTCTTGCTTGGGATGACTTCCTCTCTTTATCTCTCTGCCTCTACCCATCAAATCAGCCAGGTCGTAGTTCATGTGCTCTGAGCATACTCCTTTCTTGCTTACTTTCCATTTTTTTTCTCACATCTTTATTGGAGTGTAATTGCTTTACAATGTTGTGTTAGTTTCTGCTGTACAACAATTACTTTCCATTTTTAAAGAAACTTCTCAGTCATATCATATCCTTTGATATGACTCAAACAAAGTTTACTGGTCCCGCCTACTGTTCTCTTTACATACCTCTCTGATTGTACTTATCACATTATATTGCAATTATTGGCTGGAATGTCAATCTCCGCTATGGTACAATGAGACAACTGAGAGCAGGGGTTGTATTTCATTCAATTTTTGAATTCCAGTACATAGCACAGTACCTGACATAGACTAGTTGCCTGATAAATGTTGGTGAATGAATAATCACAGAAATGAATAAGTCAGTGAATCAATAGGTGAACCAATCTGTGGATGAATTAATGACCATAGGTTGGAGCAGCAAACTTTTATGCAAACTCTCCTGACAGCAGATGGAGGTCAACACCACAAGTTTCCAGTCCAACAGGAGAATATGGCCAGTGTTTAGATTTCTCACAAATAGGTTACTGACACTATCCGGAAGCCCCACTGGGGCTGGGAACACAGGTAGAGGTTGGTCAGAATTTATCATCTTTAGAGTCTTTTCTAAATACAGATATGGACATGCCATGGCTTTCATCATGGACTTTCAATCATTTCCCAGTTCCTGTAAGAAAATGTTCAAATGTTTTAACCTGCCATTCAAGACTGCCTAATATCAAGGTCCAAATTATCTTTTAGCCTTTGATCCCTATTCCTTCCTCACACACACTGTTGCCCCTATAAAGACCACTGGATCTTCTCCTGGGACTCCTACCTTTCTGTATTTTAGCTCATGCCTCTTCTCCTTTAGTGGGCAGTCCTGGCCCATTTTCTCCAGATGAAATCCTGTTCATCTTCAGCAACATCACAAATACCACCTCCTTCATGAAGCCTTCCTTGATTCTTCCTAATATAAGCACTCTGGCTTTTATACAGTACAGTGGCAAAGTATACACATTTCAGGATCAGGCTCCTTGGGATTGACTCGGCTCTATTATCAATCTGTTGTACAAGCTGGACAATTCACTTACTGCCGCTTTAAACCTATTTTTTTTTTTTCCACCTGAAATGGGATCCATAATAGAATCAACCTCACAGGATTTATGTGAATTAGAGACTAAAGGAGTTGGTCCGTTGGAGGAATTATACATAATGCCGCCTGGCAAGAAGCAGACATTCAGTAAGTCAGTTGTTCAACTTTTTCTCCTTCTCCTCCTCATTATTGTATTCCCACTATCCTTTGTCAGCACATACTTTGAGTCTATATACCATTTGTTCTGAAAATATCATTAAGGATTGCTGGTATGTCCAGAATCATTTTTCATTTATTTTGTTTCATTCTGATACCTTCTGTAAGAAACTTTCTCTACTTAACTTCATTCTCTTCCACTGGACTATACTTATTTTTGACATTTTCAGGGTTATTGATACCTGGCTAAATTTTTCTGAGCCTTGTTTTTTTCCACCTAGGAAATTAGATAATACCACTATGTTTTCAGGATGTGAGTATTTAATGAGAAAATGTGTACAGAGTGCCAAAGTTCAGTCACCTTCCCATTATGACCCACCCAAGGTAGGCACTCAGTCACTCACTGGATGTAACTGAGTACATGAGATCCCTCAGAAGTGTTTTGAGAGTATACATTATACCCCAAATCACTGGTTATCAAAGCAGGGAGGAACTTTAGAGTTAGTCTAAATTCATTCCTCACTCTAAAGATCAAGAAACTAGTGAATGCATTTACCTCTCTGGGACTGGAAGTCCACACAGTAAATGAATCTAGGTCTCCTGAGTAGTAGTCCTCTGCTCTAATTTTACCCCACTGTGTTAACTTTATACCATACCTTCCTTTCACCTGATAGTGCCCCTTGATTTGTGTGTCTCTGTGATCCATATCCATGACAGTCATTCTGAAATATTTTGCTTGAAAAAATTAATAATTAAATGATTGACGTGACTATGGACATTATGTGTTTCTTCTTTTGTCATTCACTACCAACTTGCCATCCCCATGTTACTTTATAGCTACTCCTTTCTCAAGGCAGAGACAAATGGTTTCAGAAGGAAATATATATAACAAGTTTAGGAGCTGAAAGGAGATAATAAGGTCTTTCTTGAGTGTCATCTCTGCCCTTTCCCACTCCTCAAGCAAGCAAAAATAAGTTCTACTGATTGCCCAATAAACAGCACAGGGTTTCCCTCCTTTTATCTAAGACCACTGTTAGTTTTTCCCTTAAGAGACAGGAGTACTTTATTTTATATTATTTTATTTAAACATCTTTATTGGAGTAAAATTGCTTTTCAATGGTGTGTTAGTTTCTGCTATATAAAAAAGTGAATCAGCTATACATATACATATATCCCCATATCTCCTCCCTCTTGCATCTCCCTCCCACCCTCCCTATCCCACCCCTCTAGGTGGTCACAAAGCACCGAGCTGATGTCCCCATGCAATGCAGCTGCTTCCCACTAGCTATCTATTTTACATTTGGTAGTGTATGTATGTCCATGCCACTCTCTCACTTCGTCCCAGCTTATCCTTCTCCATCCCTGCGCCCTCAAGTCCATTCTCTACAACTGTATCTTTACTCCTGTCCTGCCCCTAGGTTCTTCAGAACCCTTTTTTTTTTTTTTTTTTTTTTTAGATTCCGTATATATGTGTTAGCATACTGTATTTGTTTTTCTCTTTCTGACTTACTTCACTCTGTATGATAGACTCTAGGTCCATCCACCTCACTACAAATAACTCAGTTTCGTTTCTTCTTATGGCTGAGTAATATTCCATTGTATATATGTGCCACATCTTCTTTATCCAATCATCTGTCGATGGACACTTAGGTTGCTTCCATGTCCTGGCTATTGTAAATAGAGCTGCAATGAACATTATAGTACATGACTCTTTTTGAATTATGGTTTTCTCAGGGTATATGCCCAGTAGTGGGATTGCTGGGTCATATGGTAGTTCTATTTTTAGTTTTTTAAGGAACCTCCATACTGTTCTCCATAATGGCTGCATCAATTTACATTCCCACCAACAGGGCAAGAGGGTTCCCTTTTCTGCACACCCTCTCTAGCATTTATTGTTTGTAGATTTTTTGATGATGGCCATTCTGACTGGTGTGAGGTGATACCTCATTGGAGTTTTGATTTGCATTTCTCTAATGATTAATGATTTTGAGAATCCTTTCATGTGTTTGTTGGCAATCTGTATATCTTCTTTGGAGAAATGTCTATTTAGGTCTTCTGCCCATTTTTGGATTGGACTGCTTGATTTTTTAATATTGACCTGCATGAGCTGCTTGTATATTTTGGAGATTAATCCTTTGTCAGTTCCTTCATTTGCAAATATTTTCTCCCATTCTGAGGGTTGTCTTTTCATCTTGTTTATGGTTTCCTTTGCTGTGTGAAAGCTTTGAAGTTTCATTAGGTTCCATTTGTTTATTTTGCTTTTATTTCCCTTTCTCTAGGAGGTGGGTCAAAAAGGATCTTGCTGTGATTTATGTCATAGAGTGTTCTACCTATGTTTTCCTCTAAGAGTTTGATAGTGTCTGGCCTTACATTTAGGTCTTTAATCCATTTTGAGTTTATTTTTGTGTATGGTGTTAGGGAGTGTTCTAATTTCATTCTTTGACATATAGCTGTCCAGTTTTCCCAGCACCACTTATTGAAGAGGCTGTCTTTTCTCCATTGTATATTCTTGCTTCCTGTATCAAAAATAAGGTGACCATATGTGCGTGGGTTTCTCTCTGGGCTTTTTATCCTGTTCCATTGATCTATATTTCTGTTTCTGTGCCAGTACCATACTGTCTTGATTACTGTAGCTTTGTAGTATAGTCTGAAGTCAGGGAGCCTGACTCCTCTAGCTCTGTTTTTCTTCTCAAGATTGCTTTGGCTATTCGGGGTCTTTTATGTTCCATACAAATTGTGAAATTTTTTGTTCTAGTTCTGTGAAAAATGCCACTGGTAGTTTGATAGGGATTGCATTGAATCGAGACAGGAGTACTTTAAATGACAGTAAAGGAGGCTACCTTCTTTCCTTCCATAACTGAGAAGCACACAGTATGGACTACTAAGGTTCAGAATACAAGACACTTCAGCAGTTGGACAGAGCCACAAACTGGTTTAGGAGAGCCTACATTCATAAAAGTAAAATATGTATGGAAAACACAATAAAATCAAATAAAATTTTTAAAAATTATCCATTGCCTAGATACCCAGAGATAATTTGTTAAGCTATCACAGTCGCTAGAACAAAGAGTAGGATCTAAAGAGACTGTGCCTATCAAACTACTTCCTAGGGAGGAGAGAAGAACTTGGTAAAGACTTGAGGGGATAAGGTTAAAGCTGACTGTTGAGACTCAGCCAGCAAGAGTCTGTACTTTGACAGCCTCAGCTGACCCGGAATATATTTTAAGGGGCCTCTCTCTCCCCCCTCTTCTAGAAATGAGCTCTGCTGAGGTCTGGGGGCTTCAATCATGTCAAAAATGTCTGCATGAATGTGGGGACAAGGCAGAGAGGAAGGTCATATCAGGGAAAAGACATGATGTGAGATAGCTTTAATGAAGAATTCTCAGCGAGAAGACAGGAAAACTCAGGTTCATGTTCTGGCTCTGCCACCAGTGGGCCATATGACTTAGGGCACCCTTCTTCCTCTTGCCTGTTCTCAGCTTTTGTGTCTGTAAAAGAAATGGACTAATTGTTCTCCATCTTAGATATACATTAAAATTACATAGGTAGCTTAAAAAAACAAACAAACAAACAGTGATCAGTCCTACACCGGATCAATTAAATTTGAATCCTAAAGATAAGGTTGAAGCAACAGAAAGTTTCCCAGGTACAGGCAGGCCTGAGAACTGGGTTGGGCAGGTCATAAGTCCTCAAAGCTTAGAAAGTGTCAGAGTCGATTGCTCAGCTTGACAAAAGCTGAATGGGCTATGATCTCACAACAATTCAAGAATTATAATGAGAATGAAGAATTTACATTCTTACATACTACCCGAGGGGATTTTTATAGACAACAAAATCTGAAAATATTTGGACTAGATGGTTTTTGAAGATGCTTTTAGATTTTTACAAGTTACCATTTTGTGGGCTTCATAACTGTGGGGCAAAATCATAGTCATGGTAGAGAAATTGAAGCATCAACTCATTAGATTCCATTCAATCTCCAAGCAACAGTGTTTGAAACAAGCTGGGCTTGAGAACCAGTGTAACACGTGTATTCAAGTAAATGTGTGAATGTATGTTCTATGAGCCAGAGTAGAGAGTGGTTCAGAGATAAGGCTGGATTCACATTCCATGGTTTAAAAATGGGTTTCCCATTTAATAGTTCAGCAACATTGTGTACTTTAAAAAATGTATCCAAGTCTCATTTTTGTCATCTATTAAGCAGAGATAATAATAGTGGACACACTGTCAAAATACGAGAGAATGCAGGTAAAGCACTTAACACTGGCAAGGCCCAGCACAGAGTCAGCACACACTAAATGAAACTAATCATCACCACTATCATTCATAGCACTACATGGACCAGGTTTTCTCCTCCTCTGTACATTTATAAATGGCCATTCTTCAAGAGGTTGGCTCAAGCCTCGTGTCCTTCATGAGCAAAGATTCTTGATGGCTCCAGTATTCATTCACCTCTTTTCATCTCTGATATACTACAGCATCAACAGCAATACTGTATGCTTGTGCTTCCTCTATGTCCTGTATCATATGTCATCCCTGTACAATGTTCCATGCATACACAGTGGACCTGTCTTCCCAATAGTATTACATACTTCTAACAACCCCTTGACTTGTTTCGAGAGGAGAAAATGGGAATAGAGAAGAAAAACATCATGGTATTATGAGAGATGAACTGTTTTCCTTAGAGGCACCTACTGTATCTTCCATCCCAGCATCAAACTGCCCTTTGAAAAAGTTTCCCTCCTCCAACCTCAGACTACATATTTGACTGACTTCACTCCTAGCCCCAAGAATTGGATATAACGTAAACTGGGCCAACTGGTACATATAATTTCCCTGAAATATTGATGTGTGTAGGAATAGGCACATGTCCTAAATATACCCAAATAGAATAATCCTAAAACTTATGCAGGAAATAATGAGAAAGAAGTGGTTCCTTCCTACTGGAGATCCCAATCTGATAGAATGATGGACTATTCTTGTTGGTGAGCATATTATCATCATAAGATAACAGTCTACCTAACAATAAAGCCATAAGAGAAGTAAAGTTTCTTAGAGATAATGTCTGTGACAATATGGAACACCTGGATCCAATAGTACCTGAAGTCAGTATACCAATTAATTTTTCAGATATGTCACATCCTTCCCTTCCCTTTGCCTTGACTTTAATCAGTTTGAATCAAGTTTCTAGCATTAGCCACTGGTGGATAAGTTTCTGACTAATACAAGTGGAGAGAAATTTCTAGACAAAACTATCCAATTGTATCATTACCTCATAGAGCTCTCAACTGAGGAAAGAAGAAAGGTAGTAGCATTGGTAATATCTTTATGCTGTTTTAGGATTTATATGAGCCCTTTATCCACATTATCTCATTAATTACTTATAATGGTTTTTTATGATGCAGGTGTTACTATTTCCATTTTACAGAAGAAGAAAATTAAGACTCAATAAACTCAGAAGACTTTCCTAAGGAGGTGACTTCTAGAATGGCAGAATAAGGACCTCTGAAAACTCTGCTTCTCCATAAAAGTAGGGAGGACATGAGCAAAAACTGTCAAAAATCAGCATTTTTAGAACTCTGGAAATTAACTAAAGGCTTGCAATAATCTGAGGAGTGTTTATTCAAGTGTCTTGTTAAGAACAGCAAGCTTTGTGGCAATTTAACTTGCCCTCATCCCATTCTTGTCTTCCTAGTACCATCGTAGCCTGAAAAATCAATTTAAGAGTACAGTGATTATGAATACCAGCAGGACAGAAGCCACCAGAAGGGCCAGAATGGACGTGGAGATTCCTAAAAAGTTCACCTCCAAAAAACTGTCACTATTTGACCTGACAGCTACTACAACGAAAAGTTCTATTTTCAAGGGTTATCTTTATTCAACCTCACTCAGAGCTTTGTTTGTGTTAAGAGCCCTGCCTGTAGGGTATTTGTTTAAAATAATCAGTTGCAGTTGTTTAACACTGTAACTGCCTGAGGTGGCCTTGCCAGTGTGTTTGACAAGATATCAACTAAAAAGCTTAAGGATGAAACTGAGCAATAAGATGTTTACAGGAGACTTTGTAAAGCCCTGACATACTCTTGGGAATCTAGAAGATCATGTACAAGCATAGCGCTGTTGGTATGCCAAGGAAAGACCCGAGAAAGACATATCGCTGACTTTGAGGCACTTCACTAGTAGGATGTAAATGTTAAGGCAGATTTGGGGTGTTGGATGCATACTCCAACCAACAGACACAGCCCCTCAGCAAAGACTGAATAATTCACTGGTTTGAGGCATTTAAGGAAATCTCTGTCTACTAAGCTAACTGAGCAGAGAGACTTCAGTGAACACACATGACAAAGTATACAGACATTAAGGAATTAGTCCAGGAGTCACCAAACAAAGAAGCATCAATAATAATAAATCCTGGGAAGGGAGAGAATTTAATTTCCAGAATTACCACACCATATTATTTAAAATGTCTAGTTTTTCATATATTTTTTGGCATAATGAAACTCATAGAGTTTGATATACAATTTATTTCAATTTTATGCTGGTATGTGCCCTATAAGTTTTGTCCACCTTACTTTTTTTGTACATAATTTTCAATATTAGTGGACATTTTTACACATAAAAGTTTGTGGAATGTTAAAAAAAATCTAGTTTTCAACACAAAATTAAGAGACAAACAGAGAAACAGGAAAGTATATTCACAGGATGTCAAAATCACTCAATAGAAATTGTTCCTAAAGGAACCCAGACATTGGACTTAACTGACAAAGACTTTAAATCAGTTATTTTAGACATGTTCAAAGAACTAAAGACAAAGAATTAAAATAAATTAAAAGAAAGTATGAGAACAATGTCTCACCAACTAGAATACATCAATAAGGAGATAATTTGGTATAAAAAATTCTGGAGCCTAAAATAAAAAAATAACAAATAGAAATTTCATTGAAAGTGCCCAACAGCCTATCTGAAGTGGCAGAAGTAAGAATCAGTGAACTAGAAGACAAATTGAAATTATCTAATCTGAGGAAAAGAAAGAAAAAAGAATCAAGAAAAATAATCAAAGCCTGGCACAATGGGAAAAGCAGAAGGAAAGAAGAGAGAGAAAGTGGCAGAAAGAGTAATTGAAGAAATAATGGTCAAAAATTTCCCAAATTTGATTTTAAAATATTAACGTACATGTTCAAGAAGCTTAATAAACTCCAAGAAGAATAAATTCAAAGGGTTTCGTATCTAGAGGCATCATATTCAAATTGCTGAAAGTAAAAAACAAAGAGAATACTGAAATCACCAAGAGAATCAGGACTCATCACCTACACGGGATCCTCAATAAAATTAACAGCTGACCTATCATCAAAAGCAGAAGTCAATAAGATGACATATTTAAAGTGCTTAAATAAAAACACCACCAACCAAGAATTCTGCATATGACCAAACTATCCTTTTAAAATTAAGGCGAAATTATGACATTCCCAGGAAAGACAAAATCTGAGAGAATTTATTGCTAATAGACCTGCTCTCCAACACTTCTATAGAACAGGCCACCTAACAATAGCAAAATACATATTCTTCTCAAGAACACAAGGAATATTCTCCAGGTTTATAATATATTATGCCATTAATATATTATAAATCTCAATAAATATAAAAATATTAAAATTATACAACATACGTTCTCTGCAATGAATTGAAATTACAAATTAACAATAGAAGAACACTTGGTAACTTCAAAAATACATGACAATTCAAGAATAAACTTCTAAATAACCAGTGTGTCAAAGAAGAAATCACAAAGGAAGTTAGAAAACACTGAGGTAAATGAAAATGAAATCATAACCAAGACTTGGGCAATTTAACTAAAGTAGTGCTTAGAGGAAAATGTATAGCTGTTAACACATATTAAAAAAGATGAAAAATTTCAAATTAGCAACCTAACCTTTCACCTTAAGATGATTTAAAAAAAAAAAAAAAAAAGGAAACTAAACCCAAAGCAAGCAGAAGGAAGAAAATAATAAAAATTGAGAAGGAAAGAAATAAAAAAATAAAATAGAAATAATGAAACAACAGAGAAGATAATAAAACCAGAAGTTGTTTCTTTGAAAAAAATCAACAAAACTGATTAATCTTTAGTTAGAATGACCAAGGTGGGGTGGGGAGGAAGCAGGAAAAGAGAATCTGTTTACTAAAATCAAGAATTAAATAGGAGATAACATTATCAACTTTTCAGAAATTAAAAAGAAAAGATTCTAATGGAATACTATAAATTCTGCAAGCCAGCAAATTAACTAACTTAAATGAAAAGGACCATTTCTTAGAGAGACACAAACTATTGAAACAATCAGGAAATAGAAAGTATTCAATATGAATAGACTAACAGCAAAGAGATTAAATTAAAAACTGTCCGCAAGAAAAAGTCTAGGAACAGATGGCTTCATGGATGGGTGAATTCTCCTAAATGTTTAAAGAAGCATTAATACAAATCTTACACAAATTCTTCCAAAACTGAGAAGAGGACTGAACACTCCACAAGTCATTCTTCGAGACAGAATTACCCTGACACCAAAACCAGAAAATGATATGACAAAAAAAGAAAACTGTAGACCAAGAGCCCTTATAAATATAGATATACAAATCCTCAACATAATACTATCAAAATGAATCTAGCAACATAGAAAGGATTATATGGTATAATTAAGTGGAATTTATCTTAGGAATGCAAGGTTGTTTTCAACATACCAAAGGTAAATTTACTACAACACTTTACTAGAAAGAGTGGATAAAATCACATCTCAATTGATGTAGAGACAGAATTTTACAAAACTAAACTTCCTTTCATGATAAAATAAAACAAAACAAAACAAAAACCTCAAGAACCCAGGAACAGAAAGGAACTTCTTCAACCTGATAATGGGCACTGTAATATGTTGAACGGTGACACCCAAAAAGATATGTCTGCTTCCTAATCACTAGAACCTGTACATTTTACCTTGCATGTAGAAAGAGTATGATCTTACATTACAATAGGTGTAATTAAGTTAAGGATCTTAAGAAGAGGAGCTTATCCTGGATTATCCAGGTAGGCCCTAATGCAATCACATGCACTCTTATAAGATACAGACACACGGCAGAGAAGGTGATGTGAGGATGGAGACAGAGATTGGAGTGATGTGGCCACAAATCTAGGAATGGCAGAGCAATCACCAGAAGCTGAAAAAGGCAAGGGATAGATTTTCCATTAGAGCCCCCTGAGGGAGTGAAGCTCTAACAGATTTTGAGCTTTAGGTCTACATATCTGTGAGAAAATATATTTCCATTGTTTTAAGTCTCCACGTTTGTGGTAATAGTATCCTGAAGAAATACAGGCATCTACAAAAATCCCAAGGCTAAAAATTTAGTGCTGAAAGATTAAAAACTCTCCCCCTATGATCAGGAAAAAGATAAGAACACCTACTCTTGCCACTTCTATTCACATTGTAATGGAGGTTGCACATAGGGAGTTTGGGTAAGAAAAAGAAAAAATAGCATCTAGATTAAAGATAAAAAAGTAAAACTATATCTCTCTTTGTAGGTGACATGATTTTATATATACAAAATTCTAAGGAAACAACAAAAAGTGTGTCTGCTAATATACATGTTCAGTAAGGTTTCAGGATACAGAAGGCTATACAAAAATCAATTATATCTCTATACAAGAACAATGAACAATATGAAAATGAAACAAAGAAATCAATTTCATTTACAATGACATCCAAAATCTACAATATTCAACAATAAATTTAACAAGGACATTGTAAGACTTCTACACTAAAAGTATGGAATGTCATTAAATGAAATTTTAGAAGACCTAAATAAATGGAAAGATATCTCATGTTCATGAATCTGAAGATTCATTTTTTTTTTTGCAGAAATTGACAAGCTGACTCTAAAATGCATATGGAAATGCAAGAGACGCTGATTAGCCAAAACCACCTGTCAAAATTTACTACAAAACAATAGTAATCAAGACAGTGTAGTACTGGCATAGAAATGACATACAAATCAATGGAATAGAATTGAAAGTTCAGAAGTAAAACCTTACTTTATGGTAAATTGATTTTTGACAAGACAATTCAATGGTAAAAGAATGGTCTTTTCAACCAATAATGCTGGCACAACTGGACAGCCATAGGCATAAAAAAATGACCCCATACTCAAAAATTCTCATTCTGTACCCAAAAATTAACTCAAAATAAACCATAGACCTAGATGTAAGTGCTGAAACCATAAAATTCTTAGAAGAAAATATAGGGTAAATATTCATGGCATTGGATCAAGCAATGGTTTCTTAGATTTAACAGCAATAATACAAGCAATAAAAAGAAATAGAAATTGGGCTTTGCCAAAATTTTTAAAAAATGCTTGAAAGGACATCATCAATAAAGTGAGAAGACAGTACACAGAATGAGAGAAAATATATGCAATCATTTATCTGATGAGGGACTTTTATCTAGAATATATGAAGAACTCTTACAACATAATAACAAAAAGACCAACAACTCAATTTAAAAATGGACAAAGGATTTGAATAAACTCCAAGGAAGGTATTCAATGTCCAGAAAGCACACAAAATATGCTCAATGTCATTAGTCTCTAGGGAAATGCAAATCAAAAGCACAATGAAATACCACTTCATATCTACTAGGAAGACCGTAATAAATAAGACAACTGGAAAATAAGTATTGGTGACAATTTGGAGAAATTGGAATGCTAATATATTGCTGGTGAGAATGTAAAATGGTTTGTAGCCACTTTGTAAAACAATTTTGCATGCCTCAAAAATTAAACACAGAGTTACCTTATGACTCAGCAATTCCATTTCTATGTACATACTCAAGAGGATTGAAAACACACCCACACAAAAACTTGTACATGTACATTCATACTAGCATTATATGTAACAGCCAAAAGGTGGAAACCCAAATTTCCATCAACTGATGAAGAGATAAACAAAATATGGTATTGAGCCAATCAAATATTATTCTGGTATATGAAGAAATGATGCGCTAATACGCTACAAAATAGAGGAACCTTTCAAGTATCATGGTAAGGGAAAGAATGCAAACACAAAAGGACATATATTTTACGATTCCATTTATATAAAATGTCCAGAATAGACAAATCATAGATTAGCAGTTATCAGGGGTGAAGGTAAAGAAGAGAGAATGAGAAGTGGCCACTAATGAGTAGTGATGTTTTTTTTTTGAGGTGATGTAAACAGTCTGGTAATAGATGGTGGTTATGGACACACATCTCTGAGTTTTTTAAAGGCCAATGAAAAACACTTTTAAAAAGTAAATTTATGCCATATGAATTATATCTCAGTTAAGCTGTTTTTTAAGAAAAGAAGACTTTCTCAAGAACATGCAACTAGAAGTGAAGATTAATGACGGATTTGAAATAAATTTATATGCCCTTAAATCCTGTGATTATTGTACCATAGTACTTGCTTGGTTAACTCTGCCTACTTGAGTAGGATAAAGTATATAGTGTTTGGTCATACTCTACTTTGCTTTCAGCTTTCATGCACTTTTAAAGAAAATAATGCTTTATAGAGGACAGGAGCTTCAGAGAATTGTAAAAGATGCTCAGAAATTCCAGGTCATTCTTCCCTGAAACACAAAGGAGAAGAAAGAGGATATGGCTCACCCGAGGTTATACTTTCCCTCTGAGAAGTCAAGAAACCTCAGAACTGAGACCGCACTCAGGCTTGGCTACGGAAATCAGAGTTCAGAAAATCAGGAAAGAATAGTGAGATGCTTTATTAAAGTACTGAAGGTCAAGCCATGCACTATCTGCTGACAAGGACAAAAAATAAAATGTACCTTTAGGTTGAAAGCCAGGTGACCGGGGACAAAATCTTCGGGCGTACCTTGGTTACTCTCTTAAATTGGAGCTTTTCATTGAAAAAGCAAGAACATTAGCTTTTGTTGATTTTTTTAAAGGTAGGTGAGAAGTTTGACAGCCCAGGGTAGAAAGAATAAGAGGTCAGGGAACTGGTAATTACTGCTATTCAGAGACAAAGGTGTGTGTGTGTGTGTGTGTGTGTGTGTGCACACGTGCATGCCTGCAGCCTTGTGTGTTCACCATTCTCTGGCTCCAGTTTATTATTTAATTTCTTTCTTTCTGCCAATGGAGACAGCTTTCTCCTGTGACCCTAGCAAAGGGAAGTTACAGAACAGAAAAGATATCAAATTTACCAAATGCAAAGAAGATCTATTTTCCAAATTGAAAAATTAATTATGTTATCCCCAAATTTAGTATTCATATTGTTTTAGGAATATAATTTGGGATTTCTCCTCCTTCAAATCTGTATTTCTCTTTTGTCCATGTTCTTCCATACAGTCAATTGATGCATCGTTAAGTGTTTTAAATGGTAAATGTGTTGCCATCTTAAATGCATTATGAGTGAAGCTGTATTAAGAACATGGTCATGAGAGCAGAAACAAGAAGAACTACAATCCTGCAGCCTGTGGAACAAAAACCACATTCAAAGAAAGATAGACAAGATGAAAAGGCGGAGGGCTATGTAACAGATGAAGGAACAAGATAAAACCACAGAAAAACAACTAAATGAAGTGGAGATAGGCAACCTTCCAGAAAAAGAATTCAGAATAATGATAGTGAAGATGACCCAGGACCTCAGAAAAAGAATGGAGGCAAAGATCAAGAAGATGCAAGAAATGTTTAACAAAGACCAAGAAGAATTAAAGAACAAACAAACAGAGATGAATAATAAAAAAAACTGAAATGAAAACTACACTAGAAGGAATCAGTAGCAGAATAACTGAGGCAGAAGAACAGATAAGTGACCTGAAAGACAGAATGGTGGAATTCACTGCTGCAGAACAGAATAAACAAAAAAAAATGAAAAGAAATGAAGAGAGCCAAAGAGACCTCTGGGACAACATTAAATGCAACAACATTCGCATTATAGGGGTCCCAGAAGGAGAAGAGAGAGAGAAAGGACCTGAGAAAATATTTGAAGAGATTATAGTCAAAAATTTCCCTAACATAGGAAAGGAAATAGCCACCCAAGTCCAGGAAGCTCAGAGAGTCCCATACAGGATAAACCCAAGGAGAAACACGCTGAGACACATAGTAATCAAATTGGCAAAAATTAAAGACAAAGAAAAATTATTAAAAGCAGCAAGGGAAAAATGACAAATAACATACAAGGGAACTCCCATAAGGTAAACAGCTGATTTCTCAGCAGAAACTCTACAAGCCAGAAGGGAGTGGCATGATATACTTAAAGTGATGAAAGGGAAGAACCTACAACCAAGATTACTCTACCCCACAAGGATCTCATTCAGATTCGATGGAGAAATCAAAAGCTTTACAGACAAGCAAAAGCTAAGAGAATTCAGCATCACCAAACCAGCTCTACAACAAATGCTAAAGGAACTTTTCTAAGTGGGAAACACAAGAGAAGAAAAAGACCTACAAAAACAAACCCAAAACAATTAAGAAAATGGTCATAGGAACACACATATCGATAATTACCCTAAACGTGAATGGATTAAATGCTCCAACCAAAACACACAGGCTTGCTGAATGGTTACAAAAACAAGACCCATCTATATGCTGTCTACAAGAGACCCACTTCAGACCTAGGGACACATACAGACTGAAAGTGAGGGGATGGAAAAAGATATTCCATGCAAATGGAAATCAAAAGAAAGCTGGAGTAGCAATACTCAGATCAGATAAAATAGACTTTAAAATAAAGAATGTTACAAGAGACAAGGAAGGACACTACATAATGATCAAGGGATCAATCCAAGAAGAAGATATAACAATTATAAATAAATATGCACTCAACATAGGAGCACCTCAATACATAAGGCAAATGCTAACATCTATAAAAGAGGAAATCGACAGTAACACAATAATAGTGGGGGACTTTAACACCTCACTTACACCAATGGACAGATTATCCAAAATGAAAATAAATAAGGAAACAGAAGCTTTAAATGACACACTAGACCAGAGAGATTTAATTGATATTTATAGGACATTCCATCCAAAAACAGCAGATTACACTTTCTTCTCAAGTGTGCACAGAACATTCTCCAGGATAGATCACATCTTGGGTCGCAAATCAAGCCTCAGTAAATTTCAGAAAATTGAAATCATATCAAGCATCTTTTCTGACCACAATGTTATGAGATTAGAAATGAAGTACAGGGAAAAAAATGTAAAAAACACAAACACATGGAGGCTAAACAATACGTTACTAGATAACCAAGAGATCACTGAAGAAATCAAAGAGGACATCAAAAAATACCTAGAGACAAATGACAATGAAAATACGACAATCCAAAACCTACGGGATGCAGCAAAAGTAGTTCTAAGAGGGAAGTTTATAGCTATACAAGCCAACCTCAAGAAACAAGAAAAATTTCAAATAAACAATCTACCCTTACACCTAAAGGAACTAGAGAAAGAAGAACAAACAAAATGCAAAGTTAGCAGAAGGAAAGAAATCATAAATATCAGAGCAGAAATAAATGAAACAGAAACAAGGAAAACAATAGCAAAGATCAATAAAACTAAAAGCTGGTTCTTTGAGAAGATAAACAAAATTGATAAACCATTAGCCAGACTCATCAAGAAAAAGAGGGAGAGGACTCACATCAATAAAATTAGAAATGAAAAAGGAGAAGTTAAAACAGACACCGCAGAAATACAAAGCATCCTGAGACTACTACAAGCAACTGTATGCCAATAAAATGGACAACCCGGAAGAAATGGAGAAATTCTTAGAAAGGTGTAACCTCCCAAGACTGAACCAGGAAGAAATAGAAAATATGAACAGACTAATCACAAGTAATGAAATTGAAACTGTGATTAAAAATCTTCCAACAAACAAAAGTCCAGGACCAGATGGCTTCACAGGTGAATTCTATCAAACATTTAGAGAAGAGCTAACACCCATCCTTCTCAAACTCTTCCAAAAAATTGCAGAGGAACACTCCCAAACTCATTCTATGAGGCCACCATCACCCTGATACCAAAACCAGACAAAGATACTACAAAAAAAAAAATTACAGACCAATATCACTGTTGAATATAGATGCAAAAATCCTCAACAAAATACTAGCAAACAGAATCCAGCAACACATTAAAAGTCTCATACACCATGACCAAGTGGGATTTATCCCAGGGATGCAAGAATTCTTCAATATATGCAAATCAATCAATGTGATACACCATATTAACAAATTGAAGAATAAAAACCATACGATCATCTCAATAGATGCAGAAAAAGCTTTGGACAAAATTCAACACTTTTTATGATAAAAACTCTCCAGATAGTGGGCATAGAAGGGGAAAAAAAAAACAAAAAAACAACATAGTCATGAGCCAGAGAAAAAGAGGAGAAAAGGTCAAGAGAAGCAAGGACAAATGTCACTAATTCACATTGTAACACAATTTCCTAATAGAAAAGCACTTCACTCAGAGGTTTTTCTTACAGTTGGTTTAGATGCAGTTATACCATGTTTGGCCGTGGTAGTCATGTGGAAGTGAAGGGGATCAAATTAGGAGACAATGTGGAAATTTCACCAGGTCTTGAGTCTTGTCAGATGGCCCTAGACTCATATTCCTATCCTTTACTGGCTGTCTGTTCTATGGAAAGTTTCTTAAACACCCTGAGGCTCGTTTTCTCAAACGTGAAGTGAGGATAATAGTGCTTCACTATCTTTTAAGAATTTGTGAACATTAGAGCTGATATGTATAAAAGCCTGGGATAGACTGGGGACCATAGAGATATCCAATACATGAATAAAGCGCAGCCGTTACCACTCTAATTCAGTGTCACTCACAATGAAAAAGAGTTATAGAACATTTTCTATGAAAATATTTAAGATACAGAAGAGAAGCTACGACAGGAAGGTTAAAGTATGGTGGGGGAGAACAGGCATGGCCAAGAGCCTTCATTGAGCCCCTAGGTTCCTATCCAGTGTGATCCCCGAGGAGTTTCAAAGTCATGCCTCATCATATCCATATCATCATGCTCCTTTTTCAACTGAGAAACCCAGGAATGAAAGAAAGCAACTTTCCCAAGGTTATCAGGCTGGTTGTTGGCAAAGCCATTAATAAAACCCAGTTCCCATGACTGCTAGCCCAGCTCCTTCTCCCTATGCTGCAAGCCTTCCCCAATTCATTTCTCATTTTGTTTTAATAGGTAACAGGCACAAAAGTTACTTTCAGACGAGAAACTAGATTGTGTGAAATAGATATCTGAAGCACAGGAATACATAACAAGACACTGTGAGAGAGGAGACAAGGAAACTAAAAAGACAAAAGGAATTAACATGTATTGTCACGGAGGAAAATTTAGTTTAATGACAAACAGAGCTATTCAGTTGTGCAGAGTACAAGAACACATTTCTTATGATAACTCTAGTCTCAAGGAGGAATTCAAAAGATGTATGATAAATTCTTCATAAAAAGTTAAGTCAGTCTAAAATCTATTGTGTAAGCATTTATATACAAAATGGGTAAAATTTAAAAAAAAAAACAGTTTTGACTTTTAGAGGGTAAGCTTCAGTAATCTGGAAAATTCACTTTTTATCAAACACTACATGCCTCATGCAGTGAGGTCTTTGAGGAGGTTTTTCTATTTGTGTAGTGTATTTACTGATAGCTTTCATTCAAATAATTCCCATCGTTTGAAAAGACAAATGTTGTTGTAAAGCAGATGTACATAATTAGAAGGAGGAAGAAAAGCTCTGCTAAAGGTCAGATGAGGAGAGAAAATCTCTCACTGCTTCTCATAATTGCTAGGTTTACATGTATCTATAATATTTTCTGGTATCAAATGCCCTTCACCTTCCCCCAATACCTAGCCAAACAAAACAATCACCTCCTGCTCAGCACATTCTTTAACTATTCCCAGCCCACACTGACTTCTCTTTATTCTACTCATGTGGCATCTAAGTGCCTTGTAACATTCCTTGAATTATTTGTCTTGTACTCTATTCAAATTATAAATTGTTTATTAATATCTCATGTGCATGATTCTTAAATATAGTTAATTTAAAAACATTTGAATACATATTAAATGTTTGCTCTTTCATGACGTCAACCAGAATGCACAATGCTCAGGAAATGTGTTAAATCAATAAATGAATAAATGTATGAACAAATAGATAATGAATAAATTTAGGAGCCGCGTTCAAAATATTGAGTGAAAGCAACCCTAGCCTAATGAATGCTTTAACAATGTTTACATATGAATTAAATTAATTTCACACCTTTCAGGCATGAGATACTGGCTTGTTCAATGAGGTCTCAGCATGGCGTAATGGAGAAGAAAAATGGAACTGAAATAAATGCTCAGTTCCTGACCAAAAAACACATTGACTCAATTTTAAGCACATTACATTATATGTAGGCCTGTTTCCCTGGAAGTCAAATAAGCAGTCCAAATTTGGATCTCTGAGATCCCTGCCAATTTTGACACTACTGGATTTATGATATGATGGGAAATAAGGGGAAATGACCAGACAGGGGGCCCCAGTTTATTGTTTTTTCTCAGAGCCCGTTGGTTCTCAAACCTGATGGCTCTTCAGAATCACTCTTAGAATTTCCAAAAATAGATACACAGATTAGTGCTTACAATATTGTATTCCATGTGTGTTCCACAGTTTTAAAACTACTGGGCTCTACTCAAGCTCGGGGAAGGCAGGGCCCTCTAACACAAATACCAGCATAAAGAGGTCTACAATTTTCTGTAATGATGTAATATATGAATGGACCCAGTACCTGCCAGTAGAATACACTAGACAAAAGTGTGGCAGAGTTTTGTGGCAGAAAGACTTGGTCTGAAAAGCAAGAATTGCCAGGAAACCTCTGGAAAAGAAAATAAATAAGGGGGTGTATTATTAGCCTTGTAAGATATTAAAACCCACTATCAAGACTCTTTAGTTAGGATTGTATTGGCAGGTGAATTAATAGAAATATCCATAGAATAGAGTATGAAATCCAGAATTATCCCTCAAACATATGAAGGTTTCATATATGCTAAAGGAGGCACTTCTAATGAGTGGGCCCAAGATGTATTCTTAAATGATGCTAAGGAAGACGCATATCTTTTAGAAAAAACAATAAACTTGGATCCTTACTTCACATGATATACCAAGGAAAACTTCAAATGGATTAAAGATCACAATCCAAGGGGGGAAAAGGGAATCTGTATGAAGAAAACATGGAGTATACGCCTTTAAAATCAGAGTGGATAAAATTCTATATCAAAGATTCAAAATGTGGAATGCATATATAAAAGATGGCTTTTAATAGATAACTAAAAATAACTATCACAACAAATATTTTCAAATATATGAAAAAAATTTGAAAATAAGCAGGAAAATATGTGTAACTCATGTCACAGACAAAAAGATAATCTCTTTAAAATATAAAGAACAATCAGAAAACAAGAGAAAAAGACAAAAAACACAATAGAAAAAAGAGCAAAAACATGAACAGAGAGTCCACATAAAATAAAGACAGTGACTCTATATGAAACAGACCCTCAACCTCAGTCCAAAGAGAAACACAAACTAAAACAATGTGAGGTAGTTTTGGTGCCAACAAAGGCAGAGAAGTGTGCACTGGATTAGAGCTCCTGTAAATAACAATTTTTAAACACTGGACAATATGTAAACAGTGACTATTTAAAAGCACTAGAGTGTAAACAAGAGCTGGCAGAAGCTGATGGGGATTCAACTTTGAAAAAAGCAGGTTCATTTGGTAAGTTGTGCATTTATAGGATTTTGCCCCTGAGAGCACTCTCCTGTCTGTAAGGTAGTAAGTGGATAGAATTCAATGACTAAGCTGAACTTTTTTATATTGAGGTGTCAAAGCATGGAGGTCAGTTTTTTAGAAGCAGCTGGAAATCTCTGCATGTGTGTTATCTAAGAGGTAATGATATAGAAGGATATGTAGCCTAAGAAAACATAATGGTGATTTCTGCATAGTAGGGATACGGTGTCTTATTTTCTTATTTTAGCTCTGTATTTTCTACTTTCCACATTTACTGCTTTTGTAAAAAACAAAAATAAATAAAAACAAGGAAGAAATTTAAAGACCTTAATTTACAATTCAGCTCTACCAACCTCTGGAGGAATCTGAGAAAATGATTTGATTTTCTTATTTTTCTCAGCTGAAAAAATAGGCATGAAGCCAACGCATATTTTTCTTAGGAAGTTCAGTTGATAAAATGTATTTAAACCTCTTAGCACAGTGCCTGGTCCAGGTGCTAAATGCTAGTGATCATTACCCTCATCCTCACTGTTGGTGTCCAGTTACCGCTGTCCACTGAACAAAGGAGTGAAATAAATCAATGAATGAGATCCACACAATCACTGCAAGAGGAATTGGCCCAACCTTCAGTTTTCCCCTACAGGGCATTCATGCTCAGTCCTCTGAGTAGCTGCTAAGGACGTTCAGGCTAGGCAAGCTACGGTAGGATGACAAGTGACAGTAATGTAAGGACAGGCCGCTAAGTGCTGAAAAGCACAGTTACCTGCCTCTTCTCTTACAGGCACAGCAAGACAGCACATATCAGGGAGGCAAAGCTGTTAGCAAAGTTAAGGAAACTAAAATCAGGTGTCTGTCAAAAGCAGAGGTTGAAAAGGTATTGTATATGACAAAGAAGGAAATTCAGCCTAGTAGGGCAAGTGGAAATTCAGCCTAGTAGCTTCTTATTAAAGCAATCTTAAAACTGTCTTGTTTCTTCCCCAAACGATTGAGTCAAGTTAATGGGCATGTACTTAGTTTCTTGGATACACTGAAATAATAGTCTCCCGTGAGTTTAAATGAGAAATTAATGAGAGTCGGACAGAGAAAAGGGGTATATTTTACTGGCAGGAAGTGGAAGGGGTCCCTTTTACAAATCTAATCTTTAAAACACTGGTTGTCCTCACTTATTAGTAGACTAGGAGATTTCATTGGTAATAAATTAATCCTTGTAGGTGTAATAATAGTAGAAGTGGCATCAGTAATAGCAGAAGTAGCTATAAGGATACAACATGTGGAACAAATTTGAATGTTCTCTCCATTTACTAGTACCCTGCATTGTCAAGTGACCTGGTAGTTGCTGTTGTACATATCTTACAGAGGAGAGAACTCACTGACCAGATTGTTGCCTGAACCCATGCAACTGGTCCATAACGTGCCTAGCTTAGAATCCAGGATGGCTGACACACAGATTCTGCAAATTTTTCTCTTTTAACAGGGTTTCCAGGTCATGTCTTCTTCTGCTGCCTTTCTCTGAACACGTACTTATTTGCCTGTATACCAGTAAAAACATGAAGACACAAGCCAGAGATGAAACACCTTAGAGCTATCTCCAGCAATTCAACTTCATAGGTAGCTTCCCAATATTCACTTGGATAGCCCATGAAGTTCAAAATCAATTTATCCTAAAAACTAACCATCTTCTTCTCCCTAAACCTGCTCCTCCTCCATTGTTTCCCTATGTTAATGAACAGCATCACAATTTGATTCTTCTAGTGACTTAGGTCTGAATCTTAGAAATCAGTCTTCCCCTGTAGCATCCAATCCAGTCAATCCCATCTCACTGGCCACCTGTTCAGCCTCTTCACTCCATCAATCTACTTACTTATCTCAGGTCACCTTCTCCTACCCTTCCAGCCTTTAGCCTTGAACCTCTCCAATCTGTCCTCCACTGGTCCTCAGCAATTTTATGTGTGTCTATTTTTGAACTGTCAGAAGGATTGGCACAGCTAATTATTTCTGTCTTCTTCAAACCCTTTTTCTTTCTTCACTTGACTTTTAGATCACCATTCTTGATTTCCCTCTGATGTTTCTGACCAAACTGTCTCAGTTTTCCTTTGCTGGTTATTTTGCTTTGCCTAGATGTCTATTGATAGTTATTTCCTGGGAAAGATCTCTTTCAATCATATTAAATATTTAAATTGTAAGCCCATTTATATGCTGGTAACATCCACATCTATATCTGCAGCCTGGACCTATCATGTGAGCTCCAGAATCAATTATCTATCTGTCCCCATGTCATCTTTCTTAGATGTCTAAGAGACATCTCAAGTTTAACATGTCCAAAATCAAACTCCAGATTTTCCCTCCTGGACACAGCTGCTCTTCTTGCAGTTCTCTCCTGCCCAGTCAAAGGACAAGTCACTCTTCAAGTTGTTCCAATGTATTTTTCTACATAGACTGGCCTCCCTACTATTCCTCAGATAGGTCAAGCATACTCCTGCTATAGGGCCTGTGTACTTACTGTTCCTTCTACCTGGACTACTGTTCCCCTAGACCTCACGTCACTCCCTCACTTACCTTAGCTCACTGATCAAACGTTCTCTAATCAACAAAATTTTTTCTGACCACCCTATAGAAAATTACTACCCTCAACACTGTTCCCCATTCCCTGCTCTGTATTTCTGCATACAGTACTTATAAGTATCTGAAAGTCTTTATAGTTGTTACTGATTCTTTTTCTCTCTTCTTCTACAAGACTAAGTTCTGTTAAGGGAGGAATCTTATCTATTTTGATAGGTATTGTATAAGTATTTGTATAGTAAGATCTAGTAAGCACTCAAATATCTGTTAGATGGATGGATGGATGGACGGATGGATGGATGGATGAATGAATAGCTCATGTTTTCCATAGCACTGTAATTTATATATCTGCCAGAACATTTATGCTCTACCATAATTATTGGTTAATTTTTTTTCTGTTGTCACCAAACTGCAATCTTCTGAAGAGGAGAGCCATGTCTTAATCATAATAATGTCCTTATGCCTAAAATAGTACTTGGTGCATATTAGGTACTATATGTTTGTTTATTTGAAGAAAACAAAGTAGGGGGAGAGGAAGGGAGACACATTTAGTGTATGGCCAGGTCAGCATAAGGTAACTGGGATTTATCACTTCCTTTTACTTGGGAAATATCCTCTTTTTTTGTAGCCTAAGATGGATTTACTTTTTAAAATAATCAAATAAAAACGTATTTCCTCCAGGAGTCAGAATTTTAGAAGGTAATGAGTGAACATGTTAATGAACATAATGCCCAGGAATGACAGCTATAAGCCTTGTGTAGAGGTAGGCACTATACAGAAATCTAAATAGTCTGCCCTCTCATCAATCTGTACTGAGTAATGTAAGCACATTCAGAGCTCACAAAATATTAACGACAGAGGGGAACTTTGAGTCCAGCTTCCTACATTTACAGATAGGTAAACTGAGACCAAGAGAGTCACCCTCCTGCCACAGAGCAAGTCAATGGCAGCATCAGAATATGAAACTATTCTCCTGAATCTTAGTTTTGTTTTTCCTAACACTCCAAAGCCTCATCAATTCTCTTCTGTATCTGATACATCTTTAACAAATGTCTGTAACTTTCTCTTCATTGATATGATCCTATACATAATATAATTAAAATGATGAAGAAAACATATTCCCAAACCCATCAGTCACTTCACTTAAAGTTGGGGGGTGGGAGGTTGCTTGTTATAAGCATCAACTTACCAATAAGGAAATGAGGAAGGTTGGACCATAAAGACACTAAGCTGTTATGAAAATTAATATTGTCAGCATCAAAGCATATAAATATAGCCAAAACCATCCAGTTAATTGATTTTCAGTGCCCTGGTACTCACATTTGCCCTTGACCACAGTTGAAAGATTAGAGTGGCTTTGGGTTGAGCTTGCTACCTTTTCTACCCAAAATGTAAGATCTGGTGCTGAAAGATTAGTCAGCATCTCTAGATTTAGACCCATGAATTGTTAGAATATCCCCATTAGATCATCCATCCTAAAAGGAAACTATTTCTTATGTTTCTCTAATAACAGTTCCTTAATTTTTCTCTTTCTTCTCTGAATTTCTCGTCTAACTCTTCTTTTCATGACCTTCCATGGTAGTAACACTTACAGTCCTGTTCTTAACCCCCTCTCACCTCCCATACTTTGCTTATATAAATAATCTCCTTCATTCTCATAGCTTGAAATATCTTTTAACTGCTAGTGACTCAAATCTATGGCTCTAGTTCACCTTCCTGAACACTTATCCTAATACTCCATTTCCCACTGCATTTATCTATATAAAACAGGAAGTCTTGCATGCACTTCGAGTTCCACATATCTAAAGCTTAGATCTTTGTTTCCCTCTCAAATCTTTTTTCTTCTCCAAGATCCCTGTCTTATTAGAAAAGCACTATCATTCACCCACTTGATCAACCCAGAAACACGGCAGTCAATTCTGATGCTTCACTCTTCCTCCTGCTACTCATCCCCCCCTCACATCCAATCAACCAGCAAGTCCTGCAGCTTCCACTTCAAATCCTACCAGCTTTCTAGTTTATGGCAGGAGCTTCCCCAATGATGTTCCCTCCTCAAGGCTCATGCCCTCTTATTCATTGCATCCAGAGTGATAATTCTAAAATGCCTTTCATATCATATCATTCTCCTGATTAATAATCTTTAACGGATCCCTGTTACTCTAAAGATCAAACTTACAAGCATGATTTGGTACCTGCTTGCATCTTTTATCCTCACCAAAAAAAAAAAAAAAAAATCCCCACTAATCCCTTCTTGCCTAGACAACATTTACTCATCTTTCATTCCTCGGATTAGCTATCACTCTGTGCTGTGTTAGGTGCTCTCCTAACACTTTCAATTCCCTCCATCAGACATGTAGTTTTATAAACTCTTATGATTTGATTTGTCTCTCTTCCTAGATTGTAAGTGTCATGAAGGCAGGACCACCTGTTTACACTTCACTGTATTCCCAGCATGTAGAACCATTTCTTAGAGGGTAAGTAAACAACAGAAGAGTTGTTGGGTGAATGAGAGGGTTGGGTAGAGAGGACAATTAATGAAAATTATGCAGGAAGATTAAATAATGGAGAACATCCTGCCATAAAAATCTATTTCTAAAGCCCCTTGGGTGATAAGTAGCAATTTCTCCCAGAGTCCACCTGAACTAAACTGAAATAACCTCTTTACTTTCCATTTTCTATAACCACCAAAGGAAGAGTCACTGATCCTCTTCAGCAGGTCCTGTCCCTATTGCTGGGTCAAACAGATGACACGGAGAGACAGAATCAAGAATTAATGTTAGACTAATGAGGCACGGAGGAATCAGCACACATGATGTATGCCCATCAGGGAATACCTGGTGCATCTAGACCAACAGCAACCAGAATTGTGCCTGAGAAGCACTCAGGGTCAACGCTGCCTATTGGGTCCCAGGGTTTAAAGCAGTGGTGACAAGACAGGCACACAGACAGGCAGTTTGGCTGGGCCAATGGCCATACATCCTGAGGGCAGAAATAACGGTCCTCTGGAGCTAAAGAATAATTAGTACAAAAATCACTGAAACTGTGGCCAGAACAGCCCCAGGAAGTCTGTGGAAAGTAAGTGCTGCCTGAGGGCTTCCAATGCCCTTTAAGAGATACCAGCCTCATCTCTCCATTTGGTTCTGACTACTGGTCATCCGCTTTTCCTGCTCTTTGTTAAGTTGATCATGAACTACTGGCATCTGACAAAAGTTCATGTGGTGCACAGATGAGGGAATTCATAAGGAACACATGGATGGCCTCAGTCCTGGAAGGTGTCTTAATGTTAACAGTTTCCTCTGACAGTGAACAGGGATCTTGGTAAGAGAGACCCTGATGTCATCATGCCTAA
This sequence comes from Balaenoptera ricei, assembly GCF_028023285.1. Lineage (NCBI taxonomy): Eukaryota > Metazoa > Chordata > Mammalia > Artiodactyla > Balaenopteridae > Balaenoptera > Balaenoptera ricei. The sequence continues at coordinate 130,004,395 of NC_082641.1, forward strand.
AAAGGAGACACAGCTGGACATTTTACAGAAGAACACTCAGAAAAAAGAATCTGGTTCTCTAAAAGTAACAGTTAAAAAAAAAAAAAAAGAAAGAAAAAGAAAAGAAATAAACAGCAGCCACTGTGGAAAACAGCAAGGAGGTTTCTCAAAAAACTAAAAATAGAACTACCACATGACCCAGAAATTCAACTCCTGGGTATATATCTGAAAAAAACAAAAAGACTAATTCTAAAAGATAAATGCACCCTAGTATTTATAGCAGCACTATTTATAATTGCCAAGGCATGGAAGCAATTTAAATGTCCATCAACAGATGAATGGATAAAGAAGATGTGGTATATATATATAGATAGATAGATAGATAGAGATATATAGATATATATACACAATGGAATACTACTCAGCCATAAAAAAGAACAAAATTTTGCCATGTGTAGCAACTTGGATGGACTTGGAGGGCATTATGCTAAGTGAAGTAAGTCAGACTGACTTATCAAATACTGTATGATATTGCTTATATGTGGAATCTAAAAAATACAACAAATTAATGAATACAACAAAAAAGAAGCAGACTCACAGATGTAGAGAACAAACTAGCGGTTACCAGTGGGGAGCAGGGGAGGGGCAATATCGGGGTGGAGGAGTGAGAGGTACAAACTATTAGGCGTAAAATAGGCTACAAGGATGTACTGTACAACACAGGGAATATAGACAATATTTTGTAATAACTGCAGATGGAGTGTAACCTTAGAAAATTGTATAAAAATATTTAAAACAATTTTTTAAAAAAGGAACAAATAGAATACACACTAAAGACTATGGGATAGTGATTGCATATTTAATTTTATTATTAGTACTTTTGAAATGTTTACTATATGCCTGACACTATGCTAAATGCTTTCATACATTGCCTCATTTAATTCATATCACAACTTTATTAAAATCTGCATTTAAAGGATGAAAGAATTGGGGCCCAGAGAATGTAACTCACTCAAGGAACAAAACTGGTAAACAACAGAATTGGGGCTTGAAGCCTTTCTCTCTACCACAGAGCTCAAGTTCTCTCACTTCTCCCCTGTCCTGCACCTGCTTCATTTGAGGTTCTCTATGTAGACCAGGTGTAAACTCTCTTTTTGTTCATTAAGCAAGCCTCTCTCAGTTCTCAGGAGTTCCTAGAAGTCAGATTATTTCAGTCCATTTACATTTACACCTGCAGGCCAGAAGGTCCCTGGATACCCCACACGTTTTGCTAAGAACTCCAGCATCACATCCCTAAGTACCACAACTTCAGTTACCTACATATGATGTGTGAAACAGGAAAACCACACCGTCAGAGAAGGTGGATGGGAGGTAGTAAAATAGCCATCACACATTCCTGGAAGTCTGGGGAGAAATGCCAACTCCAGAAAGAGGGGTTTTTTTGTTTGTTCATTTGTTTGTGAGAGTGTGTGCTTGTCAACGATGGTTTAAAAGGAACTGAGAGAAGTGGCAGTGCGAAACAGAGCTCCAGCTCTCTACTCACCATATGGTCTGGGTTTTGCCACTTCCCTTCTTCCCACAGCAAACGTAACTCTGTGAAGAGGGGAGTTGCCATATTTAGAATGGAAAGATATGGGGATCTCAGTCTCCTGACCCATGGCAGTGGGTGGGTAGGGAGCAGCAGTAACAAATTGTGTGAAATCACAACTCATCATGGTCAGGCAGGACTGCTCAGCCCCTGCACTGATGCACTAAATCATCTTTGGGCTAAGGCAGTAACTCAAATGGCCCTTCAGGACCAGGCTGGTACAGCTTTCTTCAGAGCCAGATACCCTTGATGGAGTTTAAAAAAATACATAAAGCAAAGAAGAATATCTGATCCAATTTTGGAAGAATATACTGAGGTCCAAAAAGAGTATGGGACTCAGGAAATGTCACGCAGGGAGTTAGCGGTGGAACAATTGCTTTTAGGATTAAGATCCAAATCTTAGGGCTCCTCCATGATCTTCCAGGCTCATCTCTCACCACTGTCCTAACTCACTAAATCCCACATTTAGTTCCCCTGCTGTTGTCCTTCCCAACTGTTTCACAGCACAGAGAATAATAACATTTGTAAGACACAGTGGGAGAAATATACCACACCTGTTGTGTTCAGAGGATGAGGACTTGGGGTCCCGGTCCCCCTGGTGGACCTCGACACCCTAACCAGAACATTCGGCTCTAACACACTATGTGCTTTCCCTGCTACATGCCCATGCTGTCCCCTCTCCTTGAACTCCTCTTTACCTGGTTAGCTTATACTTACCCTTCATTTACCAGCTGAAGAAGCCTTTCATCCCAGAAATCATCTCTGAACCACTGCACCACAAGGACCGGTTGACATAGGCTCCTCAAGAACTCAGTTGCCCCCCTGCAAAGCACTACTCAGCTGGTAAATACAGCACTAGGCACCTGTATGATTATTTGATCAATATCTACCTTGCAGGGGTGGAGCAGGCTGGCAAATCCTGAGAACAAGAACCATCTCTCTCTCTTGTTCATGATTATACCTCCAGCCATTAGCACAATACTTATTATAGGTATATCCTTTCATAATAGGTTTTTGTTAAATATTTAATGACTAAATGGTTGGAGTTCATGTCCCTAGATGGTAGAGGAGTACTTTGCCCTGATACGCCTCTTTCTAACCACGTTCGCTGAACTTATTTAACCACTATGCCTTCTTCTCCAAGTAAAATTGTATTAATATTTGCAGATGTAGTACTTTCCAGGGCACACTTCGGGAAAAGCTGGGAAAGAGCACAGAGTCAGGTGTCAGCAGACCTAGATTCTCATTCAGACTTTGCCAATGACTTTCTGCAGTACCTCAGGGAAGTCTCAGACCCTCCCTGCCCCTCAGTGTTCTCCTCTGTCATCAAGTTGGCTTCTTCCAAATCTACTACTCCATCATTTCTATATTATAATCCCTTTCATGCCCTTTTCTCCAATTTTACATCTTCTCTCCCTGGTATGCAGTATCTATGTATTTCCTTCTTAATGTGCCAACTAGGCCTGTCTGTCCCCAGCATCACCTAGATTCCTCTCTCTTTCAAATCTGACTTGTCCCATTTACTTGGAGATGCAGATTTCTCCTTTAGTTACTCCATTCAACTCATTCCTCTTTAGCTTAAGGGCTAGCTAGTGTCTGGGTGAGTTACTCTGCGTAGGGAAACGTTATTTTAATAAGTGCTCAGTCTACTTAATCCAAATTGGAATAGTTCAAGCACCACGGCAAGGTCAGTAGATGAAGTATTTTGGACCAGGGAAGATCTTCCAGTGATTCAAGTAGTGTTTCACATAGGCCTCTATCTATATATAAGGTTGATGCTGAAAAGAGGCACAATAATAAGTGAATTAACAAAATCAGAGTGTTGAGCTCTGTGAGTCTCTGTAGTCAAAACTGAAATGCTGCTGTTTCCCCAGGGGTAGGAAGGCACCCTGCTGGCAAGCCCGCTGAGTCAGCAGGGAGACGGATTGGGCTGGTATGGGTCTGGCAAAGCCTAAAGGACACCGCAGAGGGGAAGATAGATGCCAATCTGGTTCAGAACACACAGCAGGAACATCAAGAACACTGTAGCTAAGAGGAGAGAAGGGATCCAAGCCAGATGCCTCACAGCTGGAAGTGAAAGCTCTGTTCATTGCTCTAATGTCATATAGCAAATGCCACACAGAAGTGGAAATTCACCAGTCACCAGATGGTAAGAAGTGCCCTTGCACCATCACGGAGCTTATATTAGGTAGTCTCAAGTGAAAGCCCCTCTGGGGTGTAATGAGCTGAAAAGCATCCCCCTCAAACGTCTCACCCAAAGCAAAGCCTTATAGGACCCAAGGGCCCCTCAGCCTCAGAGAAACGAAGGCTCCAGATCCACCTCCGTGAACCCCCTACAGACCCTAGCCTCATGAGTCCTCTTCAGATTACAGAGAACAATCTAGTCCAAGATCCACCCTCACTGACTCTCCCTCTGTAGCGTAGGTTGGCCATCTTTTTCTGTAAAAGTTCATAAAGTGAATACTTTAAGCTTTGCTGGTCCTATTCGCTCTGTTGCAACTACTCAACTCTGCCGTTGTAGTATAGAAGTAGTCACAGACAATATGTAAGTAAGTAAGCATGGCTGTGTTCCAATAAAACTTTATTTACAAAGGTAGGCAGTGATCCGAATTTGATCCATCGACTGCAGTTTACTAACTCCTGCTCTATAGCAGTACCAATAACAACAGCCAATAGTGCCCCCTCTTCTTATTTGCTCAAACCTAGTACTCCAGCAGACAAGATCTCTGAAGTCCCCAGATTCAAGGAATTGGATTGCCTACCCTTCACCTATAAGTCCTTCATTCCCCCAGGTCACACCTAACCTTCCTCCCCCAGCAAGACTTCACTGGCACAAATTTGTGGATTTAGTCACACAGTGTTTTTAGTGTCGGGATATAAGATAGCAGGCATAATGGCACAGGAGAAAAGAGTGCCCCAGAATAAACAGCAGATTATCAATGGTTGAAATAGTTCTACAATGATTACTACTGACGAAATGGGACTCAAGAGGCTTACTCCTTAGTTTTGTTTTGTTTTTAATATTTATTTGTTTATTTGGCTGCACCGGGTCTTAGTTGCAGCATGCGGAATCTTTAGTTGTGGCATGAGGGATCTAGTCCCTGACCAGGGATCAAACACAGGCCCCTTGCATTGGGAGCATGGAGTCTTAACCCCTGGACCACCAGGGAAGTCCCACTCCTTTGCTTTATGTCTTATTATACTACAGGTTAATGACAGATAAGATGATTACAACTGAAGGAATTACTGGCCGATTTTATTGATTAAAATTTTAAATAAAAAACACAAAACAAAAAACAGAGGAATATGTAAGACCTTGGATCACAAGTCAGAAGGCCAGAGGCCCTGGCATGGGGATGACTAATTGTCTGATATCTTTAAATTAATGGTTAATCTCTCAGAGCAATTCCTCTTACTACTAGACTGGGGTAACACTTTTTCTGATATATCTTGTCAGCTCCCTAAATAAAATCCTCTAAAGACTCTCCCTAAGCTATAGATAAAAACCAAACTCCTTGCTCACCTCTCTAGTCTCACCTCTTACAAATTGTCCCTTCATATTCTACCCTGCAGCCATGGGAGCAAGACACATCTCCCTATTCACAGACCTGCACATAGATTCTCCCTCCCAGTAGATCATTAACTATGCCCCACCCATACCCTCCTTACCTCTCAACCTTGTTTACTTCTAGTCTCTGTTCAGACATCTGGACCCTCCAAGGCTGGATTAGATGTTCCTGTTTTATAAACCCACGTAAATCTATCATTATTCTCATAACTCATTAATCTACTTACTCACCCTATGAGATAATGATGTTTTGAGCACTACAGTTTTTTCTTAGTCACCATGGTATCACTGAAGTCTAGTACGCTTCCTGACATACAGCAAGAATTCAACTTGCTGAATTAATTAATAAGACAGTATACTTCAGAAATGAAGAACTCCAGAAGCATTTAATTCTCAGAAAAAATTAATTCTTGTGAAAAAAATTCATCAAAATGTTGCTTTGATACAAATGGTTCCCCTTGATGAATAGAAAATAGTTCATCCCTCACCTCCAAACCCTTGTCCAAACAACATTTTGAAACTAGAACTTTGCTTCAAAATAATCCAATGGGGAGAGTATAAAGGAATTGACATAAATGAAACAAGATTGGCTCTAAGTTAATAATTGTTAAAGTTGGGTGATGGGTACATGGGAGTTTAGTTTAATATTATGTGATATGCTTTTCTATATGTTTGAAATTTTTCATAATGACAAGTTTTACAAAAGGCAAGAATTTATAACAGGAAAAGCAAAGTGAAGGTCTATAGCAGCTTTACCCCTCCCACCATATTCATATACACTCCATTTAAAATAACATTCTATGAGGAGAATTACTTTGGATTTTAAAAAGATAGGACTTCACATGTAGGATCAATTGAAAACTTACAACTCAAAATTACAATTTAAAATTACATGTCATTATAGTCCCCTGCTTGCCCCACGTGATGAGTTATAGGTATCTGAAATTTGACATGTCTCAAACACTACTTCTGATATCTTGCCACTCCTCTTCCAACTGCCCTTCCACCATCATCCATGTCTCAGAAAATAGATCCATCACTCATCCAGTTCCCTTATATATTACATCCAATCTACCAAGAACAACAACAAAAATAAAATAAAAATAAAATAAAATTACATGCCATGCTTTGCCTTACTAATTATAATTCCTGAAACTGTATTATTCATGATTAATCATAATTATACAAACTACAAAAAGAAAACATCTAATTTAGGTAATTTTTGTGGAAGAGTGGAAAAGACAGCACTCTTTCAAAAATAAAAGCAACTATAGCCTTCAAAAGAAACTCTGCACAGGGTAGAATGGGAGAAGAGGTAAATACGACTCTCTCTGTGCCTGAGGAATCTGAAATAGCTTTTCTATGATCAGTGGTCTGTTAAGTGTTAGAAAGGACCATTAAAAGCCTTTGTGTTAGTGTTGCTTAACTTTACCATCTGTCCCGAGTAATGTGAAAAATGGATGTTAGGTCTGGACTCTAGATTGATTAGATCCAGAGTAAGTATTTGTGGCAAGAATAGTTCATAAATGATGTTAGGTGCTTCAGATCAGGATGCTGTAAAACAGGTTGCCACAGACCATTAGGTAAGATTGTGAAAGATTATGATTGCTTTAGCAAAAACACATAGAGGTACATTTTTCCCTTAGTAATTAGTAAGAAATCAATACATAAATATATATCTGTAATTATTTTGTATACCTGTGTGTGTAAAATAAACATATGACAAATTTCTAGGGAAAAAAAAAAAGGCTTTGGGTAAAAAGTAGTTTCAGTACTTCATTAAAGCAGCATCGATCAGTTGCTGGTGTTTACAGCCTGGCACGTCTTGGAGGGACCATCATGCTGGCTCACAGTGATGAGCTATACAATTAATCGCTCAGTGCCACCTAACAGGGCATTCAGACAGACGGTTTACTCACCAACAAAGCAAACAGCAACTAGAAGACCAAGGAGTTTTGTTTTCCTTAATTCCTTCTCTCTTTTTCTTTCTGTTATTAACCCATAAAAGGTAGAAATGTCTTTGAGGAGATATAGAGTCAGCTTTCAAATATACCATGAGAATGTGTGCTAGAGAAAGAGTGAACACTGAACTTGTAAGTTTTAAGAACCAGGTCCGAGTCCTAGCTAGGATGGTCACTCTCCGGTCTGGGCTAAGTCACATTATGCCTCCAAGTTTCAGGTCTTTCACATACAAAGCAGAGATGACAACAGGGATGGTGGTAAGGCTCATATGATATGATGCACAGTAGATTAGGTAACTGTTGCAGCTGTAGCAGACAACCATAAACTTAGTGGCTTAAAACACTGATCTCTCATCTTACAGTTCTGGAAGTCAGAAGTCAAAAATGGATCTCACTGGGCTAAAATCGAGCTTCAGTTCTTCTGGAGGCTCAAGGGGAGAATCCATTTCCTTGAGTTTTCCAGCTTCAAGAGGCTGCATGCATTCCTTGGCTCCTGGCCCCCTCCTCCATCTCCCAAGCCAGCACCATAACATCTTCAATGTACACAGTATGTGGACACACACACACACACACAGACACACATGCTTCTATATGGAGAGTTATTTCAAGGGACTGGTTTACTTGTGGGGGCTGGCAAGTCCACAATCTGTAGGACAGGATAGTTGCCTGTAAACTCTAGGGCAGGAGCTGAATTGGCAGTCCACAGTCAGGATTTCTTCTCGCTCAGGTAAACCTCTGTTTTGCTCTTAAAACCTTTCAGATGACTGGATGAGGCTCACCAGATTATCGAGGATAATTTTATTGATTATAATACAAACCACATCTACAAAATACGATCACAGGGATTAATGTAAATAAGGATACAGTTGACTCTTGAGCAACACGGGTTTGAACTGCACAAGTCAGGTGTACAAGAATAGTTTTCACTGAATACATACTACAGTACTACACGATCTATGGCTTCAGAACCACGGATACAGAGGGCCCACTATAAAGTTGTGCAGGGATTTTCTACTGTATGGAAGTTCAGCATCCCTAACCCCTGCACTGTCCTAGGGTCAACAGCATATTGTTTCTTCCAGGGAAATTATGAGCTATGATTATCTTTTCTTTTATATGCTTGTGTGTATCTTCTGGAGTTAAAATTTTTTTTTTCTTTTGCTATCTCTCTGTGTACCTATCCTTATTAATTCTTTCAAACTCTCTGACTTTGTGTAATATTGACACATTTTCAGTGTAGTCAAGTGTACTGCGTAATTAACCATTTCATTATTTTCAAGAAGACCTGCCATCTAGAGCAATCTATGCCTCTGTTTCTATATAAATTGGGGCATTCTAGAACTTCTGAACAATTGTTGTTCTAAGACATTTCCTTTGCTGCCTTTCAGGGAAATTCTGTATCTCTCTTCTGTGTTGGATCTCCTGTTACCTGGATCTCATGTCTTCTTTTGGTTTGCTCTCACATTTTATAGATTACACCCTTCATAGTTCCTGGGAAAGGATGTTACAGGTAAACTCCTTGTGCAGCTTTGCATATATACCTTCACATTTGATTCATAATTTAGCTTGTTATAGAAATCTAAGTTGAAACTAATTTGTCCTCAAAAATTTTTAAAGGCTGCCCTAATTTTATCTACTGTCCAGTGTTATTCTGATTTCTGTTCCTGATTTCCCTATTCCTTTCACCTCTTTATATACTTATGAGCTCTTTTTATCTTACTGGTTTGAAATTTCATGATAATAATGTGATAGTTTGATCAGACCATTCAGTGTAGAAACATCTTCCTCAGGTGCAGGAATCTTTTTTTCTCTCCCTTCATCTGTGGGGTGCTGGCCATCTTGAAATAATTCTTTAATTTTATTTGTTCTCTAATTTTCTAACTCGTTATCTTTCTGTTCTATTTTATAGATTTCCTTGACTTTATCTTCCAATCGTCTACTGGTTCTTTTTACCCCCAAACATACTGTAATGATTAAAAACACAGATTGCCTGGGTTCTAGTACTAACCTTACCACTTAGTATTTGAGTGGCTTTCAGCAAGTTACTTAACTTATCTAGCCTCAGTTTCCTCTCATGGAAAGTGGGGGTGATAATACTATGTGACTCTCAAGATTAAATGAGTTAAGATTTATATTTTAAAACACTTTCTGACACATAATAAATGATACACAGTTAATTTAAATAATTATAGGTGTCTCTAGTCCCAGCTGTCTAAAACACTGGTGAACATTAACAAAAAGTTATACCTTACATTAACCGTAACTGTGTGTCCCTACTTTCTCATACCCATTCACTCCTTTTAAAACCAGAAAGCACTCACCTCTCTATTTTGTCTCCAAAACAATTATTCGCATCACCCCATACACATATACACACCCTGAGAAAATTCCCTTCAGCCATTTCTTGCTTGGTCTACACATCACTCGACATCTTGGCTACAACCCTGTAGAGGAAACACATATCCTCTAGAAGTTATTCAGAGGAGAATAACCCTGTTATTAGGAGGACCCTGAATCTTGCCATTTGAAGAATGCTTGAAAAACTAGAGCTCCTTATCCCAGAGATGACTACTCAGTCGAGCAAGTCAGTGTTTTACCCTTGCCTGTGCAGCACCCAGTTCCTTCAATTGACAGTAACTTTCTAATTCTCCTTAGGAACACCATTCTTCCCTCACTATCAGTCTAAGTTGTTCAAGAGGGACTGACTCTACCCATTAGCTCCTGGAGGGAGGGGACACACAACTGGTCCAAAGAGGGCATCAAATTTCCTTGTTTCATTGATTCAGGAGTGGACTAACAATACAATTAACATTAATTTTGGGATTCTTCTAGATCTATTGGAAAGTCATGCTAAGAAATCTTGCATGACTCTGAAGCCAACACAGAGGAAAGACAGGCAGAGAGGACAGAAACAGATTACCAGCAACAGTCACCCTAAATCCACTTGTACCTGAAGCTATTCACTATGGGACTTTTCATTGATATGAGCCAATAAACTTCTACTTTTTGTAAGACAATTTAAGTTGGGATTCTGTCATTTTGAGGCAAAATAGTCCTAACTCAGGAGACATGATGAAAGCTGCCTTTATGGGTATGAAATAACAGTATAACTGAACTGAGTTCATTCACTGGGAAAATGTTTAGCTTATACCCATTCTGTGCCACAGTGTAAAGGATTTCTGAAAAAATTCTGGTCATGACAGATGATCAATTCATAAGTTGACCTTGGCCTACATAATACAGCAACATTTTATTAAGCCCAACACTTGAAAGGATATTCTTTAAGGGGATAGGATTAAGGCAGGGATAATCTCTTCTACTCATATAAATATTTATAGTCATCCATTTCTTACTTTTTTTTTGAGTAAGGTAAATGCTTAAATGCTGTAAAAAGCATATCTCCTCATGATAAGTTAAGTAAAAGTGGTTTATAAAAGGAAAAGGGACTGGCCCAAGAAACTCAAGAGTACAGGAAAGAAAGAAAAGAGACAAGAGAATGTAAGAACATAGGCCCTGAATTCAGGCTCATCAGATTTTAAATCCTGACTCTGCCACTTATTAGCTGTACACTTTTAAATAACTAATTTCTTTACGTTTCAGGTTCCTCAGTTGTAAATTATCAACAGTTGTTACAAATCACAGATCGTTGTGAGGTTTAAATAAGCTTTCATATGTAAAAAAATTTAGCATGTTTTCTGGCATAGATTTTACTGACACCATCACCAATAAATTGGGTTTAAATCTAAATATGTCTCCCCACTCCAACAAAATTCTAGACTTCATATGATTGTTTTATCCATTATGTTCTACCTTAAATTTTGTTTCTATTCTCCGAGAATATTTAAGAAAGATCTGCCCACTCTCTGTCTTGTGTGATTTAACTTGCTAGTTACAGGGCTTTAGCCAATAACCTTTGCAATCTTGAGGGCCTCATGTCAAAAATATAAATGACTGTCATTGCCCTGACAGGAGAGAGAAAGTCATCCGTGTGATGGTTAATTTTTTATGTCAATTTGACTGGACCACGGATGCTCAGATATTTGGTTACACATTATTTCTGTGTCTGTGAGGGTGTTTCTGGGATGACCTGAGCGTTTCAATCAATGGACTTCAGTAAAGTGGTCTGCCCTCCCCAAAATGGGTTTTCGCCATTCAATCCAAAATAGAACAAAAAGTCAGCAAAAGGAAGGATTCAGTCATTCCTGCCTGCATGCTGGAGATAGGACTTTGATCTTCTGCCCATCACAATCCTGGTTCTTAGACCTTCAGACCGAACTGGAACCTAATCTTCAGCATCTCTGGTTCTCAGGCCTTCGACTTGGACTGAATTACACCACCAGCCTTCCTGGCTCTCCAGCTGGCAGATGGCAGTTCATGGGATTTTTTCAGCTTCCTTAATTGTATGAGTCAATTTCTTATAATAAATCTCTTCCTATATATATCCTAGTGGTTCTGTCTCTAGAGAATCCTGCAACTTAAACTGATACTAAGAGCTGGGTGCTGTAACAAATACCTGAAATGGTAAAAGTGGCTTTGGAACTAGGTAAGAAGTAGAGGCTATAAGAGTTTTGAGGTGCATGCTAGAAAAAGCCTACATCCCTATGAATGAACTTTTAAAGGCGATTCTGATAAGAGCTCAGAAGGAAAAGAGAAGAGCTCATAGACAGCCTCAATCTTCTTAGAGAATACCTAAGAAACCCTGGACAGAATATTTGTGGAAATATGGACAGTAAAGGCCATTCTGGTGAGAGCTCAGGCTTAAAGGAGGAAATGAGGAACGTGTTATTGGAAACTGAAAGACAGGCAATCCTTGTTAAAAAGTGGCAAATCAATTGGCTGAATTGTGTTTGTGTTCTAGTGCATTGTGGAAGGTAGAACTTGTAAGCAATGGAACTGGATATTTAGCTGAGGAAGTTTCTAAGCAATGTGCTGAAGGTACAACTTAACACCTACTGACTGTGTGTAACAAAAGGAGAAAAGAGAGAAATGATTTAAAGATGGGGTTGTTATTCTTAAAGGAAGCAGAACTTAAAGGTTTGAAAAATTCTCAACGTATCCATATTGCAAAAACGGAGAACTCTAATGGTGTGGCCAGAAAATCATTTGATAAGTTTAGTGTGTATCAGCCATCTCAACAGAGATCAGATGCTGTTCTTCAAGACAATGGAAGAATGACACTAAAGCTTATTCAGAGAACCCCACAGTCTCACCACAGGATCAGAGTGCAATGGACTGGGGGCAGAGAAGTTTCAGGATGCTCCTGCTCAGTGCCTCAGGGGTGGGACCTCCATAGGAGACTGCAGTGTGGGCTGTGCCTTCTGGAGCCCTGGGGGGTGAGGCCACTCAGAAGAGCCATGGATCAGGGACCCCAGCCTGGAAGGTATAGGGCCCTAGCAGAGAACCATAGTGGAGATAGGGCCTAGGTAGAAAGTCATAGCTGTGGGGCAGTCTTCCCAAATCATGGGGGTCATGTTTCTACCCCAGTGGGCTTGCAAAGCAGAGTGTCAAGTCAAAGATTATTCTCGAGGTTTAAGGGCTCATGAAATCGCACCATTAGGTTTTCAACCTACTTGGGACCTGTCACTCCTCTCTTCTTTTGTCTATTTCCCTTTGGGAAAGGGACTGTCTATCGTATGCCTGTCTCATTGTTATAGTTTGGAAGCATATAGCTTACTGGTTTCACAGGTGGTGAAGAAATTTGCCTCAGAATAAATCACACCTCAAAGTCTCACTCATATCTGATTTAGATGATATTTACATGAGACTTTGGACTTAGACTTTAAAGTGGATACTGGAATGAGTTAAGACTCTAGGGGCTCCTGGGATGAAATGAACGTATTTTTCATGAGAGAAGAACATGAATTTGGGGGGCCAGGGGCAGAATGCTATATACTGCATGTTTGTGTCCCGACCAGTTCATATGTTGTATTTGGAGGTACGACCTCGGCAGGGGTCATAAGAGTGGAGCCTTCATGCATGGGACTAGTGCCCCTACAAATGGGAAAAGTGCCCCCAGAGAGCAGCCTTGCTCTTCTGCCATGTGAGGACACAGCAAAAAGACAACTATGATGGGGATCATGGGAACTTCCAATAGTCAAGTTGGACAGAAATTGTGGGTAACCTGGGATCTACTACTTGTGACTGGCATTTTAAGTGAGGGGCAGTCTCATGGGACTGAGCCCTTAAGCTGTGGGGTCTGTGCTAACTCTAGTTAGTGTAAGAATTAAGTTGAATTGTGCAATACACAGCTGGTGTCATGGAGAATTGCTTGGTATGAGAAAACAACAACTACAGCAACAATAAAACAGCCACCAGGTGTCAGAAATTTGAGTGTGACAGTGAGAGTAAGGTAGAGTAAGTTTCTGACACAGCCTCAAACCCATATTCTTTACCACCAATTCAATATTACTCCCCCACGTAGGACCCACACTCTTGTCAACTTCATATGTGTGAATAAAACTATCTACAATTAGTGTAGGCCAGAATCCCAGGATGGGCAGCAACTAAATTTGAAACTAGAAACCTTTGGGTTCCACTACTGAAAATACAACAAACACAAAAACATACATATACCTAACCTTTTGAGTTCGAAACAGAATTTTAAAAATAATTATAAATAATAAAACTAAGTAGTATTTAACTTATTGGTTTTGCTATTATCTTAACTAAAAGAAAATAACTTAAAAGTACCATAATTGTTCTGAATTTGATCAAATTCATCTTATTCAACAGATTGTATTTCATATGCCCAATTTACTTACTCTGTTACTTTAGGCAAATTTTATCAACTGACTTGGAAATTTGTCCTTTATGTTAATGAGTTAATTTGTGTGTGTGGATATGCATTTATAAAGAATGTGAAAATGAAAAAAAAATAGAAAATGCCCATAATTTATAAAATATTAAACCCAAACGTACAACTTTAAATGTTCAATCTCTTTTATTTCCAGGTGAGAAAAGTTAGAGCAAGAGAGGTAAAGACACTCTTGAACCTAATACTTTAAAAGAATGTATCAAAAAGTGACATTTGTCTATTGAATAACTCTAGGAGAATAGAAAATTTTGGCAATGTTATGTAGAAGCAATTGCTCTGATTTTTCTCGCTTTTGGTGTTTTAAGTATAAGTGTTTGGCATATTCTTACTATTATGTTCTCCAACATTTTTACGACCAAAGACTTCATATTATATCTCCCCAGTCTCCATTTCTTGCTGTGACAATAATTCACTTTAAAATATTTTGGCATAGACCATGGATTTATATACGCATGTGTGATTTAGTTTTAGTATTGATATATAACCTGAGAATAGCTAGTTAGTATTTACCCCCATTTTAATGGAAAATGCTCACTCTAGGGGTAAAGACACACACAGGAATTTTTTTAAAAATATCTTTATTGGAGTATAATTGCATTACAATGTTGTGTTAGTTTCTGCTGTATCACAAAGTGAATCAGCTATATGTATGCATATATCCCCATATCCTCTCCTTCTTGCGTCTCCCTCCCACCCTCCCTATCTCACCCCTCTCTAGGTGGTCACAAAGCACCGAGCTGATGTCCCCATGCAATGCAGCTGCTTCCCACTAGCCATCTATTTTACATTTGGTAGTGTATATATGTCAATGCTACTCTCCCACTTCATCCCAGCTTACCCTTCCCCATCCCCGTGTCCTCAAGTCCATTCTCTACGTCTGCATCGTTATTCTTGTCCTGCGCCTAGGTTCATCAGAACTTTTCTTTTTTTTTTGGTTCCATATATATGTATTAGCATACAGTATCTGTTTTTCTCTTTCTGACTTACTTCACTCTGTATGACAGACTCTAGGTCCATCCACCTCACAACAAATGACTCAATTTCGTTTCTTATTATGGCTGAGTAATATTCCATTGTATATATGTGCCACATCTTCTTTATCCAATCCTCTGTCAATGAACACTTAGGTCGCTTCCACGTCCTGGCTATTGTAAATAGCGCTGCAGTGAACATTGTGGTACATGACTCTTTTTGAATTATGGTTTTCTTAGGGTATATGCCCAGGAGTGGGATTGCTGGTTCGTATGGTAGTTCTATTTTTAGTTTTTAAGGAATCTCCATACTATTCTCCATAGTGGCTGTATCGATTTACATTCCCACCAACAGTGCAAGAGGATTCCCTTTTCTCCACACCCTCTCCAGCATTTATTGTTTGTAGATTTTTTAAGATGGCCATTCTGACAGGTGTGAGGTGATACCTCATTGTGGTTTTGATTTGCATTTCTCTAATGATTAGTGATGGTAAGCATCCTTTCATGTGTTTGTTGGCAATCTGTATATCTTCTATGGAGAAATGTCTATTTAGATCTTCTGACCATTTATGGATTGGGTTGTTTTTTTTGGTATTGAGTTGCATGAGCTGTTTGTATATTTTGGAGATTAATCCTTTGTCAGTTGCTTCATTTGCAAATATTTTCTCCCATTCTGAGGGTTGTCAGTTTCAATTTCAGTGCTTGTGATTGGTCTGTTTATATTTTCTATTTCTTCCTGGTTCAGTCTTGGAAGGTTGTGCTTTTCTAAGAATGTGTCCATTTCTTCCAGGTTGTCCATTTTATTGGCATATAATTGCTTGTAGTAATCTCTCATGATCCTTTGTATTTCTGCAGGGTCAGTTGTTACTTCTCCTTTTTCATTTCTAATTCTGTTGATTTGAGTCTGCTCCCTTTTTTTCTTGATGAGTCTGGCTAATGGTTTATCGATTTTGTTTATCTTCTCAAAGAACCAGCTTTTAGTTTTATTGATCTTTGCTATTGTTTTCTTCATTTCTTTTTCATTTATTTCTGATCTGATCTTTATGATTTCTTTCCTTCTGCTAGCTTTGGGGGTTTTTTGTTCTTCTTTCTCTAATTGCTTTAGGTGCAAGGTTAGGTTGTTTATTCGAGATGTTTCCTGTTTCTTGATGTAGGTTTGTATTGCTATAAACTTCCCTCTTAGAACTGCTTTTGCTTCATCCCATAGGTTTTGGGTCGTCATGTCTCCATTGTCATTTGTTTCTAGGTATTTTTTGATTTCCCCTTTTCTCGATACGTATGTTCCTATTACCGTTTTCTTAATTATTTTGGGTTTGGTATTGTAGGTCTTTTCCTTCTGTTGTGTTTCCTGCCTAGAGGAGTACCTTTAGCATTTGTTGTAAAGCTGGTTTGGCGGTGGTGATTTCTCTTAACTTTTGCTTGTCTGTAAAGGTTTTAATTTCTCCATTAAGTCTGAATGAGATCCTTGATGGGTAGAGCAATCTTGGTTATAGGTATTTCCCTTTCATCACTTTAAATATGTCCTGCCACTCCCTTCTGGCTTGCAGAGTTTCTGCTGAAAGATCAGCTGTTAACCTTATGGGGATTCCCTTGTATATTATTTGCTGCTTTTCCCACCCTGCTTTTAATATTTTTTCTCTTTGTATTTAATTTTTGATAGTTTGATTAATATGTGTCTTGGCATGTTTCTCCTTGGATTTGTCCTGTATCGGACTCTCTGAGCTTCCTGGACTTGATTGACTATTTCCTTTCACATATTAGGGAAGTTTTCAACTATAATCTCTTCAAATATTTTCTCAGACCCTTTCTTTTTCTCTTCTTTTTCTGGGACCCCTATAATTCAAATGTTGGTGCACTTAATGTTGTCCCAGAGGCCTCTGAGACTGTCCTCAATTCTTTTTTCTTTATTCTGCTCTGCAGTAGTTATTTCCACTATTTTATTTTCCAGGTCACTTATCCGTTCTTCTGCCTCAGTTATTCTGCTACTGATTCCTTCTAGAGAATTTTTAATTTCATTTATTGTGTTGTTCATCATTGTTTGTTTGCTCTATAGTTCTTCTAGGTCCTTGTTAAACATTTCTTGTCTTTTCTCCATTCTCTTTCCAAGACTTTGGATCATCTTTACTATAATTACTCTGAATTATTTTTCAGGTAGACTGCTTATTTCTTCTTCATTTGTTTGGGCTAGTGGGTTTTTACCTTGCTCCTTCATCTGCTGCATATTTCTCAGTCTTCTCATTTTGTTTAACTTACTTTGTTTGGGTTCTCTTTTTTGCAGGCGGCAGGGTTGTTTTTCCTGTTGTTTTTGGTGTCTGCCCCCAGTGGGTAAGGTTGGTTCAGTGGCTTGTTAGGTTTCTTGGTGGAGGGGACTGGTGGCTGTGTTCTGGTGGGTGGGGCTGGATCTTGTCTTGCTGGTGGTCAGGGTTGTGTCCGGTGGTATGTTTTGGGGTGTCTGTGACCTTATCATGATTTTAGCCAGCCTCTTTGCTAATGGGTGGGGTTGTGTCCCTGTCTTGCTAGTTCTTTGCCATGGGGCATCCAGCATTGGAGCTTGCTGGCCATTAGGTGGAGCTGAGTCTTAGCGTTGAGATGGAGATCTCTGGGAGATCTCATGCCACTGTTATTACATGGGGCTGGGAGGTCTCTGGTGGTTCAATGTCCTGAACTCGGCTCTCCCACCTCAGATTCTCAGGCCTGACACCAGGCCAGAGCACCAAGACCCTGTCAGCCACATGGCTCAGAAGAAAAGGGAGAACAAAAAAATACAAAAAAATTAACATAA
Source organism: Balaenoptera ricei (assembly GCF_028023285.1). NCBI lineage: Eukaryota > Metazoa > Chordata > Mammalia > Artiodactyla > Balaenopteridae > Balaenoptera > Balaenoptera ricei. The sequence goes on from NC_082641.1 coordinate 130,022,058, forward strand.
AAATAAGATAAAATAATTAAAATTAAAAATTAAAAAATAATTAAAATTAAAAATTAAAAAGTAATTTAAAAAAAGAAGAGAGCAACCAAAGCAATAAACAAATCCACCAATGATAACAAGTGCTAAAAACTATCCTAATATAAACATAAAAATCAGAAACAAGTCAGTTGCAGACAGCAAACCCCAACTCTACAGTTGCTTCCAAAGTCCACCACCTCAAGTTTGGGTTGATTCGTTGTCTATTCAGATATTCCACAGATGCAGGGTACCTCAAGTTGATTGTGGGGATTTAATCCACTGCTCCTGAGGCTGCATGGAGAAATTTCTCTTTCTGTTCTTTGTTCGCACAGCTCCTGGGGTTCAGCTTAGGTTTTTGCCCCACCTCTGCATGTAGGTTGCCCTCAGACTTCTGTTTCCACCCAGACAGGATGGTGTTAAAGCAATGGCTGATTAGTTGGCTCTGGCTCACTCATGCCTTTTGGGAAATCTGAGGTCTTCTGCCAGGGTTCAGTAGGTGTTCTGTAGGAGTTGTTCCACATGTAGATGTATTTTTGATGTATTTGTGGGGAGGAACGTGATCTCCACATCTTACTCCTCCGCCATCTTGAAGGTCCCCACTAGTTGCAGTCAGGTCAAATATTCAGGAAGTCTGATTGAGGAGGCTTGGTGAGTCCAAAATCTGATGAGGTAGGCTAGCCGGCTGGAGACAGACCCTGGCAAGTAGCTTTTTGCGTCCAAAGGTAGTTTGCTGCAGAATTCCTTCTTGCTCGGGGGAACTCAGTTTTGTTTTTAAGGCCTTCATCTTAAGGCCTTAAAGGCCTTTAATGAGGTCCATCCACATCATGGAAGGTAATGGAGGGTAATCCACTCAACGTCCATGAATTTAAATGTTAATCTCATCTGCAGACCCTGTGAGAGCAGGTAGCATTCCTCCAGTCCCTGGTTGGAGGGCCATGGCACCGGCAGCCCTCCTCCGCCAAGTGACCCCAGTTCTGTGCAAGGCCTGGGGCACCTTGGAGCTGGAGAAGCTGTGGTGCCACTTGTGGGCATGCTTCTGTGGGGACGTACTGGCTGGGCTGCTGCAGTAGCGTGGGTGCTTCGTGGAGGCCGGGTGGGAGGCTGCTGAGTGCGTGGTGCAGGCCACCTGTCTCCACACATAGTATTTAGCTGCCTTTCTCTCTAATCAAAATCAAAGGTTTGGTTAATTAGCATAAGTGATATTAGAAACACCCTTGTATGAAAATGAAAAGATGTTAAGAATATGGCAAGCCTAGAGACACCCTTTAGAATGGTGCCTAGGATTAGGATTCAGAAGTGTGTTAGTTTAAATATTAATGTGGAATATTTGTGTCACTTGACTCCAAGTATATGTTTCCACAACTCAAGTAGGCTTGTCCACCTCTAATGAACTTCTCATATGGTCAGGACTTGCCTGTCTACTTGCTTATATTTGTGGCAGACATCAGTCTGTGAATTACATTTTTCTAGCATATAACTCAGTTGTAATGTCATGAAGGAATATACCTATAAGCACGTACCTACTTCTAAATTATGGAGGCCACTGATATTAACCAAAATCACCAGATAATTATACAAATGACCCATTAGCTCAGGTCAGTTTGCAAGAGCAGAGGTCAGTTTGCAAGAACATTCTTTGAAATGTTTTGGTTTTTGAACAGGGGCTATTTATGCACCATCAGGATATTCTGGAGCTAGATACACGTCAAATTATTGAATAGACTCTAATGCAATGGTTCCTGAGTCCATTTGGGCTGGAGTCACCTCAAGAGGGCTTAAAAACACAGGTGACTTTGTGGCTTCTCCATTGAAAAATGCCTCCTATTTGGTTCTACTCTGCATGTTAATTTTTCTGATCTGGGTTCCATCAATACAGAGAGATAGTACTACGTTTTTATTAGATTATAGGTCTGAGGACTCTGCCATAATTCTAATGAATTGACAGCAATCATATCACTATAATTATTACAATGTTTATACCTACATATCAAGAAATAGATTTCATTTAAAACTAAAAACTGTAGATATCTTCACCACTAATTTGTAGAAATTGGTTAAAAGGAAAAAAAATAAAGAGAGAGTGAAGGAATTTTCCCTGTAAAATGCATTTTACATTTAGAGTTATTTTAGTTTCGGAGTCATGCAATTAAATTCTCTATTCTAATGGCATAAATAAACAAACAAACACATGTGACAGTATAGCTCCAGATCTACTGAATTGGGATTTCCAAGAATGACACCTGGAAATCTATATCTATATATATGGTACCTGTATTTTTCTGAGTTCCCTGGATGGTTCTCAAAAAGCCAACTTGACACAACTTCATGAACCAGCTGCCCTTTGGAAATCACAGAGTAAAATGACAAAGTTATTCTGTGATCCTATGTCTATATGAATCCTGGTTAAAGAAGCCTTTGCAAGATCATTTGAAATTTCCATAGTGGAGATGGCCAGGTAAAGAGACAGGAAAGAGAATCAAATGACGGATCATGGAGAGAGATGGTTGGTATTGGGGGATGGGGAGATGCTACAGGAATTCTAATGAAGGATTTCTTTATAGTCTGTGATAATTACAAGGGCCATCAAACAGACACTCTTCTTTTCTTGTAACTGAGAAATCAATCATAAGCTAACAGCTTATCTTTGCCAAGTCTCAGTTAAATCCCTGGCTGGAGTTACCTCAAGTAAATGAATTTTTGTTATTCCTCCTAACTCTTGTTGGCAGAGCACAAGACATTTACCATCTGCTCAGCTTTGCATTGGCAGCAGGTATACATTGCCTATTTCCCCAAGGCGATGAGCAGAAAGAGGTAACACGTCACAGTAGACTTGAGGATGGGACTCCAATGTTCTGGCTATGCGATTCTACTGGAAAGGATTTCTGAAGCTAGAGGGGGCTTGCTTAGCTAGCTGGAGCCAAGGACCTGACTCCTAGGCACTATACCAATGCCACTGGAGCTCCATGATGGTGGGAATTCAGAAATCTTTCTTACATAATTTTTCATCTGTTAAACTTTCTTTAAGCTTTTGCAGTTTGAGCCTCGGGTTTGCTGACAGGTTACTTTCTGTCAAGCTCTCTGTATTGATGACTAAGACCCAGGGTTCCCTGCTCTCATAAAGCTTATAGTGTAGTATGGAAAACAAGTGAATAAGTAACTGACAGTCTTCTAAGTATTATGACAGGGATAACAGGTGCTCTGTAGGCACCTAGAAAGTCTTGCTTATTGGAATTGAGGTGGGTGATGTCAGGAAAGAATTCTTTGAGAAGTTGTTGTTTTGGTTTTGTTTTTTTTTTTTTTTTTAGACCCAAAGGATGGGTGTGAGTTAGCTGGTACAAAGTAGGAATCTTGTCGGAGAAAGCCTAAATGTACCCAACAATGTCAATATGCCTGAAGCCCAGAGGCAAAGGTGGAGAGTGGCAAGAGTTGAAGCTAAAAAAGATACTCAGAATCTGGATAATAAATATCTCAGACTATGCTATGGAGCTGGCCTTTTCTCCTTATAGCAGTAGGAAGACCCTGAAGGATCTGAAATCTGAGAATAAGATGAGGCCCACTATTTAGCCACAGTTTGCTTCAATGTATTCATTCATTATTCATTCAACAAAGATTAACGGTGCATCTTCTATTTGATAGCACTGCTATCAGCAAAGAGATTTAGTGAAGAACAAACATAAAAGGCCCATGTTCTCACCAAGCATGAAAAACAACACACACACTCATAAGATAATTTCTGACGGTTATATGTACTGTGAGGATAATAAAATGGAACAATGCAATGAAGACTGATGGAAGCAGGGCATGCAAGGTTGCTTTCTGACAGTGGAGACAGAAAAGGCCTCCCTGAGGAAGAAATATTTGAGGTAATACAGCCCCATGAAAATCTGGGTAGATGATATTCCAGTCAAATGGAACAGCAAGGGCAAAAGCCATGATTAAAAAAAAAAAAAAAAAAGAACTGGCATGTTAAAGGAAGGGAAGGAATATTGGAGTAACCTCAAGGTAATTTGGACTAGAGAAGTAGTTCTCATCACTGACTCCTTTTAACTGCTGGGAGTACAGTATTGAACATTAAGAGAATCTTTTCCCCTCATATACTCCTTCCTACTCTGCTTCCTTTTATATGGATGCTAGACTTTTCCCGACATACAAAGTCCTGCTTTATTTCTTTGTTCATCCTTGAGGATCCTGACCCTTTCTGATGTCTTCCAGGAACAATGTGACCAACTTACTCTGGATTTCCTAGGACTTGCCCAGTGTTAACACTGAAAATCTTACATCCCAGGAAGCCTCTCAATCCCAGATCATTAAGGATAGTTGGTCACCCTGTTGAGGAAGCCTACTCTGATCACCCTAAGGCTAGGATACCATAGACACTCAATACCTATTTCCCACACCAATGTTTCTCAAGAGATGGATTTGAAGAAGCAGGAAGGAGCCAGATTACCAGGGCCTTGTGAATCACAGCAACAATTTTGGACTTTATTCAAAGAATAGAGGGGTATAACCCTACAGCACCAGCAATGTTATATTAGTTACCTACTGCTATATTGACAAATCCCTCCCAAATTTGTATGCATAAAACAAGAATCACTTACTTAACTCATAGTTTTTATGGGTCAAGAATTCAGGAGTGGTTTGGTTGGACAATTCTGGCTTGGGTGTCTCATGGGCTACAGTAAGATGTCAGCCAAAACTGCAGTCACCTGAAGGCTTCACTGGGCTGCAGGATCTGCTTCCAAAGTGGATCACTCCCATGGCTGTCAGATTGGTGCTGGCTGTTTGGAAAACCTCAGTTCCTCTCCATGTGGACCCCTCCACAGGACTACCTGAACATCCTCACAACATGGCTGCTGACTTCCTGCAGAGTGAGTGTCCCAAGAATTCAAAGTAGAAGCTCCATGCCTTATAACACTGGAGTCAGAAATCACACACTGCCTCACACTGGCCATGGTATTCTTTAGATCACAGCCTTGATTCAATGTGTGATAGGACTATGCAAGGGCACAAACCCCAGGAAATGACAATCATTGGGGACCATCTTGGAAGCTGGCTACCACAGATGTCACTCCAAATCCTGGTTTACTAACTCACTAAAGAATGCTCTTGGTCACAGAGGTAAATAGATGAATCAATATTATAGTTTTCCACAAGTTAACTTCTACGGATGGAACTACAACTTTAGAAGACAGCTGTAAACTACAAGCTACTGGATCTATCTTTTCACAGGTGCTTGAGGAGCTCATGATACCCAGGTTATGCTCTAATTTTTGCCTTTAAGCATCACCAGACCTCCATGAATGGAATTAGCCTACAATATAGGCTAATTCCTATAATTTGTATAATACAAACCCACTCACTCATCCCACTGATTTTTAACTGGCCACCATATCTATAGTGGGCAGAGCCAAGAAGGAAGAGTCACACATACCAAGACTTGGGACATTGATGTTTCTTAACTCAGGACACCAGGTAGTGAACTTTGTATGTGTGTCTCTTTACAAAAAACTCATAGAAGGCCTGGAGTCAGAAGATGAGTTACAGCTCTGCCTCTACCTGAAATAACTCAAATATAAGAGACACCTGACAGCATCCCAAAAGTACAAAGCCTGTGAGGCAGAAGTGTTTGAAAATGCAGGGGGACAGGATAGTTACAGAGGAGTGAAGGGGGTAGCGGAGGAGTTCAGAGAGGTAGACAGGGGCCAGATCTGCCAGGCCTATAATATAAGTTAGGATGTTGGATGTTTCCCAGTGTAATGGCAGACACTGAGAGTTCATGCATGGGAAAAACATAGTATGACTTCTTTTAAAAGGGACACTCTGTCTGCTCTTGTTCTTCTATAGTCAGCCAGAGAGTTCTCTGTCTGAAATACTACCCTAGGTATTCACATTCCTCTCCTCACTTCAACCAGGTCTCAAATGTCACCTCACCAAATAGGACATCCCTAACCACTCTATGATAACCAGCAAGGTCCTACTGTATAGCACAGGGAACTCTGCTCAATATTCCATAATAATCTATATGAGAAAAGAATCTGAAAAAGAATGGATATATACATATGCATAAGTGAAACACTTTGCTAGTAAACCTGAAACTAACACAACATTGTAAATCAACTATAATATAAAATAAAAAATAAATTAAAAAAATAAAATAGTGGTTCCAACCCCGCTCACTCTCAGCTTCCTTACCCTGCATTGTTTTTCTTAACAGCACATATTATTGGATGTAACAATATCCTTGTATGTTTTAAAAGTTATTATCTACTCCCCTTTCTCAAGAGCAGCTCCTTGTTTTACGCATCGTCACCACCCTAACACAGCCTAGAACAATTTCACAATTATTATTTGTTGAATGAATGAATTTCAAATGACCACTGAGAATTGTTTTCATGTCCCCAGTAAAGGCTCTCTCACTTCTTAAGTTCATTGGTCATAGATGACAAGCAGTCACATTAGATAAAAACTCATCAGTTGGCATGGCTATCTGGAAGGCTTTGTGGAAAGAAATTCTCAGGCCATATTTGGGACCAGTAGGAAAGAGTGTCGTGATTAATTACCAATGTCTATTGTGTGTGAGGGAGAAGAGCAGGTGAACTATCTGCTGTGAATCTTCCATCTACACATAGGTATTTAGTTTCACCTTGAATATGACTCATCAGCCTCTGCTTTGACTTTGACCATGTGTGCCCAGGCCCTATCTGCCCTATCTGACAGATAGCTTGTTTTTGTTTTTTATAAATTTATTTATTTTTTATTTTTGGCAGTGTTGGGTCTTTGTTGCTGTGTGCAGGCTTTCTCTAGTTGTGGCGAGCGGGGGCTACTCTTTGTTGTGGTGTGTGGGCTTCTCATTGTGGTGGCTTCTCTTGTTGTGGAGCACGGGCTCTAGGTGAGCGGGCTTCAGTAGTTGTGGCATGTGGGCTCAGTAGTTGTGGCTCATGGGTTCTAGAGCGCAGGCTCAGTAGTTGTGGCGCACGGGCTTAGTTACTCCGCGGCATGTGGGATCTTCCCGGACCAGGGATAGAACCCGTGTCACCTGCATAGGCAGGCGGATTCTTAACCACTGCGCCACCAGGGAAGTCCCTGACAGGCAGCTTTTTAAGGGCAGGAATTATGTGTCTGTGCTTCAGTTTCCCAATCTGCAAAACAATTAATAACAGCACCTGGTCCACAGAACGTGCTAAAAAATGTTAGTTGCTTATGTTACGATAATAGCGATGATGATGATGTTGATGTTAAGAAGGAGGGGGAGAATGTTTTAATACCTAGGACTAAATACTACGGCTTACACACAGTAGGAAACAAAAACAGCTATTAAATAAAAGCAAATAAAAGTTGTTCTGGAGGCTAAAGCAGTGAGTGAGTTCCTAATGATATATAAGCATTTGTTGTTTGTAATGACACACTTAAAACACGTGAGTCATCTTTCTCCCAGTTTAATGGGGTCTGAGCAAAAGATGGAGCAGCACTTTGACATTTGCTGTGGGCCTAAGCTCACGCCTAACAATAACCTTATCCCAGGTCAAGAAAGTTCCTAACAAAGAAGGTGAAGTATCACCTCCCAAGTCTGGGATGGATGCTTAATGACAGATGGAGGGAAAACCTTCAGCACCTTGTACCTAGGTTAACACTGTCCTCTTCCTCACCATAAATTCAAGAGAGCACCCTGAGAATGTGTGCCAAGGGGTCCCTGCTGGCTGAGAGCCTTCTTCTGTGAGGTCCTTGGACAGTGGGAACAGATCCAGTGACCTTCACGGACAAGCACAAAACGTCCATTTTCTCTCTGTCAGAAGCACCATAGGCATAAAAATACATCTGCCTTCACCCTAGTGATGCATGGTAAAATCTGTTCTCCCTCTCTTTACCAGCCTGTCCCCAGTTGGTTATAGCCCCAGGTTAATTAAATTGGAGACCTCACTTCCTTTAAGCCCTTGAGATACCACCTATAATTACTCTGCTATTTAGAGATGTCACGTCTTTGCATTTAGGGTATTCAAAGTGCATTCAGTCCCTGAGGATGGGGAAATGGTGTTATAATAAAACTAAAAGCAACTCCGCTTGGAGAAAGATAGAAATCCCAGGCAGCACTAAAGCACACAGGAAAGAATTCCTTCAGTGCCAGTCAAGTCATGTGCAAAATAATGATGTTAATCTTCCACTCTGTGCCACGCATAATGCTAGGGAGTGTATGAGTCATAAATGAAATGATGCATGGTCCCCCCTTCAGGAATCTTATCCACAATTAGGGTAAACAAAACAGATCTGGAAGCAAATGAGAAAGCAGGTGTTTTTGACCAAGAAAAAAATCATACAAATAATAAGAGCATGGAATCTAGGCTTGGGATGCAGATAGAACAGCCTTTGAATCTGGCTCCGCAGTATGACTTTGGGCAATACTTCCCCTACCTGATCTTCAGTTTCTTTATCTGCTAATGGCAGGGCTTATTCCAGATTGGTGTTATGAAGACTCGATGAGAAAATACATGGAAAATACCCTAGTGTCATGGCTGGCACAGAGAAAGCACCCAGTGTGTCCATTCCCTCCACCAATATTTAATGTGTGCATAGGGCAAGGATTGTTAGATGCCGCAGACAAGACAGATACAGTTCCAGCTTTCACATAGCTTACATTCTAGAAGGAGCAAATGATTTGGAAGAAGCTGATAACACTTAACATCACCTGAGATCTTACTCTGTGCCAGGTCCAACAATAAAGCAAGTAAGCAGGTACTCTATTTTCCCATCAATAAGATTTATGAAGAAAATGACAAGAGCTGCTCTGTTAAGGACCTGATGACCTGTTGGGGGAAGGTGGTATTCGAGCTGCAGTTTGAAGAGCCTGCAGAAGCCTGCCATGCAAAGATCTGAAGAAAGAACATTCTAAACACAATGAACTCAGTAAGTGTTGACACTACTGTTAATATTCTAACTCAGTTCCCAGTTTTATGGTACAGGCTATAGGACTGGGAGGAGTTCAGTAAGTGATACACCAGAGTGGGATGGAGAGAACAGGAAGTTCTGAGGATAGAGGGGTTTCAGCTGGATGTTGAGAGTGAGTGGTACTTAGCATAGACGACCAAATACAAAACCTAGCACTGCACACTCATACAGCACTTTAAAAGAGGCATCAGAGGAACTGAAACCAAGTCCTGATTTAGAGGTTACAAAGCACATTTAAATACATAATACGGTTGGGCTCTCAAGCAGATTTGGGGAGGTGAGTGCTACTGGAAAGCCTGCTGATGGCACAGAAGTCCAGTGACATCCACCCTGGTCTTTCTCCAAAACTTAGAATGTAGCTGAAGGCATCTGCTTGGTACTCATTCAATCCTGGTTGAACATGAATGAATGAATCTGATGTCTCAGAGGGGTTTTCACATAAAATAGCTAAGAAGGTCTTCCTCACTTTACAGACAAGGAAATTCAAGACTTAAAGTATGTAAATATAAGACACGTGGTTGTTGTCTTAGCTTTTAATTCCCAGTTCAATGCCCTTTTCTACCGAGATACCATGGGTGACCTCAGATCTGGAATGCCCCCCTGCCAGCCCACACCAAACCTGAAGTATGAAGAGTGACTTCTTTCCTTGTCTTTAGCAAAGCCTCAGCCAAACCTCAGGTCTCTGATCACTCTGACACATGGGCCTAATTAATCACCGTATGGCATTACTTCTGCCAGACCACCTACTCTTGCCAACAACTCTGTTCAGGCCTGGGAGGATACAGGGGAAGGGTATTTGTTAATGATCACTCCCAGCCAGAGATCACTAGAAGCCCCACTGTCAGACACAATGTTATGACCTCTGGAAACTTCCTAAACGTATGTCTCTTTGACCTAGTCCATCACGTGGGAAGTAAAAAGTCCTACCATTCAGGGGTTAATTGCTCCTTTGTGCATATTGGGAAACTTGAGCAAGGAGAAAATTTCTCAAATACTCTATATATTAAAGACAAAATGATGATATATCACCAGGGACAGTAGACTAAGGGTCAGAAGTCTGAGTAAGTCTAAGGCTGCAGTGAAATAGGTAGTTAAGAGTTTGGGCTGTGGAGACATTGCTGAGTTCAAGTCTCACCAGCTCTGCCACTCACCAGCTTTCTGGCCTTGGACAAGTTACAAGATCTTTCTGAGCTACAGTTCTTTCACTTGGTGAAATAGGAACAATGCTCTTACATATTTCATAGGATTACGTGGTCCACAGGGACCAGAACAACTTGTGCCAAGCATTCATAAGAGTCCTTGTTAACAGAAAGCACTTGTTGATAAAAGAAGAAAATGACACTGATGCAAGTGATGTAGCAATGGTTCTGCTCTGACCACTGTCAACCAGGTGACTCTGTGCAAGGCATTGAACCCTCAAAACCTCAGCTCATTTATCTATAAAAGAGGAACAATAATATTCCCTAGCTAACAGAGCTTCTGCAAGGACTAAATGACCTAAGGAAAGATAAAGTACTTAGCAAAGATCCTGGCATTTATTAATGGGTCATTAAATGTCACCAGATGAAAACAAATCCAACAGAAGATGTTAATAGCTGCCTGGCCAAGCTCACACAACTCTTTGGGGGAAGAAAAAAAAAAAGACTGTGAATATAAAAATGACTTTGATATGCTAAACTGCACCACATATATCACGGCTTGTCAGGATTACGACCCAGCCGAGGAAGCTGGTCTAACGTCTGTTTACTTGGCCTGTGATTTGCAGGTCATTCATGGGAGTTGGATGTTTCAGTGGCCAGGTGCTAAGTGAAGCTGAGGATTAATTAACCTGTGATCTATGACTTTTAATTATTGTTCTCAAGTCTCACCTTATATTTGCAAGTGACTCTTAAAAAGCCAAATGGCTGGGGCTTCCCTGGTGGCGCAGTGGTTGAGAATCTGCCTGCTAATGCAGGGGACACGGGTTCGAGCCCTGGTCTGGGAAGATCCCACATGCCGCGGAGCAACTGGGCCCGTGAGCCACAACTACTGAAGCCTGCGCGTCTGGAGCCTGTGCTCCGCAACAAGAGAGGCCGCGATAATGAGAGGCCCGCGCACCGCGATGAAGAGTGGCCCCCGCTTGCCGCAACTAGAGAAAGCCCTCGCACAGAAACGAAGACCCAGCACAGCCATAAATAAATTAATTAATTAATTTAAATAAATAAATTAAAAAAAAAAAAAAAAAAAAGCCAAATGGCTGAGCAAAAGCATTTGGGATGGAAACATATTGGCTGAGAGACTCTTCTGTGTGATTTCACTCCCCTGATTAGATTTATGGAGAGAGAAGACACTTGCTGCTGAGCTGAAGGCTGGCCAGTTTACAGACTGGAAATTTAGGCTTTGGAGTTTAAATCCAGCACAGGTGTTTGTACTACATACATGTGTGCACAAGCTCACACCAGGGCTGCTAGGCAGCATGGCATACGAGAGAAAGTAAGGGCTCTGACGTCAAACATGACTCCAGATTCCATTATTCAATAGCTTTATGAGTTTAGACAAGTCATGGGGCCCTTGTGTGCCTCAAATGCTTCACTTAAATAGGAATAATCAAATCTACCTGGGAGGGCCGTGGCAAGACTGAAAGGTGAAATATTTAGACACCTGCCATAACTGACAATCAATATATGGTTATAGCTAGATCAACTGAATTTTTAAATGAGCCCTGTAATTTTATATAGGACCCTAAGTCATTTAGTTGAGTCTCAAATTCACCATTAAGACAATGGGGCAAATCTAACCTACCCTGTGGATATTTTTAGCCAATTTTAACGAGTATTTATGCAGCATCTTCTCTGTAGCAGGTACAGCGGTAATTACAAGGAACACTGATGAACAGTAAAGGCACTGTCCTTTCCCTAAAGGAGCTAAAGTCCAAGGAAAGAGAAGCATTAAATATAGGACAACTACTTAGAATAGATGCGGTAAGAGATGGTCTACAGACTATAAAGGGAGAGCCTCCTTTGGATTGGGAAGTCAGGGAATGACTTTCAAAAGGAGTTACATTTAAGCTTAGATCTTGACAATGAACAGGAGTAGCAAAGCAAAGAATGGCATGAAGAATGTCAGAAAGACAGGGCAACAAGTACAACGGCCCTGAACAAATAGTCGATGGGGAAACTATCCTCTAGGTCTTGAGGACGAAGTGGTAACAAGACAGATCATTTCAGATTGTGTGTTGCTCTCATTAGGGAAAGAATAAGGAAGAAAAGGCATTTAAATTACTGAGCACAAGGCATGGCACAAACACAACTTTCTATCTATCGAAAACAGTAATTAAGACCCATGCAGCAATGACAATAATTGGATAAGTGGCAATACATGTCCCCAGGGAAAAATCAGCTCTACCTATTCAAGGCAAAGCATTGTAACCCTTTTTGCAGCTTATTTGGAAGAAAAAAAAAAATTCCCTCAAAGAAAGTTTTCCTAAAACTTTCTGTTTTAAATGTTATGGTTACCAGCGGGAGAAGGAGGGGAGAGATAAATTGAGAGATTGGGACTGACATATACATTACTGTATATAAAATAGATAACTAATAAGGACCTACTGTATAGCACAGGGAACTCCACTCAATACTCTATAATGACCTATATGGGAAAAGAATCTAAAAAAGAGTGAATATATGTATATGTATAACCAATTCACTTTGTTGTACAGCAGAAACTAACACAACATTGTAAATCAACTATACTGCAATAAAAATTTTTTTTAAAAAATTCTGTTTTAGAAGAAGAACACATTTGGAATTCATATTAGAATTTGAAGAACCTGGTTACCATTCAGTCGTCCCTTAGATTTGACCACCTAGTAAAGGTGGGATTTGGCACCAGGTCTGTGAAGTGGCGAGCTTGGTCTCTCATACCTTCCTCAAGTGAACAATGACGGAGGGTTCATTGTTCCAAAAGGTCCTGCATGTTCCATTAATGGAAGGGTACAAGGACGACTAGGCAGGGCTACATTTGAAAAGATGTTCGGCCTCCATTTGGCAACAGCTAACATGGTCTCTGAGGTTCCCAGAAAGTCAGTGATTTTGAGTGCTGGAGCCAATGGTAGGGAGAACACAGATAAAACCCAGAGACAAGAAAAGAACTGCCCTTTCTCAGAGACATGGGTGACATGTAGAAAAGTCTTGTCTGGCTAAGTCCATCTCCCCTACTGATGCCGCAAATGGCACCATGGATGACTGATTCTTTGGTTCAAGGAGAGCTGTCTTGTAAACACCTGGCAATTGACATTAAGCACTCCACAATCATATAGGCAAAGAGATGCTGTTTTTCTTTATTTAAAATGAGTCAGAACTCGGAATGACCTATTCCAAACTCCTTGCCTTTTTGAGGTCATTCAGACCCAGAGACATGAAGTGAAATGTTCAAGGTTACACATCATGGCAGGGACAGATCCAAGACCAGAACCCAGATTTCCTAACTATGATTTCCTATCCTGGACTTTCTCTCTCTAAATCCACTTTCTGCAAATCATTTTATTTTCCCAAGTTATTTCTCCGCCAATGGACAATAGGGCAATTAGACAGCAGTAGTTCAGGAGCTGGTAGTTGAGACAGAATTAAGGAATAAGAAGGAACAAAGCACTCAGAATAATTAGAAACTTTCCCTCGAGTTGTCCCCTTCCCAACAGGTTTTGCCAAGCCTCTAGAAATCTCTTCTTTGGCATCAAGAACCCGCTGATAACAAGTAGTGAGAGCAGTTTCATCTCTCACACACTGCCTGGGGCTCAGGATCATAAAGGCTTTAAGTTTTTCTTGCTGGCTGCTGGTTTCCTTCCACTGAGATGCATTTCAGAACTCAGCCAGTGCCTCAGAGGATCATTTCCCTCCTCCCTTTTATGAGAGTTATCAAACATTTTCCCCTAAACCTTTCTGTGCCCTCCCACAGTCTAGAAAATGAGGCTCTTTGCTTTGAGAAGCAACCTGTAGGACATTCTGTTTCTTGAAAAGTTCATGCAATAAGAGTGGCACCCTTTCTTTAAAGACGCTTTTAAGAAGAGACTGAGTCAACTTTTCCTTGGGCCTAAAGTTGTGTGTATATAATGCTAGGCTACCAGCTTGCTAGCAACTATTCTTGAACCTGTAGACTTCTTTTTAAATGGCCCAATCTGATACCTAAACATCTCTCCACCTTTCTGATAGGGCGGTGGAGAGACCGAAACAGAAACTGTCTCTTTCATGACAGACAACCGTGAGCTTTAGGACACCATATTCTAATCCTGGCTCTGCCAACTCTGGTTGACCTGGTCATCTTGGCCGAGCCCCTTTTCCTCTCTGAGCCTCAGTTTCATTGTCTAGAAAAGTATTTTGTTTGACCTTCACAGTGCTGTTTTTTTGCTTTTCTTTAATATCAAAATTTTAAAATTATAATTTTCATATAAATATCCTTACCTCCCCTAAAAACTAGAAGACCTAACCAACTGGATTAATAATACTACATGAAAATCTGTGGAGCTCTATAGTGGCTGCCCAGTGTAAAAGGGTGTGTCTACTGTGGTTCAATCCAGTCTCCACTATGTCTCTATGCCTTGATTTGCTTATCTATCTGGATCCAGTAAATCTGGGAGCTTCTGATCCTGGACTTAGGAGTAAGTAGCTACACCTGGCAAAACATCCCCTATTCAGGCAGAGTTTATACATTCATAAAACATTACTGACTGTATTGGCTGGGTGACTCTTTTTCTAGCATCTCAGATTATAGCACTTTCATAGTAACTCACAATTTTCCATACAATGCTTTTACATTTTAATTAAGGCTGCTGGACTATTTGCACCTAGTATTTTTATTGTATCAGTCCCAGGATGTTTCATTTGCTTCTCACTCGTCAAAACCCTTTGTCCGTAATAATCATGACTTTCATCTTCATCTGTGTGATCCTTACCTAACATTCCTTTAGGGTTTTTCCTAGCTTTCTCAGGAGTTCTTATAAATTTTAAGTTAAACTTACAGTCTATGAAACTTTTAGATCTTAAATTAGTACTCAAAATGCATACAATTATTTGATTAGATGTGTAGAAATGCATTCAAGTCTTATGAACAGTCATTTTCTTCATATCACCTATCATACCAACAGATAAATTAAGAAGTAGCATTCTGAAAAAAGAAAATTACAGACCAATATCACTGATGAATATAGATGCAAAAATCCTGAACAAAATACTACCAAACAGAATCCAACAACACATTAAAAGGATCATACAGCATGATCAAGTGGGATTTATCCCAGGGATGCAAGGATTCCTCAATATACATAAATCAACCAATGTGATAAACCATATTAACAAATTGAAGAATAAAACCATATGATCCTCTCAATAGATGCAGAAAAAGGTTTTGACAAAATTCAACACCCATTTATGATAAAAACTCTCCAGAAAGTGGGCATAGAGGGAACCTACCTCAACATAATAAAGGCCATATATGACAAACCCACAGTAACAATCATTCTCAATGGTGAAAACCTGAAAGCATTTCCTCTAAGATCAGGAACAAGACAAAGATGTCCACTCTCACCACTATTATTCAACATAGTTTGGGAAGTCCTAGCAACGGCAATCAGAGAAGAAAAAGAAATAAAAGGAATACAAATTGGAAAAGAAGAAGTAAAACTATCACTGTTTGCAGATGATATGATACTATACATAGAGAATCCTAAAGATGCCACCAGAAAACTACTAGAGCTAATCAATGAATTTGGTAACATTGCAGGATACAAAATTAATGCACAGAAATCTCCTGCATTCTTAAACACTAATGATGAAAAATCTGAAAGAGAAATTAAGGAAACACTCCCATTTACCACTGCAACAAAAAGAATAAAATACCTAGGAACAAACCTACCTAGGGAGAAAAAAGACCTGTATGCAGAAAACTATAAGACACTGGTGAAAGAAATTAAAGACAATACCAACAGATGGAGAGATTATACCATGTTCTTAGATTGGAAGAATCAATATTGTGAAAATGACTACACTACCCAAAGCAATCTACAGATTCAATGCAATCTCTATCAAATTACCAATGGCATTTTTTACAGAACTAGAGCAAAACATCTTAAAATTTGTATGGAGACACAAAAGACCCCGAATAGCCAAAGCAGTCTTGAGGGAAAAAAACAGAGCTGGAGGAATCAGACTCCCTGACTTCAGACTATACTACAAAGCTACAGTAATCAAGACAATGTGGTACTGGCACAAAAACAGAAACATAGATCAGTGGAACAAGATAGAAAGCCCAGAGATAAACCCATGCACCTATGGTCAACTAATCTATGACAAAGGAGGCAAGGATATACATTGGAGAAAGGACAGTCAGTCTCTTCAATAAGTGGTGCTGGGAAAACTGGACAGCTACATGTAAAAGAATGAAATTAGAACACTCCCTAACACCATACACAAAAAGAAACTCAAAATCGATTCAAGACCTAAATGTAAGACCAGACACTATAAAACTCTTAGAGGAAAACATAGGAGGAACACTCTTTGACATAAATCACAGCAAGATCTTTTTTGATCCACCTCCTAGAGAAATGGAAATAAAAACAAAGATAAACAAATGGGACCTAATGAAACTTCAAAGCTTCTGCACAGCAAAGGAAACCATAAACAAGACGAAAAGACACCCCTCAGAATGGGAGAAAATATTTGCAAACGAATCAACGGACAAAGGATTAATCTCCAAAATATATAAACAGCTCATGCAGCTCAATATTAAAGAAACAAACCACACAATCCAAAAATGGGCAGAAGACCTAAATAGACATTTCTCCAAAGAAGACATACAGGTGGCCAAGAAGCACATGAAAAGCTGTTTAACATCACTAATTATTAGAGAAATGCAAATCAAAACTACAATGAGGTATCACCTCACTCCTGTTAGAATAGGCATCATCAGAAAATCTACAAACAACAAATGCTGGAGAGGGTGTGGAGAAAAGGGAACCCTCTTGCACTGTTGGTGGGAATGTAAATTGATACAGCCACTATGGAAAACAGTATGGAGGTTCCTTAAAAAACTAAAAATAGAATTACCATATGATCCAGCAATCCCACTACTGGGCATATACCCAGAGAAAACCATAATTCAAAAAGACACATGCACCCCAGTGTTCATTGCAGCACTATTTACAATAGCCAGGTCTTGGAAGCAACCTAAATGCCCATCGACAGACGAATGGATAAAGAAGAGGTGGTACATATCTACAATGGAATATTACTCAGCCATAAAAAGGAACAAAATTGGGTCATTTGTTGAGACGTGGATGGATCTAGAGACTGTCATACAGAGTGAAGTAAGTCAGAAAGAGAAAAACAAATATCGTATATTAATGCATATATGTGGAACCTGGAAAAATGGTACAGATGAACCGGTTTGCAGAGCAGAAATTGAGACACAGATGTAGAGAACAAACGTATGGACACCAAGGGGGGAAAGCAGCGGGGGGATCGGGGTGGTGGTGTGATGAATTTGGAGATTGGGATTGACATGTATACAGTGATGTGTATAAAATTGATGACTAATAAGGACCTGCTGTATAAAAAAATAAATAAAATTAAATTAAAAAATTAAAAAAAAAAGAGGTAGCATTCTGTCTAATCAGTAGAAGCTTGCCCATCTACTTCACCATGAAAACTGCCAAACCAAACTTTGGTAATATGAAGAGAAGCATTAGGAGAATTGGGGCAGACAGTATTAATTCTGCCTCCATGGTAGAAGAAATTTAATAAGGGGTTGATTCTGGATTCAACTTGATTTTTTTCAAACTTCAAATTTTGTGTTTTTATCCAAACTACAGGATCTGATATACCTAACCACACTATAAATTCATAAAGGCAGAGATATACCTTATTCATATATATTTTTTTAATTGTCACAATATTTGTGTCACCATTACAGGGGCTCGCCCCTTGGTGGAGGAAGTAGCAGAGTATTTTGGAGAAAGACTAGTTCTGTCTCTATACCTCTGTAGCCACAGTTGACAGCATTCACTACTTTTCTAAAGTTCAGAAACAAATGCAAAAATCAACCTACCTACATCAGATTGGACAGGAAGGTTATTTTTATTCTTCATCGGTATGTATAAGATGCTTCTCATTGTTGTACGTTTGGGGGCTGTTGTTTGGATTTTTTAATATTTTAAGTGGTGCTCATTTATTATATTTGAGGCTTCAGGCTATGTTAGCAAGAGGTACAATTTTAGAAATCTGAAAAAAAATTAAATGCCATTTGCTAAATAAATAATATGTTAAAATATAGATTCTCAATATAGAAGTACTGTTTTCCTTCTAAAAGAAGTGTTAAGTATTTTCAGTAGCCATCAATAACCACTAACACTTATAGAGAGCTTACTATTTTCTAGGATCCGGACTAGGCACCTTTTATGCAGTATCTCTTATAATTCTCACAATAATCTTATGATGTTCATATTGTTTTTTCCTCCATTTTGTAGTTGATGAAACCAACTTTCAAAGAATAAATAAATTGCCCAAAATGACAAGAGTCCATACAAGGCATCTCCAGGGCCCACTGCTCCAGTGGCTGGATCTAAACCACCTCATTATGCTGCTTCTCAAATCAGGGACTTCTACAGCCCTGCCCAAGCCTTGGTTGTTCCTCCTTGGAGTTCTAACTATGTAGACTGATAAGCAAAGGTCAATCTGACCACAACTTACCACTTTGCAGATTTATTTCACGCTTATTCCTTTCACGCTGCTGTTGTTCAAGTAGATCTATATTTCCTTGTATATTAGCCATTTCCAAACTCTAGGCGACACTGCCCCTCCTCCGTCTCTAGTACAGCTTCTCCTCTCCCATCTCAGCTGATTCCAGCACAATCTAACTCTATCCAGTTCACCGAGAGTTATGAACTGTGGCACCAATAATAAAAATCATTATCCTGAGCTGCGGTGCTATGGTGAGGATGTGAACACACGGCCAGTGGTCTGAATTGTATCCATGGAAACCAGCAGCAGTGGTGTGGAGTTTGATTGGTGATGCTCTGGGTCCTGACCTCTGCACTGTTTCTACATGCACCAGCTGGCAGGACCTTCTTGGGCCACATGAACGAGACAGTCAGTGTTGGAATAGAATGGCAATAAGGCTGCTAATCTATGAAGAGGGCAGGCCACACAAATTCAGGCCACAGAAGGTGACAAAAATCGTATTTTCAGATTCTGTCCCTGTGCTACAATCTCTGTGGCATGTCCCTGGTTCTTCTTGTTGCCACCTCTCAATTGGCATCTATATTCATTATCTTGTGTTGTTGGCATTTCCCCCATGTGTTCATATCATAGCTCATTTCTTCAATTTAATATGAAGAAATAAAGGAAGAATTTCTGTAATGTAAAATTTTTTAAAAAGGCTCTTAGAAATCAATGAAACAATTAGGCAAATTAGAAAATGGGCATAGGCGGTTCAAAGAAAGCCAGATAACGTGAAAAGATGCTCAGCCTGAAACGTATTTAAAGAAAAGCAAATTTTAAAAATGGTCTAGCATTTTCCACCTAATTGATAAAATACCTTAAAATTTGGTAGTGCTCACAATTGGCGAAAGTATGAGATACTTGGTATACTCTACTACTGAGTGTGTGTGTATACACACCTATACTACCCATAGGTAACACTAGTACATTTTTTGCATTTTACTTTATGTATTTCTATCTCAATATAAGATAAATTGGCATGACACACAGAGGACAGTTATACAGTATTTATCAAAATTTTAAATGCACATATTCTTCTGTCCAGTGATTAGTGCTGGTGACTTCCTATGACTCTCCTCTTACAAAGATGCTAAATATAAAAAGGAATGCGTAATGAAAAAATTGTTTTCAATAGCTTAAATCTGGAAATGACCTACCAGTGCTTTCAGACGTAACTAACTAAATATTAAATACTAAATACCAAACTAAATCCCTCCTTGGTGCAGAAATTCCAAACTAAATGGTATTACAAAAGTTGTGGGAAAGCGTGAAAGCAGACGTGGCTTGTGATCAGCTTTCTATTTGGAATTCCAGAAGGAGACTTGCAAGTTGGGTGGGGCCGAAAAGGAGTGGCCTCAGAAAAATAGAAAGAATGATACTGGAGGTGGAGGCCAGCGGGGCTGTTCAGCACTCCTGGGCTTGCTCCATAACCACCTCTGCTCCCAAATGCTGCTCTCCACCCTCAACGGTGCTCTTGCGGGCATTTGCAGACATGCACAGAGCAGTGAAAATGTGAACCACAAAACAAACATGTTCCCAACATGTCCCGGTATCAAACAAAAGGACACTCTGCCTCCTCGTTTTAGTTCTCATACTGTAAACAAGTATCCCTTTTGTACTCTGTTGAGTCTCACGTGTTCCACATTTGTGTGCTTTTAGTTGCTGCTTTCACTGTTTAAAATAGCTCCCTGAGCGCACAGCGCTGAACTGCTGTCTAGTGTTCCTAAGCACAAGAGGGCTGTGACGTGCCTTCTGCAGGCATGAAGTT
This sequence comes from Balaenoptera ricei, assembly GCF_028023285.1. NCBI lineage: Eukaryota > Metazoa > Chordata > Mammalia > Artiodactyla > Balaenopteridae > Balaenoptera > Balaenoptera ricei. The sequence continues at coordinate 130,042,527 of NC_082641.1, forward strand.
ACATTGCTGTTGGCCGTGAATTCAATGTTAATCAAGTAACAATGTATATTAAACATGATGTCTCCGAACAGGAACACACATCAAACAAAGTTATGTATTGACTAGTTGATGAAAATGTGACCAGAAGCCTGTAGGAACTTAACTCTTTATTTCACTTAGGGGTAATGGTTCTATCACTAAGTCAGTGCTCGTGGCAACTTTGTGGGACATAACTACCCACAGCACAGACAAGGGCAACAAGTTTCGAAGTAAACTGTAGGAATATAGATCATCACTGTGCTGAGAGCCAGTCAGTCCTTTCCGTGGGTTTTTTTTTTCACTTTTATAAATGTTTATTTTATTTTTTATACAATTTTTAAAGGCTACACTCCATTTACAGTTATTACAAAATACTGGCTATATTCCCTGTGTTGTACAGTACATCCTTGAGCCTCTCTTACACCCAATAGTTTGTACATCCCATTCCCCAACCCCTATATTGCTCACCCCCACTGGTAACTGCTAGTTTGCCCCCTGTATCTGTCAGTCTGCCTCTTTTTTCTTATATTCACTAGTTTGTTGTATTTTTTAGATTCCACATATAAGTGATATCATACAGTATTTGTCTTTCTCTGACTTATTTCACATGGCATAATGCCTTCTCCTGGCTATATATCTGAAAGGAACAAAAACACTAATTCAAAAAAGGTACGTGGGGTCTTTATAAGAGTTGAACAGACCCTATTACAGAGGCTTGGTAGGTGCAGGGGGTAGACAGGCAGCCCAGTTCAGGGACTGGATGGAGAACAGGGCCGCATTACAGATCGATAGCACCTCCTAGGGTGGAGATGGTCCAAGACAGCAAGAATGTCTGATTGAGTCCTGTGTTTAAAGGAGGGAAGAAGCTCTGCACATGCTGACATTAGAATATGTCCCACATTTGTATTTTAAATTTAAATAAGCCACCAATTAGATATACATAAAATATATATTACATATATGTATATGAAATGAATCTGTAGGTTAAAAATATATCTATACACACCTTTCCTATAAATACATACAATATTTTAGGAAAGATGCACAGAAAAATATTGTAAAAAATACTTTCGACCATAAGCTTTGTCAAGGCAGGGACTGTATCTGTCTTTTTCCAGTTGTATTCTGTGCCCAGCCTGCTGCCTTGCATATATTACATATTGTTTTAATATTTGTTGAATGAATAGGTCACTGAATAAAAATGAGAAGGGGGGGTGTCAGGAGGATTTCCTTCCTATTTTTACATCTCTGTTGTTTGCACTTGTTAACATGGGCACATGTTACATTCAGAATTTAAAAAACAATCTGAGATGATTATACCCCTGTTTATCCTTCAAAGGCTGCTAAGCCCCTTTCAACATCACAATTATATTTTCTATTCCCCGGTAACTATTCTATCTCCTCCCACTCCTTTCTCTAATCCATAAAGAGAGACAGAGTGGTTTCTCTAAAAATCGTGTTGGTACACTGGGACCAAACTTCAGCTATAGATTATCTGACCAGAGGTATGTATTTGACACTGTCTAAGCTGATCTGATTCTCTCCCTTGTAAATGTGAACTTGCATTTGTTTGAAACATTATACATTAGAGTCTTTGCATAGCCAGAATCATAAATTGTGTATGTGGGAGTTACGGATATCCACTGTGGGCCATGAATAGCAAAGCAAGCCAATCATTTGAGAAAGAAGGATGAGGCAGACAGGAAGAGAGAAGCCTAGAAGCCATGAGAAGCAGAGTCTGGATACTCAAGGCTCCTGACATCTTCATATTTTCAGTCTCTTTTTGATGGCCAGTTGTATCACCTCTTAGGTCCTGTAAGATACTCTTCTACCTTTGTAACAAAATAAACAATTATTTAGCATGAGCCACTTTTAGCTGGTTTCTGTTAAATAGCCATTTTAGACCTGTGACCCCTACATCTCCCCACTGCCTCAACAATAAACACTAAGCATTACTGTCCATATACAAAGCCATAGAGAAGACCTTTCAAGATTTGGCCCTCATCTACCTCTGCATCTTATTCTCCCCCTACTCCCTTACACATTCCCTTCCTGCAGTGCCATGGGGTACCACTCCACCCTTTTCATTGAGCTCACATTGACTCTGTTCAGTGTTCATTTCTTTGGAGAAGCTTCGTACAGCCACTGTGGCCACCACTACCACTACTGCCACCACCACTGCATCCGGGTGACAAAGCCCAATGTGCCTCCTCCTATAAAAGGGGCACTCATCACACTAAACCCCATCAGTCTTCCACGTTTGACACTTCTACTCAACTGCAGCTTCCTTGAGGATGGAATCCTCTGCATTCGCAGCTTTATCGTCAGCGTTTAACATGGTTTGTGCTTCTCACATTCAACCCGTATTTACTGAATGAATTACTCTTTCTGTATCCATGCCCTACAAAATCTTAAATTTCCATGGAAGTTCCATATTTCATGAATTAAAATATCTAACAAAAATCTAAACAATGAAAAATTGTCCAACCTGATACTTTTATATGCCCAATTGTATGAGTTAAAGATACAGGTAGAATTGGTGGGTGCCGTGAACACACACAGACTTGAGTAGCTCGAGATACACCAAATTGGAAAATGCCAGGAGAGGTGAGCTAATTACAATTGATTTCAAACTGTGTATATGACAACCAGACATCAGGCAACAGAAACAAGTCTCATAACTGCAGACTTTTCATAGTTACAGGAAATCTTCTTGAATCCAAAAGATAAAAATGGTAAGATAACCCTCAAATCAAGATAATGACTTCCCCCCTACTTTAACCAAGTTGCTGTACTTTTATCTTTTTCATATACTACCTCACTTCATGATGAGTTCTAATCTCCTCCATCTTCCTGGTTTTAGAGATGAGGAAATGCAGATACAGATAGAAGTGGTGAGACCAAGGTGAGAAAGCCAACTAGCAGCTGAGCTAGGACCAGAACTCACTGCTTGCAGTTTCCTCCTTTGATCCAAACTGGCTTCCCTCATCTTTCATAGAGAGTTTGCAGCTCAGTCTCAGTGCCCTGAGCCCCTGAGCCCACCTAGAATTTAATCTTGCAGACTTGCTGAGCTCTAGCCCCTGGATAGCAGAGGTATGTAAAAGCCAAAAGAAATTTTATTGGAAACCAATCTCACAGGCAGAAATCAAAATGGCATCAGCTACAATAAATAACTGCAGTGTAGTCTTGAAGTAAAGGCTGGCTGTGTCTTGAGCGAGGTCAACTTTTGGCATCCACAAGAAATAAATATAAGGCAGCTTATCTTTTTGAAAGCAGGAGACTATAAAAACACAATTGCCAGAATGGGAGAAAATTGAAGCTGATTTCCATGGCAACAAAAGAGTTATGCAGATGAAATAGGGGCACATAAAAATCTATGCACGATACATTAAAGGGAGAAAAATGGAAAGTAAACAACAGGGATTGGCATTCATCAAAAATTACCTGAGAGAGGTGACTACCACCAACACTCCTTGAGTCTGGGAGTCAGGAGAGAAAACACTTTCAACTAGAAATCCCAGGTCTGGCTACTGCAGTCTAAAAATGCCTTGGTGGTTACTGCCCCCCTATACTTGTGTGGGGTGGACTCCTCATTTATCATTTGGGTATTTCCTGCAGCAAACTTTGATAGACTCATTGAATTTCTCGGTGAAAGTTTTGGTGTGGGGTGATTGGACACCTCAATAATGTCAGAAGCCTCTCAAAACCGTCACTTTTCTCTATCCTACTATCCTCACCTTAGTTCAGGATCCCATATTACCTTCCTGCTCAGGGTCTTTCCCCATTCGGGTATGTTTGCCAACCTGCTGACCTTCTTCTAAAACGAATCTGAGTCTGGATCACCGAAAGCCCTTTCTGTGGATCCCGACTGCCAAACTCCACAGCACGGCACACCAGCTCTTCATATTTTAAGAGCAGGCTCCCCAACCCATGTCATGTTCCCAGCACTCAGGACCTGCCCTTCCCCCATCATGTTATCTTTCTTAGGACTCCCATCTTTGCACCCTCTGCTCTCCTTGTCTGCATCATCTATCTCTCTATGAGGATGTTCTCCATCCCTCTCTTGCCCAGCTTTCCCTAATTGAGAGCAGCAGACCTCTTCCTGGAATCCTCCGCTAACTGCTCTAACCCCTTAATGGCCCAGATGTTTCTGATAAGATGCTCCCCTGGTACTCTCTGCACGCACTTATTACAAATGCTTATTATACTGTATTGCAATCGCAGGCTCTCTTTCCAGTCTTCCCCCGCTAGGCTGTGAGTTTGTTGTGATTTGTCTGTCATCACGGCCCTAGCATCTGGCACAGAGTACACATTCAATACATACTTATGGACTGAAATGAACTAAAGATAAATATCCTCCATGAGTGTTTGCCCAGGTCCTTTTGCATGCCATTCCTAACTGGAAGCTCACTTGCTCTAATAAAATCCCAATCCATTCTTCATAGTTCAAACATGTAGGAAGTTCTTCCTCATTTTCATTTTTTAGGTTCACATATTTGCAACCTTTATGAGTCATTACATTATGCTTCATTATTTAGAATTTCCACAACCTTCAAGAAAGCTCCTAATGGCCTCTTCCTACTACTCAATTGCTCATGAAAGAAAATTCATAGAAACATAGAATCCAATACTCTGTGTGTCCTTTTGGTATTTACCCACTACCTGGGGCTGCCCCTTAGAGTACTCTCAATCTACAGGGAAAATGAGTGAAGGCAAAGAAATGAAATGAATGAGAGAAAATAAAGCCTATGACCACACAAAGGCTTACACGCCAATGTTCACAGAAGATTGTTTTAATAGTCAAAACTAGAAACAGCCCAAATACCCATATCGAAAGGTGAATACATAAACAAATGGTAGCATATTCGTACCATGGAATACCACTGAGCAATAAAAAGGAAGAATCTAATATAAGCAACGAAACAAATGATCCTCAAGATAACACTGAGTGAAACTAATCAGGCAAAAAAACATCTATTGTGCTATTCCATTCATATGATTCTAGGAAATGCAAACTAATCTATAGTGGCAGAAGGCAGTTCAGCAGTTGCCTGGTGTCAAGGAATGAGGAGGGAATGGAGGGAGAGATTAGAAAGGGCCAGGAGGAAACTTTGAGATGATAGATGTATTAGCTAACTTGATTTTATGATGGTTTTGGAGGTACATACATATATCAAAACTCAACAGTACACTTTAAATATATGCTGTTTATTGTATGTCAATTATACCTCAATTAATGAAGGAAGGAAGGAAAGAGGGAAAGATAGGGAGAGAGGGAGAAGGAAATTAGCTGAAATATTGCAACTGTGATATTTCCTTCAGTAAACATAACGTTCTACCAGAAAAAAAAAAAAAAAAAAAAAAAAAGGCTTACCCAGGGATGTAAATCTCAATGTGGGGATAAACAGGGGAATCCAGTAAGATTTTTCTACTCTCTAATCATACAGGAAGATGTTGATAGGACCCTATTTCCAGGCACTAACAGGTAGGAAGCAACAAATCACGAGTTCCCTCTACTCCCTATTTTTTTGTGCCACGGCAATACTCTTCACAAACCAGTGATGGCTCTCTATGGGCAGAATCAGGCCTTATCTCAGCAGGTATTTGGAGAAGCTCTAAAACATGGGCTTTGAACATTAAAATTATATTTTACAGTTTTATTTCCCATTATCCTTCCTCTGCTATCTAATTGAAAAACTCTACATTATGTCGCACTGGGCTTTTCTGTTTTCTTAGTAATCAATCTCTCCTTTTCAGCCTCGATACAAGCAACTACATAGATTATCCACTCTGCCTACACGAATACTCAATTTATAAAGATCATTAAATGACTTAGAGAGCCCTACTCAACTCAGATTCCACCTCCTTCCAAGTGAGGTACCACTGTCTTCCCATCCCCTCATACCCGTGGTGGGATCTATGTTACAGATTGGTCCATAGTCTGCCTTACCTCTGAGCTGTTTGCATATGTATTTACTCCCTGTTAGACTTGGACTTCTGTAGGGTAAAAACATTCTTTCACTTCTTTATTCCTTACACAGGCTAGCACATATTCTTTGGAGATGTTTTCTTCTTGGAAAGTGAAAAGAAGATCCCTTTATTCAGATAAAGGAGGCAATCGTTGCTGTGCTATTGTTGAGCTAGTCACTAGACCTTTATACTCCACATAGAACAAAGACTGCCTGTTCTGTTCGCACTACACTCAAGGCCTAACACAGTGCTCAAGGTGGGAGATGCCCATGAGTGCATACGGATGAAATCTAGCCTTCGTGTGGATCTGAAGCAAAGGTGTGTCACTTTTACATAATCTACCACGCATGCTTGGATCTGCTTTACCCTCCTTAAACCTCACAACAGCCCTATGAGACTGATAGGAAAAACACTGTAGTTTACAGATTTGGAAATGGAGGCTTAGAAGATTGGCCAGTTTACAAGGCTCATAATTATCTGGGTTAGGACTCAAACTAGTGCCCACCTTCCTTCATTTCCTCACATAAGTATTTAGTGAGGCCTGTGCTCAGAGATGGGGATAACAGTGAACAAGAAGGTCAGGACCCCTTCTTTCATGGAATTTAAAGACAAAGAGAAAGAAAAGCAAAATGCACAGTTACAAAGTGGTACTGCGACTCCTTCCATGGTGTCTTGAGAATGGCATAGCTCAGACAGGGGTAGGAGGGTGGGGGGATAGGAAACACTTTGCAGATAGAAGAGTAATAAGCTGAGGCCTGATGGATGAATAGGAATTGGCCACCAGTTGCAAGGGTGAAGGGGGCAGTGTTCCAAGTAAATGCCTTCTGACATTTTTTAAAAATATCATCTTTGTGTAAATTTGTAGTTTAGGAGTTTCCTCAAAAACTAGTCTCTGTTGGAAAAATTTAAGCCTCTTGCTACAAGCCTATGGTTAGTACTGACCATATTTCTGAGCCTCTCTCAGCATTCTCTTACAGAACCTGTAATATAACCCTCTCTATAACCCACTTCCCATTCCCAAGGTGAAGTACTCAGATCTGATTATTTTCTTGTGTATACAAGAAATACAACAGGCTAAACAATTTTTTTTTTTTCTGAGGTGGACTATGGTATACATAGACCTGCTTCAATTCTTAGATTTAGAAGTTAATTTCTATCATTTTGAAGCTGATGAAATAGTAGAGCAAAAAACAAAAGATAATATTTAGTGGCATTACAAAACCATTAATCAGCCTCCTAGTATGTGACATACAGGGTGCAAATATCTTCCATGTAGTCTCATCTAATCCTCATAACAATCCAGTGAAGAAAACACTATTATCATCTCTTTGTAAATATTAGGTAATTGCTACTTAGACATAACTTCCCTGAAGTATGAACTTACTAAATGTAGGAACCAAAACTTAAGCCTTACTTGGTCTATATTGTTTCTTCTTGCTGCTGTAACAAATTACTGAACATTTAGCAGCATAAAACAAATGTATTATCTCACAGTTCTAGAGGTCAGAAGTTCAAAATATGTCTCTCAAGGCTAAAATCAATGTGATGGCAGTGTTGCATTTCTTGTTTCCTTCTGATGACTTGAGAGATCAATCTCTTGCTTTTTCTACTCTCTCGAGGTAGCCTACATTCCTTGGCTCATAGCCCCCAGCCAGCAACTATATCATTCCAACCTCTGCTTTTACTATAACATATTCTTCTGTGACTCTCCTGCCTCCTTTCACTTATACAATTGTTATTACATTGGGCCCATGTAGATAACTCAAGATAATCTCCCCATTTCAAGATCCTTATCTTAATCACATCTTGAAAGTCCCTTTTGCCATGGGAGGTAACAAAGTCATGTGCTCAAAGGATGAGAATGTGGACATTGGGGAGGGGGCATTATTCTGCCTACCATATTGTCTTTTTCCATTGTGCTATAGGGTGTGACTGGAGCTAGTGACACAGGGATATGGTTCTAATTAATGATACCTGTGGCAAAATGTAACTGAATTTGCTCTTACTGCTAAAATTGCCTTTCTCCTATTGGCTTCTGGATCTCTGGGAGACAGTAATTCAGATATCCGTACCCATAAGAGATGCTATTGACTCTATAATGCCTTCTCCCTTTATGACAATCATTTTCACCTCCACATGTGGTGCTATCTCATCGGCCATTTTTGTGTTTCTCTTCCAGCTCAGCCCCCTTACTCCTATCACCATGACAACCCATATCTCCCGATAAACGGATGAATGGCAGAGGTATCAGCAGAAACCCTAAGGAAAGCAAACCTCCAAACCCTCCCAGTCTGAGAAGTTTACCTTGTCTTATGAACACTGCTGAAAATCCTAGAATGCCACATGTTAGATCAACTAGTTCCAGGGAAATCAGTCCCATTCAGATAAAAAAAAAAAAAAAAAAAAATTAATGGAAGGCACACTGTGTTAAGAGTCAGTGACCTACATTCCATTTGCAGAATCAAATGATGGCACTTTGCTTCATTAGTGGACAAGTCACATGGCTGTTCTGGGCCTCAACATCCTCAGATGTGAAATGAGGTGAGTAACCTCTTCCTTTCCTCCCTCCCTCCCTCTTGGGACTGGTGAAAAGACCAAATGAGATCATCAACACAAAAGTGCTTTGCAAGCTGTAAAATTCATAGCTAGATGAGCAATCAGTGTAATTATTATTGGTGAAGACTCTGCAAGGAACTGTGGGAAATATAAAGATACATAAGGCATAGCTTCTGCCTCTAAGGGAATCTACAATTTGATAAAGGTAAGTCATGGACACAGATTAGCTTGTTCATGTAACCCCCTTCTAGCAGCAAGATTGTTTTTAACCCCAGTTATAGATAAAAGGCAGACTTATCATGGAGGACTGGGGGCTTTGCAGAACTTTGGAGACCTTTTAGTCATGGATGTTTGAGTATACTCTTAAATCTCCTACTTGAACTCCAATAACAATAATAGCTAAGATTTATTGAGAAATTACGATAGTGGTGAGTGTTTCTCCACTCTTGATATTCATTTCTTATGATGGGAGCTCAATTAGTATAACCCATGGCCTGTATCCACTCTTTTATTCACTTTGTCCCTGGGGTAGTGGAGAGATTTCTCTGATTGACAAATTTGGCTAGAGGAACTAAGAACATTTCATTCAGCTCCTCCTTTGACTTCCTGGAGGAGCACGACTCCTCTACTCTTTCATGTCATCGCTGGTAAAAGAGGCTCTTTTGTGAAGTCAGCCTGTCCCGGATAAGCACTGCCATGACTGGAGATCAATTCTGAGCTCACTTATTAGCAAGTCCATTTGGCAATGAGACTTAAAGCCATATTCTCCAACCTGCCCAATAAGGTGATATTTTGGTCTCTAGTTTTTTTAAATTTCTTACTCTGTTCAAAGTTATGTAGGAAGGCTATTCCAGGATCTCCATGACTAGTGCATCCTAGGGACCATGCTCAGTATGTTTCATCCCATATTTCATGTAATCCTGATAATATTAATAACACATGCTTTGGAGGGTTATTATCTCATGCATTTGAGGAAGTTGAAGTAGTTTGTGCAGTTTACCCAAGGTCTTCCAGGTAGTAAGTGGGTTGGGAGCCAAACCCAGTTCTCTCCAAATCTGAAACCTGCACACTTAGCTGAGCTGGCTGTACACAGAAGAGTCATGGAGGGAATTCTCGTTTCCACCAGAGATAACTTACACTCCAGCAGAACCGCAGCAATGGTCGGAATTCAGGAAATCTCTCTTCTTTTTTTCCCCTTATGGGCTGTATGACCCCTGGATTTTCATTTCCTTGTATGTAAAATAGAAATAATAGTAATACTGGGACTGCCTTGGGTACCTGAATGTTATAATGAGCACATGAGCGGGTGGATGGACGGATCCTTTGAAAACCTGATGGTATGATACCAACAAAGGTGGTCAGGGTTTTCATAATTACTTCCTTCAGGTTTTATGATGAAGATTGCTTTCTGGCAACATTTTAGGAACTCAATATTGATAAACTGTCATATGGTTCAGTACAAATTCCTGACCGAAGTTTTGATCCAACAACCCTACCACTGTTGCTCTGCCTCCCTCACAGGCCCCAGCTCCCTCAGTACCCATTCTTCGCTGTGATCAGAGGACTCACACTTCAGATGCATGACCTGAACCACAGTCCCCAAGTCTGAGCTTAGTGACTGACAAATCCGCAACCTCAGTTCAGATTCAGAAATGTGTCTTATGTGTGAACTACAGATTTCTCTGTAACAGAGGAACTTCTGGGGATTGTCAAAAAGAATTTTTATGTAACAGGGACAGAATTTTAAAGTCTCTATTTGTTCTTTTTGTAAAGATTCATAAAGCCACAATCCTCATCTCAATCATAATGATGAAGCCTGAAATTAGGTTCTGAAGTTGCAGATGGGTTATGTGTCATGACTGAAGCTTCTCTAAGTCACCAGAGAATTGAAAACTCAATTAATTAGGGAGCAATAATAGCCCACAAAAAAATCTTGATATTATAGCTAAATAGGCTATTGATGTATTTAATTTTATCATCTTTGCTTGAAAAACCAAGTGGAAAAAACTACACCCATGATGAAGACAAATTAGTACTTAAACACAGTAAAATGATTCGCGGCACATTTTGATATTTGATATTGAATTTGAGTTCAAATTAAAGACTCAAATTGGTCTTTAATTTGAACAAGGAATAATTTGTGAGAAAAACTATAGCCAATATGATTGGTTTTACACCCTTCAAAGACCAAACTATTAACTCTAGGTAAACTGATTACCTGCCATGTGATATTATCTTACAGACCCCATGACATTACCAATTGGCCACTCTATCCAACTAAGTCTTGATCATCGGCTCTAGACAGGATATCAGGTATGTAGGAACAGAATTTGTCACTGCCTCAAGTGTG